>NC_133134.1:29745775-30398900 GCF_048418815.1 Hemitrygon akajei
TACACTTACCTAGCATTATCAACGACCTTCCTGCCCCATCTGTATGCCCAACTAGCCAAAGCTGCCCAGGACTTGGCTATCTCAGGTGCTTGAACTGCTGAAAGATGATACAGCTGCCCTAAAATGAAGTCTGGCTCTCCAACTCCAATATTCACTGAAAATAGACCAAATTAATCTTAGTTTTAAGAGGGTACAAATCTATTGCTCATTGGTGTGAAGTTAATTTCAGTGTACTCACCTGTTGATTCAACCACCATTTTGGAACAAACTGCTTCCTCTGTTAAACCAGGAGGGGTCAAGTCAGCCAGAGTATGTATGTTTTTTGCCAGGGTTGGCAAACCAGAAACAGATTTTTGCTGCTGAGCTCTGAAGACTTGTTTCAGCTGAGTAGACATCTCTTTCCACTCTGCCTGAATCCACTTAGTCAACGTGAGTATTGACTTGGCAACTGCCGACTCTGCTTTGGCAGATTTACAATATGCTATGGCACAAGAACTCAGCATTTCCATGGCATACGTGGAATGACCTATGGACATTGAGCAAGCGTTTCAAATACTCAGTAGTTTATCAAGAGTATAATGTATTTTCAAAATAATTAACTTCAGTGAAGCTCAGGACAGATAGCAAGGCAAAGACATAAACAATGATGGTTCCACTCCATAATTACTGGTGCACCATTCCACAGTCATAGTGCACAGAAAGTTGGTACTTCTCTACAGAACTATTCCACCTCATTGGAGAATTTGGAACAGAGAAAAATAGATATACATTAACCTAGCTGCTGTAAAACAGTTCCTAACAGCCGGTTAAGCACAATTTCTTGCGATAGTGTGATAAAAGGATATGCCAAATTTCTTTAGCCTCTGAGGAAATAAACACTGGTGAGCTTTCTCAGTGTGGCATCAACATGGTTGGATAAGACAGGCTACTGGTGATGTTTACTCCTGAAAGCTCTCTCCCTCTTGACCTTAGCACAGGAACATGTGCACAGCTCCCTTTCCTGAAGTCAGTGACCAGCTGTTAATTAGCTGACATTGAGGGAAAGGTTATTGCCAAGATAGTATGTCACTAGGCCATCTCCTTCCGGTACTCCTGACATCATTACCTAAGAAACTGGGCCCTGTGGTGACATCATCTACAAACTTGTTTATGGACTCAGAGCAGAATCTGAGCATGGAGTTGTAAGTGTATAGGGAGTAAAGTAGGGGTACTTTTTATGGTTCTCTTGGACTATTCTTCAGAATAATGAACATAAACATTCGGAGATTTTCAAATATATCAGAATATTTTCTTTACTTACCTGCAGTGTACAACAGCTTTGATTTCTCGATGTCAAGTTCTGGTCCCCACTTTTCATTAATTGTGCCATGCAATGACATCTGCTTGAACAGATGGACTAAATCTCGCATTGTGTTAGCATCGCCCAATGAAGTCTTGCTGCAGTGCTCAAGCAGTCTAGTGGCCAGTAGGACATTCCCTTGTTTACGAGCAAATTTAACTGCTGTGAGCCCGAGCTCCATGAGATGCCCATTAACTGAGGTACTGGAACCTGGACAAAGAATATTTTAATGCATTTTTATATTTCAGATACAAATACATGTTTAAACAGCATATGCTTCAGATAGACTACTTTAAACATTCTAAAATAATTGGTTTAATATTTGATTTTGATTTTTAAAAGAATAATTCTTCTTCCTCAGATTTTCAAATAATTTAGAACTTTGAAGTGAAAGATGCCACCTCATATCACAAATGGTTTAATTGGGATTGCACCTGATCCAGCTGTGAGGAAAATAGACATTTACCCAATGAGAGGAAGAGAGAAAAGTGGAAGTAGCAAGAACACTTAGAAAAAATAGAGGTTGTTAAGTTATTTAATATGGTATATTTTTTACCTTTCAATTTTTCAGCTATTCGAGCTTGGTACACGGTGTATCTTAAAGCCTGAAGCCATGGGCGAACATCGTACTGTTTACATGATTGTAAAGCTTCATTATAGAGTGGCAAAAGGCAGTCCTATACAAATAATTGTTATTAATATAAATTACAGTTCCACACGTACAAAATTCACAGTCATGTCCAATTACAGGTGCATTCACATCATGGCTAAAACACTGATAATGGCCTTTTCTTTATGCAGTGGTGCAGTTATAGTCAATGGACCTTCAAGTCAAAACCCATTTTAACATCAATGAGTGAATTCCAAGGAGTTTACTTCACACTGGCAACAAATCCCTACATTAGTTTTCATTGCACTATATGCTGCATTTTAGTCAGGAATTGAAGCATCTACCTGAGAAGTCCAATTTAACAATTAATATAGATTGATGTTTTAAATTATAAACAAAAAAACTCCAAAACAGTCTTTGCATGACATCTATGACATGCAATCCTATCTGATAAGTCTTACCTCCTGGAACTTTCGAAAATCTTACCTCAGTGGACAGCTTGTTTGTTACAGTATTCTCAAGTGCAGTTGAACAGTACAATTGCAGCGTGCTCATCATTGGCAGAGATCCTGCCATTGATAATGTCGATAGTCTCAGAGGCCCCACAGCGATCCGAGCCATCTGTTTTAGATACTTGACTGTATGCCTAATTTAAAAATATGCAATCAGAATTCAAATTAATTATAGATTTTACTTTCAGGAAAATAATTTCTATCAGTTCTTAATTTAAATAAAGTTTCAGTTCTTAATTTATCCCAGCTTACAGAAGCTCCCAAACAGGGAAGAACAGCAATGTTGTGTCAATCAGAAAAAGTCTGGAACTTAGAAGGATAACAGAGTTTTTAAAATGCATCAGCAGATATGACACTTAGCAAATTAAGTTCTGCACTCCAAAAATCAAATCAGGTTTTTGATTCTCGATTATGAAAACTAAATCATAAAGTTTGCAGGCTCTGTTGCTATTTTAAATTAGGTGAGGCACATGTAACATAAGCAACTAAGGCTGTATAGAGATGATCACCGAATTATTCAGACTTAAAGCACCTGAAAGAGTTCAGTGAAATGCAATTGAGTCAATTTCAGCTAATGTTTTCCATAACACCTGCAATGGCTCAAATTTGTCTTAAATATTCTCACTGCTACCATCAGGTACAGAAACATGAAGACCCACACTCAACAATTTAGGAAAAGCTTCTTCCCCTTTGCTATCAGATTCTGAATGACCCTTGAACACATGACCATTACTTCTTTTTTCTTTGCACCATTTATTCTGTAATTTATAGCAGTTTTGTCTTTGCACAGTACTGCTGTTGCTAAACAAAATTTTCTGGTCATAAGACTGTGATAATAAACCCGAGTCTGCGAAGTTTATAGAAAAGTCAAAATTACAATTTGCCAACCTTCTGAGAAATGTTCTCTAAAAACCACATTTATGGCAGTTTCTAAATGTTGGATGGAACTTGTTCCAGTTGATTTAAGTACTATTGTGACGGATTCCTAAAAGCTTGATTCTCAAAATGCAATACAGAAGTAAAAGTGTACAGATCATCAAACGTGCTTACTCTGAGCTATTCTGGTTCTTTTTTTCCTGTTCTGTTGGCTCAATAGCTGAAGAAAAGCATGCTGCACTTCTCAGGAGTTGAACTTCAATGGCTTTTTGAAGTTCCCTTGGGTCAGGACTCATTACATTTGGGAGCAGCTTCTTCATGTCTTTAAAAAAAAAGATTACAATAAGTGAAAAAAACAGCTCAATATGGAATGCATCCAGCCAGGATTTGACTACTAATATGGAAAATCAAAAAAATAAAATTAGATATTTAGAGACAACTTTTATATGTCCTCAATAAGTATAAATGGAAATGCAGTAAACTGTAATATAAGGTACAAGAATGGAAGGGGTGTGGAAAGCTATAGTCCAAGTACAGGTTAATGGGACTAGGCAGAATAACAGTTCGGTACCGACTAGATCGTCTGAAAAGCCTGTTTCTGCGACTCCTTAGATTGGTATAATTTATTATGAAAGACAAGAGATTTGAAGGAACCACAGCAGAGATTAAATGTGAAGTCCGAGGCATTCACATAGGATCAGAAACTTAAAAATATTTTTTTTAAACTTTGACAAAAATAATTGAGGTGTCAAATACCTTGAGTCACAGGAGCAGATTTAGGCCTAATCAAGAATTGTGATGTTTTGAAATGCTGGATGATTATTCAGTTTAATTAATAAAAAGGAAACTACTCTGGAATTTCTGTCACAAATCAGGTGTGTCATACCTAACAGATCATTAACTGCACAGAAATTAAAGCAATCACTTCAAATCTCAAAAATAAATTACTAAACTCATTTATTGTTAACCACTCATGAGCAGATTTTGGTTTACTAAAGGCTAGTCACCAGGTAGAAAACAGAGTTATAATCATACACCACAAACGAGGCCACTCACATGCCTATATCACAAGTTATTTAAATACATTTCAAGAAAATGAAGTTTTAGTTTTAAAAAATTCTTTGGTTAAACCCAGGAGTTTGGTCTTCAGCTTTAGAAAATGGATCTCAGAAACATTGCCCTTCAATTCAATATTGCGGCCAAAGATTAATTAAGGGAACATGTTGAATAAGACAAATGTAACCACTTACATTCAGCACTTTGAACTAGGTACAGCAATTAAAATCAAAGAAGCTTCATCAAACATTGATGCTGCATGTATAATTTCCAGAATGAAGTCAATAATTTGAAAGGTATGGAAAAGGTGGATAAACCACAAATTACAGAAGTTTGTATGTTATGAATAATACTTTATCAAAATTCTACAAGGTGTCCCAAGTTATGGCTTAAAGGTAGTTATTCTGACATACCTAATTTCTCTTTAGCAGCTCCATTTATAAAATTGATATCCTCTCCAGGTAATAGTTCCAGCTGCTCCCGACATGAAGAAAAATCACCACACTCAAAGCTACTGAGAGCTCTGTAAAGACAAGACAGTAGATTTTCTTCAGTTGATTGACCCTCAGCCTTGCTTTACTTCAAGGTACAAGTTCTTAAAATCAAAACTATCTGGTATTTTTACAATAACACCTTAAAATGTAACAAAACATCATATCACTTCAAAGTTTGACCTCAAACTACAGAAATATATTTGTACCAATATTTGGTCACCTCCCAAAGTGATGGATACCAATAAGCATCTCAAGAGGAGGAAAGATAGCCAAATAAGAAAGGATAAGGTGGGAATTTCAAAGGGATCTTGGTAACTGAAGGTGTTACCATTAATAGTGTGGCATTCACATTCAGGTTAAATTATAAAATACTTACCTTCGAATTTCCTCACAAAAGTCAGAAATGTAATCCCAGATTACCAACTGGATAAAGAATAAATAAATCAATGTTTTAAAACCTCAAATTTTAAGAGCAGATTTTGGTTCAACAGGAATTAATCTTTCTCAGTCATATTTCTAGGAAGCTCCTCTTGAAGGCTAATATTCTTCTCTGAATTAGATTTAACGAACAGCAGCTCAGGTTCCAAAATGAATTCTAGACTGCAAATAGATCAATTCATGCTGCATGACATTTAAAAATGTTCATATATGCATATATTCTAAAAGCTTTAGTGCTTAATATCTATGCTCCATCAACAACTTCATGAGCTAAGATAATCCAGTACAGCTACAGCACTGACATATGTGCAAAACTGCCTCAGAATGTTCTATCTTTAATGTGCACTAAAATCATGCAATCAGCCTACCCCTGCCCCACACCCAACCAAAGAGATGAAATGAATCATTCCCTTGTGCTATCAAGTGGTTTCCACTCACTAGCTCCCTATTGCTTAATTTGGATTTTGTCATACATGCTTTATTCCAGAAACCAGTCCAAGCAGCAACAGAAAACCTGAACTTTAATGACAACAAGAAAGACTGCCAACAAATCAACATTTAATTTGAGTACTGCAAGAGGAAATGCATTAAAACAAATGCTTCAGATTTTTATTTTGGAGCTACACGAGGGCAGAAATGGTAGAAATATTTTGTAGCAATGTACTTGACACAAAGAAGCATAATTGTGACTGAACACCAGGCATTCAGTTCTTGGAATTCCAACCTGTAGTGTAAAAAAACAACTTACCAATATACTAGCAGTGGCATTTTTAAATCCACGAGCTCCAGTAAGTTGAAAGGCAGGTGGTGCACATAAGCACCACTTTTTTATGTCGGACACAATCTTGACGTCGTTATACACTGATTCAATCATTGATTCACCTGGGATTCCTCATCTTTAGGACTATGAAAGTTCCTTTACCACATTGACAACTATAACGCAAAGGCTGATTACAATGGTTGAAATTGGGGCTGAGTTATTAAGAGGACCTTATCACTGACACCAGTAGACAAAAACATTGCAAAGCTACGAGAGCAGAGGAGGACCAAATGGACAGCTTTATCAAGAAGGCAGAGCATTTGCTGCTTATGATTGGCCGCTTCCTGTGTTATACAGTCCTAGTATTTAAACTTCAGCTGCACTCAAAGCTTTGAAACCAGAAGATGCTCAATGGGATGGCAGTAATCAGTTCAGATAATACAGCCAAACCCTGATCAATAAGGGGTTGCAAATGGTATTTCAAAGTACATTATCAAAATATGTATATTCTTTACAGGCAGCCACAAAACAAATAAACCCAAAAGAACCCATTAAAAGAGACCGTCAAACTCCCAATGTGCAGAAATAAACACAAATTATGCAACAGTAAGGTAAGCAGACATTTAGAACTCAAGTTCATGAAAGTGAGTCCACAGCCACGAAGCTAGTCACAGCTGATTCAGGAGCCTGTTAGCTGCAGACCACAGCATCAGTTCAGTGCAGAGATAAATAAACCTTGCGAGCCAAACACTGACCTCTCCCTCACCTCTAGCACCGACAACATGACCCTTTCAAATTGGCCAGCACTAAAATTGGCCAAATATTGGGTTGCTCCTTGCTCTCAGGTCCCACTGGCTAAATCGGCCAACAGCAGGTCATTCTCCATTCTCGGGGCGGGCCCTGCTACCTCAATTTAGCCTGTATCTGACCTTTCTAATCTGGCCTGACACATCAATCAAACATCGGCTTGTTCCTTGCTCTTCGCTTTGCCTCGCCACGGATCCATTGCTTCAACCTGGCTCTAATTCCTCTCCAGCAACGGCCATGCATTGGCTTGTTTACAGCTCTCAGACCCAGGCCCTGCCGCCTCGATTCGGCCTGCACACACCACGCTGCAACTGTCCTGCATCTTAGAGACACCAGTTCACACCACAAAAATGCCTCCAGGTCATACGGCTGGTTCAAAAGCTCAACTCTGAAAGGGAAATTACAGGCTACTGAATGTAGTGATTGTTTGCTGCCAGCAAGTTGTCGCTGTGCTTCACCAGGGCCATCTTAAAACAGAAATTTTCCAACAGACCATGACCATCCATGACATTCAATATCCCCCGACCCAAAAAAAAAGACAATCAAGTCTTAGGAAAGTGTAGGCATGGCACAGTTTTACGCTATTTGGAGTTAGAGGAGACTTGTTATGTCACCAAAGACCATTGCAAATTTACAAAAAGTGTACAGTGGGGAGCATTCAGAAAGGTTGCATCCTAGCTTGGTATGGAGGCTCTGATACACAGGATCACAAGAACCTGCAGAGGGTTGTAAATTCAGCCAGCTACTCTCAGGCACAAACCTCCCCGCTATCAAGGACATCTTCAAGACTTGATGCCTCAAGTCAGCGGCATCCATCATTAAGAACCTTCACCAGCTGGGACAAGTCCTCTTTTCATTTCTAGCATCAGAAAGGAGATGCAGGTGCTTCAAGATCTTCACTCGATGCAATTTCTGAACAGTCCATGAACCATTGAACATTACCTCATTATTCTTTTGTTTTTGCACTGTTTATTTTGTAATTTATACACTACTGCTGTCACTAGATAACAAATTACACTTTATACAGTCAATGATAATAAACTATTCCGATTTTGGAAAGTCACCACTGATTGGAAATTCAACTACACATATTCCACAAGTCTAAGATAGAAGGTCTGTATCCTTAGTAAAACAGCACATTTATACAAATTCACAGATGTGCAAACCTGTACAATTTGAAAGTATGATCTAAAACTCAACAGTTGTATTCGGCCTTTCATACCCCACCATCGGAGTGTGTCAGAATGCAGTAAGCCGCATGTAACTGCCCTGTTTCTTTAACAGCATCTGACAAACCCTTGACCTTCATTACATTAATGCTTAAGAACCATCAACCTAACTTGGACACATGCTGCTAACCATTAACGACAGATTAAAATCTTAGAACTTAAAATTAAAATCCTTGAAGCATAGACATCCTATCGGCAGCAACCACCAGCTTTGCAAAAGAACAGGCAAACAGTGATGATAGCCAAGTCAACGTACACAAGGCTCTAAAAGATAGAAAAAACAGGTTCTGGAAGCCTGCAACTTTTTCTTAAAGTAACAATGGGTCGCAAGGTAACCAGAATAGACAACAAATTTATAATACCAATGTCTAACAGACAGCAAATAACTAGCAATTTTCTAAAAGATGGCAGAAATATTCTTTAGAAATAAAAACTAGAGATTCTGCAGATACTGGAAATCCAGAGTAACACACACAAAAGGAACTCAGCAGGTCCAACAGCATCAATGGAAAGGTCGACGTTTTGGGCCAAGACCCTTTATCATTATCGTGTTATTCTTTACAAACCGTGCCTGTCAAAATACATGTACATTTTATACAAATTAGATTTTACAGTATAATCTTTCGAACCTGATGTAGTTCAAATCAGCCTTCAGGTGAATGGATGATCCATTTGTACCCTTCTTCAAAGCTAATACACTGTTTTGCCACTCCTCCACAGCAGGCCAGTCAGCTAATGAAATGTAGCACTCACAAGCTTTGTTTGCCAAATAATTCAAAACTTCAGGGGAAGTATCACTTTGCTTTGTAAGAACAGTTTTCTTGCTTTCAGCTGTAATAAAAAATAAGTTCTATATCAATGACTGCAAATTTGTAGCCAATTTTTAAGTGCAATAGATCATTTACACATTTCTCAACCACACAAAAAACTGGTAACAGGGAATAAGATATACTTCTATCCCTCAGATCAAGTTAACTTGGCAAGTGAGAGAAAAAAAATAGAAGTTAGTACATTCAATACACATGATTAAAATCTGTTTAATTTCCTGGCCAAATTGTAGTAGTTAAGTACAATTTAAGCTGAAGGGAAATTGCTTTCGATCAAGGGCCTGGCTACACTCCAAGCCCTGACCCTTGGGATAGCAAGGCCAATAGTGCACCTATGAGTTAAAGGAGATGGGAAACATAACAGGTCTTTGTGCAGGCGAATTACAAACAAGAGAAAGTTTACAGATGCTGAAAATCAAAGTAATACACACAAAATCCTGGAGGAACTCAGCAAGCTGGACAGCATCTATGGGAAAGAGTAAACAATCGATGTTTTGTGCCAAGACATTTTGTGCATATTACCAAGGTCTTTGTGTAGCATTACTTCTTAGAATGAAAAGCAAAACAGCAATAATCAAATTCAGATTTTAACTATTCAAATAGTTGACAGGAAAGGTGGGAGAGACAGAGGTTATGCAGGCAACTCAATCGAGACACCGAACAAATTCAACAACACTTCCACATATATAATTATTGAAATTAAATCTACAGATTCTGGAAATTAAATATCTAAAGAAAATGCTGCAAACACTCAGAACATCAGGCACCATCTGCCGAAAGAGAAGCAGAGTTAATGTTATAGGTCTGACCCCTTGGCAGAACAAAAGTTTATGGCTGTGAAAGCTTTGATATCTGCAAGAATTTTTTGTTCAGAAAAGTATCAACTTTCAAAATAGGATATCGAAAGATTAATTATCAGGATATCTACCAAAGAAACAATAGTACAGGACACTCAGGCTGAAAGAAAACTATGAACTTACAGCAGTTTTTTCACAGAACATCTTTAGGATGTTTCCAAGATGGTATACATTACTAAGTATTGCTTGCGTTAACTATTTTCCGATTTATTATGCCATTTCAGCTCAGCACAAAAATATTTCACTAATACCCCCATTTATTAAGGTAAAGGCAACTAGTAAACAAATTATTCATACTCACCATTCCCTGCATGTTTAGGGCTGGCGAAATTACCACCACTACTGCTGTTAGGTACTTTCAGAAGAGATTTGTCAAGGCCTTTAACAGAGCAGTCTATTCCAGTCATAGCACACAGCTGTTCCTGATATTCATTTGTTGCTTTTTCAAATCTGAAGCAGTAAGTAGAATGAAGAAAGAAATTGCAGTTTCAAATGTATTTTCAAACAGAATTCTGCAGAAAATCAAATACTGAGTTATCCTTGTCAGAGCAATATTACAGGAAAATCAAGGTAGTAAAGCCCGAATCCACATGACATTCCCTGTACCATATTTCTTTCAAATCAAAAGGAGACACATTAGCAGGTGAAATGAAATTAAGCTAATCTTATTTTCTTTACTATAAATAGTCTTTAAATCTAAATTACAACAAGTTACAAGTGAACTCTCAACATATTCTATGATTCTAACAAGTGGTATTTCAGCTTGTTAAAAATATGAATGGAAAAATATGAAATGCACCAAATGTCTGACAAAAAATGTCACAACTTAGGCCGAAGCCACAAATCTTTCGTTTTAACACTGCAAGAAACTCACTGATTTTGTTTTGTGCCTTCGTTATGCAAAAATAAAGCAGCAAGTTTCTGCACTCCAATCCTATATACTTTCCTATCCTTCCCATTAAAATATTTACTGAATGCACCAGAATATGGCTTTCTACAATTTCAGTAATCTTTAAAACAGATCACTTCACTTGGCTGGAAGGCCTCCCACTCCCACGTAACTCATTCAACTTGGTAATTCTAAAACTTCATCCCAGTTTCCGTATCTTGGCAGATATGCCCTCCAGACTTCTTCAATTCTGTAGATTAGATTTTGTGAACTATTATTATTAGATGATCACAATGAGAAAATCAGATTTGTACAAGTTTGAACTATTGGTTTGCAAGTTATCTCCAGCTAAGGAGAAGCCTCCAGCTGTTTAAACTGAGGGCTAACATTAGGAGGAATAAGTATTCTAACCAAACCAGGCAAAATAATTGGTCTACAAACTGCACAACTTATACCTTCCTTCAGCCTGCTGTGCCACGGGGTTTATCCACAGAAGATTCTTTGCCAGGATTGCAGAAGACCAGACAGCCATTCCCTGTATAGCTTCAGGACAATTCAGTTCACACAGTGCTTCAACGATCATCATAACAGTCACTTCAATTTCATTTCCCTTCAAATTAATTATAATAGTTATAAACTGCATGACATAGCCACTAAATGTGGAAATTGAAAGAAAATAATGCTCTGTCGTCAAAAGCAGCTTGATATCCCATTAATTTTCTTAACTAATTTATCTTGAGAACAAAAATCATTTCACTTTTATTTTATCACATTATACAATTAACAGCATCTTAAATTAGACAGCCGTGGTCTTGAAATTTTATTTCTAATCTTTAGGTTACATGAAGCTGTACTCCAAGAGCAATTTTACAGGAAGTAGAGCTCAATACTGATACCCATGGCATACATGATATGCCAATAATTTTCTTCTAAAAAGGACAAAATAACATTGGTTCTTCTTCCATTTCATTAGATCAATCCTAGTGCTGTAACTGAACCGTCTATGGGCATGAACAGTTTAGGAACAGGCCTTCAGCAACGCAGAAGGTCAGTTCTTAAGCTATTTCCTAATACCAAAGTTATTCCATCTGAAAACTAACACGCGAGATGGCAAGGCTGCGTCAAGGCTGCATCTTGTTCAAAATGGTGCAACCAGACTGGTCTTCCCTCATACTCATACACTGAATTTCATTAACATGGAAAAAATGCGGGATATTCATGAGAACACTTCCACCTGACGATTTTTCAAATATCCCTAATCATTCCTAATTTTACGTGACAGGAGTCTTGTGTTTTAACCCGATTTATTGGCTATGGAGGTATTTGATTGCTTACATTGTTGCTTCCACTGTTTGGCATGTTTTGGAGCATCACTCAGCTAGGATCTTTTTAAGTACATCTGCTGCTGCTTTTGCTGTGCTACTGAACCAGGGTGGAATTGGTTAGTTTGTTAGGAATAGTAACAAGATAAGCCAGCTATGAGCTTACTGACAAGCAGTATAATACAAGTTTTGCTGCTGTCCCACATTGCCTCACGAATGCTCAATTTTCAACTTCTAATTCTGCCCTAACCAATACCAATGCAAAAAAGAATGAAAGCTACACAGAGAAGACAGGAATAACAAAGATTATAGATAATCCTACCATAACTATCACAAAGAGGCATCTGCATCAGACATAACTACTGAATAAAAGTAAAAATATTTCAGTGCCTTATCTGAAAAGTACAATTCAGACCAGAACATTGAGGCGGTTGTTAAACTAGCTTTGAAGATAACTAAATTTTGATATGGATTGTTCAGTGTTATTTTTCTTGCAGCATGTGTGTCCAAGGTCTGCACCTGATGGTCCACCACTTCTTTGTTCACTTGGAAATTCAGAATTTCATTGCAATTTGATACCACCAAATACCTTCCAAGCCCAAGTCAAAGTTAAAATTCAACTATCGTGCAAAGATGTCACACAAGGAATAAAACAAAATCCTACTTTTAGGTTTTTTTTTTTAAAATTGCCATCTGCAGGTTACCTGATCACTTCTACTTACACCCCATCTTTAATTTTAAGATTCCCCCCCCCCCCAAAGTTTAATTTTTCTTAAAAAGATTCGCTTTATTTTTCCACTATCTTTTGATGTGTAGTACATGTGACATGCATTTATCTGTGACAAATCAAATCAGCAATAATTCTGCTTGGCAGTCCACAAATGAGTTGAGACACGTCTTGTTGGCAGCAGAAGCATGATGACACTTACAGGCTGCTCAGCACAATTCTCACTGATTTGAATTTGAGAGCAGGTTGAAGCACCAGGAGGAAACCTACATGGTCATGGGGAGAACATACAAATTCCTTAGAGGATCAGCGGTTGCTGCCCTAAAAACCAGTGGCGTAACAAGTGTTTGATGAGCACAGACCGCAGCAGAAATCTAACTTCAATCTTACAGCTGGCACTGTAAAGTGATTGCACTTAATTGCTGCGCTACAAGGCTTATGATAGAATTTCAACCCATTTCAAGGTCAGAGGTGTACACAATGATGTGTAACTACAGTTCACTCTAAAGGACAGGGGATAGCAAGATGGAAATGAGAGACTGCAGATAATGGAATATGGAGCAACAAACAAGCTGTTGAAAAGCTTGGGTCTCTACAATGCTGAATTGTACAGAGTTCACGACAAAACTGCATCAGGACTCTATACGTGATGTTATTTATAAATACTTATGGACTAGGGTGAGGAAGAGTCAAAGAGTTTTAAAAATGTGACTGTTTAATTAAAATAAGGCAGTGCTCAGACAGATATTCCTACTCATCTGCTGCACTGAAGAACTTAGTAAATTTCCATTTAATAAGTAGGATATTGTACTCCACCATTACAATTCTCTCTCCTAATGACTGCGTGGCATAACTGAAGTTTTGAAATAGATCTCCCCCAAAGCTAAATCATGCAGAACCATTATTTGATAGTACATCACATTTTGCGTGCAATTGTAAGATCTTTTTCCACTAACCTGAGTTGCATTACTGTTTTTCATCTCAGTCAGCAAATCAAATCCATGCCTGACCGTCACAGCTGGTTGCCCAGCCAGTAAGCCAACCCTCATTATTGCAACTCGAATTCGCGTTAACCAGTCTTGACATGTTTGCCGATTTGTGTAGAAAAAAGTCCTAATAACCTGCAATATGATAATGATACAGATCTTAGATGACACAGTACCTTGGCAACACAAAAATATAGCAATTTAAAATATAAAAAAAGATACTGACCTTTGGTGGTGCCATAAGTGCATTAGCACATCCTTCATAGGCATTGTACATCAACTTTTCAAGATTTTCCAAAAATTGAAGTAGGAGAACAAGTCTTAATTGGTTGCTAATATGCCCATCATCATTGTCAGCAGTCGTCCACTGACTGATGTCTTGATCAGGGTTCAGAGTATGTGCAGCAAGACTCCTAATAATACCTGGAATTTTAAAAGCCCAAGTTGTTATTAATGATATACATCTGGTAGATGGAAATGTGACTTCTACTTTCAATACTGCATTCAACATCAACAACTTCCGTGCTGTATATATTTTTGTTTATAGCTGCAGTTCAGGATTAGACAAAAGAGTAGATTCCTATTTAGTAATATCTTTAGGTCTTAGCTAGTAAACTACATGAAAGCAAACTTTTTAATAGTAACTCTTAAACTACAGAGCTGCAGGTATGAGCAACAACAAGCTACTTAAACAGTATTTAATCAGGTCTTATTAAATCTTGCAGCTTTATAAAACTAGTAAGACCAAATGTGAATTGCATTTCGCTCTGGTCACCCATTTTAGAAAGGATTTTGAAGCTTTGGAGAAATATAGAAGAGGTTTACTGGGATGCTACATGTGCTATAAAGAGAGGGTAGAAAAACTTAGGTCATTTTCTTTGGAACTGCGGAGGCAAAAGAGAGATTGGATACTGGTTTATAAGACTATGAGAGACACAGAAAGACAATCTTTTTCCTGAGTTGAAATATCTAATATCAGAGGGCATGCACTTAAGGTGAGAGGGGGCAAGGTCAAAGTTGATGTGTGAGGCTTGAATTTATTTATTTTTTAAAAACAGAATGGTGGGTGCCCAGAATGCACTGCCTGGGATTTGATGGAAACTAGTAAGACGGGGTCTCCTTCCACATGGATACTGACAGCATTGACTCTTCAGTTTCAAGTCTGATCGTTCCTGGGTATTCTGGACTAGTTTCAACCAGAAACCTTGCTTCAATGCTCAGATGAAAGGTCCAAGTTCTTTGATCTGGGAAAAAGTGTCTACAATGAAAACACTGGTTCCTGTATCTTCTGATCTGACCATGTCAAGGAACAATACAACATAGCAACCCTCCAGGCCAAGTCCATGCCAACTACTTGACTACTCATTTATACATTTCCTATATTAATTCTATTCTTTTTAAAATCCACAATATATTCTCATCAACCCCTTTTCTGATTCCATCACTTACCTCTAAGCTTGGAGAACTTAGTGGCCAATTAACCTCCTAATCTATGTGAACTTGAGGCACGGGAAACCAGGGCATCCTGGAGAATCCACATGGTCACAAAGAGAACATGCAAACTGCACACAGCACCAGAGGTTAAGGCTGAGCTTAGATCTCTGGGCAGACAGTGAATCTACTGTGCTAAATTATTCACTATTGTCCTAATCTCATTCTTTATTAAAAGTGAAGTATCTTATTATCTACCCATCCTTCCAAAATGTCAAGTTCCCAACATGAAGTTCCCACCCTAGGTTAACTTGCAATTAGTTGCATTTGCTTCTGTATTGACAGTCAGATCATACCAATTTTTACTTGTCTTTAATGTAGACATCATCTATTCCTCATGTATTCATCTATCCATCACTTTACCTTCTACTACCCATCCCCTTTCACTAGCATTTTAACCCCATAAATGTTATACTTTAAATAGTGTACATCTGCATTCTTAAACCTGTATTTAATTGACCATATTGATTCATCCAAACTCATTAATAGCTTATGAACTAAGGAATATATAACAAGGTAATTGAAGATATTGTAATGAGAGATGCAGAGATGGCAGAAGAACTGAATGTGCATTTTGCATCAGTCATCACAGTGGAAGACATCTGCAGTATACTGGACATTCAAGAGTGTCAGTGAAGTGAAGTTTGTGCAGTGAAATTTACGACTGAGAAGGTGCTCAATAAGCTTAATGGTCTCAGGGTGGATAAATCTCCTGGACCGGATGGAATGCACCCTTGGGTTCTGAAGGAAGGAACTGGAGAGGTTGCGGAGGCATTACCGATCCTTCAAGAATCCACAGATTCTAACATTGTACCTGATGACTGGAAAATTGCAAATGTTACTCTGCTATTTAAGAAGGATGGGTGGGAGCAGAAAGGAAACTATAGACCTGTTAGCCTGGCATCAGAGGTTGGGAAGTTGTTGGAATCAATTGTTAAGGATGAGATTATAGAGTACCTGTAGGCACATGACAAGATAGGCCAAAGCCAGCATGGTTTCCTGAAAGGAAAATCCTGCCTGACAAACCTACTTCAATCCTTTGAGGAAATTACAAGCAGGGTAGACAAAGGAGATGCAGTAGACTTGGTGTACTTGGATTTTCAGAAGGCCTTTGACAAGGTGCTGCACATGAGACTGCTTAGCAAGATAAGAGCCCATGGAATCACAGGGAAGTTACTAGCATGGGTGGAGCATTGGCTGGTTGGCAGAAAGCAGAGTGGGAATAAAGGGATCCTATTTTGGCTGGCTGCCGGTTACCAGTGGAGTTCCACAGGAGTCAGTGTTGGGACTGCTGCTTTTTATGATGTATGTCAATGATTTGGATTATGGTATTAATGGATTTGTGGCTAAATTTGCTGATGATACAAAGATAGGTGGAGGAACAGGTAGTGTTGAGGAAACAGAGCCTGCAAAGAGACTTAGATAGTTTAGGGGAATGGGCAAATGAAATACAATATTGGAAAGTGTATGGTCATGCACTTTGGTGGAAGAAATAAACGGGCAGACTATTATATAGATGGGAAGAGAATTCAAAATGCAGACATGCAAAGGGACTTGGGAGTCCTTGTGCAAGATACCCTAAAGGTTAACCTCCAGGTTGAGTTGGATGTGAAGAAAATGCGATGTTGGCATTCATTTCTAGAGGTACAGAATATAAGATCAGGGATGTGATGTTGAGAGTCTATAAAGCACTCATGAGACCACACTTGAAGTGTTGGGTGCAGTTTTGAGCTCCTTATTTTAGGAAGGATATACTGATATTGGAGAGGGTTCAGAGAAGGTTCACGAGAATTATTCCAGCTATGAAAGGTTTACTGTATGAGCAATGTCTGGCAGCTCTTGGTCTGTATTCCTTGGAGTTCAGGAGAATGAGAGGGGATCTCACTAGAAACATTCCGAATGTTAAAAAACCTGTACAGATTAGATATGGCAAAGTTATCTCCCATGGTAGGGGATTCTAGGACAAGAGGGCACAACTTCAGGATTGAAGGACGTCCTTTTGGAACAGAGATGCAGAGAAATTACTTTATCAGAGAGCTGTAAATCTGTGGAATTTGTTGCCATGAGCAGCTGCGAAGGCCAAGTCATTGGGTGTATTTAAGGCAGAGGTAGATAGGCTCTTGATTAGCCAGGGCATCAAAGGGTATGGGGTGAAAGCAGGGGAGTGGGGATGACTGGAAGAACTGGGTCAGCCCATGACTGAATGGCAGAGCAGACTCAATAGGTCGAATAGCCTACTTCTGCTCTTATATCTTATGGATTTCCCACTTCAAGAGAGATCATAACATTGCAAAATTTATCCACTACCTTCAATTGTCTGGAATGTATCCTGTGCTCTGCCCAATGGTGTCCGTAGTTTTGAAAGCACTGTAAATTGCGCTGCTTCCCATACAGCCCATTGCCATAACACAGCCTCAGTTTTCAAAAGGTTTCGAGGTATGGTCGATTGGTCACATTTGTCTAATCTCTGACAGCTGTGAAACAGTCTCTCGAGCCAATGATCTTTGCTGAAAGGAATACAAAAAATTTACCAGTTTCATAGTCTAATCCATTATACTGTACTTACAAATATTACTGATTATTTCAAAGTATTATGCAAGTAAAACAAATATAAAACAAATCTTACAAAACAAAAATCATAAAGCTGGAACTGGAAAATAAAATTAAAACCTTACCCAATCCTGTGGCAACTTCCATACAAAATGAAACTAATTAGATCAGAGAAGTCCTGAGGGTGAAATGTGTTACTGGGAGCTTTGCTCATATGGTTACTTATGGCCAATGAGATCCCTTGCACCTCTGTGTGATTGTTGTTACTGTAAAAACAAAAAACATACATTTTTTAGTCAATAGTCAATTTCTTCATTATCCAAATACAATCTTCATTAAACTGCATGGAACAGAAGAAACATTTTCAAAGAAACCAGCTGTACTCGCTCTTAACTGCATCTCAAAGCTTCTCTACATTTAAGACAAGAATTTTCATTTTAACAACTTTGAACATGAACTTTTGTTTCTGCTGGGGGAACTCAGGTCAAGCAGCATCTGTGGGGAGTAAGGAAGAAATCAATGTTTCCGGTCAAATCTTGCATCAGAGCATTTTATTTTTCCTTTTGGAATTTCAACTAATTATCTTACTTCCCCCACTTGTATCACCTTCGACTGATCCAACTGAAGTATCAGTTCTGTTATTCAATTCTTCAAGATTTTCATCTCATTCGACCTCAGTATTTACTACATCCCTTCCTAAAGTTTGTCATCTCTCCAATTCTAATGAAAATTCAAGGCCAAAATGGCTTTTTTATATACACAGATACTGTAAAGCTGAGAACTTCCAGCATATTTTCATCCTAAATCCAGTAGGTTTCTTTGCCAATTTTCATTTTGTTGATTGGCTCAAACTCCCAGCAATCAATAGAAAACAGACATGCATCTATCACACTAAGGTGCAAAATCCTTAGTGTAAATGTTGGTTAAGTGAATAAATAGCAAGCAACTACAATTTAAAGAGAAACGTTTCACTGATTTAGTTTGGAGTGCAAGATTACTCAGTTCAATTACGTATGCAATTTACAAATTGTAGATTTGACAAGTTATATTTAAAGCAAACAATGAAACTAATGTTTAAAGCCATCATACCTTAAAGCAACATCCAGAGGAATGGTCTTCAAAAGTTTTCCAAAAGCCTGCCGTACACGAACTCCACAATGAACTAACTGCACACGGCAAACATCAACACATCTATGAACAAAACCAGTATCAACTTTAGTCTGTAAACTTCATATGTAATCTAAATAATCGTACATATGAATGTGCAAATAGTGCAAGGAAAAAGTATCAGAAATATACCTTTGCAAAAGGTCATTTGGCAAGGAAGTGGAAACGATTTGTAAGCTGCTGCATGCTTGTAAGCAAATAGAAGCATCTTCATGAACAGCTACGTTTAAAAAACAAGACAGGATGAGAATTTCATCTTTTAATGTGTAAACTAAATAACTCATCAATAGAATTCTTACCATTTGATAACAATCCTTTGCAGAATTTGTGAAAAGATGAGAGAGCAAATAAGGGAGCATAAGTTTCCGATTTCTTCATTAAAACTGTTATTTCTAATGCCCATGTTAGCAGTAATTTCCTGGTGAGATAAAAATAGGTTTTGAAAGTGAAAACTAAAAATTCTTTTTACTGCTGGCTACAACTTGCAATGAAAAATACTCTATTACGTATATATTTGTTCCACACAGGAAAACACCAGAAAAGATGATTTACCTTGCATCACTATTCAAAATATCCTTACTGAGCAACGTTCCTAGAAGATTCAGTATGATGGCAAAGTGTTTCTTTGTTGCCATGGTGACAGTACTGATAACAGCACCATCAAACAGAGAGGGTGATGATGAACTCAGACTGCTAGATATGAAATGGTCATGCCTGCAAAGACCAGAATGAACAATTTTTATCTGAAACTGAATGGGATTTTGAAAATGCATCAAACCTGGCAGTTCAGTTCTTACCACAGTCACATATTCAATGAGCAAGGTTTATAATAAATTTTGTAAGATTTCAAAAACTGTAGTACAGCTGAAAGCATTATTTACCAATACTTTAATGTAAATAATGTTAACTTTGTATGAAGCAGGGTTTTGAGAATGCATGCCAAATGCCACATGAAGCTGGCAATTTTCTACTGTGTCCAAGAAAGTTGAACTAACAGTCTAGTTTAACCCTTGGTTCTAAATTTTCAATATTTCTAATGCCTTCATTTATTTTACTGACCAATGCCCCTCCAATGTTAATCTATTCACCAAACGATGCACCAATTTCAGGGTACAATTAAGGTTCCTGTCACCCACAGCATTTGGTGAATCTTAATTTTCACAGAACACAATGTTTGGCAATAATCAATGATGAAAGGATCGCACATTAAAAATTCAGAACAAATTACCAATTTAACATTTTAAAATTGAGCCAGAGGGAGAACATTTAAAGCAACTGTAAAACAAAGACCTTAAGAGGACAAGACAAAATTGATCACACCTTGCAAATGTGCACTCAAAGCTTACCATACCTTGTACAATGGGAATATAAAGTGTACAGAACTCCATATTGGATGGCAGGATAATGAACAGCAAGGTTGGCATGTACAACTGTAAGATTATCGCTGAGTAGGGCAAACATTGTGGGGGAAAGAGCCCACATCTGTAAAGAAAAGTCACAAAGCACTATTAGAAGTAATTCTAAGTGCAACTCAAGTCTCCAATTGAAAAGATTTATTTAATGGTACAGTACAGTAACAGGACCTTCCCAATAACTCTACACCACCCAATTACATCCATATAACCAAGCTACTAATCCATACATATTTAGAATGTGGGAAGAAACCAGAGCACCCAGAAGAAAACGATGTAGTCACTGGGAAAATGTAAAAACTTCTTACAAACGCCAGTAGAACTGAATCCAGGTCACTAGCACTGTAATAGTGTTATGCAATCATAGAGCCCCCAAATACTTTTGAAATGTCAAACGTGCAGTTTACCCCATATGAAGTATTAGCTTAACTCACATGTATATACTTACACCAATCAAGGAATTTTTTGCATTTCCAATTGTAGTAAGAGCACTTAAGTCAAATAGTACAATAAACTCTGCACTCTCTTCTTTGAATGTAATGTCCCTGAAAGCTTCATGATGTATCTCTGAACAGACTGGAGGAAGTGCTACGTCTTGAAGAAGACTGTTCAGTGCACAAGTCATTTCCCCCAAAATCAGTTTGTAGGCAGTTTCTAATACAGGAATATTCTTCAGACTTAACACAGCCTGATATACAAACTGTGCTGTTGATACAACCTGTATAGGAATGAATGGAAGAGATTAATATATTATTGCATAATTGTTTTTAAAACAGCATTATATTTCTCTTAAGTAATATTTAGCAGGAAAACATTTCACAAGAGTAAAAATTCCAAGTAAAATGGGGTTTATATATTCCCATCAACAAATTTATGATTTTATTATTAATCTGACATTAATCATTTTGTTTGTTTATCAGTGAACTTATGCAGATTTCTTCGGGGCTTAACCCCCATTTACACCACAACTTGCACAGAAAGCACAGGTACACAAAAAGAAAAGATGCCTACCGTTTCTTCAATGATTGTAGGTGCTTTACTAATACCTTAAATGATCACAAACTATATACTATCAGAAAGCATACGCACATTAAGACAAGACAGGAAACTAGTACTTCCTGTGCTCCATCTTTCTGCGTACTCTGATCTTTCTGTGCAAGTTGCACTCATTCTACGTTGAACGTAGCTTCACAAAATGTTAACTGGCTGTATGATACACTGTTCTATCCCATAAGATAAAATGTCAGCAGTATTATCAAAAACAATTATGGAATAATAAAAGCAGAATAATATGAAATTCAGTCCATTTAAAATCATCCACATCCATGAAGCTCAAAAATCTTTGCACAGGTTCAAAACATAACAGCTCTAATTATTCCTCCCAACAAATGACATGACACCTGACTATGGTCCCAACTTCAC
Organism: Hemitrygon akajei; assembly: GCF_048418815.1. Classification (NCBI taxonomy): domain Eukaryota; kingdom Metazoa; phylum Chordata; class Chondrichthyes; order Myliobatiformes; family Dasyatidae; genus Hemitrygon; species Hemitrygon akajei. The sequence continues at coordinate 29,767,547 of NC_133134.1, forward strand.
TGTTTTACTAGAGAAGACAATATATAATTTTTCTGAACTACCAAATATCCACACGGCATTTTCTGTAGTTCTGTGGCTGCCCACACTACTTGAGTGCATTCAATATGCAGTTCAGCAGTTATTTGCTCCAGGATAAGATCACTGAATACAGCATACACACGAGTGGGACAGTAGTAGTGGGACTATTAAGACTGCTTCAAGGGGGAAGGTCATCTTCCCCCCTTTCTACTGACATTTTCGGTACTGAGAGATGACATGGACTTGTTAGATCAGTTGGCCTCCTGTGTGGAAGTAGTAAAGTGATTGCAAACTCTTAAAGGAGTGGGAGAAATCAGCCTTCTGTTTCAATATTTTAAATTGACTTTAATATGTGAACACAGTGCTTTAAGTTATTTTGGCAAATATTTTTAATCTTAACTTTTAAAAACATCCTAAGTTTTTGCTGACTGTAAATGTCAATGATTGATTTAACAGCTGTGACCCAGGGCCTCCCCAGCTGTCAAAGCTACTCTCAATGCAGCCAGCCGTCTGTGCCAAGCCAGCATTTATACTGCACTGAGGCAAGCCAAAAATCATGGGAGCCAGGCCACCAGACCTTACAGATGATTCCAGTGCACTCCCAATGACAAAAGCTATGGGAAGCAGAAAGGTCTGAAGGTAGCTAAGTCACCCAGGCTAAGTGCACTACACTCCCAACACTAAAATTCACTTCAAAACATCCATCACATTGTGCTTATTACCTTGCTCTTGCCTGACATGACATCGACCTTTTAATCTTGTCACTTTCTGACCTGGTGCCATCCCCCTAACACTCTAGCTTAAACTCTCCTGATTAGCACGAGTAAACTTTTTACTCAAGATATTGGCTTCCCTCCTATTAGATGCAACTTGTCCCAGTCAGCCCTGCACCAGAAGAAGTTCCGATGATCCAAGAACATGAAGCCCTGCTCCCTGTACCAATTCTCACCCACTCATTCACTATCTTCCTATTTCTGACCTTAGCAGCACATTGCACTAGGAGTCATCCAGAGATCACTACTTTTGAGGTCCTGCTTTTCAGCCCCTTTCTCAAATCCTATATTCACTGTGCAGGTCCTCTTCCCCCTTTCTACTTACATTATCAGCACCAATTTGTACCATAACCTCTGGATGTTTACCCTCTCCGTTCACTGCAAACTCTCTGGGACATCTGCGACCGTCCCACCTAGGAGGCAACATACCATCTGGTGTCTCATCTATGACCACAGAATCTCCTGTCTATCCTCAGAACTACCAAGTCTCCTATCACTATTTCTCAGCTTGACTTTACTTTCTCTGCTGAGCCTGAGCCAGCCACAGTGCCAATGACTTGGTTGTTCCCCTGTGGTATCCAAGGGGCTATACTTGTTAATGAGGGAATGGCCACAGAGGAACCCCGCACTGAATACCTACTTCCCCTACTTCTGGTGGGCCCCAACTATCTGAAGCCTCTCCCTTGTATATAACCACTTCAGTAAAAGTCTCATCTAAGAAGCCCTTAGCTTCCCTAATGAAGACTTGGGTATAGTTGCTTGAAAAATTAAAGCCTTCAAAGAGTAAAAGAAAAGATTTTAAAAGACATCAGCATAATTTCATCCAGAATAAGTAGGTGCACATGTAACTAGAAATGTGCACTTATCTTCATCCTCAACCTTACCTCTTTTTCCCTATGAAAACGGAGCTGAAGTAACTTGGAATCTGGTGAAAACAATTTTTCAACAAACGATGCTGGCAATTTTGTATTTATTTGTTCCACAATCTGAAAAAATGAAAATTGTATTATAAGTGATCAAAATGCAAGAGAGTAATTGTCTTAAAAGATAAGCGTTGATCAGGTGTTCCAGCCCTTTCTCACTCATGCCACTTTAAATCAGATGATTTTGGACTCAAATTCCACTGAGATTTGACCAGAGACATTATACAGAAGCAGGTATTTAGGCCTGCAGCACCCATGGTAACTACTGATCAACACGACTCATCAACATTAATCCATTTTCCAGCACTTGGCCCTTTGTCTTCTTTATCACTGCAATTCAAATGCTCATCTAAATACTGCAATGTGGCAGGATACTATTATCCATGTCCTATGTACACCTAAATCAGCCTCCTCAAAGAAAACAAAGTCCACCCATCTCCTCAGCATCACTTCATAGCCAAAACTATTGTCAGGCAACATTCTGGTGCATTTCCCCAGTACCTTCTCCAATGCGAACACGTCCTTCCTATAATGTGGCAACCAGATATACAAAGTAATCCAGCTGGGGCCTAACTAATGTTTTATAGAACTGTACATTCACATTCTACACCCCATGCCTTATTATGTGCCTGTCCACACCATGTACTTCCTAGCAAAGAGATGGTGAATCTATGGCACATATGCCCAAGATGGCATGTGCAAAAATTGTTGTCATGTGGCATGTAGTCAACCCCTCAATTCTTTAAATGCCACCCACAACAAAGAGACACATGACGATTATCTTTACTATCAAATGAAGCAGCAAATTATTTTTCTACAACTTGGGAGCAATGAGGTGTTCTCACAGGAAATGTCTCACACTAGCTTGGAACCATCGAGATGGTTGCAAGAACGTGACATTGGATAATATGTTTTGAAATAGTTGCAGACCTGTTATACATGTCAGTATTTGGATAGTAAGCAGTTACAATAACGATACTATTCAGAATTTTTTTTCCCCTATAGATTATTAATTTTTGAACATTTTTAAAAATGCACCATTTATTTCAATCTGTCTCTTATACTTTTATTAATAGTAAAAGCAATGAAGAGAAATAGGACATCAGTTTTCTTTAAAAAGTTTACAATTATTGTTACTAATTCATTAATCAATGATAATATCTGCTCAAAATTATCATAGCATGAGAGAATTTTTAAAAATTATTGCCAATTTAGGTGCACATGTTCTCAGAAAGGTTTGCCACCCCTGTACTATGGAGGCCTATCATTAACTGTGTATACCCTGGACTTGGCCCTCCCAAAATGCACTGCCTCATTCTAGCAGCTATACAGACAAAAAGGAAATGTTGAATTGAATCCCCGGTTCTGCTTTCAGAATCCTGCAATCTTTTTTCTTGAAATGCAGGGAATTTCCCCTGGTATTCTGGCAAAAATCAACAGCCCACCCTGCACCATAGAAAAAAAAAGTACACAATCTTTTGCTCTCTTCACACCCCCCACCCCCCCAGACTTTATCAACAAAATGATTCATCCAACAGAAGCACTTCCTAATATTTTACTTGCTGTACACAACTGAAGGTTAAGGCTAAATAAATATTTAAATGAATGTTAGTGTTATTTCTAGGATAATGTTCAACTAAAGCTGATCACATTAACCAGTTTTAAAAATGCAAGCTAGCAGACTCACCAGAGTCAACAGGTTTAAGACAGAGATGATGTATTCAGCACCAAACATTTGACAACCGTCCAGCTGATCCAACCCATAATTAATGGTAATTTCACAATGTTTGGCTATGTCAGAGTCCATGCTTCCCAATAGAACACAGACACACTCATTTGCAGCTGTCAAAACTGCCTCAGAAAAGAAAACTTGTTTTGCTGTGGTAACACAATTCACAACTCTGAGCAGGATCTAGATTTAAAAGAAATACACACATTTAAATAAGCAGAATAATTAAGTAAATAAAGTGTGTGAACACATTTTTAACTAGAAGCTTGATAAATGTAAAAGTTTTAGATTAAAAAAAACTGATTACTACTGATGCAATGACAACATACATGGCCCAAAATAAAACGTGAGGCTTATTACATTTCTAACATACACATTTATTTAAAAACTGAACTACAAATGACATTTCCCATGGTCACAGACAATCCATGAAAAGCAACAGGAAATTAACATGAACACAATCTTACATCTGTCACATAAGCCTCAGTAATTGGAGGTCCTCTAATCGGGCTGAAACGCTCTCCAATACTTCTTACTACAGTGCTGAACACTCTTAGTAGTGCTGCTAATTTTGGTAATGAGACTGAAGGTGGTGGAATATCCTCATCAACAGATTCACCGGAAGCCACGTGACTGAGGTCCTGTAATGTTAAATACCAGACAGTTTGATCATTTTGGAGCAGTGAAGGAAGTACAATCTATAGTTCCTTTAGTCATCCAATGCACTCTGCTGGGGCATTATGACAATTGCTAATTGAAAACTGCAGCAGTGTGACTATTTTTCCCCTCAAAATCCAATGCAAAAACTGAAAATAAATTTCATTATATAACCCTGGCAGTAATCCAAAGGTTTCACATCACAGAGAAAGAGCTGGCATAGTTACATTTCAACTAAGGACACTACTCACTGCTAATGAATGAAAAGCACATCAGCAAATTGCAATTTTACAAGGCATAACTAACAAATATGAACAAGACTTAATAACCAGGTTTGACTCACCAAAATGCATCACTTTACACTTATCTAAGTTAAAAATCCATTTGCTATTCCTCAGGCCATCCCTTTCTGATCAAGGTCTCTTTGCAATTCATTGTAACTTGCTTTACTATCAACAAGATCCCCTAATTTAGGGATCACCAAACTTGCTAATTGTGACAGGTACATTTGTATCCAAATCATTTACATAAATAATGAATAACAGATCCTTACAGGGAATCCCACTAGTTATGAGCCTCCAGTTGGAGAATTGATCTTCAACTACCACCCTGCTTCCTACCAGAGCCAACTCTGAATCCACTTTGCTAGTTTCCCATGAATCTTAATGTTCCTGATCAGTCTCCATATGAAAACTTGGGAAAGGTCTAAGTAAAGCCCATAAGACAACATCCACTGCCAAATCTTCATATATCCCATTAATTACTTCTGAAAAAACCCCTAAAGATTCATAAGACATGACCTCCCACAACTGAATATGAAAGTCATTTTCAAACTTTATATTTATATATGACCACGCTACCTCAGCATAAGCTTCCATATCTTCCAAAAACTGTCCAAGAAGGGTAGTAGAAAATCCAAGATCAGCGACCCAGAATTGTTCCAAGCACTGCAGCCAACCTTTGGGACAAATAAAACACCTTTTAATTTTCTTAAAGCTAACAATTCCAGTATATAAACTGAAATGAAATACAATTGATTAACTTGAATGTTTTATTTTTCTTTTTTAAAAAAATACTATTTACACAATTATGAACTTCATCTTATCAAAGCCATCTTGAAACTAGCATTTTTAGCAAAGTTATTCTCTTCGTAAAAAGGTTGATAGGTAATAATCCAATAATGAACTACTTTAGTAAATTAAACTAACTTACCTGACACCTGCTGTGTAAGGGATTGCTTCTGAGTGTGATCTATATGCCAACCAACGAGTATATCTACAGTGTCCTTTTAAATTCAAAAGCATCATTATTAATCTGTAGCTAAACTTGCCAGAATATTTTAAAGTATTTTATTTCATTATCCTTACCCTAAAGTTGGTACTAAATATATGGGGATAACAACGTGCCACTAATAAAATACATTTCACACACTGGCACAGTAGCTCCGGTGTATCCACATTTTCCAGAACAGTCTGTAGGCTAATCATCACAAGCTGGGGGAAAAAAAAGCTTATTTAATTTCAACAGAAATAAATGCTATTTTATATCACAAGTACATTTGGAACTAAAGATGATACATTTCCACTTTCCATGCTTTTTGGAAATTCTAGTCTACAATAAGTTTTCATTGAACAATCCTTTGTAAAATTCAATTATTAAAAATAACCATTACATCTCTGAACACACTTCCCCAATGTGAAACATCAATACCAAAGATAGAACATGATTAGAAATTAGTTTTTACAATAAAGTGAACGTTCCAAAGCATTTAGCATTATATACAAATTAAATTTTAAGATTAAAAGCTAACCTGCATTACAGATGAAAATGCCTTCTTTTCCCCTGCAGTTTCCAGCGCTTTGTAGGTAGCACACAAGTATAGAAGTTTTACCTCATCTTTGGTGGAAGAACTAAACTTGCTAAAAATCCACTTAAAGATCTTCTCAGCCTCATAACTTAAGGATACACACAGCAGGCCAAGGCAACAAGCTCCTTCTTGTCGTAGTTCATGGAGTAGCTTACTACTGTTAGTGACAAGTTAAAGAATATTAATACCCTATGTATAAATGAATTAATAAATCAGACATTGATACAGAATGTGAATTGCACCTATCCATAAACAATTGTTTTTAACCACTTAATATAAATTAGCAAAACAGAATAATTTTCCCATTTGAAAGATGGGGAATTGACCATGTTCTTAATTATGACAGATTTGCACAACAACAACTTAGCCTATGGATTTTTCTGCACTTTCCAAGCAGGAAATAAACATTCAAACAATTCACAATTTAGTTTGTATTCTTTTCCTTGAGGAAAGTTTTAATCATTTATTGAGGGTCTGCCCATTATACTCCACAAATTATACGAAGTTAGAATGTTTTGTTGGATAAAAATATACAGCAATAAATGATATAGTTTAAGGTCCCAATTTCAGCTGCTATGCTGTTAAGCAATGCAGAAATTAAAAAAATAAAAACAACCAAACTTCAGAATCAGTTTTTATATCAATGGCACATGTTGTAAAATTTGTTTTACAGAACATTGAAATATATGGTGAGGTGAGGGCCTCCATTGGTCAGAACTGACCATGGATATTGCATCCTAATTATCTAGATACACAAGCTTGAGCAGTACGATACGGAGAGCAAGCTCCTGCCCATGTGGCAAGCTTTGCCTCTCCACGCAACTGATGAAACCAAAGGAATGGCAGACACCAATATAGCTTTGTACCAGCAGCACTGCAAGAGTTGCCAGTCAGCATTGAACTTAATGTAGGACTGCCTTAGGGACTCCAGCTCTGGATTCTTCCCCCTCGGGGTTTACTCCCCAAGCCCTCCCCATGAATGTGTACAGCCACAAGGCAGCAGAGGTTTGAGATCGGAGTTTTCCTTCTCCTAGATGAGCTGCCAACCATGGCTGACGAGCCCCATCTGCCCGAAATATATAATAAAAACTATAAAATACAAGAAATATATAAAATTAAATAGGCAGTGCAAGAAGAGGAAAAAAAGTGAACTTATTCAGCACTTATCATTTAATTGATCAATTAAAGATACTTACCTGATTCAGAGCATCAAAATTTTACATAAAACTAATATTTGCATCACTTTCAGTTCATAGTCTTCTCTCACATCAGCACACATATCCTGCACTAAATAAGTTATAGGAAACCAAAAGTCCATCTGATAAATTCAAAGCAAACAATTTTAAGACTAACTCTAGGATAAACTTTAATACAAAGTAAAGGCGGCATATGGCATACTTCCTTTATAGGTCAGAGTATATAACATAAAAGTTACAACATTATCTTACATATTTCAAAACACTAGAATTTTGAGTGCAAATCTGGTCACCACTCTACAGGAACTATGTGATTGGACTGAAGAAAATGCTGAGGAGATTCACTAGAAAGAGGACTTTAGTTATTGGGAAAGAACCAGTATGCTGGTCTGTTTCTCCTTTGAGCACAAGAGAGTGGGTTGAAATTAAGAAGGCAAATTAATAGGATAAAGTCAGTCAAAATCTCACCCCCCACCCCCCCCCCCATATTAACAACCCTCAATAAGAGTTGTTGAGATACAATATTACCTTTAAGAGGCACTTGGACAAACATTCAATAGGGGAGGCATAAAAGTATATAATCCTAATATGGGCATATAGGATTAGTGTGGAAGGACTAGTGTGGTCCACATGGTCATAGTGAGCAAAAGGTCATTTGATTCACCATGATTCTGTGGCAAGAATCATCTATAAAGTTATATATTTTTTCACCTAAAAGTTTGCAATACAAACATTAAAATGTTTCAGATCTTTGTATTTTACATACCTCTCATTGAGCACATCCTGTATTGCAGTCAGGGCATTGTCTAACTGCTTAATAAGAACCTGCCAAAAAAACCTCCAATTACTCAAATATGAAGGGATATTTCAATTACCCATATTTTCAAACCTACCATCAACACACACCTGAGCTAGTCAGCAAAACTGAAAATGCTGTAAATGATTACAAGATCCTGCAGCAACTCACAAAATGTTAACATTCTGTATTGGCCTTTCATTGTAAAAAACATCTTGATTTCTTTCATGATGCCAAAAAATATTTTTCTCCTTTCCACTCACCACTTTGTTTTCTGGCTGCTGAATAAACTCTCTCAATTGCTTTATTGTAGCCAGCCGACGCTCTCTGTCATCTTCACGGGAAATCCTCCGCAAAAGATTGGACAGTCGAGACTCATCAGAATAAGATAAAGATCGCTCTAAGAAAAAATATTTTAAGAAAAAGTTGAATAAAACCAAATGAAGTGAAGATTCCACCAATTAGATCATGGCTGTTCTGTGCTTTCAACCCTAGTGTTACCCCACCATCCCCAACTAAATTTAACAGAATTAAAGAAAATGTATCAATTTTGATTCCTTTTAATGAGGCTGGTGACATGACTTCTATTATTCTTTATGTAAATAAGTGCCATTGGGCATCACCCCTGAATAGCCTTGTTCCACCTTTTAAGTTATATCCACGTGTTAAGACTCTTCCATCTGAGTAGCTCACCCACCTCTTCTAGTGGTTCCATTTTCAAACAGATCACCCTGAAAGTCTTCTGTATACAAAGGAATCAATGTTCCACTCTACAAAACTAGTCCTTGGAATGTAACAGTTGGTCCAGATGTGATCTGATTCAAACTGCTAAATTCACTCAAACAGATTATCATTTTGTTTGCTCAATCCTCTTAATCTCTGTTACTGAAATCTAACTTGCTTACTCTATTTCCTAGTTTTGACAAAGGACATGAACATTAACTCCAATTCTCCTTGCAACACGAAAAATGCTGGAGGAATTCAGTGGGTCAATTAACATCATAGAGGGAAACAGACAGTCGATGTTTCAGGTCGAGACCCTTCAGCCTTTAAATTTCTGCAGCACTAAGGATGCTTTACAGAATACCTTTCTAGGCAAAATTAATGTTTATCTGGATAGTCAGGTTCTTAAAATTGCTTACCCTGTGATTTCCTCATCTCCTTTGTAGCTAAAGCACGACTCCCATGCTGAATGCTGCTTACATCAGTGGTCACATTGTTAACCCTCAGCTCTTGCCCCAGCGACTTCCGACCATAAGCGTTTTCACCAAGTCCTCCATTGACATCGTATCTGCCTGTAAAGAAAATCACATTGCTCAGATAAGAAAAAATAGCAGCAACCTTCTTTCTACTGATTCTTGCCATTAAAATTATAGTTGTGCTAAATTGAGACATACAATACAGCACTCGAAAATCATTCAATTGAACATTAACCTTATGGCTTGTAAATCAATCCCACTACCATTCTGGGACAGAAAAGTATATCTGCACACATTGGAATATGTTTTTTCCCTAAGAAAGGGATACTCATTGCTGGCAACAGGAACTGTTGACTATCTGTAAAACTGCTTTCTAAAAGGAACTATCCTTAACAAAGAAGCTTCTGCTATAAACAATTTTTTTTTAAAAACCAGATTTTTAATTCTTCTTTCAGACCTTCAAGCAAATACTGTTACCTCTTGAATTGAAAGTATTGGAACATAGATCAATACAGCACCGTACAGGCCGCAATGTTACGCAATCCTTTTAACCCAATCCAAGATCAATCTAACCCTTCTTTCTCACATAGCACTCCAGTTTTCTTTTATCCATGTGCCTATGCACATGAATGTCTTAAATGTCCCTAATGTATCAGCCTCTATCATCATCCTCAGCAGTGTGTTCTGTGCACTTAGCACCGTGTTAAATTAAAAAAGGCGCTGGCTGTCCACTATCTATGCCCTTTATCTTACACATCTATCAAATTGCATTTCATCCTCCTTCGCTCCATACAGAAAAGCCTTAGCTCACCAAACCTTTCCTCATTAGACATGCTCTAATCCAGGCAGCATCCTGGTAAATCTCCTCTGCATCCTCCCTTAAGGCTTCCACATCCTTCTAATAATAAGGTGACAGGTCCGAACACAATACTCCAAGTGAAGTCTAAATAGTTTTACAGAGCTACAGCGTCATGGCTCTTGAACTCAAATCACCCAGCTGATGAAGGCCAACACACCATATGCCTCCTTATTAACCTTATCAACTTGTGTGGCAACTTGAAGGGATCTATAGATGCGGACCACAAGATACTTCTTTCCTCTACGCTGTCAAGAATCCTGGTAATACAAATTCAACTTTGTATCACTTCACACGTGGCAAGGATGAATTCCAGCTTCAATTCCACCTGCCATCTCTCAGCCCATCTGTACATCCTATCAATGCCCATTGTACTTTATGACGAGCTTCTACACCATCTACAACATTATCAACCCTTGTTATCAAACTTACTAACCCACCCTTCAACTTTGACATTCAAGTTATTTATAAAAATTACAAAAGAGCTGGGGTCCCAGAATAGATCCCTGTGGAAGGCCTCTAGTCACAGACCTCCAGGCAGAATACACTCCGTGTATTACCATCCTCTGTCTTCCATGGGCAAGCTAATTCTGCATACATGCAAAGCTTCCCTGGATCCCATGCCTACTGATTTTCTGACCTAACATTGGAAAGCTTATTGAATGCCTTACTGAAATCCATATGCACAATTACTGCCCCATCTTCAGTTTGTAACTTCCACAAAGTAGTAAATCAAGCTCGTGATTTCCAACCTGCTTCACTCAAAACTATGCTGATTATCCCTAATCAGCCTGTCCTCCTCCAAGTGCTCACAAATCCTGCCTCTAAGAATCCTCCCCCCATTAGTTTGCCCAGTACTGACGCAAGTCTCACTGGTCTGCAATTCCCAGGGTAATCCTTATTACCTTTCCTGAAGAAAAGGAAACATTTGCCACCCTCTGGTACAACTTCTAGTACTACGCCAGTGGCCGAGGATGCAAAGATCACTGCCAGTGTTATGAATCTCCTCCTTCACTCCCATAGTAACTTGTGGTACAATCTAACCAGCCCCAGAGAGTTACCTACCCTGATATTTTTTTTTAAAGTTCCAAGACATCTTCTTTCTTAACCTTCATATGTTCCAGCACATTGAACTGTTCCTCACTGACTTCACATTTATCAAGATTCCCCTCACTGGTGAATACTGAAGCAAAATACTTAATGACCTCCCCCAACTCCTCTGACTCCAGGCATGTTTCTTCGCTCTTCCCTGATCAGTCCTGCCGTCACTCTAGCCATCCTCTTTTTCATATACTTGTAAAACATGGGGTTTTACCATAAGACATGGGTGTAGAATTAAGCTATATGGCCCGTCGAGCCTGCTCCGCCATTCAATCCTGGCTGATCCTTTTATTTCTCCCCTACTCAGTCCCACTCCCCAGCCTTCTCCCCGTAACCTTTGATGTCTTGTACACCCAACAACCTGGCCTCCACAGCTGCTTGTGGTAATAAGTTCCACAAATTCACCACCCTCTGGCTAAAGAAATTTCTCTGAATCTCGGTTTTAAATGGATCCCCAGCTATCCTGAGGCTGTGTCCTCTTGTCCTTGACTCCATCATTGTAAACATCCTTTCCACATCTACTCTGTCAAGGTCTTTCAACATTCAATGAGATCCCCCCCCCCACCCTTCTAAATTCCAGCAAGTACAGACCCAGAGCCATCAAACGTTCCTTGTACAATAACCCCTTCATTCCTGGAATCACCTTTGTGAACCTCCTCTGAACCTCTCCAATGCCAGTACATCTTTTCTTAAATGAGCCCAGAACTGTTCATATTACTCAAGATGAGGCCTCACCAGTGCCTTATAAAGCTTCAGCATCACATCCCTGCTCATGTTCTAGACCTATTGAAATGAATGCTAACATTGCAGTTGCCTTTCTCACCACCGACTACCTGCAAGTTAACCTTTAGGGTGCTCTGTACAAGGACTCCCAAATCCCTTTGCATCTCAGATGGTTGGATTTTCTCCCCATTTAGAAAACACTCTGCACATTTATTTCCTCTACCAAAGTGCATGACCAGGTGCAACCCGTCACTTTTGTACAGGTCATACCTCCCCCAGAATAGATCCCAATGATCCAAGAATCTTAACCCTGCCCCCTGAACCAGCTTCTCAGCCATGAATTTATCTGGCAAATCATCCAGTTTCTATGCTCGCTGGCACGTGGCACAGGCAGCAAGTCAGAAATTACTACCCTGGAAGTCCTGCCTCTCGGCTTTTCACCTAGCTCTCTAAATTCTCGTTTCAGGACCTCTTTGCTTTTCCTTCCTATGTCATTGGTACCTATAAATACCGAGACATCTGGCTGCTCTCCCTCCCTTTCCAAATGACGCAATGTGAGTCATCCCTGACTCTGGCACCTGGGAGGCAATGTACCATTACGGTGTCCCGTTCATGCTCAGAGAATCTCTTGCATATTCTCCTGACTACTGACACTCTCCCATGTCACCACCACTCCTCTCTTCTCCCTCTTTCCCTTCTGCACCACAGATCTATGCTCAGTGCTAGCAGTCTGGTTTCTGTGGCATTCCCCTTGGAGGTCATACCCCACAACAGTATCCAAAGTGTGTTACTCATTGAGAGGAATGGCCACAGTGGTGCTCGGCGCTAACTGCCTATTCACTTTTCCATTTCTCCTGATAGTCACCCAACTACTTGCCTTCTGCAACTTCGGAATGACTACTTCCCTGCAAATCTGATCAATTATCTTCTCACTCTCCCATACAAGCAAGTCATCCAGCTGCTGTTCCAGATCCCTAGCATGGTCTTCAAGGAGCTGCAGCTGGATGCACTTCATGCAGAAGTAGCTCCTTGGGAGATCGAGTCTCCCAGGACTCCAACACCTAACAGGAACACACAACAGCCATTTACTACACTATGTACAGTGAGGGGAAAAAAGGGAACCTTAACAGAAGCTTACCCAGAGCCAACGCCTCTTTCGAGCTGGTCTTTCCTTAATCCTAAGCCTTCAAGTCCCCTCCTAGCACTGTTAAATCCCTTCTTAAGCTCCTTCTTAGCTACCTTAGCTGATTCTTGTTTTCTAAACCTCAAGTACTCTTCCTTCTTCCTTGACTAAATGCTCCATTTCTCTTGTCAACCATGATTCTTTCATCTTATCATCCTTTACCTGCCTCATAAGGACAAACCTATCTAGAACCCTACGCAAGTGCTCCCTAAAAATATTCAGATTTTCAATATACATTTGCTTGAGAACATCTGTTCTCAATTTATGCTCTCAAGTACCTGCTTAATACCATTGTAATCAACCCTCCCCCATGAAATACTTCCCCATACTGTCTGCTCCTATTCTTGTCCAAGGCCAGCTAAAGGTCATAGAGCTGTGATCACTCCTGAAATCCTCACCCATCAAGAGAGTTGTCACCTGACCAGGTTCACTGCCTAGTCTAGATCCAGTATGGCCTCTCCTCTAGTTGGCCTGTCCACATATCACAACACTTTCCTGGGCATACCCAACAAATTCTGCCCCTTCTACATCTCTTACAACAGAAGTGCCAATCAAAATGAGGGAATCTGATTTCTCCCACGACTTTTCCCTGTTAATTTTATATCTTTCTAAAATTTGCCTACCAACCTGCTCCTTAGTGTCTACTGGGGGACCTATGGAATACTTGCAAAAGCATGATTGCTCCATTCCTGGTTCTGTTACCCACACAGACTCTGTAGATGATGCCTCGTGTCGCTCTCCCTTTATGTAGCTATGATATTTTCCCTCATTAGAAGTGTTCTCCCCAACTTCAATTCCCTCCCTCCCTGTCCTTTTTGACCCCAGAAAACACTCAGAAAAAGTGTTCTGAGAGGTTGGTGACCAAACATACCAATCGCTACCTGAGCAGTGACTTAGATCCATTCTAATTTACCTTTCACCACCACAGGTCCATAGCAGAAGCCATTTCATTAGCTCTTCACTTACTACAGTTTTGCATTCAATACTATTAACCCCTCAAAACAAATCAATTTGCTTCAAGACCTAGGCCTCAACACCTACTTGTGCAACTGTTTATTATTTACTGTAATGCCAGTACTGTTTTTGTGCACTTTATGCAGTCCAGTGTAGGTCTGTAGTCTAGTATAGCTTTCTCTGTGTTTTTTTTATTTACGTAGTTCAGTCTAGTTTTTTGTACTGTGTCACGTAAACCATGGTCCTGAAAAAAGTTGTCTCATTTTTACTATGCACTGTACCAGCAGTTATGGTTGAAATGACAACAAAAGTTGACTTGACTTGAATCGAATCCTCAATTGCAGACCCTAGTCAGTTCAGATTGGTAACATCTCCTCCACAATCACCATCAACACTGGTGCACTTCAAGGTTGTATGATTAGTTCCCTGCCGTACTCACTTTATACTGGGAGGCCAAGCAAAGCTTCAATGCCAGATTTAAGTTTGCTGATGACACCACTGTCCTTGGGCAAAGCAGCATATAGGAGGGAGATTAGACATAGCTGACTGGTGCCCACAACAACAACTCTCATTCAACGTCAGCAAGATCAGGGAGCTGAGGAAACCGATGTCCAAGAGCCTGTCCTCATTGGAGGATCAGAGGTGAAGAGGGTCAGCAACTTCAAATTCCTTAGTGTTATCATTTCAGAGGATCTGTTCTGGGTCCAGCATAGCATGCAGTGCCATTACAAAGTACAAAGAAACACCTCCACTTCCTTAGAAGTTTGCAAAGATTTGGTATCTAAAACTTTGAAAAACTCCTATAGATGTGAGGTGAAGAGTATATTGACTGGTTGCATCAAGACCTAGAATGGAAACACCAATGTACAGAAAAAGCCTACCAGAAGTAGTGGATACAGCCCAAGCCATCATGGATAAACCCCTCAACCAGCAAGTTCTTAAACCAGTGGGGATAACTTCACTCAATTTCACTCACACCATCACTGAACTGTTCACACAAATTATGGACACACTTTCAAGAACTCTATCTCATGTTCTCAATATTTATTGCTTATTTATTATTCTTTTTCTTTTCACATTTGCACAGTTTGTTGTCTTTTGCACATTGGTTATTTGTCCTTCTTGGGCTGTTTCTATCGCGTTTCTTGTATTTTCTGTGAATGCCCGCAAGAAAATGAACCTCAGATTGTATATGGGTAACATATACATACACTTTGATAATAAATTTACTCTGTACTTTGCTCCATCATCTGAGCCACCACTGACTGCCATCCTCCTACAAACTTATTTTAAACATCTCCATGATCTGTACCCTGCATTGTTCCAAAGACAACCTTAATAGAAGCCTGTATTATCAATTCGGTCTACTTCCATAAAATGCCATAGTGCAAAAAAAAAGCAGCAAATGAGATTTAGTTTCATGAGTGGAACCTAAAAAAGCCAAGGTAAGAAGCAAGCTGTTATACTTCAGGATGAGTCATATTTAAAACTCAGCCTTTTCTGCTGGTGACAAACTATTAAAAAAAAGAGTATAAACTAGCCTGAATCCAGGTTCTGGTGATCAAAAGCAAGACAGTTGACATTACTAGAAAAAAAATAGTAAATTGGGTCAGCAAGAAAACTTTTTCAGATGACAGTGCGTTTGTATATTATTTACTCAGCATAAAAACTCACTTTGAGTTTTAAATTAATTCAGTCTGATCCATATTTCTAGTATGCATGCATCAACTGCAAACATTCAATCCTAATCCTAACAAATAGCTTCAATGTTGTGCTCTTTAGAGATGGAGGGTTTGGTTGACGCAAGGTGGCAGGTTTAATCCAAGTTAGGTTGTTTCATATTGAATATGCAGCATGCAAAGTGTGGGATTCTCCAACAAATAAAAAAAAGATCTAAAACAAAAATTACCTGCAGGGAACTGCATGTGATAAATAACAAAAATTAATTTCAAATTGCATCCTCTCAGCCAAATCAAACAATTAATTCAACTTTAAATATTTCAATTATTTAAGAGTTTAAAAGTGTAACTAACAGTGAAGCTGGGGAAATTCAATAAACAGAAAAGGTTAGAACTTGATGGAGGATCTTAAACTTGAAACACAAACTTTCTCCTTCCACTGATGTTGCCTACCTAATCAGAGTCTGTGCAGCATTGACACTTTCTTATTTATACCAAAGCTAAGAATATGACTCTACATCATGCCCCCCTACCAGTGTTGTGATCTGGTTAGCTTATGTAAAGCAGTTATGTTTGCAGGGCTCTGCACTCAGGATCGAACCATTTACGACCCACATGTACTGATCAGTTTGCTAAGCATGTTGCTGTAATTCAGGTAAGAGCATCATGCTTCAGGGTGGAAATTGGCACAACTTGCAGTCAGCAATATCCAAACCAGTGTGTTACTGAATAACAATGTTATGATTCTTTTTACTATCAGATCTTTGCCCAAGATCCGATGCAGACCCCTGGATTAGAATTTTACTTAATAGTAGTCTAGTCATGTCACAAACATAATGCAGCCAAGGCATCTTTTCCAGCATTATTTTATTCCTTTCTTATTGGAATCACTTAATCCAAAATTCTCTTTATAAATACTGTTCTACACATTTTTTTGAGCAACGTAGTTCCAATAGGCAGGAAAGTTATAGGGAATTCTTCAAATGGCAAGCTTTTACATGACACATAGAACTTCTAAACTGAGATTTGCAATTTGTGTCTGCCTGTGTGGCTATGTCACATGATTGCTTCTCTATACCAGCCTGGCTTAAACTGAAGGTGGCATTCTGGTTATTCATCTCAACAGTTGGTTACCATAAACATTCAGCAGAAACAACATTCCAGCAATGGTTTCAGGCTTCATTTGAAATAGTCTGGGTGTCTAATGGGATTAATAGTTCTCACCTTAAAAGAACTGCTGCTTCACCATATCCTCCATTACAACATAACAAAACAATTAAGCATAATAATGCAATACCCAGTACACTGCATATTGTAACCCATATTAAAGAATGTGGGCACACAGGCAAGGTAATAATCAAATTTAAACTCTGCCTCTGAATGAAAGGACACATTTCTTTCACATTGGCAGCAGAGATCATTGTACAACTCTGTTGCTCATGGAGACATTGCCAAAGTAACTTAACTATAAAATCAGAGTAGCTATTTCATCAGTGGCCCTTCATTACTGAAGTGGGAAAAACCTAGCTTCCACCCCAGAGAGAAAATAATACAATAATCCGGCATTACATTTACAATGTTCTGAGTAAAGATGCACAAAACACAAGTGATTTAATATCAGAATCAATTTGCTTAAGTCTATAATCCTGGAAACATTCTGCAACAAAATTTATTGAATTCTGAGGAGGTAACCAAGCATGGAGACTGTGGATAGTAGACATAGTCTACATGGATGTAATAATACATCCATGTATACATGTGGGTCTTTGACAAAGTCCCACATGGTAGGCTGGTTCAGAGGTTGGAGACCATGGGATATAGGGCAAGCTAGCAAATTGGATTCCAAAGTGGCTTGGTGATAGGAGGCACAGGGTGGTGATGGAGGGTTTCTTATCTGATTGGAAGTCTCAAGTTACTGGTGTACTAAAAAGATTGGTTCTGGGTCTTTATGTTTATGGCATACATTACAATTTAGGCAAGAATGTAGGGGTATAAGTGAGTTAGCAGATGACAAAATTGGTATTGGGGATAGTGACTGAAGTTGTCCCAGACTACAGCAGGAAAAGATCAGATGGAAAGTTGGGTAGAGTTTTGTCCCAGGTGCAAAGTGATACATTTTGGGAAGGCAAATAACAGTAGGATACAATGACTGGTAGCACCCAAGTATTAATGAACAGAGGGACCTTGGTGTAGAAGTCCATAAATCTACAAAAGTGACAACAGTGGCAACGTAGGTGGTTAAGTTTTATTTCTTTAATGAGGTCAACATCGTTCATAGAAATATAAACAATTTTCCAATAAATTAAAATTTGTAACTGCAATAGCTGACATATGACATTTGGGAGAGGTAGTCTCAAAGTCTTGACACCTAAATAATGTGCACAAGAAACTACCTAGTATTGTAACTTGGGGTGGGAGAAAGAGGGTTGGGGTTTGTGTTACCTCTGTATTCCGCAAACTGTTTCGCTGCTTGACCAATGAATAGTGGGAGAGGGAGAGAGTGTGTGCAAGAGACAGTGATGACAGTGTAGAAGACATTCTCTCAAAGACATACAGAATTCATTATGGCAATGCTGATGCCATAAATTTTAAGGATTGTTATCTGGTTATATCCATGATTTCTGGATAAATATTACAGTAAACAAGTGGAGGAATATACTACATCTATTGTAAATACAATGAATAACTCCAGATTACAGTATAGCACAGGTGATGTGAACTCCAGCTCTGTTTGATTCAGTCCAATTAATGTTAAGACTGCTATTTCTGTCTATAAACTCTCATTATCTTTTGTGGTCTAAATGAAAACCTACAATGTCTTACCCATTATTAACCATAGGTTTGCTTCTAAATAAATCACCGCCTACCCGGAGAGCGCTTTTAGTGAAAAGAAAGTTTAGAGGCTAGCACAAAGGCAAACATTTCAATGCAGATGATTCTCCACATTAACTTCACTTCAGCCACTTGACATCAAGGGAACACCAAGTTTCAGAGGATAAGTTATATGGAGAAAACATTGTTAATTCATATCTACATGATATCTTTAATGTAAAACGAAGTCCAAAATATCTCTCAAATTATAAAATCAAAAATCAGTATCTAAAAGAAATTAAGGAGGATGATTGAATTTTAAAAAAGGTGGCAAGTCAAATGGGAGCATAGATTTGTAAGGATTAAAAGGAGCATGTCCTGGTTAATATTAATTTTAGGAAATCCCCCTCTCATCTCTGGAGACCATGAATTATGATAAGATACTTCTATTGCTTAATGTGTCAAAACCTCATGGGTATCATGCTGCTCAGTAAAAAAATGCCGAGTATCAATTCCTATGAAAACACACATTCCTTGATGCCAATTGACATTGCATAATGCAAATATGAAAATTCCAAAGGCCAAACTTGCTCATTTAAAACCTACAATTGCATACAAGGAGACAATCTATAATCCAAAATGATCCCTACTGCAAAAGGTAGGAAAGTTTTCTTTCCCAACTAACTCCTGCAGCAGATTGCTGCTTCAAATTAGGCAGCATTACTTTTGTAACGGAAAATTTGAATTACTTTTTTTTTGTTCTGATTTTCAATACACTATTCTCATTTCACAGTACTCATTAGTACATCAATTTGAAAGTGCAGCATATTATTTTTCTTTAAATATCAAGTTCTATGAAATTAATTTATGCATTCACTAAATGACTTACTAATTTAATAGAAACATTACGATGTACTTAGGAGAATAAAATCTTATACAAAAAATATTGTAAAACAAATTTCAATGGTGCAATATAGGCATAGAGTGGAAAACAGCTAAAGCTTTACGTTGGCCTTACCCCCTTCTTCATTTTGAAATCCAGCAAGGATTCGAATGTCATCATGTCTATGTCGAGACACACTGGCAGAACTGGTAGAATGCAATCCGTATGAGGCAGAATTGCCCCGATCCCTGGCCAAAGGATACTTTAAATTGTCTTGATCGGCTGTAGCAATGTCAATCCTAAAGTGTCAAAAACAATAAAAATGTGTGAACAGGTACAGTAGTGGTTATAATACTGCCTTGCAATTAAGAAAGTAAGTTTTTTTTTAATAACTAATTTTGAACTTGGTCATTTTAAAATAAAACCACTGTAAATATCCAATGGAGAAGAACATCCAAGGAGCACAAGAAGCCATGCAACCTCTCAGTTGGTTGCCAAATCAAATCATTTCATATATTCAGGAGGACTGGAATATAAAGCAAGGAAGTAATGCTGAGCCAATATGCAAGTAATACAAATAAAGCAATAGTCAGTCTACATATGGAGAATCGTGAGCAGTTTTGGACCCCTTATCCAAGGAAGAATGTGCTGACATCGGAGAGTTTCCAGAGAAGGTTCACTAGAGTGATCAAAGGAATGAATGGGTTAATGTATGAGAAGTGTTTGATGGCTCTGGGCCAGAATATGCCATTTTTTTTTTAAATAATGAGGTAGGAGCTAATTGAAACCAATTAAATATTGAAAACCCTAGATCGAGTGGACATGGAGAAGATATTTCCTCTAGTGGGGGAGTCTAGGACCAAGTTTAATTATCATTCAACTATACATGAATATAGCCAGTGAGACAATGTTTCTCTGGGGCCATGGCGCAAAGCACACTACCAACAGTACACTGCACATCGCACAAATAGAATGTCGTTATGATTTCAGTAAAAGAGAGTGAAAATAATAATATATAGCCCAGTTTCCTGCATAGCATGCCTAGATTGATGGCAGAGGGTACAGCTTCAGCATACAAGGACATCCATTCAGAATAGTGATGAGAAGGTATTTGTTCAGCCAAAGGGTGGTGAATTCATTGCCACAGATGGCTCTAGAGACCAAATAATAGGTTCTTGATTAGTAAGGGTATCAAAGGTAACAAAGAGAAGGCAGGAGAATAGGATTGATATGGAAAATAAACCAGTTAGGATCAAATGGTGAACCAGACTTGATGGATCGAATGGCCTAATCTTGCTTGTATGTCTTATAATCACAAATGATCTGACTGCAACCTCAACTCAATATTCAAAGACCATTTCCAATCTTTACAGATCAGCTAAATTTGATGATCCAAATTCCTTTTCTTTCCTTGATAACCAACTTCCCCATGTGTCATCAGCAAGCTTAGCAGCCCATCAATCTTTTTATGCGAGTCACTTATATGCACGCGAAAAACCAGAGCCTCAGCAATGATCCCTTAATACACTGTGCCAACCAGAAAGAGACCTATTTACGCCTACTCAGTTTCTGTTAGCCTGCCCATTTTCTGTCATTTCTTACACTATGAACTATTACTTTCTTCAATAAACACTTTCAAATACTTTCTGGAAATCTAAGTACAGTGTACCCACCTATTCTCCGTTATTCACAGCAAATTACTTCTTCAAAAAACTAATAAATTAGTCAAACAATTTCCCTTTCACAAATTACAAATTTGTCTTAAAGTACACATCTATTAACATTTTAAATAATAATTTCTATCAATTACCCAATGATAGTTGCTGTTTCGATTTTCCTTTTTGAATAAAGGAGTTACATTTACTATTCCCAACCTAATAGAACCTTCCTCAAATTTGGAAAATTATACCACAATGCATCAACCACAGTATCTCAGTTACTTTTTTTAAAAAAAAGAGACCCAAATTACCAAACTTGCAATATTGATCCAACAATTGGCATAATACTTCTGCTGTAGCCATTACAATTTTCCCCAAGAGCTCCTCAGTTCCAAATTCAAAATTACAGCTATTTTATGGATATACCTTGCATTAACAAGCTAAAGATTGATACAAAATATTCAATCCATCTCCCAGTTAATGAATGCAAAGCTTTCATTAACCTCTACTTGGTCCACAAGTTTAAAGATCCATCTGCAGAACCATTAAGCTGCCCAATATAGTAGGCATTTTGGGCATAACATTACAACAGGTAGTGCAGCTAACACACAACTTCAACATACCATTTTCCTTCAGTTTACTCCCTTGGAAATTAATTGACTACTCAAGTGGTCTGAGGTGTGTGTATGTGCATGAAAATGTTTAATAGACAAGTGCAAGAGAACAAATTACAGGGACAAAATGAAATGGATTGACAGGATTGCTGACTGTGGCACATAATAAATGGGCCTAATAACAACATTCTACATTATTCACATTTGAAATCATCCTGTTCATTTGTGGCCTTTAGAATCTACACTGTATCACAATAATAAAAAAAATTAGAGATTTGATCATAGTGCCACCGAAATAGCGCTAGAAGTGCTTACCGATTGACTTTCATCTGTACTGTAATTGCAATTGTTCTATTGAGGTTCACCTTTTAATGCTCTGGGGTAAAATTCTATCATAATTTCCTGGTGTGTTTTTTTTTAAAAAAAGCAGCATTATTTAGTTGCTATCCAGAAAGGTTTCATTTTTTGATGGAATTAAGTTATTACTTCTATTTTTTTTTAAAAAGTTAGCCATAGCACGGCAAAAGCAAAAGCAGCTGAATTGTGTACTCCAGCTATTTCTGATAGGAGGGCACATAATTTCCAGCCAATTTTCTGGGAGATGGCCCAATGAAGAGAAAATAATCAAAGTAAACAGTAGACCCGCCAGTCACCCATGGGAAACACTAAAGTTTGTGAAAAGCCTTTTGAAAACCTTTGGCACTGTGATCGCACTGATGAATAGGACAATTTCAAATATGAATGCATTTAAAACTTCCCTATAACATGCATTATCCTGAGTCTTTGCTATATTTTATGCAAACAGATTCTGAAGTACTGTCAATTGTCAGTCAAAAAGAATTGCTTATTAAATGAATTATTGCACCCTGTGATGGAACACTTCAACTACCTTTATGCGACTGTTGTCTTCTCTTCCTGCTTGCAGCTGATCAACCAAATGCAAGGAACCATTTTTTGTGGCAGTGATAAATACCATAAGAGTGAAATTCCACAAAAATCAGGTAAATAATTTACACAAGAAGAGTTACAAAGAAAATACATCTACTCCATTAAAGGATCTTCATCCTAATTAGAAATTCATTACCTACATAAAAGCTACCAGGTTTTAGTGAAGTATGTACCTTTCACCAACTGATGCAAATATCAATTAACACATTGATCACCCCCATGTTTTAGCTATTCTGTTGCACTAATCAAATTAGCTTACCTATAATCACCCAGAGCCACTACAATGTCCCATTTAGTTATACCAAACCTACACATGCAACTACATCCCTCTTGCAAACAATCAACTATCCACTTCTGGAAATCATTTTGTCAAAGTGTGGCTCACCTCTCCCTCTTCTCTGCAAAGTATAATCTTTATTCCCAACCATGCACATTAACTACATAGGGCATTGCCTTCATTACTACACCAAGTAACTTCTGAGCATTTTATCCTTCATTCCACTGAGTTCAATACTATCATGTTGAAGCACTATTCCATCAGTAACTCTGCACGCATACGTTAAATAATCCTATGCACCCATAAAGTTTCAAGAGGTTTAAAGATATTGAGAAATTCACTACATAAAAGATACCAGGTTTTAGAGAACTGTGGACCTTTTCAACTTGCTACATACAAGGCCACTGAAAATTCCTTACTATAAATGATTTGATAACATTGGCACATGCAACAGGCCATTTAAAGAGATAAAGATTCTTTATTTGTCACATGTACATTGAAACATACATAGAAATGCATCATTTGGGTCAAAGTCCACAAGTGTTGCCTCGTTGTGCCCACAAGTGCATGCCTATGTTTTTGGCATGCTATGTCAACAACATAGCATGCCAACAACTCACTCACCCTAACCGTACGTTTCTAGAATATGGGAAGTAACTGAAGAAACTACAAACACCAGGTTAATTTTATTAACTGATTATTTGGTAATAAAAGGTGGCAATGTCATCAAATCTGGTCACAATTCAATCTGAAAATGAGGTAAATTCTGAAGAAATGTACATAGTGATTTTTACTATAGAATGAAATCTTAACTTACCATAATGAACCTTTATACAGCGATTGAGCAATTAAACTTATTTAGTAACAACGGATGGCTTCTTTTCCATCAAGTTAAAGAACCTATTAAGATTCTTTTTTCATTTGACAATCAGACAGCTTTACATTACGATTTATAGGTTCCACTTTTGCTCTTCATATTTAATTTAAAGTATTTTGCTAAGAATTGAGCTTGTCTTATCTAGATTACTTCCACTAACATATCCAAGCCCTTGCTTCTGAAATACTTCTCACTTGTACCTTAAAGAAATCTCTCTAAAACTGAATAACCATCTAAAAATCTGAACTCAGTTTGCAGCACCCCACTTCAAAAAATTATATTTCATCACAAATGGCTTCAAGGCTAATATGGACCTTGCGAGTCAGTTTTGAGACTAGTAAGTTCCTGTTTTAAAAATGACTCACTGAAAAACTGACTTCCTCTCAAATTTGAGGAAGATATCCTGAAAATTTCCAACTTACTTTCCAAAATTCAGGATTGAAGATGAACAATGCAAGTAAATAGCACTGCTTTTTAAACATCCTTTACCACCAAAACCAAGCTTGTTCAATTTGATTTTAAAGAACTATTTGCTACATTTAAAGACTCCAGTAAATGCAAGTATTAGTTCCTGGTTATGACAGAGCAAAGTCAGCAGTGCACAAAGCAAACCAACTACCGTAATGCCTCCTGAATACTGAAGTTAAAGCCCGACTCAGTCATACACGGCAGTATTGTTTAAAACAAAATTGGAATCACACCATTATGCATAATCTGCCTAATTAATATACAGCTGGTGGAAGACTAATAAGGAGCCACAATAAAAACAAGTACTTTGACAGTACATTTTCTTTAAAAAATGGCCAATCTTTGAAGTTCCAGTAATCAAAACTACCCAAGATTTTAAACTAGAAATTTAAGAAGTATTTAAAGCTTATTAAAAAAGCAGATTAAAGCCTTGTTTTGAGCAATATGCCATGCTACTTTTAAACTAATTCTCAGACTGAAATTTTATCTTTGGCAATCAAAGTTTTGGTTAACAACTTGAAGATTTAGCAACACATAACTAGTTAATGAATGTTTTTACAGTTCTCCAAAGTAAACACAAAAGATGATAAAGTTTTATTTGGCCATTAATACCTCATTAATGTTTCCCTTTGCACTTTTCAGACTCTCGTTTTCAAAAAAGGGTACAGGTCCATTAGCTTCCATGGGAGTGGATAAGCTTAGAATATATCCAGTCAGAACATTCTAATGCTTAATAACAGCCCAGGATCCACTGGAGGCAGCTTTGCATCTCCTTGCACCAAAGCAATTTGTCATTACCCAGCCTTTGCAAGCAGCAACTTTCACTGAGATCTAACAGACTATTCAAAATAAGAGCCCAATTATGAACACCATTCTGAATACAAGATCTTAAGAATGCATGCAAATTTGAACAAATATTTGGATTACATTACTAATCATCAACTTTAATTCAAAGAGACTAGAAGAGAATAAAATCTTGGATTATGGCTAATCATTTTGTGATTATGACTTAAAATATACCACCCACTGATGACTTTGGCAAAAGCAGTACCTAGATATGCAGTCAGTCCATTCTTCAGAATCCACACTTCCACAAGGATGTCAATGTCATATGATCTCCACATGCCAATCAACAAACTTTGAACAAACCAAGGATGAAAAAGTACTATTTTTGCCAAGTGAAATAAACACCAAAACACATACCACATTAAGGTAAATGAACAAGAACTGTAAAACTATTTAAAAAATTAGAGGAAAATTAAAATCTGCACACAAAACTAATTTTCTTAGGGTCAGAAAAGATGCAAAACAGCAATGATTAAGTATATATTTTTTAAACTCTTTAAAACCATAAGTCAGGGTTCCCCAATTAGTTTTCCACAAGGGCCAAATTATGTCAAGCATGCCAAGCCAAGGGCCAAAACGGTTCTTTTCATTGCGCCAATAAGGGTGGTGGGTGCTAGTAGTAGTAATAATAACGGTCAGCTGTCACATTGAGAACTCATCTGGGACTTAAAATACACACACACAGTAAACATGGTAGTCTTTAGCACTTCTCTTCCACACAAAGAGTTTTAGTAGTACTGCCTTTTCCACTGTTTTTGTTCTGTCATTTAATCTATTTGTTCTTTTTAATTAAGCTATGTAGCATTTGAAGTATGAAGTGTAGCTATAAATGAAATGATCAGTATTATTGTTGTTGTATTAATATTATTATACCACAATAAGATTGACAAATCGTGAGTGAATCAATTTATTTTTGTCCAATCAGTGAGAGAAGTGACAGCAATGGGATGAGGCAATCCTTCTGATGTTGGGCATGTATTCTGTTGTGGCAATCCTGAGGCACTGGCCAAGATGTGCATTGGAGAGTCTGCTTCTGTCCTGGTTCTTGATAGAATTCATTGAAGAAATCGATGATTCACATATGTATGTGGAGGGGAACGGTGTGAGTAGGAGCATTGCAATAGCTCTCATGTTTTTGAATTGAGCCTGGGGAATCGTGTTGATCCAAAAGGCACTCACCCCAACGTCCTTGTGTTGTGCTTTGAGCAAATCAGATGTTCCCATTTCCAAGACCTCCATCTGAAGAGTTGCCTCATCTATGGAAGGCAGGAGCCTTTTGGCCTCTGCAGTCCACTCGCTGTCAGCCGAAACAGAGAACGGCTGTGTCAAGAAGAGGAGAATGTCACCTGAGAGTTTAGGGGAGCTTTCAAATCGTTATTTCTGCCAGGCTTGTCACGAAATGCTTCATCACTGGATCCTCCCGCATTTCATTCTTCTCGCAATGCTCCCATAGACATGGAAAATGCAATTTTCTCTCGTGAATGTCTCTCTCCAAAAGGCTCAGCTTTGACTGGAAAGCAGTAGGTCGCGCACTCTACGAGGCATAGGTCAAGAGTACGGTGCGGGATGAGGTTAAAATAAATTAGAGCAGCGCGCTTTATTTACATGTTATGACGGGTGCATTCACGTAAGTGCCAATGGGTTGGCGCAGTCCAGACATTTGGTTCTCGCGGTCCGGACCTGGCCTGCGGTCCGCCTACTGGGGTTGTCTGCAGTAAGTGAAAGGAGAATTAGGTGATTCAGCTCACCAAGACATTTGATCATAGATGATTCATTACAACTTCTCAACCCCACTCTCCTGGTAATTTCTGACACCCTCACTAATCAAAAAACTATCAAACTCCTTTTTATATATACCTGATGATTTGACTTCAACAGCCATCTGTGGCAATGAACTCCACAAATGTCCCCATCTAAAGAAATTCCTCTGTTCAGTTCCAAAGGGATGGCCTTTTACTGAGACTGACTCCTCTGGTGTTGAACTCTCCCTTGATATTTTTTCCACACACACTCTATCCAGGCCTTTCAATTTACAGCAGATTTTAATGTAACTGCTTCCCCCCCACCCCCCACCCCCATCCTTTAAACTCCAGTGAATACAGGTCTAGAGCTATCGAATGTTCCTCATACATTAACTCTCATCTCCAGGATCATTTGTCTAAACCTCATCTAGACCTTCTCCAATGCCAACACATTCTTCCTTAGATTATGGGGCCCAAAACTGCCCATAACTCTTCAAATGTGGCTGACGCCTTAAAAAGTCCCAGCATTATATACTTGTACTCTTGAAGTGAATTGCTAATACAGTATTGCATTTGCTTTCCTTCAACTCTTCAGGGAATTTTGCACGAGGACTCTCAAGTCCCTTTGCACCTACCATTTCTGAACTCTCTCACCATTTAGAAAATAACCTATGCTTTCATTCCTCCTATCAAAGTGCATGACAATATAGTTCATTACTTTCTACCCTACTTAATGAAGTAGAGCATAGAATATACAGGGTATCTTACAGGTACTAAATACATGCTGTCACAAAAAAATTCTTCTCTGAAGATTACACTAGAGAAAGTTGTAAGATACCATACCAAAAGCAGCAGTAAATCACCCAAATTTCTACAAATGACCAGGTATACGTCATAATCTGATTTCACCTCTGTATAATGATGGCAAACACCAGTAACTTGTCATCCTTGTTAATCAAAAATTGCAAAATGAAAATCAGCACTAAATACACAATGAATTGTCACTTCATCTTGTTCCCATTGCCTTTCTCCAAATTAGTTCTTAAAAACTGGTAGATAGCTGAAAGAATTTGCAGCATTAACAAAGACAGCAAGGGAAGTGCTTTTTTAATATAAAAAGTTGAAATTTGCACTGAATAATCTGAAGCAAATAATCAAGACTTTTTTGTATAGCTGGATGGTCATGTAATAGATTTTTAGTCAGGATTGTATATCCGGTCAGAGATTCAACATGCTCCAATTGGCTTGAAATCACACTTGATCCCTGAAACTAATGAAACCAAAACAATCAAGTAAACATAGAACAAAATTCCTCAACTAGCAAAATGATAACCTGCTGAATTTAGCCAATGTCAGCTAATCAAAAGTACACAAAAACAAACAAATCCTGGGTATTCTTCAATAGTCTTTTTATACAAAAAAACAAGTATTGATATAAAGATCAGTAGTGCACTGCCATTATATCCTTGACAAAATTTACAGAGCAGGATTTGACTGAACACACTTTCTGGCTAAATAGTAAGATAAATGAGGACACGAGGTAACATTCGGATTTAGTCGGTATCATTAAGCTACATGGGGAAAAATTGCAAATTTTCACATCACAATTGCCAATAACCGGCAACTAACCCGGCAAACAGACAACCCTCAAAGAACCAGATATCGGTTTCATCATCACTTTCAGTCTATTGCTGCAAGAGTAGGTGTATAGAATTTTGCTCTACCTCTCCCACCCTCTTTCTCTTCAAAAGGGCTTCTTAGTAAATTGCAAGCAAGTTAGAGGCAGGCACTGTTACTTGTAGTGCTGGCCAGAGTGGATGGGAAGACTTCATTACAAAGCCTCAAAATTATAACAAGGTGATTCAGGCTAGAGAAGGCTGCCCAACATCAAGGATTGTTTGATAAATTTTCTAAAGTAGATCAGCAAGAGAGACAATTCAAAATAAGAATCAATGGGGCCCCTTGATTACAATCCCATCAGCTAATTGTATGATCCATTTGAGATTATGATTAGCAGCCTGGCAAACCCAGCACTAACTGGATGAAACACTAAGATCAATAAAACAGTCCAAAAGCTCTTATAAAACAGAGTCGTCAAAGACTGATATTGGAAGCTAACATTTCATGAGACTTGTTGTTTAAACAACTAAATGCAAGCACTTTCCCTTAGAATTGGTTGAAAAGATCAATAGTTTCCAGCCCAATTTACTAAATTGCTACACTAAGCATTTATCAGATGTACCAAAAGACATTGGAATAGAATTAGGCTATTCAGCCCATTGAGAGTCATGGCTCATTTATTTTTCCCCTCACCCCATTCTGCTGCCTTCTTCCCGCAACCTTTGATACTTTTCCTAATCAATAATTATCAACCTCCACTTTAAATATAGCCAATGATTTTGCACTCACTGCCCTTATGGTAATACTCGAAGATGTGGGTATTTTTTAAAAAGCAGAACATTACATCTCTGATCCAATGGTTATCAACATGGTAGGATAACCAAGAAGCTCACAGTTTGAAGCTGCTACTTTGTGTGTCACCTATGGCTCAGTATTCTTAAACATATTAAAGATATTTTTTTCCCAGTATGGTACTTCAACTCAATTTCAAGATACATCCCAGTTAAGAGTTTTGCACACAGAAATACCACCATTCCTATGAAATATTAAACAAGACCAATCGAGCCTATCAATTTATTTGCAAGAAAATGAATGGAACTCTTGAAGAGGAGAGGGAATTCCAGGCCATTATTTATCCATAGCTTTTTCAAGGAAGAATATTTGGTCATTATTACAAACACAGAGATTCTACAGATGCTGGAAATCCAGAGCAACACACAAAATACTGAAGGAACTCAACAGGTTAGGCAGCATCCATGGAAATAAATAAGCAGTCAATGTTTCATGTGAGACCCTTTATCAGGACTGGAAAGGAGGAAGATGCCAGAATAAATTCGAGTGAGAGGAAGGAGGACAAGCTAGAAAGTGACAGGTGCAGCCAGGTGGGTTGTGGAGTGGGGAAATGAAGTAAGAAGCTGGAAAATGATAGGTGAAAGTGGTAAGGGCTGGAGAAGGAAGTATCTGATAGGAGAGGAGAGTGGACCATGGGAGAAAGAGAAGGGGGAGGGGTACCATGGGGAGGTGACAGGCAGGTGAGGAGATGAGGCAAAATGACAGAGTGGAGAATTGAAGGAAGAGGGAGGGTAAAAATTACAGAATGTTAGAGAAATCGATGTTCATGGCATCATATTGGAGGTTACCTGGACAGAATTTGATGTGTTGCTCCCCCAACCCGAGAGCAGCTTCATCATGGCAGAAGAGGTGGCCATGGACTAGCATGTCAGAATGGGAATAGGGATAGGGATAGGGATTAAAATGGTTTGCAACTGGGAAGTTCCCATTTTTTGCAGATGGAGCAGAGGTGCTCATTCTTTATTGGGTCTCACAATATAGAGGAGGCTGCATCGGGAGCACCAAATACAGCAGACAACCCCATCAAATTTACAGGTGAAATCTTACAAAGCCGTTTATGTAAACTGGTCTTAGAAACTGGGTTCCCCATTTCCTGTATAACATTAGCAACTAAAAAAAATACTTTTGAGGCAATGGCCATGAAAGATACAAAATGAATTTAAAAAAAAACTTTCCTTCAGCACCTATAATGATGTCCACAGCAATGAAATTACAAAATGTGTCATGAGAGTCAAGAAACAGGTTGGACTGGTTTCGCTGTGGGGAAGGCATGGATTTTCAAAGAACCACCAGCAAAGCTAACAGACAAAAAAATTGGGAAAGGTGATCAAAAATGATTACAGGCAGATTTAATAAAAACAATGATATGAAACTTAAAGATTTAGGATCCAATTCCAGTGCACGTGGTCTAAATGACGAAAGGAGCTGATAATGCCAGTGGTAGGATAGGAGGGACAACAAACTGAATTGTTTTGGAGGACCAGAGGAAGATCTAGATACAAGGCTATTAAAGATATACAAATGCAAGGGCTGAGTTTTGACTTACGTTTAAGAGATCCAGCAGTAATGCTAACCTGAATTCACATGACTAGTGGGCAACTGAGTGCTTGGTGTAGGAAAAGGATGGAGTTTTAAAACGTAACAAAAGTGATGGGGGTTGTGTGGCAGTGGACAAAGGTTGTGCTTTTCCTTCTTGTCTCTGAATGACGACACAAAGCACACCAGGTGGGTATGATATGTGTTTGGGGCAGTGGGGGTGGTGGAGGCGGAGACATAGTGGAATGAAAGGGCTGGGGGTGGGAGGGATGAAGAATTCTGGAGGTCTTATTGCAACTGCAGAAGAACAAGTCATTGTTCTCCTGCTTCATTTTGAGATATTTTGCATTCAATAATGAAAATAAGAGCTCTCTAGGATAAAGCATGCATGGGATTGTAAGAACATTCTAATGCCTTCAGACTCTGTTGCAACTTCAAGTTCTGTCCTAAATCTCTCTCCAAGATACTGTTTATCATAAAGAGCAAAATAAACTGCAGTTTCTGAATACAAAAGATACTGCAGATGCTGAAGTCTAGCACAAAAATAAGAATGCTGAAACAAGTCTGGAAGCAGTTTCCACAAGTTGACATTCGGGTCGTGACTGTATCAGGACATGGGAGGAAGTAGTAAGATTGCCAGTATGATGATGGAACTGACAATCTAGAAAATCAACTTTGCTCCTCTCTTCAAACATTGCCCCGCTGCTTAATATTTTCAGCATTTGTTATTTGTCATTCCTTCCTCTTCTGCAATCACCAACTGGTTGAAGTTAGCACGAAAGAGTAAAATGTACACATTGATTTATCTTGCTTCCTCTCAACGTGATGTACTACCACTTCCACTCAGAGATAGGTGGTGTAGTCCATAACCCAGAAATAGAAGTTGCAACACACCTAGATACAAACAGCGTAATATAATTATCCTCAATAAGATCATGGATAGCAAGAGCAATATTCAGCATAAAATGGAAGATACAGGGGAAGTGCAACAATGATTACTGGCTACCTGACAGATTGAGGCAGACATATTGATTAGAAGACAAAAATACACAAGGTTGTGGCCTAAAGGGATCTTGGCTGTACTATTACACAAGAACATGTAGCAGCATAGGTTAATAAGTTATTGAAACTTTAAAATGGGGTTTGTTTGTGGAATGAACAGAATTTAAAAATAGCCCTCATGCAAAATTTGTATATAACCAGATATGCAGTATGCTAACAATCTGGTCACCCTAATTGAGAGAGCAGTTAAGATTAACAAGAATGGCATTGATTAAGAAGAGGTTGGATCTCTTCAAAAAGACTGAAGAGACTCAAATGATCTTTATAATACAAAAAAATAGAAGAATATGTTTTAACTTATAGGCAACAGCAAAACTGGAGTACATCAATGCAAGAATAAAACATAGGGAATTCAGAAGAAACAATTAATTACAGGGAGTGGATGAATCATTCCGCAAGTGTGCTTAAGCAAAATTTTAAATGTTAAACAAAAAGAAAGAACTCAAAGAAATTTCAGCATAGACTGTGCTAGGCCAAATGGGGTAATTTTGACATATTTTCTACATAGAAAACAGAAAAAATAATTGCAAAACTCAACTCCAAAGTCAACAGGAAGAAATTATGAAAGAACAATGGTCTGTCCAAGGGTATGGGACACTTTCAGAGGGTTCCAGTGATCTGACGTGGGCAAATGCAAGCCTGCAAAAGTGCAAAATTAGGTAGAGTGTGAATTAGTAATTTGGAGACGACTGAAAAGCTAGAACAATTTATTGGCATAAAAGGGAGATGAGTAGGAAATTAAAAAAGGACCAAAAGAGAAAATTAATGGTGCGATACAGATCATACATCGAAGACAGAGGAGACAATAGAACGAACCTATCTCAAAGGGGTTAAATAACAAGAGTCAGTCATAATGCATGGAAATAAGCCATTTTGACCAATTCATACACAGCAAGCAGTGTGCCCTGTTCCATGCACATGGTGTATGGCTGAGCAATTCAACTGTTCATCTCGACACTGTCAGTGAACCAATTTCCACCACTCTCAGGTGGTACATTCCAAGTACTTTGCACTCTGTGAAACTGCACCTACTGCCTTTCTTAAAAATGTTTGCTAACCCACAGTCATCTGGTACCTCACTTGCAGCCAGCAAAGATTTCAAAATCTAAGTTATAGCCCCAACAATCTCTTCCTTTTCCTCTCATATACTCTTCACTTGTCCCTTTTTCCCCAAGTTTATGCCCTGTAGATTTATCTACTTCTAATACGAAGAAAAGTTTTTTTGCAGTCAATGCTATCTATAATCACTGTCCCTTCACACTCTAGGGAGAACACATCTTGCTTCTCCAGTCACTCATAATTGAAATATGCTAGGCAATGTGTTGATTAATCTCCCCTGCACTATTACATACTCACTGTGGTCTGGTGACCAGAATTGTCCAGTACTCCAGCTGAGATCTGATTTTACCACAAAGATGTGAAGTTTTGGGAACCTGCCAATGTCTGGGAGCAGACAATGTTACAGTAGGAAAGGTGTGGCATGTGTTAATACATATTAGGGAGACAAATCTTCAAGTCCTGACAAGACATTATGGGAAGCTAAGAATAAACTACATTATCCCTCACTGAGATACTTACATCACTACCCTCTGATGAGGTGCTAGAAGACTGAAGGATTGTAAATTTTGTGCCTTTAAGGGCTAATTATAAGGCTTGGCAATTATAAAACATACTTACATTTGGAAAGGTAGAGGTTGATGAGGGGTAGCTAGCATAGCTTTCTGTGTGCCAGTTCAGGCCCGGGGGACAACTTCAGCCCACCACTCCTACTGGGGCATAGGCTGCCAACAGCATTTCAGAGTTCTCTGTCCGGGGCCGATAGAAGGCTGATCAGCCCTGTGGCTTCTGATTTCATCACACGACTTCATACGCCTTCTAAGTGAAGATCCTCCAGCCCGGGCTGAGACAGTCCATTGTGGAAATCCCTGGGGACTTAGCCACCCTAATTTACCTCTAGACAGCAAGCACCTCCTATTCCGGAATCTAGATACTGTCCTTATTATTTTGCTTCAGTCCTATGGACTGTGTCCATCTCCTGAGTAAATACAGATGTTTAAAAAATGCAATTAAGCTCTCCCCAATCTCTTTCAACTCCATGCATAGATGACCATGCTGATCATCAAGTGGACCAATTTTGTCTATTGCTGTCCTTTTACTCTTAACATATCTATGGAAGTCCTTGGAATTCTCCATCTTGTCTGCTAGAGCAACCTCATGTCTTCTTTTAGCCCTCATGCTTTCTCTCTCAAGTGTTCTCTTGCATTTCTTATGCTAAAGTACTTCAATTGTTCTTTGCTGACTATATCGGCAATGCACTTCCTTCTTAAACAAGGTTTCAACGTTCCTCACATACCAAGGTTCCCTAAACCTGTACACTTCGCATTTTATTCTAACAGAAACCCACACACACTGTACATTTGCACTCTCCCATTTACTAAAGGCTGATTTATACTTGTGCGTCGCATCGACGCCGTAGGTACCGCGTACCCTACGCCGGAGGGTGACGTGCACCTCCTCAAAAAAGTAACTCACGCGTCATGGCAACGCAGACCGCAACAACTGTGATTGGTCCACTTGGTGGGGGGGAATCCTTGATGACAGATGATGCTTTCTTATGGTAGAACTCCTTATAAATGTGCCTTTTTTAAAAATTTAGAATCTCAGTATCTTTCTCCAGAATTATCTTGAAACTAATGGAATTATGATCACTGGACTCAATGTTTGCTATTCACACTTCTGTCACCTGCTCTACCTCAATGCCTAATAGGAGATCCAGTATCACACCCTGTAGAGTTGGGACCTCTATATATCAAGGACATTTTCCAGAACACATCTGACAAAAAGAGGGATAAGGATGAGGAATAGTTAGTAAGTTTGCAGTAAAATAGTGTTGTAGAAAGTGATAAGTATGAAGAGTTCCAGGTGGATCTTGATAAGCTGGGTAGGTAGACTGCAGAATAGCTCATGGAATTTCATTCAAGCAAGTGTGAAGTGTTACATTTTGAAAGACAAATCAACAGAGTAACTTAACACAGGAATGGGTAGCATTGTAGAACTGAGAGGATTTGACAATACAAGTGTATAGTTCACTTAAAGTGGAGTTTATTTCTTTAAAGATACTACACAAAATATCCCTCATGGACCTTCAAGCCGTGCCGCCAGCAATCCCTGATTGAACCCCAACTTACTCATGGGATAATGTACAATGACCACTTAACCTACCAACCAGTATGTCATTGCACTGTGGGAGGAAACCAGAGCAGCTGGAGGAAACCCACACAATCCACCGGGGGGGGGGGGGGGGGGGGGGGGAGATTGCATATAAAATCCTTAAACTGAACTCAAGACTCTGACGCTCTGAGCTGCAAGTGTTACGCTAACTGCCGTGCTACCGTGGTACGTCACGTCAGGCGACAGGGCAGTGACGATGGCTTTTGCCGTGAAGGCCTTTGTCAGTCAGGGCATCAAATACTGAATTTTGGAGTTTCTGCTGTGATTGGTGAAGTCACTTTTGGAGTAATGTGTCAAGCTTCAGTCACCCTGGTGATTAAACAACAGTTGAAACTTAACTCTTTAGAGAGTAGAAGACTAAGGAGTGATCTCAGAAATACAGTGGATGTCAGTTATTGTTGCGCATAGGATCAGCATATTTTAGCTCAACTTAGCATCTGTTTCATGTAAATAGTTAAAAAAAGGTATATTAAAAAAAACTACAGCTTAACTGAGCAGCAAATTAAGTATTTAAATGAAATACAGAATAAATTAGAACACTACCAAAACTAGTGCAGTGTTGTAGCTCTAGAACTATATTAGTTCTGAAGTTATTGGCAGAGGAATTCATTCAGCATATGCTGACATGTTCTTTTGATCGACTATAAATGAACAAAATCAGCAGACACCTAGTGCTTCTGACAATTGCATCTTCCAAATTGTCATTTTAATTGTAACATTCATTATGATTGTTGATGCCTTTAAATTCTTCATAGTTCTTAACATAGAGTAGAGAAATAGTTTGATTTTGACTCCCGGCCTTTTTCTGGTATCTCCAAACCTCAATGCTTTGAACTACAGTGAACAAAGCAGTTCTGAATTGTTGTACTGCTTACTACTTGCCAACTATCAGTAACAAAAAACACTGCTTTTTGAACACAAATACACGTGATGCTATTTTAAAAACTACTCACTCTGAGCATGGTGTAGCCATAAGACCTAAACATGACCGACACTAGTTAGAGACAGTTCAGCAACAGTCTCCTGTCCCAATTAAGCAGCATGGATCCCAAATAAACAAAGGGAATCCTGGATATTCTGTCAGCTTGATTTTGTTCTTGGAATGCAAGTCTACTGACTCTTGAAGGTGCAACACAGATAAATAATGTGGTTACAAAGGCAAATAGGATACAAGCTTTCATTAGTCAGGGTATGGAACTGTCCCAAATAAGCAGCTGCCTCGATTAACCAGAAGCCATTGTGAAATATTCCATATATCTACAAAGTGATTGGTAGATATGGAACCAGCTACTAAAGGGACTGATGCAAGTACATTAGATACATTTAAACTGTGTGTGGACAGGTATATGAATGACAAAGGGCTTATAGGGACATGGCTAATGGCTGGGAAATAGCTTGAATATACATCTTGGTCAGCACGAACACATACAATAAAGGACTATTTTCAGTGTTGAAAGACTCTATAACTAAGGTTTCACGAAGTTGCAGCATAACCTCCTTGTGAATCCTATACCCCGACTAATGAAAACTTGTATCCTATTTGCCTTTGTAACCACACTATTTATCTGTGTTGCACTTTCAAAGATCAAAGGCCTCTGCTGCTCAATTCCACCCCCCAATCGCTACTAATCAAAATGCATGTACATCTCAAAAGACTGTATATCCCCTCATTTTATCTGAATTAAACTCCACATTCCATTTGTCAGCCTATAACACTGGCACATCAACCTCCCTTTGCAACTCAAGGCTCCTTTGAACACGATAAACAAATCGCCAACGTTTGTGTCATCTACAAATGCCTTGCACCTTCACATCCAAGCCATTCACATACATTACAAACAGCAAGAATCAAATAATTGCAAAAATCAACCCTTACCGGTGCCCTGTCTTCTATGTTTTTTAAATTTTGGAATCAGTTTCCCAACTTGCTCTGAACCTTGTCTAAAAAGTTACACAAATCCATGTAAATTATATTTACCACCCTGTCCTCATCTACACACCTTGTTATTGCTAACAAATTCAGTCTAATTAGTCAGACAACATCAGTACTTGACAAACCCTTATTGGCTACCTCTAGATATTTCCAAATGATCATTAATCAACTTCCATAAAATTTTTTGCCAGTAACTTCCCTACCACTGATATTAGGTTCACAGGTCTAAAGTGATCAGGCTTTGTCCTGTAGCCTTTCTTGAAAAGGTTTGCTGTCTTGCATTAAGGTTAGTAAGTTGTGGGCATACTATGTCAGTGCCGAGAGGATGCAAACATATTTCATTATATGTTTCAGCTTATTATGACAAATAAAGCTCATCTTTATCAGATACCTCACTTGTGGCCAGTGAAGATTTGAAAATCTAATCCAGAGCCCCAGCAATCTCTTCCTTTGCCTTCCATAGCAGGGTGGGATGAATCCTAGCCAGTCCTAGGGATTTATCTAATTTCAAGTCTGCCAAGGCATTGAGCATGTCTTTCTTTATCAAGATTGCTTAATGTCAGTTCCAGTATAGAAGTGTAAAGGAGAATGAAATAATTGTTACTCTGGATCCCATGCTGTACAAAAAAAGATAAAGAACATAATAATAATAAAAAATAAAAACACAAGATAGCTTATATAAATAAATTGTATGTCCTAAAGTGACAGAAGATGTATAAGTGTCTGGAAATGAGATGACTGACAGGAATGGTTGTTGGGAGTATGGAGAGGTAGGTTAATAGGTGGAGGTGTTGTCCAGCCCCATACTTGGGGAAAGTAACTGTTTTTGAATCCTGCGGTCATGGCGTGGATGCTATATAGGCTCCTCCCTCATTAGAGTGGGACAAACAGTCCATGTTATTGGCCCTTTTCCGGCACCTTTCTTCATGTGTACTTGATGGTGGGTGGGCTGGTGATGTTTTGGGCGGTTTTGACTACCCATTGTAGAACCTTCCTGTCCGCTGCAGTGTAGTTTCCATTTCATGCAGTGATGCAGCTTTTGAGGGTGCTCTCTATAGGATGACGCAAGTATAGTCCAGCCAAGAGTTTGAAACTGCTTGCAGCTTCCATTGCTGAGTCGCTGATGTAAAGAGACGTGCGAGTTTTCCTGAAGCTGATAACCATTTCCTTTCTCGTTAACATTAAGGAAGAGGTTATTTGTCTGGCACCAGACCTCAAGTTCTTCTACCTCCTCTCTGTATCTCATCGTTGTTGGTGATGAGCCCCACTACTGTTGTGTCATCAGTGAACTGGACAATGTGATTACTCGGGTGTTTGGTTGTGCAGTCACGTGTGAGAAGTGTATACAGCAGTGGGCTCAGCACACTGCCCTGGGGTCATCCATGCTGAGGATGATGGGGAGGGAAGAGCAGTTGTGTATCCAGACTGAAGTGTTCCTTAAGAAGTCCAACACACAGTTGTACAGTGGTGTATTTAGACCAAGAAGTAGGAGTTTGTTCAACAAGGTCTATGGGACAATAGTGATGAATGCCAAAATGAAATTCAGAATCAGCATTCTGACACAAGTGTCCTTGTTTTCTAGATGTCAGGGCCAGGTGCATGACAGATGCTATGGCATCTGCTGTACAGCAGTTCTGTCACAAAGCAAACTGGTGAGTGCCCACCATGACAGGAATGGAGTTTTTGATGTGTGCGCCATTACCAGCCATTCAAAGCACTAAATGACAGGCATCAGTGCCGCAAAGGCAGTAGTCATATAGTTCTGAAAGTGTAGAGTTCTTTGCTGAAGAGATGAAGAAGGGATTTGAACCATGCGGAAACAGCAGCCAGAATGAAGAAGTGTTGAAGAATCCCATGAAGACGTCAGTGAGCTGGTGTACACACTCCGAGTACTCGGCCCAGGATACTATCTGGCCTGGCTGCCTTATGGTAGTTGACTCTCTGCAGATGAATGGATATTTAGAGAAGACTTTCACCTACCACTTCAACCACATAACGTTTCCTTTGTGAAAGCCAATGAAAAGTGTTCACTTGGGGCTTCATGTGATCCTTCTAGCTGTGCATAGACTGCCCATTGTACCTAATAAACTTTAGTTTTCCTTGGTTATTTTTTCTTACCCTTAAAACTTATAGAACATTTCTATATTTACCTTAATCCTGTTTTTTGTGATTTTGAGTGACCCCCCTCACCCGTTCATATTTTCTTTCCAAGCATCTCTCGATACTTTAACATACTTCTGAAGAGTCTCTCATCCGTCTCTGCCCGAGGACACCAGAGAGTTAATGACCACACAGACAGTCACTGCTGAGCACGAAAGGAGAAAGAGCTCAGCAGACTTTACCCAGCAAAGGCTGTGGGCCTGGACAGCATCAGCCCAAAGGTACTCAAGCTGTGCAGTCTTTCAATACATCTTTAATCTGAGCCTGAGTGTGGTGAGGGTCCACCACAGGATGTAGAAAACATCCTGCCTAGTTCCAGTACCCACGACGACACATCCCAGTGGCTACAGGAAAGTGACACTAACCTCACACGTTATGAAATCATTCGAAAGACTGGTCCTGACATCTCTGGACCATCGTAAATCCATCACTGGACCAACTACATATTGGAGTCGAAGACGGCCACAGTATGTGAGATTGCAGAGCTGTGTATCGGACACTACAGTTAGCAATACAGAGGCTCCCCAGGGAACTATTCAGTCCCCCTTCCTGTTCATTGTCTACACCCCGGACTTCAGATACAACTTGGATCCTGCCACCTGCGGAAGTTTTCAGACGATTTGGCAGTTGTGGGCTGTATCAGCCGAGGTCAAAAGGCTGAGTACGGAACAGCGGTGGACAACTTTGTTGAGCAGTGTGGGCTAAATCACCTGCAGCTCAACATCACTAAGACAAGGGTTTGTATTCCCATCTCCATTAAGGGAATGGATGTGGAAGTCATTTGAGACTACAAAAACTTGGGACCACCTGGACAATAATTTGGACTGAACTAAAAGTGGTGGAGCTCTGTACAAGAAGGGACAGAGCCAACTGTACTTCCTAAGGAGGCTTTTGTCATTCAACATCTGCAGTACTATGCTGATGTCCTAAGACTCAGTGATGGCCAGCATTTATTCCATGCTGTAGTCTGCTGGGGCAGCAGGGTGAAAGCAGCTGACACCAAGAAGATCGATAAGCTCGTCAGGAAGGCTGGTTCTGTTCTGGGGGTAGAACTGGATTCCCTAGTAGTTGTTTCTGAGAGGAGGATGTTGCAGAAGCTACAGAGCATTACGGACAATCCCTCTCACCCCTCCATGATATACTGAACAAACAGAGGGGCACCTTTAGTAACAAACTGATCCCACCGAGGTGCATCACTAAACACCACAGAAGATCTTTTCTCCCTGTGGCTGCAAGACTCTACAACTCCCTCCTTAAGTATACAAGTATATGGTTACATTGCACATCTGTATTTTGCACTATTACTTTTTAATGCACATTTTCTATATTCTTTCATATCTCAATGCTTTCATTTTGTATTTTAAAGTGTATATTTCTAACTGAGGAACCTTGCAACAATAATTTCTTTTGGGATAAATAAAGTTTCATCTTATCTCGTGTGTGTTGCTTTTGTCTTATGTTATTAGTTGAGATTGCCTGTTATGGGCTTTTTATCACCCCCCCCCATCCAATTCCAACCCTCAACATCCAGTTTCCTATACTTGTACCCCTGTATTTTACTCTGACAGAACAGGATGCTCTTGAACTATTGCTCTTTCTCCTTTGAATTCCTGCCAGTGCAAATGGAAACATGCCTACCAGATTATCTCAATCAATCTTTGCCAGATCCTCCCTTATAATAAAGAAAATGGCATTCCTCCAATTTTAGACATTCACTGCCGGTCTATCTTGTTCCTTATCTATAACTACTAAAATAAATGAACATTTCTAAAATGATTACCCACTGACACTACACTCCCTCCACTTGAAAAGCTACATTTTCCAAGATCCAATAATATTCCTTCCCTCCTATCAACATACTGTGTCAAAAAGTTCTAGATGTCTCAAAAAAATGTTGCCCCTGTGCTTATAACTATGAAGACAATTTAGTTCTTATTTGAGAAATGCAAATTCCCCAGTGTTTAAATAACTACTTTTATTGCATCTCTCTGAAATGCCTACATTTCTGTATTTCTATATCTTGTTGATCACTGGAAAGGCTGTAATATCCCCCCCCCCCCCCCCGACAATTCATTTTGGTATTCCTAATCTCTAACTATAATGGCCTCACTTGAAGATCCATCTAGAATAATGCAGAAAACATTCAGAAAAGATTTACAAGGATGTTGCCAGGACTCAAGGGGCAGAGTTAGAGGCGAGATTGGTCAGACTTGGTCTTTATTTCTTGGAAGATAGCGGAATGAAGGGCAGCCTGATATGTGTTTAAAATTATGAGGGCCATAGATAATGCCAATGGTAACAGTCTTATCCCCTGCCCCCATAGTAGGGGAGTTCAAAATTGGGTGCATGGGGTTAAGGCAAAAGGGAAAGATTTAAATATGATCGAAGGGGCAACATTTTACACACAGAGTGGTGAGTACATGGGATGAACTGCCAGAAGTGGTTGAAGCAGTTTCATTAGTATCAATGAAGCAGCACATGAAGGGGCAAGGTTTAGGCGGGCATTGGCCAAACTCAGGAAATTGAGACCATCTGCTTGGGCACCATGGACTGATTAGATCAAGTGGCCTGTATCCACGCTGTATTGTGCTACGAATTTGTGATTCAGTATCTTCCCTCAATACCAGAATTCCCCAGTGTGAATACACTACTTTTATTGCATCTCTCTGATATGCCTACATTTCTGTATTTCTATATCTTGCTGATCACTGGAAAGGCTTTAATACCACCCCCACCCCCCCCAGCAAACTGACAATTCATTTTGGTATTCCTAATCTCTATTTATGATGGTCTCATTTGAAGATTGAAGCTGAACT
Organism: Hemitrygon akajei; assembly: GCF_048418815.1. Classification (NCBI taxonomy): domain Eukaryota; kingdom Metazoa; phylum Chordata; class Chondrichthyes; order Myliobatiformes; family Dasyatidae; genus Hemitrygon; species Hemitrygon akajei. The sequence continues at coordinate 29,809,535 of NC_133134.1, forward strand.
GGATTTCAGCTATCCATCTGCAGGCTATAACAGATCCAACATACTAGAGCAGGACTCCTGAGCCTTTTTAAAAAAAAACACCATGGACCCCAACTATTAACTGATAGGTTCGTTGACCCCAGGTTGGGAACCCCTGGACTAGAAGAATAATTGAAGCACACCTCAAATCCATAAGGGCAGGCATGCTAGAAGAATCATTTCAAACATCGACAAAGATACTGATGCTGCTCTGTCAGAATTCAAGGGAATAAGATTTTAAAAAACAATGCAGTTGAACAATCTAGACCAAGATGTAACAAAGCTAGTGCAGCATATAATGTAAAATTTCAAGCAGGTGAACAAATGTCCAGAAATGCAAAACGAAAGACCAGTGGTAAACAGCAGATCATACAGAAATTGCATTTTTAATTGTAGATTTGGGCAGAAGATGGAGAAAACAAAGCAAATATTTATGATTGGGCAGAGACCAAGTTTACCCATATGAAATATGTCCCCATCCAAGAGAGGGTGATATGCACTCACGCTGATAATGAATCCAAGTGTTTTAAAGCCAAGAAATATGCTAAACATAGCATAAAAATTAAGAATTGCAGTAAATCCTAAGAAACGAGTGTGTTAGAAAGAATGGCAGTGGATATAGTTACAAAGAATAGGAGCTGGATTCATCACTGCCAAGTTAAATCATCCTTAAATCCTTTTTGTAATACGAATTGTGATAAGATGCTGATGTCAGACTCTATAGTGAGATAATGCATAAAGTTCACGAGGTTTCCAATACAACCTCACATTAGAATGATTTCTTTGGCTTCACTGTCAACATATACATTTCTAGAAATAAATTTCCGAAGTCCCCTCTAAAGACCCCATGCCGTGTTGTATGAGAGAAGGTTAGCACTCCCCTTGATAAGGATGGAAGGGGCCCTAGTGGCCTTACAACACACAAATGGTTAAGGCATTGCCATCTACTTAGTGGCATCAAAATTTTAAATAAAATTTTTTAATAAATAAATAAGACCCCATGCCATCAACAACTATTAATTTGAAACATTTTTTAAAAACTATGAAAAGCTGTGAAAACAACACACACAAAATGCTGGTGGAACACAGCAGGCCAGGCAGCATCTATAGGAAGAAGCACTGTTGATGTTTTGGGCCGAGACCCTTCGTCAGGACTGACAATTTTGTGTGCGTTGTTGGAATTTCCAGCATCTGCAGATTTCTTCGTGTTTGCTCTATGAAAAGCTGTGATTTGACCAAATCAAGACAACTGGAAGTTCAGACTAAGTACATTTTTATATAACACTGGAGTTCCAAGGAAGGTCTCTTTCCTTGGAACTCAGTGCTATCCTATTTGAGTATTTGTTTGCAGCATTTACAGTTTTTCTGTCCTTCATTTACTAATGAATAAATACATAGTCACTTCCGTAGCAGAAATAGTGACCTTGAATTTTGCCTCTGCTCCGTAGCTCTCTTTTGATTTGTTCACCTCAGGTGATAGATTTCCCCTACCAGTGTTCAATAAGCTTTTGACCAAAACTCACTTTCACTAGCACATCTCTTTGCTTACAAAATGCCAGGCTCTAATTCATCCCACGTGGCTTTCAACTCAAACTCCACTTCACAATTTCAAATTCCACCCTCGTATCTAGATGATCCTGAACAAGCAAGCTCTGATGACCATAACCAGCATAAATTAACTTTTTTTTTCTTTTCACACTGATTGCTTCCAACATGTGATTTTTAAAAAAAATATAGATAGATAAATACACTATGAGACACACATTTTCAATACTGTCAATTTTGAATTATATGTTATGGTAGCAGCTCAAATTGTGATGATCAAACTGGTATTCAAGGGGAGTTTGCTAAAACTACCTTTGTATACTGCAGTCCCTCAGCCTCCATTTCGAAACACAAAACCAACTCAATTCAGTAGAAACTTCTCCAGGAATTTTTTAGAAAAATCCAGATCTGACTTGTCTTGCTTTGGTATTGTTTTTAATTTCACATAGTAAATAACATCTGACTCAGGGGCAGAAGTAGAACCACATACATTGTCCACAACTTTGCAAGTTAAAATTTAAACCCAAGCAGAATACTCATATTACAAAAAAGATGAATTTTTAAATCACATACAAAGCAGACTGATTTTTGGAGAGGACTAAACACAAAGTGCTGGAAGTACTCAGGTCAGGCAGTGTTGGATGAACTGATCAACTTGAAACATTTCTCTTGTAACACATGCTATCTGACTTCCTCAATACTTCAAGCAGTTTTTACCTTCACTTTCCATTCCCATCGTTTGCAGTGTTTTGCATTTGGAAAGTTCCACGTTTATGCAATTATCTGGTCAAGTTAGAATGCAACATTTATGCATCTGTAAATAAAGATTAAACTCGAATGTGTCCAGGACTTTCCACTGTGCATGAAATGCTCCCGTCAGTTGTCAAATAGAGAAGTATTACAACAAAAGTCAAAATGCCAATAAGCGTTAGAGTAATACATTATGAACTTCACTAATCACACCTGAATTAACAATAATTCCAAAATAATATAGCCATATTTTGGTGAAATGTAAGCTCAAGCAAGAACATTGATTAAAATATTGTGTACCCTCGCAATAACAGCATGCGCTGTACCAAATTTACTGAATCGAAACCACATTCCATTACCACCTAGTTGCCACTTACATTAAACATTAAAAAGCTTTCGTGTGATATTTACAACGCGATAACCACACGCTGAGACAAACCAACATATCACAGCCAGCGCATTGTGTTTGACAGCACTAGGCCCTGAGCACAGCCTCGAACTCCAGAAGAGACGGAACCCGTGGTGTGGCTAACGCTGATGGAGCCATCGGGAGGTTGCTCAGGACTTGTACATTCTTCCGGGAGTGTCGAATTTCGGGCACGGGGTGTCCTCCGGCAGAGGGTGGGCATCTGCCGACGGCGGGTGGGTGGGAAATGGGGAGCCCCACCGCTTTCTTTAGGCCGCGTTCCGCTCACTCACCTTGTGTCCCAGTCATTCCAGCGCTGCCGCTTGTTCAACCGAGTGCTCAGGGGTCTTTGGCTCATTACCTTCCCAACAACATGTCATCCGCCTTCGAAAGGTGCGCCTGCCACCCCCAGTCGGATCCGTTTGCAGTTGGGAGACGAGACGAGGCGAGCCGAGGGGAGGCAGGCGGGCGGACCCTGGCTGACGGAGCGTCGGACAGAACGCCGTGGGACTGGAGCCTGAAACCCCTTCCCCCGGACAGCGACTGAGCTGCAGGCGCGACTTTCGGTTCCGCTCGGCAAGCGGGCGGCTGAAATCGGGCGGCGACGGCGGCAGCGGCTCCTTCTCTGGAATGGAGCGGGGGATGCTGGGAGCAACCACGTGACGGGAAGCCGATGCTGCACCTCCCCGCCAATAGGTGTCAACACGTGTGTCCGACTGGAGAGTCACCATGTAGGGTAACCTCTTCAAGGCAGAACTGGCAACGTTTACTGCGACTATTATAATATCACTGACACTGATTCAACTGAAGGGACATTGAAAGCCATTCGCCACGCTTTTGCTTTGTCATGTCAACAAGAGGTACTCTGAAGTAGACTAATGAGATCAAAATTAGGCCTGGAATTTGCAGTGGAAAAAATAGGGTAAATTGGACAACAAGCTCAGATGAACCTATTTACAAAATGTGTATGTCACTGTCAAGGCCAGTATTCATTGTTTTTTAATGTCGCCTACATCATCTCAGAGGGCGGTTAAGAGTCAGTCTCGGTGGGCCCAAAGTCATCTATATTTCCAGACTTTTCAAGGGTGAGACATAATCTTTTGAGAAAGAAATTGCTAATTGAGTTGATTTACGCAAAAACATGAAGAACTCACTAATTGTACTTATGAGTAAATTACTAATTTTTTTTAATTCAGGAGAAACACAGTTACAGTGTCAAACAATTAATAAACCACAAAGTAAGGGGAAGTCTTGTCAGTAGTTAATTAAAATAGGAGAATTTTGAAAACAAAATCATTCTGTATTCTTTAATTCTTTGTTTGTTTTATCTCCCCCGCAGTACCAATGATCTATTTTCTTTCTTGCCTATAATAAAGCCTTAGCCTTAGAATAGAGGGACGTCCATTTAGAACGGAGATAAGAGGAACAACTTCTGCCAGAGTCTGGTGATGTTCCCACAGAAGCGTGGAGGTCGAGTCATTGGGTATAGTTAAGGCAGAGATTAATAGGTTCTTGGTTAGTCGGCATGAAGGGTTATGGGGAAAAGGCAGGAGATTGGGGCTGAGAGGAAAATGGATCAGACTTGGAGCAGACTCGATTGGCCAAATGGCTAATTTCTGCCCCTATGTCTTATGGTCTTATACATTATCTGACAATTAATTAAATTTTCTAGCTGACACTCCTGGTTTAGACTCAGTCTGGATTCTGTAACACATTGGCCAAAAGAAACTGTGGCACAGTGACTTTCTAATCACTACAAATTCCTATGCAAAGCCCAGAAAGTGGCAGGTCACAAGTTCTGAGCCAATGCACCTTTCAAATATGGTGTATTCCCAAGATTAAAATTATGTAACAGTATTATGCCAACTGGAAGATTTATTCAGAAAATATCTTGGAAATTATTTTAAAGTGTTGAGATTAGAACTTGGGGAGATAAAATGAAGTAAAATAGTGGAAACATCAATCTAGAACAAGAATGATCAATGTTTGGAATAGCACCTGAGTTTAGAAGAACATATTCAAATTTCTGAGACAAAGATAGGCACAGAAACCACTGAGGGTAAGGAAAAGGGCATTCACTAAGAACATCAGAACATCATTAGCAAAGAAGTATGTGATAAAAGAGAATATGTGGGATTAGGATAAAACCAGAAATCAATTAACGAGAAAAATAATTATGATACTAATAGGAAACTTGAAACAATATAACACATTCTGCGAGGCTGGGTCCAGCGGTGCTTTCATTGTGTGCTGCATCTGCGAGGCTGAGTCCGGTGGTGCCGTGGAAGTCCATAGCAGGGGTATTCCCTTCTGCCGCCTGCATGGGATGACGAGTCTATCGGGACCCTGAGGACTTGTGGAAACTGTGTGGTGGTTTCTTTCAAACTTATAGTCTTAATATCTTTGGACTATTTTTACTGTGCCCATGGTCTGTTTTTTTTATCAATTATGGTATTGTTTGCACTGTTATAACTATGTGGTTTTGTGTAGGTCTTGTAGCTTTAGTTTTTGGTTTGTTGGGTGGTAGAGTTGGTCTCCTGACTTGGTGTGTCTGGGTAGTCTTGTTTTGTCTGGTGGGTTTGGAGCTCCTTTCCAGGATATGTGCTAAGATGGTAGCGCGATATTAATACGCAGCACCCTCTCCGGACTCTGGATTTGGTGATTACCAAACGTTATGCGGATTTTCTGGTGTAGTCTGTTTTGTCATGTGCTTTTGTGATATCACTCTGGAGGAACGTTGTTTCATTTTTTAACTGTGTTGCAGTTGTGGTTTCTAAATGACAATAAACCGAAATTCAATCAATCAACATCATTTAAAAATTGATGTTTAAGACAGGAGTGGAAAATTGTGAGATGGTAGAAATAAGAAGTCATTGCTATGTTGTCAGTATTTACCAGGGAGATAAAACAGATGGATGTGACATTGGATGATGAGATAAATAATGAAATGAACACAATAAAAATAAGAAAGGAGATCTATTAAATAGGCTAATCAAATGCAACAAGAATAAAAGCCCTGGTCCATATGTCATCCACGCATTAAAAAAAATCTAAAGCAGTCATAGGAAGCATTGCCAGATATAATATTCATAATTTATTTTAGAAAGATGTAGTATCAGAAGACTGATGGATAGCTTACATAACATGGATATTTAAGAAGGAAAATAGAACATGTATGGGGAATGACAGACCAACCAGGTTAATACTGATAGTAGAACAGGTAATGGAATCCTAAGTAATGGAGAGAATATAGAAAACATAAAAAATCAACAGTGTGCACAGATTTCAAAAGAGAAAAATCTACCAAATTGACCTTATTAACTTTTTGTTGTGGAGACTACAGAGGAATTCTACAGTAGCAATGCGATAGATATACCTTATCTAAACTTTCAAATGATATTCAGTAAAATAGCAGACTAATGACTAAGATTGGAGAAAGAAGATTCAGTGAATATGTTGGGGGTAATGTTTTCTGAAGAGTGCCCAAACAAATTACGGAATTGGGTTAATTAATGTACAAAATATTGCGAGTAACAACAAATTAAATGCAGGTAGGAAGGAGAGAAAGGCTTGGAAGGTACATGTTCAAGTGGGGTTAAGACACAAAGGGATATTGGAGTTTGAATACATCATTTACTAATATTTGCACCAGAGTGGGCAAGGCCATTAAAAATATTAAGGTTTAGTTCAAGAGGGATATTGCTGAATGTAGAGAAGTACAGTACTGTTGAAACTGCAGCAAACCTTGGATGCACCACATTGGGTTGAGCACATTATTCTGGTCTTCAATATTATCAATAGTATTTAGAAACACAGGAGAATGGGCAAATATGTATGTGTGGAAAGAATGAACAAATAGGCCTTTTTGTCTTGAGAAAAGAAGGCTGAAAGGTGAACTAAAGGAGCTGTGTCACAAACAAGAGAAAATCTATAAATGCTAGAAATTCGAAGTAACACACACAGAATGCTGGAGGAACTCGGCAGGTCAGGCAGCATCCAGGGAAAAGGGTAAACAGTTCATGTTTCAGGCCAAGACCCTTCTTCAGGATGGTCTGTTGATTTCCTCCTGCATTTTGTGTGTGTTTCTTTGAAATAATGACTTGCTTTTGCAGAGTGGATGCAGAGAAAACACTTCCACTCATGAAGGCCATCTGTATAAGTTAGCCACCAAGAAATCCAATGGGAAATTCAGGAAAAAAGGAGCAGTGAGAATGTGGAACTTGTTAATTGTATCGATACATGTCAGGAGAGGATGGAAGGGCACATAAGGAAATGAAATAGAGACAATATTGATGAATCTTCAGGAAAATAAATGAGAGGGAACACACACAGAATGTTGAGGAACTCAGCAGGTTGAGCGGCATCAGCAAAGCAGAATAAACAGTCAACGTTTTGGGCCAAGACCCTTCATCAGGACTGTGCACAGGAATATAAACTATTTACAGAAAAAGGTATTGAATAATGATGAGGTGATACAGACCAGGTGATGAATCATAGAGCACTAGCTGAAGCTGGAGTATGGTGAACATGGAGCACCATTCAACCAAACTATCTGAACAGGCCAAGGCAGCAATGTTGTAACTGAGAGCAGAGACTTTTTTCATAAGTTTGTGAATTGTGTATCCTTTGCATCAGATTTTTGAACTCTATTTTGTATAGATAGTAAAATTTATCTATTTTATTTGTTTGGAGATACAGTGCAGAATTGACCATCCGAGCCATGCTGCCAGCAACTCCCAATTTAACCTTAGCCGAATCATGGGACAGTTTACAATGATTAATTAACCCACTAACTATTATGTCTTTGGACTGTGGGGGAAGCCGGAAACTTAAGTATAGGTTTCTGTATTTACACTTATGCTGAATTTTATTTTAGGAATCAGTGTTCCAGATAGAAGGTACATTATATGAACAAAGTATTCAGTCTGATCAGTCCCGTGTCAGCCTTTAGTTTGTATATAAGCAAAGCACGGTCACCTAGCCTGCTCAGTTTTGTTTTGCTCCCTCATATTCCCATGTAATCTAACTTTGTTGACATTTCTTCTGTTTCTGCAATTATTATTGAAGTTATTTCTGCAGCGTTATGATTAATTGTCAGACAATTCACTGATTTTCTGTTCTAAATCTCTTACAGTTAATTTTGAATTGATGGCCATTGATTCTAATACAGAGAGGAGACTAGTCAACCCATTATGCCTACACAAGCTCTCTGAAACACTAATGCAGCAGAGAGTCTCTTTGCTCTTTCCTCATAGCCTTGAAAATGTCCCTGTTTCACATATGCTTACATTTTCCATTTAGAAGCTTTTGTGGAATCTGATTTAATTGTCCTATCAGACTGTGCATGAAGATCATAACAAAACTGCAAAAAAATCTTCAAATTCCCCAACCACATTGTCCAGGTATTACTCTTTTTACCTTCCTAGTTTATTTTGCCCCTCATCCATTAGGTTTCCCTCATCTCTTTTCAGAACATGCCCTACTCCGAGGACTGCAACTTGATCAATACTGAAAGATGCACACAGCACAAAATTTGCTTAAGATTGCATAATTTTTGATGGTTCACTGTGCAGCCTGATTGTTAACATTACATCATATTCTGTAGTATTTCATTGAGTGTCAAATATTTTAATTCTTTAATCTTTTTCATGCTATTAGATTTTCAAATGATATAATTTATAAGCTAAATTGACAAGAAAAATCTGGAATCAATTTATTTATTAACATGGTATTTGCATAAAAGATGCATTAAATTCATCAGATGCAAAATCCAGGTTACAAAACATTATCAGATTAGATGAGGCAGAGCAAGTGTCAGCTGTGGATCGATGTGCCTTCAGCAGTTCCTCCTTCCTGGTTGTTCAGGTTTGCGTATAAAAGTCTATACCAGAGAAAGTCCTCCACCATTCAGTAATTTTACTGGTCTTTTTCTGTGATGCTTAATGTTAATGTTACTTTCAATCATAATTCTGCATAGTTCTCAGGAAGCAATCCTGTTTATTTTGGTGTAACAATTCTTAAATCCCTTGCCTACTCTGTAGTTCAGAGTGGCTGACAGATTTCATAAATTAAATGTTTGCTGGAAAATCAGCTATTCTTCCGCCTCATCCAAGCTTCCTTCCCTTCTGGCATTGAATCCTTCAAATGGGACAAGTTTTACAGCGACCTCTTCCCCCTCACCATCCTTCTACATAAAGTGACACTTCACCTGTGAGTCTGTCAGGGTCATCTACTGTATAGTGTCCTCCTTATGTGGCCTCCTGTATATCAGTGAGACACAACATAGATTGGGGGAATCACCATATGTGTACCTTTACTGTATACGCCACCAAAGGCTTGATTTGCAGGTGGCCACCAATTTCAATTCAATTATCCACTCCCATTCTGACCTGCCTGACCATGACCTCCTCTACTGTTAATATTAGGCCATGCTTCAGTTTAAGGAGCAACACCTCATGTTCTGTCTGATCAGCCTCTAATCGGATGGTATGAACATAGATTTCTCTAAATTTTGGTAATTTTTTTCCTCTCCTGCCTCTGATTCCTTTTCTATGTTGTCCCCCTCTCACCACTTCTGCTCATCTGCCCTTCACCTCCCTCTGGGTCCCCCCCCCTTCCCTCTCTCCCATGGTCCACTGTCCTCTCCTGTCAGATTCCTCCTTCCTCAGCCCTTCACCTCTTCCACCTATCTTCTCCCATCGTCTTTCTTCACAATCCCCTCCCCCACCCACCTTCTCCTCACCTTCTTCTTCTTCTTTCGGCTTCTTCCGCCTTCCTGATGAAGCGTCTTGACACGAAATGTCGACTGTTTATCCCCCTCCATAGATGCTGCCTGATTTGCTGAGTTCCCCCATCATTTTGTGTATGCTGCTCCTTTATCATTTTGCATTCTGATACTTCTACCTTATTATTCCTTAATTTCAGTAAATAGATTCCATTTTGGCTCAACCTACTCATGCTTATTAAGTCTGTCTGGCTTATTATGAATGTACAGTATTTACCTTTTCTCTCTACCTTGCTTTTTAATTAGTCTTTGGAAGGGGAAAAATATACATCTTAACAAGCTTTGATCTTGTTTGCAGATTTTTTTTGGTTGGAGTGAAATCATGTCTTTATATTTTAAATGCAAATTCAAGCAGTTTTTAACCAATTGATTCTTTGTCTTCTATTTCAAGCATTTTGTGGTCCAAAATCAAGTTCTTAAAAAATCATAAAACAGAATTTTTTTTGATAATTGTCTTCTGATTAATGTGTTGCTTTCTTAATCCATTCCATCACACTGTAATCATATTAGTCTCTCAGTTTAAAATGAATCCCTAATTTAATGCATGTTATGCTTAATAGTATCATCAGCAATAAAGGACAACAAACTGCCACCTTCTTCCTTAAAAACCTTCATTTTCTGAGTTTGTTACATCAACATAAATGGTATTTCTTCTCACCTACTTCCCCCCTATAAATTTGTAGGTTGTGTTGAAGTTCGTTATTAGCTACAAAACTGCTATTGGGGCTTTTTTTTTGCTGTCAAGTCTTCAGTAATGAGCACCGAAACAAATTTATCTGGTTGATCATCATAGGCTGAGCTGGTCAGATGACTGATTTACCAAGTGACTCCTACCCAGCATAGACATCAGACATAGACAACAACAAAGAAAAATCACCTCAAGCACTGTTAATGCAAAATTTGTAATGGATGGCTAAACATACTATAGCTGAACATTAAAGCCATGTCTTTTGGGAGGGCAGGTGGATAGTGGGGTTGAATGTTCAAGGAAATTGTGCCTTTTGTAACTGATTGAAAGTTTCAGGTAGGATGAGGTATATCCCATTTATACAGAGAAGTCAGCAATTTACAGAGGTAATTTCATGGAACAGTGCCTGGAGGTCTTAATTAAAAGCTGCTGTAAAGTTTTTCTTTATATATTTTGACGACCAGTCAACCACATCCATGCAACCCAGTGCTGGCTGAACATGATATCTGTTCAGTCAGTTCTTATTCCGCCATTGAATGTCTCGGCATATCACTGTGCGGATAACAGCAGTTAAGGCAACCTTGAGCTTTTTGAAGTGAGTTTTCACTTCCTCAAGAGGAGGCTCATTGCTGCATGATGTGATGGTGACAAAGTCTAGGCAAAAGTGGAACCATAATTTTTTTGGTTCTGGAGAACATTTGATCAGGAGATGCGAAGGAGAAAGGTCCTCGACCTGCAGGAAGCCCTTCAGTCATCCACACTCACCTGTGAAGGTGAGTGCTAAGGGTTGCAGTCCTAATAAACTGGATACAGAACCATGTCAAAAAGAAACTGCAAATGTTGTCAGTCTAAAAATCAGAGATACTCAGTAAATCAGATTGTATCTGCACTGTGAAAGCTGTGACCAATCAATCAATTAATTAATTAATCAAATGCTCAACAAGATATGAGTTAAGTCAATGGCATTCTGCAACATCTGAAAGTCTGATCTTCACAGAGTCACATGAATGACTTATGTCACTAATATCAGAATGCTTTTTCTGGATTTCATTTTGACACTATTGTCCCACAGACCTTGGTGAACAAACTCCTACTCCTTGGTCTAAGTACACCACTGTGCAATTGGGTATTGGACTTCCTAAGGAACAGACCTAAGACAGTCAGGATAAACATCTATTCCTACCTCCTCAAAATCCTCAACACAGGGCTGAGTGCTGAGCCCTCTCCTGTACACTGCTCACATATGACTGCACAGTGGAACACCTGAGCAATCACATTATCGAGTTCACCGAAGACACGCCAGTGGTGGGGCTCATTACCAACAATAATGAGATGGCATAAACAGAGGATGTGGAAGAGCTCAAGGCCTGGTACCAAGCAAATAATTTCTTCCTTAACATCGACAGACAAAGGATATGGTTATCAACTTCAGGTGAACTTGCACCATTCATACCCACCTTAATATTGGTAGCACAGCACTGCAACCAGTTTCAAATTCCTGGGAGTGCACATCACACCCAATCTCTCATGGTCCCAGAACGCATCCTATACAGCCAAGAAATCTCACCAATACCTCTACTTTCTGAGGAAGCTGAAGAGATGTGGATTTTGCACATCTATTATCTATTCTACAAGTGCGCTGTAGAGAGCACCCTGACAAGCTGCATTACTGCTTGGTATGCAAACTGCATTGCAACAGACAGGAATGCTCCATGACGGGTAGTCAAAACTGCCAGGTGCATCAGTGGCATCAGCTTCTCTGCCATCAAAGACATGTATACAGAATGGTGTCAGAAAAGGGCCAGTAAGATCATTAAGGATCCCATCCACACTGCTCATGAACTGTTTATTCTACTCCATCAGAGAGGAGGCCATATACCATCCAAACCGGGACCACTGGACTGAAAAACAGTTAACTTTCCCAAGCGTCAAGGCTGACCAATACCTCTACACACCAACTCCACCATTACTTTATTTCTTGTCAGTCATCTTATGTACAGCCTAGCATCATTTTATGGACATACAATCAATCTGTATATAAGCTGTTGTGAATTTAGTATTTCAGTTATATTTGAGTAAAATTGTTTGATTAATTATTCTTTGTTGTTTACATAATACATTGTTGATTATATGTAAATGGCATACGTCATCATGCCACCAGATCATATGTGCTGCCTTGCTTAAAGTAAAAATGAAACTAAGGTACGTAATTCCCAGCTCATGTTTTTGCTTTCAGTTAACTTGATGTTTTGGAGTTGTAAAGCATAACAGTGGTGATGATATATTTTTGAAACAAACCCAAGACAAGTTACTGCATGTTGAAGTGCAGCAAGACCTTCAATTTTAAAAAAGTGCACAGCAAGAAGTTTGAGTTTAAAAAATCAGCAGGGCAGCATGTGTCTCTTCAAAACTGGAAACAGAAACAATTAAGTTATAAAAATGGCAGAAAATGGACAACTTTATGGGTTCAAAAACATGAGTACCAGCTGATAATGATCATAAATATTTTAAAAAGTAGAAATGTCTAGTAACAAAAAAAAGCTTAATGAAAATATATTTACAGAATTACTCAAATATTACTGAAATATTAAATACACTACACTCCTCCCTGCTTAGCTATAAACTCCAACTCAATATAAAATGCATCTCAACTACAGTATATACACAGTCTACTATATAATGAAACTACTATATACAGACATCACAGCAAAGTAAATTTTAAATTGTCCAATTCAGGCTTAATTGCTTTGGAGGAATTTGTGCTGTTGCGAAATAATGTCTTTCCTGATGGCGTTTGGGATGCGGGGTTTCACTCTGCTTGGCAGGTGAGGCTTGTGGCTGTGAAACAATCTCAGGTTCGGGGGCCTTCTCCATGGTCAATGTAGGAGTTGACTCTGGGACAGCAGGCAGTGGTTCTGACAGCTCATTTCTTCTCGATGTATTGGCATCCCAAACTTCACTGGACAATTTAGATCATAATCTGTAAACATAATGCCTGACATCATAATGCCAGAGACAGAGAAGCAGTTTCAGTGACAGGTTACTATCGATGCAATGCTCCTCAGACAGGATGAAGAGGTCAATACTCCCCAATGCCATTAGGCTTTACAATTCTACCGCCAGGACTTAAGAACTTTTTAAAGCTATTATTAATGCTTTTTGAGATGGTGATTTAGATGCATATCATATTTTTATTTTTTTTACTGAGTTAAGTATTGTATGTAATTAGTTTTGCTACAACAAGTGTATGGGACATTGGAAAAAAGTTGAATTTCCCCATGGGGATGAATAAAGTATCTATCTATCTATCTATCAATTTCCTTTATCTTTTATAAAGCCATCTCACACTGCTTTGACCATTGCCATTTCTTCCTGATCTGTAGTAATCAGTTGAAGGGATGGAACGCAATAGTCAGGTTTGGCCGGAACCTGCTATAGCAATTGACAAATCCTAAAAAGGACCGCAACTGTGACATGTCCTTTGGCCTTTTCACATCCACCACTGCTTGAATTTTCTCAGCACACTTGTGTAATTCTTGCGTGTCAATAGCGTAACCACAATAAGTGATGCTTTGTTTACATAGTTTACACTTGTTGCATTGTGCTCTGAGTCCATAACCTTCTAATCTTTTTAAGACTGTCTTGAGATTTTGGAGATGCTCCTTGTAATCTTTACATGTAACAGTGATGTCATCTCGGTAACATTCAGTGCCTAGGCAGCTTTGCAGCACCAGTTCTATAGTTTTCTCCCAGAGCGGAGGTGCAGATGCAACTCCAAATATAAATCTATTATAGTGATAAAGCCCTTTGTGCATATTTATGGTGAGAAACACTTTAGACTATTCTTCCATATCCATCTGTAGCTAGGCCTCAGCTAAGTCCACTTTACAAAAGTGTTTTCCTCCCGAAAGGTTTGCAAAGGTATCTTCTATCATGGGCAGAGAGTATTGATCTACTTTTAGTACTGGGTTGATGGTAACCTCAAAATCACCACAGATTCTGACAGACTCCTTCTTGGCTGCTGGGACAACTGGCATTGCCCATGGGCTCCATTCAACATTGAAATAATTCCGTTTGCCTCCATGCAATCTACTTCACTGGCAACGTTATCACGGATGGTATAACAAACTGGATGGGCTTTGTAAAACCTGGGTGGGGCATTTTCACTTAACAATATTTTACCCATGATATGTTTGAGTTTTCAGTGCCATCCTTGAGCACTGATATGGCATCATACGGCACTTTTCTTAATTCACATTCAGTTGACTCTTTTGCAGAGGATGTGGCATGCAAATAGTGGATGTATCTCCAATCAATTTGTAGCTATCTCGCCCCATAATGCTGGTAGTACTGTTTTTGCCATATACAAGCCTTGTTTGTTGGCTTGTTGGTTGTTGTATTTCACTTGCAAATGTCATTCCCACAAAAATTAACTTTTCTCCAGCATAAGTTTTTAGTTGGATATTTGCAGGCTTCAGTTCAGTATCTTTGAAATGCTGCTCAAACTCACTTTTTTGTAATGATTGAAACAGCCGAGCCAGTGCCCAATTCCATTTAAATTAATTTGTCTTTCACTTCAGGTCCAAGCTGTTGCAAGTCTCAAGGGTCCCAATCCCTTGTCATTCTCATCATTGTCAGATTTTTCATCAACAGCATGCTGATTTGTGATCTATTTGAAACTGCAACTTTTCTATATATCTTTCTCACTTCTGTGTGCAGTCCATTTATTTTTGTCTGCCTGGCATGCTCCTTGTATGTCTCCTACTGTTGCATTTTCTGCAAGTTTTGCCTTAACAGTTTGGATGAAGGAATTGATGGCTTTGTGGCCAAGTTTGTGGATGATATGAAAATAGCTGGAGGGGCAGGTAGTGTTGAGGAACCAGAAAGACTACAGAAGGACTTAAACAGATTAGGAAAAGGGGCAAAGAAGTAGCAGATGGAATCTACTGTCAAGAAGGGTATGGTCATGCACTTTGGTAAAAGAAATAAAAGCATAGGCTATTTTCTAAAGAGAAAATCCAAAAATCTGAGGCGCAGAGTGACTTGGGAGTCCTTGTGCAGGATTCCCTCAAGGTTAATTTGCAGGTTGAGTGGGTGATGAGGAAGACAAATGCAATGTTAGCATTCATTTTGAGAGGATTAGAATATAAAAGCAAGGGATGTAATGTTAAGACTTTATAGGGCACAGGTGAGACCTTGTTTGGTGTATTGTGAGGAGTTTTGGGCACCTTATCTAAGGATATACTGACATTAGAGAAGGTTCAAAGGTAGTTCACAAAAAATGACTCCATGAATGAAAGACTTATATGAGTTGTGTTTGATGGCTCCAGGACTGTACTCGCTGGAATTCAGAAGAATGAGGGGAGATTTCATTGAAATCTATTGAATGTGGTAAGGCCTTGACAGAGTAGATTTGAAGAGGATGTTTCCTTTGGTAGCGGACCAAAGGACCAAAGGACACAACCTCAGAATAGAGGGGCGTCCAGTTAGAATGGAGATGAGGATTTTTTATTGCCAGAGAGTGGCAAATCTGTGGAATTCATTGCTACAGGTGGCTGAGGAGACCAAATCATTGGGTGTATTTAAGGACAAACGAGAAAATTTGCAGATGCTGGAAATCAAGCAATACACACAAAATGCTGGAGGAACTCAGCAGGCCAGGCAGCATCTATAGAAAAAAGTGGTCGACGTTTCAGGCCAAGACCCTTCAGCAGGTCCTGCCATGGATTAACCATGATAAAAATGGCAGAGCAGTCTCTGCTCCTATATTTTATGATCTTTAAATCTGCATTGGTCTGGTGCATATGAACCCTGTCACAAAAGTAACACAACTTGTTTGGCCAGGCAGGTTTCTGTTAGACTCACTAACAATTTTGTTCATACTCTCATTCCTGGCTACAACTCAATTGTGTGTCTGGCTGCTGTTTCCATTGATACAGCAATTTCAACTGCTCCTTCAAATGTAAGCTGTGCTTCAGTTTGGAGCCGTTTTTAAATACTTTCCTGTAAGAGTCCTTAAACTTCATGATTTCTCAGTACATTATTAAGCCCAGCAGTGAACTGACAATGTTCAGACAATTTCTTCAATTCAGTCACATATGCTGAAATGGACTCTCCTTCCTTTTGAATCCACTTATGAAACCTAAAACAGTCAGCAGTTAACAATGGTGTTGCTTCTAAATGTTCCTGCATTACTTTCAAGATACCAGCAAAGTTAAAATATTTACAGATCACCAGAAGTAACTCTACTGTTTTCTTGGAAATGGTGCCATGAGATCTTACACTTGACCAGGCAGACAAGACATTGGTTATTGTGTTATCTGAAAGACAGCACCTCCAATCATGGAAACACAAGACATTCTGCAGATTTTGGAAATCTCAAGCAATAAATACAAGAAGTTGAGGGAAGTCAGCAGATCAGGCTGCATATATGGAGGGAAAGGAACAGTCGATGTTCTCGAACAGTGAAGACTCTTCAACACTTTGTGTGTGTAGCATCTCTAATAAAGTATGTCTACCTCAGTACTGTTCTGATAAAGTAGTTTAGATGTTTATGCTGATTTTTTTTGTAGTGGGATTTGAACCCTCATATTCTTTGCACAGATGCAAGTGTACTACTGAGTGAATCACACCTAGCATCAACATTCCATATATCAGTCAGTTGCTAACCTGCCAATAATTGATGATGTGTTGAAATAATGAAATCATCCTTCCTGCTGCTAAGCTTCCATTGGGCTCTTCATTCATATTGAACTTCATTATGGCGGCTTGTATGCCATATCAGCAATGCATATTGAATGACTTCACAATCTGCCTATTATGTACACTTATTGCATATTTTCACACATATAAACATTGTTTATAGGTCTGTGTAATTCTGAGCAAAATAAAATTGTTGCTGAGAATGTTTTGAAATTATGAAAGTAATTTGAATTTTTATGTTATAGCAAAGATTATGGATACACAATTATTACATAGACTTATAGTGGGAAATGTTATGTTTGACCATTGGATGCTTTATGTAAGCTTATATATTGAAATATGTGCTTTACTCATGCTGGACTTCAATTATATGTGAACTTTTTGTGCAGTTGTGCATACTTTTCTATGTGTGTGAATATTATGTAATTGCATGTATATTCCAAGTGGTTTTGTGAGATATTTCAAGTATGATTATGGATGTATTACAGTATATACAGACATTGATTTGTTTTCTAAACATGTACAGAACAAGAAAATGTCTGTTGTTTAACATACTTCCAGCATTGAAAAATAACAGTGCTATTTCAGAATCAGAATCTGGTTTATTATCACTGACAGATGTTGTGAAGTTTATTGTGTTTGTGGCAGTTGCTTTTGTGACAGCAGTACAGAGCAAGATATAAAATCATTAAGGTCTTCAATCCCTTGTATCTCCTCCCAGATGATAGTAATGTGAGGAAGGCATGTCCTAGATGGTGAGAGTCCTTAGTGGTGATTGCTGCCTAATTGAGACACATCTTTTTGAAGATGTCCTTGATAGTGAGGAGGCTTGTGCTCGTGATGGACATAATTGAGTCTACAATGCTCAGTGGCCTCTTTCGATTCTGCACCTTGAATTCTCCACACCAGGTTGCGATATCTGTAGATATTTGCTTGAGCCTTTGGTAACATACCAAATCTCCTCCACCTCCTAACGAAGTATAGCCACTGGGATGCTTTCTTCGTGTTTCCATCAATGTGTTGGGCCCAGGATGGATCCTCTGAGAGATTGATGCCAATGAACTTGAAGCTGCTCACCCTTTCCACTGCTTACCCTTCAATGAGAACTGGTGAGCGTTCTCCCAACTTCCCTGTTCCTGAAGTTCACAATCTTGCTGACATTGAATGCAAGGTTGTTGTTGAGGCACCACTCAACCAGCCAATCTATCTCACTCCTGTATCTTGCTGGTTGCTATCTGAGATTCACAGTGGTGTCATCAGCAAATTTATTGATGGTATTTGAGTTGTGCCTAATGTCATGAGTGACTTCAGTGAAGTATGATAACTACCATTTATGGGCAATTTTGTGTCACTCTAAAAATCTTAATTGGGCATTTCTGTGTGAAAAATCATTGTGGTCCTGTAATGGGGCGTTACAGATAACATTTTACCTGCACACCAGGATGCCTCCCACATATGCAAATCATTGATCTTCATCCTTAGTTCACCACCACCCCTCCATCCATAATCTCCCACCACCCTTTCAAACTCTGGCTACGAAAAGCCTTCATCCTAGGCCCTCATCTCACCAATCTGCTGTTGCATCCCCTCCCTGATCCATTCCTCAATTCTTTCCATTTGCAGATCCTGATCCATCTTCCCTTCCTCCTAGTCCTAAACTACAGCACAAAGCTGATTCCTTCAACACCCAGCTGCTGAAATCACCTTCCCTCTGCAACTTCTTTGATCCTGTGACTCTAATAGCCTCTCCCCAAGTCTCTCTGAGTTCAATTTCAGTCACGTAATTGGTCAGAAGTGTGTGATGCCTAATTGGTTGTACCTTAGGACTTGGTTATTTAAATATAAATCTGAATAAGCGGCTTGTCCAGGAATGAAAGACAATGCTATCCATCTGCATGGTTGCATATTCATATTTTATAATCAACATGCACAGCTGTGTAGTTATATGTAGCTTAATTGGAAAATTATATTTCTCTTAGGCATGTCCAGCATACTTATGTTCACCTAGTCTCCTGTAAGAATTTGTTCATCAGGTATATGTACTAATTTAATTTTGTGTCTTGATTCAAATTTTGTCTTATCATTTACTGCCTCCTCTAATTTTATAAAAGAATATTTGATGAAAACTGGACAAATCTATTGAAATTTGTACTGAGCATATCCCTTTGTCTTCAAAATTCATAGATGTGGGAAAAACTTGCTGATAAGCAGATTAATATTTTTATTTGTTATATCCATTTCCTGTTTCATCGAGTTTCTTTGAGAAATTAGCATTATTTTAAACATGCAGCGTAATTTTCAAAATTTTTTTGAAATATTTGTCAGTTGTTTCAGATGAGCAGGAGTGTATTAATTCAAAAGACTCCGCCAAAAATCCTGGTTGCTAGGTTTGCTGGAAGATATATTTGTCACAGGAAGCACCTGCACAAATGTGTAGAGACAAATTTAAATTAAAAACAAATTAGATTGTGACACTAGGCATCCATTGTTACAAGTCACTTACTGTATATTGTTCCTGCCTAATACTGAACTTGCTCCTGCGTAATTAATTGGAACATTGCTAAATGCCCAGACAATTACCCTCAACACTAGCACTAACAAAGCTGCATCCTCAGTCCTTTACTGTACTCCCTCTGCAGCCGAGACTGTGTAGCCAAATTCTACTCTAAATCCAGATGACACCACTTTAATAGGTTGGATGTCAACAACAATGAGATGGAGTACAGGAAGGAGTTAGGGAGCATAGTGTTGAAAGAACACTTTTCCAGCATAATGGAGGAGTTAGTCTTGGTCTTCAGGAAGCAGGGTGAAGCACATACCCTATCTAATGTTGAGGTGGAGGTGACTGAAAACTTTAAGTTCCTAGGTGTAAGTATCACCAGCATTTTTTCCTGGTGAAGCCATGTGATCGTTATGGCCAAAAAGGTGCTCCAACACCTCTACTTCCTCAAAAGGCTAACGAAATTTGGCATGTCCCCTATGACTTCTTTATAGATGTACTATAGAAAGCATCCTATCCAGATGCATCACAGCTTGATATGGCAACTTCTCTGCCCAAGACCACTAGAAATTGCAGAGAGTTATGAATGAATGCTGCCCAGTTCATTATGCAAAGCAGCCATTGACTCTGTCTGCACTTCCCATTGGTTTGGGAAAGTAGCTAAAATAATCCCACCCTCCCTGGTCATTCTGTCTTCTCCCCTCTCCCATTGGGCTGAAGGTACAAAAGCTTGAGAGCACTTACCCTCAGACTCAAGGACAGCTTCTGTCCTACATTTAAGACCTAATTTGGAGATTTATGCAGTTTTGGTCACCTACCTACAGGAAAGATGTAAATAAGGTATAAAGAGTACAGAGAAAATTTACAACGATGTTGTCAGGACTGAAGGACCTAAGTTATAAAGAAAGATTGAATAGGTTAGGACTTTATTCCTTGGAATGTAGAAGATTGAGGAAGATTGCATTGAGGTATACAAAGTTATGAGGGGTCTAGATAGGGTAAATGCAGGCAGGCTTTTTCCAATGAGGTTGGGTGAGACTACAACTCGAGGCCATTTGTTAAAGGTGAAAAGTGAAAATTTTAAGGGGAACATGAGGGGGAAGCCTCTTCAGTCAGAGGGTTGTGAGAGTGTGGAATGAGCTGCCTGCACAAGTGGTGCAGGTGAGCTCAATTTCAATGTTTAAGAGACATTTGGTACATGGATGGGAGGGGTATGGAGGGCTAGGGCTTGGGTGCAGTTTAAATGGTTCACCATAGAGTAGATGGGCTGAAGGGCCTGTTTCTGTGCTGTACTTTTCTATGGATCTCTCCAATAATGATGAACTCTTAATTTCACAAACTACCTCGTTGAGGCCCCTGTATTTTACTTGTCCGCCTGCACTGTACTTTCTCTATAACTGCAACATTATATTCTGTTCTCTTTTTATTATCTCAATGTATGGCATAATCTGTC
Organism: Hemitrygon akajei; assembly: GCF_048418815.1. Lineage (NCBI taxonomy): Eukaryota > Metazoa > Chordata > Chondrichthyes > Myliobatiformes > Dasyatidae > Hemitrygon > Hemitrygon akajei. The sequence goes on from NC_133134.1 coordinate 29,830,381, forward strand.
TGGGTACATGGAAAACAAACTTTTCAATGTATCTCAGCACACGTGTCAATAGTAAATCAATACTATTGTAACTACTGGAAACATCTTTAAAAATTAGCACTAAATCATTTTCCTTTGTTTTATGTCATTATTACTGACCTATTGTATCTCCATATTGAACTTTTATGTGTCCTTTTTTCAATTTAAAATTGAAAATTAACAAGGCTCCTTTGCTTTGGTTACTTCTATTGAAGCAGCCTGGAGAAGGAAGCCCAGAGTGAGGAGCAGTTCAGAAAGTGAGTTTGTTGAGAACCCGGAGGAAACTTCAGCTCATCTGAAGATATTTGTAATACCTGATGAGTGATGCCCAGATATTTCAAATAGTGACAGAGGTTTGTTTGCTGCCTCTAGAGAATAAATCAGATTCTCAATCGACTCAGCAAAAGTGTAATATCACTTCAAGACTTGAAATTTTAGGAGCCCCTAACGTATGAGGAGTGAATAATTTCCTACACACATGCTGCATTAACAATCTTGCAATGTGCATTCATAGTTAAAAATTGTCGCTTTATCATTGTGCAATTTGATTCGTCAGCTGCATCAAATACTATAAGTGAACACAGCTTCCAACGTTTTTGAAAATGAAATATTTGAGTGGGACTTCAGATACTGATAATACTAATAGTTAATCATTTTTCTCCAATCTAAGCCAAGTATAAGAAGATCCTTTTAAAATCCAGAATACACACTGAGCAAACTACTCAAATTTCTAAGCCATGCATATACTGTGCACAGACCATGCACCAGGCAGGTGCCAGGGCTCACCATTTTGTGTTGCAAAGAGAGTAGCTAGAAGGCTTGCGAAAATAAGAGGGAGCAGCTGAATGTCAGTTAATTATTTGCATCAGGATGCTGAGAAAAAAAAGTTTCCAGCTGCAATTTCAAAAGACATACCAAAGAGAGCCAGAATTGCATCCTGTGTCGTACTATGAAACACCTAGTACAACATCTGCATCAAAACACTCTCCTGAGGTTCCATTCCATTGACTTCAAAAGTGAAATTCAACACATGCAGAGCACCAGACTGAACATTTTCTCCATACAAATTTCTTCAGGAGGTACCTAATTAAATGGCCACTGAGTGTATGTTCATGGTCTTCCACTGCTGCAGCCCATCCATTTCAAAGTTTGACGTGTTGTGGGTTTCATATTCTCTTTTGTGCACCACTGTTGTAACATGTTGTTATCTGAGTAACTGTTACCTTCCTGTCAGCTTGCACCTCTCTGTCCATTCTCTTCTGACCTTTCTCATTAACAAAGCGTTTTTGCCCACAGACCTGAGCTCACGGGATGTTGTTGTTCACACCATTCTCTGTAAACTCTAGAGACCCGTGCATGAAAATCCCAGGAGATCAGCAGTTTCTGAGATACTAAAACCACCCCATCTGGTACCAGCAATCATTTCATGATCAAAGTTCAAAGTAAGTTTATTATCAAAGTACATACATGTCACCATATACAACCCTGAGGTTTGTTTTCTTGTTCGGTGATGGGGCAAGTGAAGTTGAGTGAAGCTATTCTCACTAGTTCAAGAGCCTTATGGTTGAGGGTAATAACTGTTCCTGAACCTAGTGATAAGAGTCCTGAGGCTCCTGTACCTTCTTCCTGATGGCAGCCACGAGTAGAGAGCATGGCCTGGGTGGCAGGAGTCCTTTCCCTTGAAGGTGACGGATGTTGCTTTCCCTCAACAGCGCTACATGTAGATGTGCTCATAGATGGGGAGGGTTTTGCCCATGATGGACTGGCCATAACCACTACTTTTTGTAGGATTTTCCATTCAATAGCATTGGTGTTTCCATACAAGGCTGTGATGCAGCCAGTCAATATACTCTCCACCACACAACTATAGAAGCTTGTCAACGTTTTAGTGTTATGCCAAATCTTCACAAACGTCTAAGGAAGCAGAGAGGCATATTTCATCCCCATTCAGATGTTTGGTCTGAACAACATCATGTCTTCCTGCTTTTATGCATTGTTTTGCTGCCATGTGATTTGATATTTGCAATAATGAGCAGATGTACAGGTGTACCTAATAAAGTGGCTATTGAGTGTATATTGTGTCTAAAGTTTGAATAGTTTCTCTTAACAACATCCCTTATCCTGTTATAAAAGTAATTTTTGTGAGAATATCAAACCAAGTTCTTGTTTTCTTGTCAAATGGCCTCATGTGCCATCTTCCACTGTTAATTCAAGCAATTCATATTCTTCTAGTCACAGCTGAGATCCCAGAGGTCTGGAGAATAGCCAGTGTTGTTCTTCTGTTTAAGAAGGGAAATAGAGACCTACCAGGACATTGTAGTCCAGCGAGCCTAAAGATTCCTGGGGATAAAATCTGAAAAAAAAAACCCCATAAACATTAAGGATAGTCAGCATGGCTTTACACCAGGGAGGTCATGTCTTACAAACCTGATTGAGTCTTCTGAGAATGTGACAAAAATGATTGATGGTAGTAAGGCAATAGGTATTGTGTGCGTGGACTTAAGTAAAGCTTTCAAAAAAGTCCCTCAAAGGAGGCTGACTAGAAGATTAAGGTCCATGGGACCCATGGTGACTTGGTAGATTGAATTTAAAAGTAGCTTGGATATAGAAGACAGAAGGCAGGGGTGGAAGAGTGTTATTGTGACTAGAGATCTGAGACAGAGGTGTTCCAGAAGGAACAGTACTAGGACCTCTGTTACTTGTGATATTTAAGAATAATTTGGATTTAAATATAGGTGGGCTGATTAGTATGTTTGCAAGCAACATAATAATTATCAGGTTTATGAAGAGAGAGGAAGGTTGTCAATGTTCAGTAGGATGTAGACCAGCTGGAAATGTGGGAATAAGAATGGCAGGTAGATCTTAAACCAGAAAAGTTGGAGGTGTTGCACTTTGGGATGTTACCTGTAAATGGCAGGACCCATAGAAGCATTAAGCTACAAAGGGATGTTAGAGTGCAAATCCATAGCTGCTTGAAAGAGGCCACACAAGAGGTTAGAGCGATAAAGAAGGTGTATGGTATATTGCCTTCAGTAGTCTGTGTACTCAGAATAAAAGTTGGGAAGTCACGCTGCAGCCGTATAAAATGTTGGTTGGGCCTCATTTGGAACACCGTGTGCATTTCTAGTCATTACATTACAGAAAGATGTGGAAGCTTTGGTGAGTGTGCAGAAGAGGTTCACCTGGATAAGTAAGTATTATTTATAAGGGGAGGTTGGACAAACTTGTTTCGTCTGGAGTGTCGAAGGCTGGGGGAGGGGGGGGGCGGGTGGGCGACCTGATAGAAGTATATACAGTACAATTACGAGAATAGCCAATATATTAGATACCTTAATTTTCCCAGGATGGAAATGTCAAATACTGAAGGCCATAGCATTTAAGTAAGAAGGGAAAAAGTGAAGGAGATTTACCAGGCAAGTTTCTTTACACAGTGGTAGGTGCTTGGAACAGGCTGACAAGAAAAGCAGCGCAAGGACATGGGACATAAGAGGCATTTAGACAGGTACATTAACAGACAGGGAATGGAGGAATGCAGACCAGGTGCAAGGCAGATGGGATTAGTTTGAATTGACATCATTGTTGATACAGACATCATTGACCAAAGGGGCTGTGCTGTACTTTTCTGTGTTCTATCATTTACAGTAAAACAAGAGAAAGTTTTGAATTTGCATAGTTCCTTAAGCAAAATCAGGTCATCCATAAATACATGTAACCAATAACATACATTTGAAGTGTTGTAAGGTGATAACAACTAGATAATAAGCAGCATGGTGGAGGAGTGGTTAGCACAACGCTTTACAGTACTAGCGACTCGGGTTCATTTCTCACCGCTGCCTGTAAGAGGTTTATACGTTCTCCCTGTGAACGCGTGGGTTTCGTCCAGGTGCTCCAGTTTCCTCCCAAGGCCCTACCAGTTGGTAGGTTAATTAGTTATTGTAAATTATTCTGTGATTAGGCTAGGATTAAATTGGGGCGCTGAGAGGGCCTACTCTGCGCTGTATCTCAGTAAATAAATAAATAATCAGTTTTAGTGATGTATTTTCAGGGATTAATATTGGCACAGGTATTGAGAATAACTTTTCCTTCAGATAGCAACCATGTGATCTTTTTAATGCTTCTCTGAGAGAAGATTGGGCACTGATTTGATTGTCTTGTCAAAAGGGCAGAATCTCTGACTCCAGCAACTAATCTCCCAGTTGTCTATTACAGGACAGGGAAGGCTAATATTTAATTCCTATTGTCAGGTGTCATTGAGAAGTGCTGTACTCTGCAGTTTTGATCATCAACTTATAGAAAAAAAGGCAATAAGATTGAAAGAGTGCAGAGAAAAGTTTAAAAATATGGTGCGTGATAGGGAATGTTTTATGGTGATTTTCATGATCAGCAGTCCAAAATCCATAAAATACACTCAGAAGTATTCAGGAAGCAAAGTCTATGTTGTCCAGTGAAATCAGTTTGAGGTAAACTGCTGCAGTATCCCATAATGTATTGAATTGTTTCTGATTTCTGGTGGCATTTTCTGCATTTATCATCTTGAAATTATTGGTCTTTTATTATGTATTTTTGGTCATTTTTTTCTGTTAACCACCTGGTCCTGTATTGCCATAGAGAACCCCTCTGTTTCTGGGAAGGGGTCTCCAAATCTGAGCCAGGCATTTGACGTTTCCTTGTCAACATCTAGCTTGCTCAGCTTTTTGAGATGTCTTCCGCAGAGGGTCATGCTCTTCCATTGGTTAACTTCTTCGTCTAAATGATAGTTACTTCATTTTTCTGGGTTGTGCTTTCATTTAAGTTTAATGGTGTGTACTTCTTATCAGAATTACATATGCTGGCGTGGAGAGCTGCATCTTGTTTTCATTGATGAAAATATATCCTCAGAAGTTTTATCTAACTGTTGTGTAATTTTTTTATGTCTATTATTCCTCTTCCGCCTTTTGTCCTAGGTAGTGTATTCGAGTGTATATAGAGTTTTCTAAAATTTGCCATTTCAGTTCTTTTTCTCTTTGTAAATTTTCCAGATCAGTTTCAGAACAGGATATTATTTCAAAAAATGCTAATATGGGTATAGTGAAAGTGTTTATTGCCTTTGTTATAATTTTACTATTGGTCCTTGTTTGGCAGATTTTCTTAAGTCTGTGAAAAGCTTCCCCTTTATCATGCTATGATCAATTTTCATTGTTTGTTGATATCCCAGATACCTATATGTTTCATATTCATTCATTTGTTATGTTGTATTCTGCTGCTTGATTTTATATTCTACTCACTCTGTTGCATCTTTCTTTATGTTTAATATTCTGCACTTATCTAGTCCAAAGTTCATGTTTATATCTTTAGAAAATAGTTCTACTATTTGAATTAATTGCTTTGCTTTACTGATGAAGGAACATATAATTTCAAATTGTTCATGTATAGAAGGTGTGTCAAAGTATAATTCGTTTGGTTGTCTCTGATTTGATAATATATTTTCATTATAATTATTATTTTTATTGTTATTAATATTATTTCTTTAGTTTTCTTTTTTTATTTGCACTGCTTGTCTTTTGCACATTGATTGTCCATCCTGGGAGGTCTTTCAATGATTCTATTATGGTTTCTTGTATTACTGTGAATGCCCACAAGAAAATTAATCTCAACGTTGTATATGCTGACAAATATGTGCTTTGATAATAAATTTACTTTGAAGTTTGAAAAAAAAAGAAAGAGAAGTGCTGTACTCGTACTGGTGAAGGAACTCATGTAGTACGTTGGATACAAACTTACATCTAAAATAGCTGGCTGGAGGGATGTGCTCTCCCATCCTGAGGGGCAGAATTACAGGATTATCTTGCTTTTGCCCTGTCATTGATGCTCCAGCTTGCAAATGGCAGATAAAATCAATTGTCTTTTATTACTTGGACCATCAAAGACCTAAAGCTGGTTCTGAAGTCAACAAGCAGTGATTAACAAGTAATTCTTTTCATTTCTGTTACCCTAGTCATGAAAACATGACTTTCTGACCATTCTTGCCAAGAGCTACTTAGGTAGGTTAGGACTTTATTCCCTGGGGCATAGGAGAATGACGAGGAGATTTGATGAGCTAGATAAAGTAAATGCAAGCAGGCTTTTCCACTGAGGTTGGGTGAAACAAGAATGAGAGGTCATAGATTAAAGGTGAAAGTTGAAATATTTAAAGGCAATCGCTGGAGGGGGGGGTACTATTTCACTCGGGTGGAGTGAGTGTGGAATACGTTTCCAGTGGAAGTTGTGGATCTGGGTTCGATTGTTACATTTAAGAGATGTTTGGATAACTACAGAACATGGATGGGAGAGGTATGGAAGACCAGGTGCGGGTTGATGGAATTAGACAGAATAACAATTTGGCATGGACTAGAAGGGCTGAGGGGTCTGTTTCTGTTCTGTATGCTCTATGACCCTGAATTTTGCCTTGAACAAATGCTCCAATATGCAGTACATCATGATTAATGCAAGTTACGCAATTTCCGTTTTACTCACCACATAACATACATTGTCTAAGGCTGACCTCAGAGATATAATTCACTCTTCATGTTCTAGTATCATTCTTCTTTTAGAGTTGATCTGGAAATCTGGGCTGCAAAGTTGTCTCGTAAGTGGTACAATGCCCTGCTTCTGGCTGGGCACCAGGTCTTCACGGCCACTTAGGGATGTGACACGACTGATAATACACTTGAAGTCACATTGGGAGTACGTGGAAGGTGAGTTGCTGAGGCAGTAGATGGAAGGAGGCAGTTTAGCATTATGCTGCTGCAGCTCCACTGCTGTAACTAGGGAAGGAAAAGAATTCTAGCTGTCAGCACAAGGCTGAAATCATGCAGTTCTCGTTAATTCTCAGCTCCAAGGAGCATAACCTGATTCAAGCACTGATAGGAAATATACTTTCATTGCCACTGGGACCACTTACTTTACATCACTGCGGGATAATAATCTTCATAATAAAGCTAGCAGCAACTTGAGAGGATGGCTCTGCCCCAACATCTTAAGGCTAACTGATGATGACGATAAATACCAGAGACGTACACATCCTGTGAATGAATTAAAATGAGTTAAAATATCTTTTTGTGGGCCCCGATTTGGGGACTTTATGTTTTTGAATGACAAATTGAGAGTCTGTTTAGTTGCAATTGTGTATCATGAGTTTGGTAATGTGAAGCATGACGTGAAGTAATATGCACAACTTTCAGGATTTATTGATAGAAATGAAAGGGGGAATCCGATTTTGGTAAAATTATTTTAATGAATGTAGTCATAATTCAAATATCAAAATGGAAATTGCAGATGCTGGAATTTGAAGCAAAAAAAATTTGAGGCTGCTGGAGAAACTGAGTGGGTCAGTCAATATCTATGGAGGAAAATGGACAGTAGATGTTTTGAGTTAAGACCCTTCATCTGGACTATTAAAGCAGAGGGAAATAGCCAGTATGAAGAGGTGAGGGGCGGGCTATGTCAAGAGCTGGCAAGCAATAGGTGAATCCAGTTGAGGAGGGTTGATTTGCAGATTGAATTGAATGGGGGGGGAAGAATAGAAATAGTAACAGAAGCTCGGCTGTGGCAGGAGAAGGCATAATGGGCTCCAGGTAATGGAATCTGATAAGAAAGGAGAGTAAAGAGGAACAAGTAAGTGAGGTATGGTGGACAAATGGGAGTAGTTGAGGAAGGGGACTCGGTGTGTGAGGATGGGCAGATTAAGAAGGACAATGGAAAGAAACTGCGTGATGAAAGCCTGTTGGGGTTTGGGGTGTTGTGGAAAGAAGGGTATGTGTGAGAGGAGATCAGAAGGAAAGAAACAGTAACTGAGGAGGATCTTGTTAATTAATGTTCATGGCATTGGGTAGTAGACAGTGAGTTCTGTAACCTTGGTTTTTAAGTATTATCAATATGTGTATTGATCTCATTATTACCTAGCATGAAAAAAGATCTGTGCAAGGAATCTACTGTCCTTACCTGATATAGTCACATATGGCTCCATACCTACTAATGTAATTTGCCCTCTGAAATGACCTAGCAAACCATTCAGTTGTACCATTGCAATATTTTGAAAAAAAGAGAAAGTTAGAATAAAGTAGTTCATCTGGCATCAACTTGGGCACTAAATTCACGCCTGGATGGCACTTACATGAATTTTATTCAGGTGTGTAAATTATTCAGATAGCTTGTGAGGCCTGTTTGAATATTGTAGAGAATGGATCTTTATGAGGCTCTGTGAACCCACCTCAAGTATGTCTTCTTCAAGTAAAGTCTTCTCCACATGTTCTTGGATCTTGTGCCCTACTGAAGTCCTTCCCCTGAAGCAAGTGTTTGCACTGCAAACTGCCAGTTCATTGTGTTTCAATAGATACCTGCAATTTCTAAATATTTGTTTAACAGGCATTTGATTGATTAATTCTGTCTATCAAATTAATTTCTTATTTATCAACTTAGTTTATATTATCTCGTACTTCACTGAAATGTGTGATTCTTGATATAATATTGTTGAAAGTCTGGCTCTAGCAAATAAAATGAGCACCAATTAAAAACAAAGATTGCATTTTCAAAGTACTCCAGTAGATGACACTCTATTATTGCCAAACAAGGGATACTCTCAAAGGAGGTCAGAATCAGAATCAAGTTTATTATCAGTGATATATGTCGTGAATCTTGTTTTGTGGCAGCAATGGTAATTAATTACCATGTTACAATAGAAATAAATGAATGAACAAATAAATAAATAAATAATGCAAAAGTGAAATAGTAAGGTAGTATTCATGGACCATTCGGAAATTAATGGCAGTGTGAGTCTTCGGGCTCCTGTACCTCCTCACTGATGGCTCCTAGGTTGTGAGAGTCCTTTTGCAAACAAAAGCTGCTTTGAGGTACAGACTAAACTCTTCGTTTCAAAAGCAATCAGCTAAATATTTGAAAAGCCAAAACATAAAATGATCTTTGAGGAGTTGGGAGAATTGCATCAGACCAGATGGCAGTACGGTTTTCAGTATTGAACGGCTTCCTCTTGTATAGTAATTTTTGCAAGCTGATGAAAGTTTTCATTGATGTGCCTATCCTGTGGGAGTGGTTTGTGCAAATTTGATGGCTTCTGTGTAAGTTGTTTGGAACACTGGGCCCAATGTGCTTTGTACAATTAGGTACAGTTCACTCTGTGCCATTTGGTTTATGGTTTTGAAGTGCTAAGTTCAACATTGATCAACTCTAAGTGAGGTTCTTAAATAAGAGTTATTGCCTTTGCCTTCACAGGGAACAGGAATGCAAACCACACCAAAGGCAGAGGGAGTAACACCAGACCTGTTAAACAAATGTAAAGGGGGGGTTTCTTCTTTTTCTTTGTTATTGTGTATGTTAATCAAAATGGCTTCTTTGTTTTGTTAAAAGTAGGAATGATTCTTTGTTGCGAGAGAATGCTGGAAGCTTGTTTGGGTTAAAATTTACTGATAACGAGAATTGTATTCCTTTGTTAATCAATTGGGATTAATGTTGTTCTTCTGAGTCTGTAAGCTATTGTTGGCGGGCTTTTGGGGAGATTGGTGCGAGGGGGCGAGAGAGAGAGGATGCGATGCTGTAAACTGGGTGAGGAACGGACCCCAAGCGGGGGTCCAAGGCCAGGAGGTACTCCGAGGAGAGTAGACTAAGATAGATGTGCTTGGTTGACCACTTTGGGTGGTCCTGAGCTGCGAGTCGAGGAGTACGGAAGGGATCAAATGGTGGCCAGAAGGCTTCGGTAATTGAGCTCCAACGGTTGTGCACGAAGTGGTTTGGACTTTGATAAGTTTGGCGCCTTTATTTTCTTTTCCTTCATGTATACTGTATCGTTATTAATTACTGAGTTATAGTATTCTTTATAAACTGTAATCATTTAATCACATATGGTGTCCTGTTTGTTCTTTGGAGAGGCGGGGACATCACACAGCATCCACACCAGCTGATTACCCAGTTTGGCGGGGCTGAAGGCTGCTCCCCCTAGACGAGAATGAGCTGAGCGAGTCTGAGGCGACCCAGGGGTTACACAAAATATATTGATCCTGTGAAGAAGATAGAATTTTCTTGCATTTTCAGGAGTGGCTGGGAATGGGTTCTCTAGTATCATGATACAGTTATTCATATAAGTTAGAAGTAGAGTATTGTGACATTGCATCCTTGCCTTTGGTTATACAATATATACAGTCTCAAGGAGGTTTGGGATTACTGTTGATTATGAGGGGAATTCCAGTCTTTCAGATGTACTATCAATTATCAAAATTGCAATACCTACCAGTGGAATTATTATTTATTCATCTTTTTCCACTCCCACCCACATCCCATACACATCCATAGCTGTTGCACGGTCTTGGTGGCCATGCTGCAGACACTACTGCTAGACTACGGTGTTGACTTCCCATCACCACTCTCTAGGAAGACTGTGAAGACCCTGAGTGAAGCTGCAGAGGAAATATAAAAATAGATGTTTTTGATTTGGAGAATTTTTTTTCCTTATGTGGAAAGATTAGCAGGGCTGGGATCTTCAGAGAGGAACATATGAAATTAGGGGTACATTTATCCAGGTGGATAAAAAGTCCTATTTTGCTCAGGAAACGGTCAATAAATAGGAAGGATAGATATGACAGGTAACTTGGAAGGGAGTTAAGTAATAATGTTTTGCCCCCCCCCCCCCCCCCACCCCACAAAGACAGGGTTTCAATTCAGCCTGAAAATGTGGTGGAGGAAAACTAATTACATTTCAAAAGTATGTGACTGATCATCAGTATTTTTACACTGGAATGTGACATTATTCTACATGGATTTACTCTTGGCCAGTATGGACCTGCAGCACTAGATTGCCTCGTTCTAAGTTGTAAATTCATAGGATTCTATGATATATTATTTGCCTAATTTCTCCAGACTTTAAGTTCTTTGTTGTCTGCTCCCACAAAATCGCTGCCTGACCCAGAATGTCAGAAGCAAAGATTGTTAATTGCAAGAGGATCAGCCACCCTGAGATAAGTGCAGTGTTGATGTCATGAGGCCAAAATGTCACCTGCTTAAACCTGCAACAATTAATGTTGGCAGTCCTGGGTCATGCAGAATAATCCATTCTACCAGGTTTTGACATTCCAACACCTGGAAAGTTGTTGCATTTATCACTGCATTTGCAAAATCTAGAGGAAGAAAGAATATTACAACTTAATAATTTAATGTGAAAACATGAAGAATTAAGTTGCAACCATTGAAAAGTATTTCAAGCTGCAATATGGACAATTTTAGCAGCTTGTGCTATTTTAGAGAAGTAACCTTTTATAATTTGGCAACTTCTGTCCTAAATAATGGGGTCTGAGAAATGAGGTTCAAATTAGTAGCGGTACGGTTTTCTTTGGTTTTACTGGTGTTGACACAGCATATATAAGCAAAGTGATAGCAGATTGATTGACACATTCACATAAACGAGTAAACAATGAACATGTACTACAGCATTGTTTATGTATGCTAAACAGCATATAAAGGAATTTGGCATGAGTGTGTTTAACAGTGCCAAGTCAAAGGAAACTGTACCTCCATCAGCTTGAACAGCATTTCTGAGACACCATTAACTTAGAACAGAAGCTGTGTCTCAAACTTCATGAATAAAAGGGAAAAAAGGAAATTTCCATACATTGCAAATGTACTAAGCAACAAGTAACATTTCTGTACATGATCTCAGTTCCCTTTTATAATCTGCATACTTAGTTTATGCTATGAGAAACTGAAATATTGAAAGAATCATTTATCTGGATATTGTAGCCTATTGTTTTATACAATAAAATCTCATGAATTGTTTTGTCTATACCACCATTCTCAATATGCCCAAGAGTACCCTTGCATTCTGCTATAGTTTGCTCCATATTTCTCTTCACTTCAAAAAACATGGATAAGGGAGATTAGAAATAAACCATGAAAGCAAAGCCTCACAGAAACTCAGAACCTTATGATCAAATGCATCATAGATTCCATTGCACACCACATATAGTTCAACCTCACAGTGCAGCTGGCTGTTACAGGAGTTGGTGTTAGAAAAACCGACAGCTTTACATATATATATTGATCATTGGGCCATAGACTGAACAACAGTTCAGGAGATCAAAGAGATTACCTTCAGTTGTGTGTAAATGCAACTTTGAACACGTTTCCAACAAGGTTAAGGTAAGATGCAAAAAAAAATGCTAATGATCTTTCCAGTACATGAATTCAATAGCTAGCCGGCACAGTCTACAAGTTCAACTCAGTAAGAAAACACTTTGATCAAGTATCCTCTGGAGTTTGATCTGGGGTGGAGACATCTAGTACACATTACTATATATTTCATGATGGTGTGTTGGAATTTAGTGTCCAATGAATGGACAGAAAGAAACCAGGAGCATAGCCAGTTGGAAAAGATTTCACTTTGTATGTAAATTTCCAAAACTCAATTATGTGGCCAACAGAGACTTTCCAAGGTACTGTTGAGAGTACAATATAAATGAGAAAGTAACTATCATGCATCCAGAATCTATTAACCTCAGCCCAAAGTCTATTAAATTACTGGTCCAATGAATGGCATTAACATAGCACTTCGTGATGATCAAAACATTCCACAACTAAGTCTTATAAAATGGATGTCAACAGCCTGTTGAGAAAAATCTCTTATTAGTAACTGAACTCACTCATGACCTTATCTTGAAGCTGCTGAAATGATGATTCCTGCACCGAAGAGTTCAATTAAAAGGTTAAGTCACAAGGCATGTGACTGATTTAATATGAGTTTAGCCTTGGAAAACCTAATTCCAACAGCTTCTTTACATAATCTTAACGTTTTTCTGTTCATCATTATTAGAACTAAATTTTGCAATGATTTTATGCACGCCAAACAGCAACAAAGTAAAGCCCTTTTTTATTCCCTCAGTTTTGTCAGCAGGAAGCGCCCATGGGTGGAGCACAGGTAGTTTTAAGCAAAGCTCTTTGGACCTAGGAACAATATTCACCGTTCTGCTATTACATCATATGCTAATGATTATCCTCCACTTATTCAAAATATCCTACAGTTACAGTATGTCCCTACACATATTGTATACATTATACAACCTTGAGATTGGGTTTCTAACAGGCAGCTATGAAACAAAGAAACCCAAAAGAACCCATAAAAGAAGACCGCCAAACACCACATGTGCAGAGAAAAGTAAAACAAATCATTTAAACAATAATTGTAAGCAAATAATATTCTGAACTGAAGTTGGAAAGAGAGTCCCATAGTTCAGCATAGTTTAATGCAGAGCCAAGTTGTGGAGCAGCAATCAGAACTGGTCCATCCCTTGCCTTGGGTCCTGACACCCTGTCCTTTTCAATCTGGTCCAGTGCCTAAATCAACATCCAAACATTGGGTTCAATTGACTCTATATGCTCTGGGTCCAGGAGGCCAGCACCTTGATTCAGCCTGTACCTGATTTTTCTGCTTTGCTCCTGGGCTTAAATGGCATAAAAAATACAGAGCTTTCCACTAATTTGTGCTGTTTGCAGACTTTGGTCTGAGAACATTGATATGTTCAAATGATGGATTGGGATTGTGGTTTAAAATTCTTCATTTTCTCTGTTAGGTATGTCTGCAGCTCCTTACAATGGACTTACAAACCTTGGGGAGAAAACATACATTTTTGAATCAAAATTCAAAGCAAATACGGTGGATTTCAGTTAACCAGGGCAGCTGCTTATTTGGGACAACTGTTAGAGAACACGAACTAATCGAGAAAATAGCTGAGATTCCCTTAGTTTATTTAGGATACCATGCTGCTTAATTGGGACAGGAGATTCTTGCCGATCAGTTTCTAATTAGTGTTCGTCGCATGCACTCGGGTGGCCATTAGACTCAACACAGTGCTTCAACTAAACATTTAAAAAATAATGCCAGTTGCATGTGCTTGTGTTGAAAAAGCAGTGATTTTTTTGTCACTGATAGTCGGTGAGAAATAAGTATTAAGACAATTTAGAACTGTTTTGCTTACTGGGGTTGCAAACATTCAGGCTTGGAGATGCCAGAAACAGCTGGGAGTGAAAATGAAATTATTTCACTACTTCAACAAGTTAGAAAATGAAAAATCTGAAGGTATGGGCAATCATCTTGAATGCTACAATGAAAATGAAGATTTGGTGGAAGCAACCATCGACAGCATTGTATGCAGGCAACGAGGCTTCTGCTGATTTTTGTTCATTTACAATCAAAAGAGCATGACACGAATTAATTCCTCCATTGATACGTATTAGGAACTAATACACAGTATTATAGTACTGCAGTAGTATTGGTAATGTTCTAATCTTGTTCTGTATTTCATTCAAATACATAATTGGTTACACATTTTGTCCTTTTTACACCTTTTTAACTATTCCCATGAAACTTCGGCTAATTGGGCAGTCACTTAATTGGGCCAAAATGTTCTGGTCCCGATGTGCCCAAATTAACCGGAATCCACTGTATATGTTTTAAATTGCTACCTGCAAATATATAGATCCAAAACATTATCTGCCCATTTCCTTCCATATGACTCACTGGGTTCCTCCAACAGTTTTTTTGCTCCAGATTCCAACATCCGCAGTCCCTTGTGTCTCTCTTTCATACATCTGCAACATGACTTCCCTTCGTTTATATTCAACTGCTTGCCCAATGTATGCAAGAACACCGAGTACCTTCTCTTAGCTTTCAAGAAGCTATGGACTTGTACCCCTAGATTTCTTTATAGATCAACATTTCAAAAGATCCTGACATTTATTTTATTTATACATTTCTTTTACATTTGACCTCCCAAAATGCAGCACCTCACACTTGTCTGGATTAAACTCCATCTGACGGTTCCCTGCACATATTTCCAATTGGCCTATATCCTTTGACAACACCTTCGTCATTAACCATTACCCACCATTTTTTGCCATCTGCAAACTTAGTACCGGTAATCATTCCACCAATCATTGCCATTAATTGTCATTAATTATTGTCCAAATCACTTATCATTACATTAAAGTAATGACAACTTATCTCTAAGCCATTAAGACATCATGTTATGATCAATTCATGCTTGCAAGCAGAGTGCTTTAATTTTAACTTATTACAACTTTTGCTTGATTTGATCTTTTTCATGGATCCACTTAGGCAAGTAAACTCCCTCACATTCCTCCTGTCATTATCCAAATTGATTCACTGCTCTAAATCTTACTTTTAATCTTTAAATTTATAACTTTCCCCTCATCCCAGTGCTTACCTGACTTTCTTTATTTTAAAATTTAACAGCAGTGTTAGTTATCTTAATTTGTAGACAAGATTATGGCAAATTAATGATGTGAATATATGTGAATAATCAAATTAGTCAGCAGGATTAGTGGCTTAATGCACGCAGTGCAAGCTGCTAATCTTCAGATGACACACTCAAAATGCTGGAGGAACTCAGCAGGCCAGGCAGCATTTATGTTAAGAGTATAGTCAATGTTTCAGGCCGAGACCCTTCGCCAGTCTTGCTGAAGGGTCTCTGCCCGATATGTCGACTATACTCCTTTCCATAGATGCTGCCAAGCCTGCTGAGTTCCTCGAGCATTTAATGTGTGTTATTTGGGTTTCCAGCAGCTGCAGATTTTCTCTTGTTTGTAAAATTCAGATGATGCTGATCAACTCTCTTATTCCTTTCTTAGCATATTAAAACTTTCTTTCTCTCACTTCTCCCTTTATCTTCACTTTTAGACATGAGAAAGTGCAGTTGCTGTAATGTACAACTACTGGAGGAAATCAACAGGACTCAACCCTAAACATTGACCATCCTTTGCTATCCATCCCAATGAGTTTCTCCAGCAGTTTTTTGTTTTTGATTCTGGGCTGGGACCAGTACCTTGGATAATTAAGTCTGTAAATAGGTGAGTATTCAATTGGAGAAAAGAACTATTCCATTATTTCTCTCTCAATTATTAAATATCATTGGTTAAGGACCTGCATCATTCCTCTCACTATTCACTAAGATCCAGGTATCACCTCAGAGAGCCACTCTCAGCTTCCACATCCAGCAAGACCTAGTATCATGAATTTATAACATGAAAAGAAGGAGATGTCTTCCTTTTTTAAAGTAAGGGGCTTCCCTTCCTCCACCATCAACTCTGCTGTCAAACACATCTCCCATTTCACGCACATCTGCTGTCACCCCATCTTCCCGCCACCCCACTTGGGATAGGGTTCCCCGTGTCCTCGCCTACCACCCCACCAGCCTCCGGGTCCAACATATAGTCCTCCGTAACTTCTGCCACCTCCAACGGGATCCCACTACCAAGCACACCTTTCCCTCCCCCCCTTCTGCTTTCCACAGGGATGGCTCCCTACGCCACTCCCTTGTCCATTCATTCCCCCACATCCCCCTCCTGGCACTTACCCTCGTAAGCGGAACAAGTGCTACACCTGCCCTTACACTTCCTCCTTCACCAACATTCAGGGCCCCAGACAGTCCTTCCAGGAGAGGCGACACTTCACCTGTGATTCGGCTGGTGTGATATACAGTACTGTGTCTGGTGCTCCCAGTTCAGCCTTCTATATATTGGTGAGACCTGACGTAGACTGGGAGACCATTTCACTGAACACCAATGCTATGTCCACCAGAGAAAGCAGGATCTCCCAGTGGCCACACATTTTAATTCCATGTCCCATTCCCATTCTGATATTTCTATCCATGGCCTTCTCTACTGTCAAGATGAAGCCACACTTAGGTTGGAGGAACAATATCTGATATTCCATCTGGGTAGCCTCCAACCTTATGGCATGAATATTGATTTCTCTAACTTTCGTTTTTGCCCCTCCTCCCCTTCTTACCCCATCCCTTATTTATTTATTTATCCCCCCTTTTTTCTCTCTGTCCCTCTCACAATCACTCCTTGCCTATTCTCCATCTCCCTATGGTGCTCCCCTCCCCCTTTCCTTCTCTCTAGGCCTCTCATCCCATGATCCTTTTCCTTCTCCAGCTCTGTATCCCTTTTGCCAATCAACTTTACAACTCTTAGCTTCATCCCTCCCCCTCCTGTATTCTATCATTTCAGATTTCCCCATCCCCTTCCCACTTTTAAATCTCTTACTATCTTTTATTTCAGTTAGTCCCGACAAAGGGTCTTGGCCCGAAACGTCGACTGTACTTCTTCCTGTAGATGCTGCCTGGCCTGCTGCATTCTACCAGCATTTTGTGTGTGTTGCTTGAATTTCCAGCATCTGCAGATTTCCTCATGTTTGCTTGAAAGGAAGTTTATTTAGCAGCATGAAGAGAAGTACCCTGTTCCAATATGATCCAAACCAATGTTATGACCAAGTTGGCATTTCTAGGCCATTTTATTTATTTAATGATATACAGCAGCCCTTCTGGCCCTTTGAGCAACCCTGATTTAACCCTAGCCTAATCAAGGGACAACTTACAATGACCAATTAACTTACCAATTGGTTTTTGGATTGTGGGAGGAAACCGGAGCACCCGGAGGAAACCCACTTAGTCACAGGGAGTACATTCAAACTCCTTACAGGCAGCAGCAGGAATGGAATCCACTGGTACTGGAAAGCATTATGCTAACTGCTATGCTACTGGATAATATTCAAGTCATTACTCTGGTAAACCTGGCAGTAATTTCAAATCTTCTCAATAGTTCTGAATAGCCTTTCTCTGTTGATGTCTTTTTGCTGTTGTCATGGCTCATGATATTTGTTGATCATAAAAATACGATTCTCTACATTGTTATCTTTCAGGAGGTAATCCTTATATTTTCCACAACAAGCAGTCATAGCAAACAGTAGGCAGTTATGCTTTAAAGATGAGAGGGGACATTTCGTCTTGTTTGACGTTTGCCTGCTATTAAACCCAGCGTAGACAGAGTTCCACTTGGTTCAGTTGCCTAGCAGCAACCTTTTTCAGCATCAATAATTATGGACTGGAGGTGGCCAGCTCTTTTTAGCTGTAGAGGTTGCCTAATATTAAAGGTTTAAAGGCCACTAGGAGATTAGTTGAAAATTGTTATGAGTCATATTCGTATTTCTATTCATATAATCAAGATTTTAACATGGATTTTAAAAGAATAAAATAAGATATCAACATATTTTACTTATTAGTATCAGCAAAGGTAATTTAAAAAGCAATCTCATTTTAGATGCCTTGATGGATTAATATTGGAGAAATCTGTTGCATATTAAAATATGCTCATTTTGGGGAAAATTTGTCCAGTTTATTTCTTGAGTCTTCATCTTGAGGCAGTTTGGATGTGTCCAAATGGAATAGAATGGTAGTGAATGGAGGGCTTCATCTTCAGCTCCCTTAAAAACACCTGCTCTCCATCCCCTCCTTGGCTTTTCTCCTCAGCAGTCCTTCAGGACTCAAGGTGTATTGTTTTCAGACCAGTTACGTGGCTTTTGAGGTGTTGGATGTGTTAAATGAGTGACCTGCAGCCATTATCACAGGTGGGGAAGGAGTGGATTGATGGGGTAAGCAGGCAAATCATTTGTGAGGTTATGTACTCCTTCTGCTGGGGTGTGTTTCCAGCAGAGCGAATCAAATTTCTCAATGCCTTCTCAAGAAACATCAAGTTTGACTAATTTTCCATGGACTCTGCCTGACATGCTGGGATTGTTTACTACTTTCTGTTTCCTTTTTCAGGAAGTAATGTTATTTTCTTTATATATCAGAATATTTACACATTATCTCCTTCCAGCACTATATTTGTGCACTTGATTTTCCACTTATTACCTCCCCACAATGTTCGTGGGCACACATTTAGCTGCTGCCCAGCGCATGCATACTCAGTTGTACATGCACATGTGTATAAACCCAGGCGTGGGAGCCCTGCCAATTGTTTGCTTCCTGATTTCTCACCCCTGCTTGAACATAATTAACACCATAATAGGCATCAGAAGCAAATGGTATCACTGCTGAAGTCCTAAGACTTCGCAGTGAAGAGCTTTAGTCACAGCTCTACAGCCTTAAGTTCTACTGGGCAGCCCTCTTACCTGTTTATGAAGCATTGACTACCTGTGACGGGCATCTAAGGGGATTGGAAAAATGCCACAAATATCTGTACAAATCATCAATATCTTTGAAAGAACTAGGAAACCGACATCAGTATGCCCTTTCAGACCAACATACCCAACATTGAGGTCTGGGCTATGTAGGACAGACCACAACATTTGCATTTTCAAAAGTAGACTCTTGAAACAAGCACTCTATTTTGAGTCGGTCTTGGGAAGACGATTCAAGTGGAAAAGATTCAAGGATGTTTTCAAAAGCATTTCTGAACCTCAAGGCCATGCATCAGGAATACATGGAGGCCTTGCATGAGTTATCCACCCAGGTGCCCCTTAAGCAACCTCCTGCCCCTACTGTCACTTACTTTTTGGCTGTATTGTAACCTAAAGATACTTAAAATCAGAGGGAGTGCTTGAAAAGAAATAGAAAACAAAACAAAAAAGAAAAATAAAGATGTAGACAAAGAAGCAGAAACAAAGGAAGCAGATTCACCTCACCATTCTGATTTAGAATTGCTTCTTATATACATAAATCCATGTATAATTGTTGAGAGCTTTGGGCTGAGCGCACCTATTGTTGCTGCTGGTACTCCCAATTTCCTCAAATACCGTGAAGGATAAAAGTGTCCAGAGCATTTCATGAGTTCAGAATAAAGTCAGAAGCATTCCTAATTTTTAAAGCATTTGAAAACTTGCTAAGACTTAAGGATTTGCTGGGGACTTTTCAAAGTATTTTCAGTTGCTTCATGGGTAGACCTTATCTGAAATCAATAAAATTGCATTTCAGAGATGGAGTACACTATACAGCCAATATAATGCTGCACCCTTATTACAAATGATTAGTGTTACAGTACAACTCCCTATTTACAATTAATTATAAATATTAAAAATGTAAAATAGGAATGATTAAAAAGGAAAAAATAGGACATTAAGTTGTGCATAAACATTGAAAATAACTTATCTGCAGATTAAAATATTTGCAGCAACAAAGAATAATTCAATAAATCATTAAAGGTTGATTAAACTTCCTCTGAAGTATGCTACTTTTCAATTTCATTTATCAGGATAATGATTTTTATAAGTGATTTCATAAATGTTAGTTCTCATCATGCTGCTAAATTAAGGAAATGTGTTGAATAAAAGAAATGTGTTTACAGAAACCTGATGTTAATTACATTTATTGCACACTAGATATTAATTAGATATTTGGAAAATTATTCCTCACTTTTGCTAGTTAAACATCTACAGCAACTGAAAATTACAAGTCTCTTTACCTTTAAGGTCAAAGGTCAAAGTATCATTTATTATCAAAGTACATGTGCAGAATTCATCTCTGACATTTGTCTTCTCCAGATAGCCACAGAATACAGAAACCATAATAGATGAAAGAAAGACATCAAGCCTCCTCACCCCACATGAAAAGAAAAAGGAACAAAAATAGTAAATTTTGATCAATAGTGATTGCTACCCTAACCCGAAAATAAAATAAGTGATCTTGAGACAAGAATGGAGTTATGTTGATTTTAGACCATAAGACATGGGAGCAAAATTAGGTCATTTGGCTGTCGAGTCTGCTCTGCCATTCAATTATGCCTGATCCTTTTCTCCCCTCCTCAGACCCACTCTGCGGCCTTCTCCCCGTAACCTTTGATGCCATGTACAATCAAGAACCCATCAAGCTCTGCCTTAAATACACCCAATGACCTGGCCTCCACAGCTACCTGTGGTAATAAATTCCACAAATTCACCATCCTCTAGCTAAAGAAATTTCCCCGCATCTCTGGTTTAATTGGATGCCCCTCTCTCTTGAGGCTGTGCCCTCTTGTCTTAGATTCCTCCACCATGGGAAACCTCTTTTCCACATCTACTCTGTCTTGGCTTTTCAATGTTCAAAAAGTTTCAATGAGATCCCCCCTCATCTTTCTAAATTCCAGTGAGTAGAGACTCAGAGCAATCAAATGTTCCTCATATGATAACACTTACATTCCCAGAATCATCCTTGTGAATCTACCCTGAATCATCTTCCAGCCAGCACATCTTTTCCTAGCTGAGGAGCCTTCATCTTAAACTGTTCACAATACTCAAGGTGAGGCCTCACCAGCTCCTTATGCAGCTTCAGCATCACATCCCTGCTCTTGTGTTCTAGACCTCTTGAAATGAATGCTAATATTGCATTTGCCTTCCTCACTACCAGCTCTACCTGCAAGGTAACCTTTAGGTTGTCCTGCACAAGGGCTCCCAAGTCCCTTTTCATCTCAGATTATTGGATTTTCTCCCTGTTTAGAAAATAGTCTGCACATTTTTTTCTACTACCAAAGTGCTTGACCATGCATTTTCAAACATCGTATTTCATTTGCCACTGTCAAGCCCATTCTCCTAATCTGTCTAAGTCTTTCTGCATCCTACCTGTTTACTCAACACTGCCTGCCCTCTACCAATCTTTGTATTGTTACGAACCCCGTAACTGGGTCACTTACCAGCAAAGATAGAGAGGTCCGCTGAAGTCTGATGGTACTATTTTTAAACGTTTTTATTTATAAAGGGGCACAAAAGTAAGGTTAATACAAACATTCAGATAATATACGTCATCAATACTCAATCTAAAGCGCGGGTATAGTAATAATCATCAATAAGCAGTGGCTCTATCGTTTTGTCTAGGGGTAAAAATATTGTCCGATGGAAATATAAAAGTCTCGCAAGTTCATGCAGGCTTTAGCCTTTTGGGGACCGCTGGGTTTCACTTGTTGGAGAGAGAGAGAGATTTTTGGTGAGAAAAGAAACTTGCCTGATCTTTAGGACGCAAACCGTTGAATCGGGAACGTGGGTTCCCCGTTGTTAGTTTGAAGTCCTTTTTGGTGTTATCAGCCACCCGTTCCCCAGGCCAGGGGAAACGGACCACACGTGGCTTCCGAATAGCTTCCCATTATCATGGGAGCGATGAGCGATGGTGTCTCCTTCTGGTGCGTCGCTAGGAGACTACCCCTGCAGCCCCTCTTTTATCTTGACTTGCAGGGTTGTAGATGTCAATCAGGGTGGGGTGATGCAATCCCCAGCCCACATTGCCCGAGGGTGTACACGTAGCCCTGAGAGCTGGCACGTAGTATAGGATCGCGATCCACAAAGGTGTCTCCAAGAAACAATGGCCAAATCCGTTGCTTTGTCTTGCTGAGGATTCTCTCTCATTTCCTGGGTCCAAGACCCGAATTAATAGTGATCTTGCGATTCTCAAGAAGGAGGGGGCTGGTATCATAACAGTATCGTCTGCAAACTTGTCAACAAAGCCATCTATTCCATCATCTAAAATATTGATATACAGTATAAAAAGAAGTGGGCCCAACACACACCCCTGCAGAACACCCCTACTCACTAGCAGCCAACCAGAAAAGGATCCTTTTATTACCACTCGCTGCCTCCTACCAATCAGTCAATGCTCCAACCATGTTAGTAACTTTCCTGTAATACCATGGGCTGTTAACTTGGTCAGCAGCCTCATGTGTGGCACCTTGACAAAGGCCTTCTGAAAATCCAAATATACAATATCTACTACATCCCCTTTATCTATCCTACTTGTAATCTCCTTAAAGAATTCCAACAGGCTCATCAGGCAAGATTTTCCATTAAGGAAACCATGCTGACTTTGTCCTATCTTGTCCTGTGTCTCCAAGTACTCCATAACCTCATCCTTAGCAATTGACTCCAACATCTTTCCAACCACTGAGGTCAGGCTAATTGGTCCACGGAATCTCCTGTCTGTTCCCCTGACTATTGAATCCCCTATCACTGCTGATCCCCTCTTCTCCCTCTTTCCCTTCTGCACCACGGACTTATGCTCAGTGCCAGTAACCCGGTCTCCATGGCATTCCCCTGGGAGCTCATCCTCCACAACAGTATCCAAAGCTGTATATTTAATTTTCAGTTGAATGGTCACAGGGGTGCTCTGTGCTAACTGCCTATTCACATTTCCATTTTTCCTGACAATCACCCAGCTTTGGGCTGACTACTTCCCTGTAACTCTGATTGATTATCTCCTCACTCTCTCGTACAATACGAAGGTCACTGATTTTACTAAGTAGGTTTTGACTCTCTCCTATATTTCATCTACATCCTGCTTGTCAGCATTATTATCATAAACACAGCCCAGTTTCTATATCTATGCTAGTCACACTTGAGTTAATCAGATTACTTTCTGACATCTGGTTGTTGGATGAGCAAAATTTTTCTCCAACTGATTATTAAAGATCCATGGAATCCAAGGATCAACTGTTTCAAGATTCTATGTTATCTGATTCACTTACAAACTATTCCTATCCTCCTTTGGTAGAGACGTATTAGCACCCCACCACAAGTTTCTACTAAAGGAGGTGTAAGATGCTACTTCCCTTCACTGGCCTTCAGGTTACCCTTAGGCAAGATGTGGCACCAGCTTAGTCCCCCAGTCAGGGTCACCTGAAGCCATGGGAGCAGGAGGTGGATGGTCATTTGAACAGCTGGTGCATATCACAAGCCCTGGTTATGCAACCACTGACGCCAGGTAGACAATCTCTGATGAGTATTGTTAATGGCTGGAGTCACCCATATTGTAAAGACACTGCCCAGAAGAAGGCATTGCAAACCACTTCTGTAGAAAAATTTGCCAAGAAGAATCATGGTCATGGATCATGATTGCCTACGTCATATGTCATGAACATAATAATGATGATGATTTCTGACCATCCACTCTTTCCAGCCACACACTGGATATGAAACAGACCATTTGTAAACGTGCACTCGGAATCACCTAACGTTGTTACCCTCCTTTTTCAACTCCATCCCACATTATTTTATTTTGCAAAATCTCATTTAATCCTTTGCTAATTTAAGATTTGGTTATTACTTGAGAATTTGACCACCCTTCTTCATTCCATTCTCCATACATTTGTGGCCATTCAAAATGCTGTTGCTTATGTACTAAGTTGTACCAATTCCCTATGTGGCCTATCTCCCCCAAATTATTGAATGCCTTGATTTTAAACTGATCATTGTGACATACAAATTTGTTTATATCGTTCTCTTTTCTTAAATCTGTCTGCAAAAGATTATGGAACCCTGGAATGATCCATGTCACTGCTGGGCTCTTACTTATCTATGAAATTAATTGATCCATTATTGTTGGTTATGCCATCAACTGAAGCCTTAAAGCCTTGGAAATCCCTTTCTAAACTTTACTTTGAAGATCTGCCTCCTTATTCAAGCTTTAGTTTTTTATCTGCTGTAACATCTTTCATTGTGGCTCTGTGATATTTTCTTATTTGATAATGATCCTATGAATCGTTTTTGCAATTTTAACTATTTTGAAGGTTGGTAGCTGTTGATGGAATTGTTATTTGTTACTGCAAATATAAAAAATGGAAGTAATTGTTTTAAGAAGACTTTAATACAGAAAGCACAAAGATAGACAAGTAGGTAGATTTTAAGCAATGTCTTAAAGAAGGAGACAAAAATCGAAAGAAGGAAACGTTTAGAGGGATGCAGCCAATGAAGTTTGGATGATCTAAGTCACAGCTACTGATTATACTGTGATGCAACTTTAGAAAGCACTACAATAAGCAGAGTGCAAAGATTTCAGAGTTTTGTTACATAAATATGAAGGGACAAGTTGATGGAGAGACGGAAACAAGGACAAAAATTTAGAATCTGCAGTGTTCCATAACCAGGGTCAACATGGATCAATGAGCACAAGATTGATGGTGAATGTGAGTTACAATGTGGACAGCAGAACTTTTGACATGTTAAAATTCATGCCCTGTTGATAAAGAGGAAAGTTGGAAGTCACCCAAGAAAGGATTGCAATAGAAAGTAGAACAAGTATAGATGAGAGTTTTAGCTAATACTGGCGAATACAGGATAAGAATGAGATTATGTTTCTTTTTTAAAAATCCTCATTATTCAACAATTAATTATCTTGATTTTCCATTTTATAGAATTAGAGTATATTCCAGTGAAACTTCTAAGGCTCATGTTATCATCCTTGTTTTAGACTCATTGCAAATCTTATGGTGTTTTACAAACCAAAACTCCACAGGCAATAGTAGATTCTTTATGCAATCATCAATCATTTATTGAAACGACAGAGAAATCTTTGGACAAAGCTCTGACCTTTCTAAAAGAACACTCATCAACAGTGATATGTGTTACCATAGAGACAGAATTAGATTGAATAATGTCTGATTTTGAATCTTGTTTGAGTTTCCATTCTGCAGGGATTTATTTTATTGGTCACTTGAGATATCCTTATAATTCCAAAATCCTGGTTAACTCGGGGTTATCAATATTGTCTGATTGATTTTCTTCTATAACTTTTATATGGAGCTATATATTTTAAGCATTTTTTCAAACACAGAAAAACAAAATTAAGATTATTGGGTCGATGTTGGGCTAAATTTAAAAGGTGCAAATGACAGGGTGTGCATTATGATCAACAATCAAATCGATCCATTCAGTATAGTTGAGGCAGCTTGCCAGCAATGAGCTACCCACTAATTAAAATGACTGCAACATCAGCCTGTGTGAAAATTAAATGAAGGCAGGGTTTCATTAACACTGTCTTCTTGCTCTTCCTGAACATGATAAGAAAAAGACAAGAAATTAATTTGTTATACATGCTCGCAGCTGGTGGGAAGTGAGAAAGATTAGGAATAAAAATACTGTATTTTAGATTAGTTAGTCTCCACATTGGTGACAGACTCAGTGGTAACTATTTAGTAGTGATCATCTCCACTGCAACCTGACCCCACAATCTAGGAGAAGCAAGATGGCGATGATGATGAGGACACAGCCTCAGTCCATTTCCAATTAGTGGCACCATCTAAAATGCTGACAGTGTACTTAATCTGTGTGGTGGAACAGAGTGGGATCTGCATTGACTCCAGTCCACAGAATGGTGCCAAAGACAGTACAGGTTGCTGCAGGATGAGCTCTGACATAGAAATCCCAGATGAGGACCTGAAATTAAAACACATTCATACTAAATCAGTGTATAGCACTTGCAGTGCAAAGCTGGACATCCATGAGATACTATGGACGATCAGCAGCAGAAGTGGGCACCACAATCTGTAACCTTAAGAAATGACATATCCCTCATTTTATCATTACTTTTCCAAATCAGAATCAGATTTATCATCACTGACATGCTATGTAAAATTTGTTGTTTTGAAGCAGTAAGTAGTACCATGAAAATATATAAAAATCCTCAAATTACATAATTTAAAATATTCTTAGAATCATAGTCATAGAAATTGTACAGCACAGAAACAGGCCCTTTGGCCCATCTAGTCAGTGTCGAACTTTAAATAAAGCAATAATGTGATAGTGCTTATGGGTTTGTGGACTGTTCAGAAATCTGATGGTGGAAGGGAAAATGCTCAAAGTTAAAAGTAAACTTATAATCAAAATGCATATATGTCACCATATATAACCCTGAGATTCATTTTCTTGTAGGCATATTCGATAAAGCTGATAACCATAATAGAATCAATCAAAGAGCTCACCAACAGGATGGACAAACAGTGTGCAAAAGACACAAACTGTGCAAGTTAGAAAAAGAAAGAAAGACAGAAAAATAATAATAATAATAAATAAGCAGTAAATATCAAGAACATGAAATGATAAGTATTTGAAAGAGAGTCCATGAGTTGCAGGATCAGTTCAATGATGGGGCAAGTGAAGTTATCCCTTCTGGTTCAGAAGCCTGATGGTTGAGGGGCAATAACCAGTGGTGAGCGTTTGAGGCTCCTGTAGCTTCTTCGTGATGACAGCAGTGAAGAAGTACGGCCTGGCTGGTGGGAGTCCCTGCTGATTTATGCTGTTTTCCTGCAACAACGCTCCACCTGGGTGTGCTCAATGGTGGGCTAGGCTGCATCCCATTACTTTTTGTCGGATTTTCCATTCAAGGGCATTGGTGTTCCCACACCTGGCTCTGACGCAGCCAGACATATACTCTACACATATAGAAGTCAGCCACAGTTATATATGTCATGCTGAATCTTCTCAAGCTGCTAAGGAAGCAGAGTTGCTGTTGTGCTTTCTTCATAATTGTACTTATGGTCTGGGCCCAGGACAGGTCCTCTGAAATGATAATACAGAGTAATTTCAAGTCGTTGACTGGCCCATGAATCAGCAGTTTCCTTCTCAAGTCAATATTCATCTCCTTGGTCTTGCTGACATTGCATAAGAGGCTGTGATTGTAGCACGACTCAGCCAGATTTTCAATCTCCCTCCTTTATGCTGATTTGTCACTACCTTTGATTCAACAGTGGTGTCTTCAGTAAATTTAAATGTGGCATTGGAGCTGTGCTTAGCCACACAGTCATAAGTGTTAAAGTGAGTAGATCAGGGGGCTAATTACACAGCCTTATGGTGAACCTGTGCTGATGGAGACTATGGAGGAGATGTTGTTGCCAATTGGAACCAAGTGGGGTCTGCATGTGAGGAAATTGAGGATCCAGTTGCACAAGGAACTATTGAGGCCAAGGTCTTGAAGCTTATTGCCTAGTTTTGAGAGGATGATGGTTTTGACCATTGAGCGGTAGTCAATAAAGAGCATCCTGATGTTCTTTGCTGTCCAGATGTTCCCGCATTGAGTGAAGAGCCAATGAAATGGCATCTGCAGTGGACCTGTTATGCTGGAGAAGATCCATGTTGCTTCTCCAGCAGGAATTGATATGCTTAATCATCAACCTCTCAAAACACTTCATCACTGTGGATGCAAGTGCCACTGGACAGTAGTCATTGAGGCAGGTTACCACATTCTTTTTAGGCACTGGTAGAACTGAAGCTGATGGGTACCTCAGACTGCTGAAGTGAGAGGCTAAAGATCTTGGTGAACACAGCAGCCAGTTGATCAGCACAAGTATTTAGTACTCAGCCAGCTACCATATTTGGGCCAACTGCTTTCCGTGGACTCTTGATGAAGGGTCTCAGCCCAAAACATTTACTCTTTTCCATAGATGCTGTCTGGCCTGCTGAGTTCCTCCACCATTTTTTATGTGTGTATTTAGTTGGAAACATTTCTGGTGACTAGAAATGTGGGAATACAGTAGATGCTGAGATTTTTATGGATTGGTGTCAGGGGTAACTAGTTCAATAACCCAAGTTCCAGTGATTGTAGAGAGTGTGTAGGGGCTTTAAAACAGACAAAAGATGAAAAAGAAACTTGTCGAAGTTTTTTGTAATACCCAAAGACTTCAGCAAGTTAAGTGCTGAAAGACTGGCAGTAACCCAAACACTGAATATAATGCTCACAGTGGTAACTCCTGAGGCTGTTAGATAAAATTCTGTCCTTGGCATTTCTGTTTCACACCAGTGCCTGGGAAACAACTGCACCATCTGTTGCAGGGTAATCCACTGACATTTACCGGAACCAAGATTCTTTTCCGCACAGAGGCTGCCACGCCATGAAGCTTTCATACCATTGTGTTCTTCGATCCACTGGAGCGGGCACATAAGACCATAAGATATAGGAGCAGAAGTAGGCTATTTGGCCCATCAAGTCTGCTCCACCAATCAATCATGGGCTGATCCAATTCATCCCAACTCCCCTGCCTTCACCCCATACCCTTTGATGTCCTGGCTAATCAAGAGCCTATCTATCTGCAGCGTGATATCAGGACATCTGCAGTATGAATCTGGCAAGCAAGTAACAGAAGGACAGGTCATTACTTCAGCAACTAGGGAAAGCATCAGCTGGATATAGTAAATAATTTCCATAATATTGTAATCCACATTCAGTAGATACCATCACTCTGTGCATGGGGGCCCCCCCAGGGCTGTGTGCTCAGTCCACTTGCTGTTCACTCTGCTGACCCATGACTGTGCTGCAACACACAGCTCGAACCACATCATCAAGTTCGCAGATGATACGACCATGGTGGGTCTCATCAGCAAGAATGACCAGTCAGCTTACAGAGAGGAGGTGCAGCAGTTAACGGACTGGTGCAGAGCTAACCACCTGTCTCTGAATGTGAACAAAACAAAAGAGATGGTTGTTGACTTCAGGAGGGCATGGAGCGACCACTCTCCACTGAACATCGACGGATCCTCGGTAGAGATTGTTAAGAGCACCAAATTTCTTGGTGTTCACCTGGCGGAGAATCTCACCTGGTCCCTCAACACCAGCTCCATAGGAAAGAGAGCCCAGAAGTGTCTCTACTTTCTGCGAAGGCTGAGGAAAGTCCATCTCCCACCCCACATCCTCACCACATTCTACAGGGGTTGTATTGAGAGCATCCTAAGCAGCTGCATCACTGCCTGGTTCAGAAATTGCACTATCTCGGATCGCAAGACCCTGCAGCAGATAGTGAGGTCACCTGAGAAGATCATCGGGGTCTCTCTTCCCGCCATTACGGATATTTACACTACACACTGCATCCGCAAAGGAAACAGCATTATGAAGGACCCCACGCACCCCTCATACAAACTCTTCTCCCTCCTGTTGTCTGGGAAAAGGCACTGAAGCATTTGGGCTCTCATGACCAGGCTATGTAACAGTTTCTTCCCCCAAGCTATCAGACTCCTCGATACCCAGAGCCTGGACTGACACCTTACTGCCCTATTGTCTTGTTTATTATTTATTGTAATGCTATCACTGTTTTGTGCACTTTATGCAGTCCTGGGTAGGTCCGTAGACTAGTGTAGTTTTCTTTCTGTGTTGTTTTTTACGTAGTTCAGCCTAGTTTTTGTACTGCGTCATGTAACACCATGGTCCTGAAAAACATTATCTTGTTTTTACTATGTATTGTACCAGCAGTTATGGTCAAAATGACAATAAAAAGTGACTTGACTTGACTTGTCTTGATATCAAGTCAACACAAGTTGAGAAATTATGTTCATTATGATTACATAGGGTTTCCTACACATTAAAGAAATGTTCCTTACTGACAGCAATGTCATTGGATGATTTTTCATGCATACCGAAGGAGATTCACCAGGCTCAACTCTTGGATGGGAGAGTTGCTCTTTTAAGAGAGGCTAGGGAGTTGGGTCTGCATGCCTTGGAGTTTAGAAGGATGAGGAGTAACTGTATTCAAACATAAGATCCTAAAGAAATTTGACAGGGTAGATGACGTGTTGTTTCCAGTAATGGGAGAGTCACAAACAAGGAGACATACTTACAAAATAAAAATGAGGCACATAGAAATTTCTTCCTAGATTTTGTTTTGGAATCACTGGAATTCTCTGCCCCTAAGGATGACAGAAGCCAGATCATTAAATATATTTAAGGCAGAAGTAGACAGATATCCAGAAGATCAAGGAATTGAGGATTATGAGGAACTGGCACTGAAGTGGAGTTGAGGCCAACGTAGAATAGCCATGATCAGATTTTATGCAGGGCAGGTTTGAGTCAACTGCAGAAGATGGAAAGTTCAATGCTCATACCTCTTGGGGTGATTAGCGGAGACACTGAACATTAAATTTTCCATCCTCATGTAATCTCTCCCCATATGTTCCCCCTTTTTCTCTTTCTAGATCACTTAGGTCTTCCCACTCTCTTTGTTCCATACCTTTCCTCTTGCTCCTACATCCAGGATTTCTCCCCTGATTCCATGTCCCAATCACCCAGACATATTTCTCACAGGGTCCTCCACAATCTTGTTCCAGACGCTTATTGGTTCTCTTATCTGGTTCCTCTTCACACTTTCCTTACAATTTGTACTATTTGTGCCTCCTCTTGTTTGTTTGCAGCTTCTGTTTCTATCTTCACTCTTCCTTTCCCCATCTAGCTCCATCTGTCCTTTTTCTTCCTTCCTTGTCTGTTTCCATCTATCATCCTTAGACAGATCCAAACACCCTCTCCCCCCCACCCCCCACCATCCACCTGGCTCTGTACCTCACTCCACTTAGGCCCAGCTATTGCTTCTGTCCTTCCCCCCTCCTCTTTTTACTGGCTATCCTCCCTCTATGCTCTCCATCCTGATGCAGAGACTTGCCTAGCAATGGCGACCATTCCTTTTCCTCCACGGACGCTGCTTGATCTGATGAGTTACTGCAGCAGCACATAATTTTTTTATCCTGGGTATCTGGGAAGGCTGGATCAGTGACCTGAAAATGAAACTGAAATCCCACAGTGACAGGTGGAGAACATAAGTTCTGTCATTAAAATATATTTGGTTTAAAAATGCTCACTCAGTAATGATGATCTGATTGTAACCTAGAATCCATCTGATTCGTAAATGCCCTCTTAGGAAGGAACTGTTGCTGTTATTGTGCCTGGCTTTTATGTTACTCTAGTTCATCAGTGTGATTGGCACTTAGTTCCTGCCTGAAATGGCTGTGGGTCCCTCAGTTGAAGGGAAATTCCGCATTGTGGGCGGTGGGGGGCAGTAGATGCTGACTTTGCCAGCATTCTGCACATTGTATGAATAAATAAATTAATTTAAAAAATCATTCCCTCTGAATGGTAAAAATTACTTTCTGTCACCTGGCCCTAGTGAGTCGGAACACTTCTCTTCTTGGTACTGGACAAAACATGCTCCCATTCTGCATTGGGAAGAAGTTTAAGAACTGCATCAGTGAATGGTACAGTTCTCACCTGAAGCCATGCCATTGCTAGTTCTGTTCTGCCTTATGCCTCCAACATACACCTCTCCTCTAAACCTCCTTAGAAGTGAGCAGAATATATCACCCACATTACACAGTACCCCAGGCCAAAAATAATAGCTGAGAAGTGTATAAAGCATGAAAGGATTGGGGCTGACACTGAAAAATGTGATAGGGTGGTCTCCTGTAATACTTGTCAGTACAAAACCACTACTTACTATTCCCCTTCTTACCCCATCCCTAATTTATTTATTTTCCCCCTCTTTTTTCCCCCCTCTCTCTGCCCATCACTCTTTACCTGTTCTCCATCTCCCTCTGGTGCTCCCTTCCACCTTTCTTTCTCCCTAGGCCTCCCGTCCCATGATCCTTTCCCTTCTCCAGCTCTGTATCACTTTCGCCAATCACCTTTCCAGCTCTTAGCTTCACCCGACCCCCTCCGGTCTTCTCCTATCATTTCGCATTTCCCCCTCCCCCTCCTACTTTCAAATCTCTTACTATCTTTTCTTTCAGTTAGTCCTGACGAAGGGTCTCAGTGCGAAACGTCGACTGTATTTCTTCCTATAGATGCTGCCTGGCCTGCTGTGTTCCACCAGCATTTTGTGTGTGTTGCTTGAATTTCCAGCATCTGCAGATTTTCTCATACTTACTATTGGTGATAGATGTATAGAAAATCTGCTTAAACTTTTTGTTCTTTATGATCCATAGGCTGATTTATAATCCAGCTACATTTAACTACGTAGTATTTTTCCGCTCCAGAAAATATTCTCTAAATCCTTGAAATACTACACATTAATCTTTAATGTACTTTCTTTCATTTCTTCAGTCCTTCCTGGGTCTTACACTGGTCCTTCAGTGACAAGGCAAGTGGATGCCCTTCCCCTAGCCCATCATCGATGTGGTTCTTGCTCCACTTGCTTGGGGCATACGAACTTGTTCACAGGTGAATCATATCTGGATGTTTTCTGCTTCCTTTGGTAAGTAGCTGCACAGCATATAGCATTTACCTTTAATGCAAACCCCTAGAGCTTGCTATATGAAACAGACAAAAATCTATAGCCAGCTATTTCTTATCAAAGTACAATGAGACATTTATACTCTTCTCCCATGCTACTAAAACTGTTTTAAATTCATACTTTCAATTATTTAAATTCAAATTTGAATGTAAATGTGAATGGTAAATAACATGTATCAATTTTTATTAAATGTTTTTTCTTGGATGATGCTGTGGATGATTGATATGCTGTGCAGTGAAAAACTGTTCCCCAAAGGAAGGAGAACATGGCTTAATAATTCACCTCTGAACATGTGAGTATTGCCCAAAGCAAACTGTGAAAGCACTATAAACTAAATTCTGGCTTTTGAAGGTCTATTTAAAGGAAATAATTCTCACATAATGCCACGTGCTGCTAGATCAGTTAGTAATGAATCTTGACATGACTGGATTTTACATGAAGAAAAAAATACAGCAATTTTCTAAATTCTCATTCAACCATCTCTTCCATGTTGCACATGTCTATCATCACCCCATCCTCCCAACACAATAGCAAGGATGGATTCCTCCTGTTCTCACCTTCCACCCCAGCATGTAATTCTCCGTAACTTCTGCCATCTCCAATGGGATCCCACCACCAAGCACATCTTTCCCTCCCCCCCCCACTTTCTGTTTACTGCAGAGATTGCTCCCTGTGTGACTCTGTTGCCCATTCGTCCCTCTCCTGGCACATGTCCTTGCAAGCGGAACAAGTGCAGTATCTGCCCCTACACCTCTTCCCTCACTATCATTCAAGGCCCCAAACAGTCCTTCACCTGTGACTCTGTTGGGGCAATCTGCTGTATCTGGTGCTCCCCGGTGTGGCCTCCTGTACATCGATGAGACCTGACGCAGATTGGGAGACCGCTTCGCCAAGCGCCCACGCTCCGTCCGCCAGAAAAAGCGGGATCTCCCAGTGGCCATCCATTTCAATTCTACTTCCTATTTCCACTCCAACATGTCAGTCCATGCCGTGATGAGGCCACACTCAGTTTGGAGGAGGAACACCTTATATTCTGTCTGGTAGCCTCCAACCTGTTGGCATGAACATCAATTTTTTCAAACTTCCATTAATTGCCCCCACCCACTTTACCATTCCCATTCCTGTTTCCCCTCTCACCTTATCTCCTTCCCTGCCCATCGCATCCCTCTGGTGCTCCTCCCCATTCCCTCTCTTCCATAGTCTTCTACCCTCTCCTATAAGATTTCCTCTTCTCCAGTTCTTTATTTCCTTCACATATCAGCTTCCCAGCTCTTTACTTCACCCCTCCCCCTCTCCCGGTTTCACCTATCATGTACCACCTTGTACTTCTTCCTCCCCTCCCCCCACCTTCTTGCTCTAACTTCTCATCTCTTTTTTCCAGTTCTGATGAAGGGTCTGGACCTAAAACATTGACTGCTTACTCTTGTCCATAGATGCTGCCTGGCCTGCTGAGTTCCTGTAGCATTTTGTGTGTGTTTCTTGGATTACCAGCATCTGCAGATTTTCTCATCTTTATAAGTTAACCAAAGTATAGGCAAAAATAACTTTGGTTTGATAAAACAAGATATCACAAAAGCATAAAAACTCTATTCATTGTAATTTTATATATATCATTAGATTAGATTAGATTCAACTTTGTCATTGTGTGAAGTACAGATACAAAGCCAATGAAATGCAGTTAGCATCTGACCGGAAGTGCAAAAGAATAGTGTTATTTACAAAATAACTGCGAATAAAAAGTAAGTGCTACAGCACAAATATATAAAAGTACTGAAACAGTACAATATGGGTGCAATACTGCTTAGCGCTGTGATGTGAGGTTCAGCAGGGTCACAGCCCCAAGGAAGAAGCTCTTCCTGTGCCTGCTGGTACGGGAGCGGAGGTTCCTGTAGCACCTACCGGATGGGAGGAGAGTAAAAAGTCCATGGTTAGGGTGAGATGCATCCTTGATAATGCTTTTCGCCCTGCCCAGGCAGCCTTTATGGTAGATGTTCTCAATGGTGGGCAATTAGGTGCCGATAATCCGCTGGGCAGTTTTCACCACCTGCTGGAGTGCTTTGCGGTCCAATACGGGACAATTGCCATACCACACTGAGATGCAGTTGGTGAGTATGCTCTCAATGGTACAGTGGTAAAGGTCCGTCAGTATCCTGGGACAGAGGTGAGCTTTCTTGATGCTCCTCAGGAAATAAAGGCGCTGTTGCGCCTTTTTGATCAGGATGGAAGAGTTCAGGGACCAGGTGAGATCATCTGAAATGTGGATACCAAGGGATTTGAAGCTTCATACAATCTCCACTACAGCTCCATTAACGTAGTTGGGGACATGAGTGTGGCTCCTAGCAGGACTGAAGTTCACAATGATATCCTTGGTCTTCTGGGTGTTAAGGGCCAGGTTGTTGTCAGCACATCACGCAGCCAGGTGCTGGACCTCGTCCCTGTAGGCCATCTCGTCATCCCCTCTGATCAGGCCAACCACTGGTGTTGTCTGCGAATTTGATTATGGAATTAGAACAATGTACAGGAACGCAGTCATAGGTGAAGAGGGAGTATAGAAGAGGGCTCAGCACACAGCCTTGAGGCACGCCAGTGTTCAGGGAGAGAATGGAGGAGGTGAGGTTGTCTAGCTTAACAGATTGGGGTCTGTTAGTCAGTAAGTCCAAGGTCCAATTGCAGAGGGATGAGTTGATACCAAGCTGGCAAAGTTTGGCAATCAGCTTGGAGGGGATC
This sequence comes from Hemitrygon akajei, assembly GCF_048418815.1. Lineage (NCBI taxonomy): Eukaryota > Metazoa > Chordata > Chondrichthyes > Myliobatiformes > Dasyatidae > Hemitrygon > Hemitrygon akajei. The sequence goes on from NC_133134.1 coordinate 29,865,715, forward strand.
ACAGTATTGAATGCTGAACTAAATTCAATGAACAGTATTCTGATGTAAGAGTTGGGGCTATCCAGGTGGGTCAGGGCAGAGTGAAGTGCCATGGAGATGGCGTCCTCTGTTGACCTGTTGGTGCGAAAGGCAATTGATGGGGATCCAGGGTAGTGGGAAGACAGGATTTCAGAACCAGTCTCTCAAAGCACTTTGCAATGATGGAGGTGAATGCAACTGGGCAAAAGTCATTCAGGCCCGTGGCAGTGGAATGCTTCAGCACTGGCACGATGGTGGCAATATTGAAGCTTGTGGGGACATCTGCCTGGGCCAGGGACAGATTGAAAATGTCTGTGAAGACCCTGGCCAACTGCCCTGCTCAGACACTGAGCACACGGCCAGGTATTCCATCCGGACCAGCTGCCTTCCGTATATTCACCCTGCTCAGGGTGGCGCAAGCATCGGAGGTGGAAAGTGAGAGAGGCAGTTCACCATGTGGGAGACCCACCTTGAGGGTGACCTCCTTGTTCCCTCGGTCAAAGCGAGCGTAGAAGTGGTTGAGCTCACCAAGGAGGGAAGCAGAGCTGGAAGGGGGCACAGTACTAGGTGTAATAATCTGTATGCCATGCCACATGTACCGGGGGTCTGAGGAGTTGAAATGCTCCTCGATCCTCTATTTGTATGTGTTTTTAGCCTGAGAGATTCCTCTCCTCAGGTTGGCCCTGGCTGAGCTGTAAGCCTCCCGGTCTCCAGACCTGAAGGCTGAATCTCTGGCTTTGAGCAGGAGGCGAACCTCTCTGTTCATCCATGGTTTCTGATTGGGGAAAACTTTTATTTGTTGTTGTGATGTCACTATCTACATACTTGTTGATGTGCTCAAGGACAGAGTTGGTATATAAGTCAATGTTAATCTGAGAGTCTGTGCTGGCATGGGCAGCAAACGCACTCCAGTCTGTGAGCTGGAATTGGTGCTAAAGAGCAGAGTGGGCACCCTCCAGCCAGATCTGAATAGTCTTCATTGTGGGTTTCACATGTTTAATAACCAATGACCGGGCTATACTTGGGAAGCAGAAACCATGAGAGATGGTCGGACTGTCCCAGGTGGGGGAGGGTAGTGGCTTTGTAAGTGTCAGCCACATTTGTGTAGACATGATCTAAGGTTTTATTCATTTAGGAACCTTCACAGATTCATATAGATGTATGGCACCATCAACAAATTGCTCAGTTGAAATTTACATATCCCTTATTCCTGGAAAACTTTCAGTCTCTGATTTGAATAACACAATGACAGAACTTCTACGTCTCTCTGGGGTAGACAATTTCTCTTCATCACAGTCCCAAATGGCCTAGTCTTCATCCTCAAACTGTGTCCCCTGGTCCAAGACTCTGCCACACAGCAAATGAAGTCACTAAGCCAGTCAGATACCTTATTGTGCCATTTTGCCATAAATTCCTTGAATTTCAGAAGTGCTGACTATATTTAACAACTACCAACCATTTTACAAAATTGCACAATGTGTTAGGTTGTCTGGGCCTATGAATCTCAGATAATGTTCGTCACTATCAACAACACCTCCTAATTTCATGTCATCCACAAATTTACTAATCAAGCCTAACCTTCCACACAAGTCTGAAACGTTGGGGCTTACCGAAGCTTGCTAAAGTTCAAATAAAAAACATATGCTGCCCTAACCTAGCTTTTTGGTTACATCTTCAAAGAACTTTAAAAGGGTTGTCCAGCATGACTTTCCATGCACAAAAGCCAAGCTGACGCCTCCTCATCAGAATCTGTCTGCGCAAATGTTGTTAAATAGTGTCCCTTAGAATTTCCTCCAGTAACTTACCCACCGCTGATGTCAGGCTGATTGGCCTGTAGTTCCCTAGCTTGTGCTTGCTACATATCTTAAACCATGGAACAACATTAGCCAACTTCAAGTCTTTGGGAACTTCACCAGTGCCTAACATTGAAAAAAATACCCCCACAAGGGCCTCCTCAATTTCTTCTGTCACTTCCCACAAGATACGAGAATGCACTAGGTCAGGCCCTGGGGATTACAAATCTCTCCTCCCCTGTAATATGAATGTTCTCCAAAACATCTCCACTTGCTCCCTTTTCTCTTGATCAATCATGATTTTCTCCTCAGTAAACGCCTAGGAAAAATCGTCCTTAAACTCTCACCCAATTTTGCAGCTCGTGACATAGATGGCCTGATCTCTCCCTAGCCCCCTTAATACGTTGAACATTATTACTTAATACTCACTTAATACTCCAGATGATGTCGAGTCTCATGGTTAGATGGTGTGAGGTACGGGATTTTACTTTGGAGTTTGGTGAATGCAGCCAATCTTTGAGAATTTGATGTTTGCAAGTAAGTCAACTTTATTATCTGTGAACCTCAGCCAAATTAGTTTATCTTTCAGCTGTCTGACATCCGTTGCCACCACATCTGCTCCCTTTTTGTAAAAGGCTGACTGTGAGGCATCATCAGGCTGTCATTCATGCTCTGCGTCATTGAAGCATTGGTATTTTGCAGACAAAAAGTGTCATAGGTCATGCTTCTTAGCAGCAATTCAATAATGTTTTTTTTTGTTTTTGAGACGGGCATGAGCCAAACCTAAATATTTTACGTCAGCTTTTTAAAGCTTGCAACAAGTTAAGAACTTACAAAAATTTACAAATTTTTAATATTACCTGACAGTTTCCAAAAAGGTATTTATAATTCTGCAAGGTAAGTAGGCAGGCATAATTTAACTGAGGTGAAATAGACAGAAACAAAAAATATGCCTGAAGGGACTATTTCAGTCTGTATTTTGTTCAGTCCCTCCCTAACTACATTTACAACATTTCACATATTCGTGATCTGGTCAACAACTTTCAATTCTATGACCCTGATTGCCTCATTTTCACCATGAATGGCCAGTCCTATCCCTTAACAAGAAGGCTTTGAAGTTTTCTGCTTCTTTCTTGATGACAGACCCAACCAGTTCCCCTCCACCACCACCCTCCATGTGGAAGAACTGGTCCTCACCCTCAACAATTTCTCTTTCACCTTCTCCTACTTTCTCCAAATTCAAGGTGTAGTCATAGGCACCCACATAGGCCATAGTTATGCCTGCCATTTTGCTGGCTATGAGGAACAGTCCATGTTCCAAGCCTTTCCTGGTAGTACCCCCCAATTCTTCCTCCACTTCATTGACAACCGTGTTGGTGCTGCGACATGCACCCATGATGAACTCGTAAATTTCGCAATTTGGCCTCCAATTTCCACCCTGCCCTTAAGCTCACTCGGTCTATTTCGGACACCTCTCTTCCCTTTCACAATCTCCCTGTCTCCATCTCTGGAGACAAACTGTCTACTAATACCTTTTTTAAACCCACCAATCCTCACAACTAACTTGACTAAACCTCTTCCCACCCTGTCTACGGTGAAAATGTCATTCACTGTTTACTTTTCTTTAATCTCCACTGCATCTGTTTCTAGGATGAGGCTTGTTTCTCTTGTCTCCACCTACTACCACATGAGCTTCTGCCTTCAACACATCACTCTGTGCACTTCCTCCAGCTTCAACAGGGCCCTATCACCAAATACATCTTTACCTCACCCCTTTCTCCACTTTCTGCAGAATTGCTCCCTCAGAATTAGGCTTATTATCACCAGCATGTGATATGAAATTTGTTGACTTAGGATGCAGCAGTTCAATGCAAAACATAATATAGAACAGAAAAAAATAAATAAAATAAAAAATAATAAATAAGTAAATATATTACATTATATGTATATTGGATAGATTAAAAAAGTGTGCAAAAATGGAAATACTGTATATTTTAAAAAATGAAGTAGTGTCCAAAGGTTCAATGTCCATTTAGGAATCAGATGGCAGAGGGGAAGAAGCTGTTCCTGAATTGCTGAGTGTGTGCCTTCAGGCTTCTGTACCTCCTACCTGATGGTAACAGTGAGAAAAGGGCATGTCCTGGGTGCTGGAGGTAATTCATAATGGACGTTGCCTTTCTGAGACACCACTCCCTAAGATGTCCTGGGTACTTTGCAGGCTAGTGCCCAAGATGGAGCTGACTAGATTTACAACCTGCTGCAGCTCCTTTCAGTCCTGTGCAGTAGCCCCTCCATACCAGACAGTGATGCAGCCTGTCAGAATACTCTCCATGGTACATTTATAGAAGTTTTTGAGTGTATTTGTTGACATGCCAAATCTCTTCAAACTCCTAATGAAGTATAGCTGCTGTCTTGCCTTCTTTATAACTACATCAATATGTTGGAACCAGGTTAGATCCTCAGAGATTTTGACACCCGGGAACTTGAAACTGCTCAGTGTCTCCACTTCTGATCCCTCCATGAGGATTGGTATGTGTTCCTTTCTGTTACCCTTCCTGAAGTCCACAATCAGCTCTTTCATCTTACTGACGTTGAGTGCCAGGTTGTTGCTGCGGCACCACTCCACTAGTTGGCATATCTCACTCCAGTATGCACTCTCATCACCACCTGAGATTCTGCCAACAATGGTTGTATTGTCAGTGATTCCCTCATCCATTTTCCCTCCCCACTTGTCTCCCTCCTTGCACTTATCATTGCAAGCAGCAGAACTACTACACCAGCTCATTCACCTCCTCCCTCACCTCCATTCAAGGTCCCAAACAGTCCTTTTAGGTGAGGCAACACTTCACATGCAAATCTGTTGGGGTTGGCTACTGTATCTGATGCTCCCAATGCAGCCTCCTCTGCATTGGTGAGATCTGTTGTAGACTGAGGTTTGTTTTCTCAAGTACCTCATCTCCAACTGCAAAACATGGTGTCATTGGCAAACAAATGCGATATTAGAGTTGTTCTTAGCTTCACAGTCATAAGTATAAAGCAAGAAAAGGAGGAGGCTAAGCACAGAGCCTTGTGGTGCAGCTGTGTTGATGAAGATTGTGGAGGAGATGGTGTTATCACTCTGAACTGCCTGGGGTCTGCGAATGAAGAAATCAAGGATCCATTTGGAATACAGTTTCCAGTGCAAAACTGGACAATCAGCAGCAGAAGCAGACACCACAATCTGTGACCTTATGAAATGACACAACCCTCATTTTATCATTAATTTTCCAAATCAGAATTAGATTTATTATCACTGGCACACTAACTAAAATTTATTGTTTTGCAGCAGTAGTACAGTGTGAATATATTAAAAATATACTTAGAGTCATAGCAGTGGGCTCTTTGGCCCATCTAGACCATGCCAAGCTTAAAAAAGGGAATAATGCGATAGCACTCACGGCTTCATGGACTGTTCAGAAATCTGATGGTGGAAGGGAAGAAGTTCAAAGTAAATTTCTTATCCAAGTATATATATGTCAGCATAGACAACCCTGAGATTCATTTTCTTGTGGGCATACTCAATAAAGCCAATAACCATAATAGAATCAATGAAAGACCCCACACCAACAGGATGGACAACCAGTGTGCAAAAGACACAAACTGTGCAAATACAAAAAGAAAAAAAAGAAATTAATATCGATAGTAATAATAATAAATAAGCAATAAGTATCAGAACTTGAGATGAAGAGTCATTGAAAATGAGTCCATAGGTTATTGGGATGGAGCAAGTGAAATTATCCCCTCTGGTTCAGGAGCCTGATGGTTGAGGGGTAATAACTTTTCCTGAACCTGGTGGTGTGGATCCTGAGGCTCCTGTGTCTTTTACATGATGATGGCAGCAGTGAAGAAGCATAGCCTGTGTGGTGGGAGTCTATTTATATTCATTTCCATGGATGCTGTCTGACCTGCTGAGTTCCTCCAGCATTTTATGTGTGTTGCCATTTATTCTAAGTAACTTATCCTCAATTGAAATACATTCACCAGTTGTAGTTGTGAATAATCACCAGTCAGACCTTAAATCAATTAATCCATTGAGTTAATGTAGCTATTTACACAATAGATATGGGTTCTAGCCTTTTCTACCCCAGATAGAAAACAATTTCAATTATTGTTTGCTGTTTCTGAACCTGACTAGTTAAGAATTATGACATTTTTACTACTTACAGATCTGAAAACAGATTCTATCGAAGTCATTTACTTCGTAGTTTAGCAATTATGCCTTTGGATTTAGCAATTCAGAAGTAAATTAGCAGAACATGTGAAGATAAATCACACAATGGCTAGAAGGAGTTCTGGCTTAGTGTGCTCACTATTGTTATGCAGCAGCCAATTCGTGCACAGCAAGTTTTTACTAAAAGCAATGTTAAAAAGAGAAGATGATTATACTGCGTGAGGGGTAAGTATTGACCAAGGATAGCTTGCTGGCTCTTCTTCAAAATGGTGAGTAGAAACTCAAATCCATCTGATAAGTAGTGGTAACAGACACAAAATGCTGGTGGAACGCAGCAGGTCAGGCAGCATCTATAGGGAGAAGTGCTGTCGACGTTTCGGGCCATTTCCGGTCTCGGCCCGAAACGTCGACATTGCTTCTCCCTATAGATGCTCTCTTTTATTATTTACATACAAACATAGAGACATAGAAATCTACAGCACATTAAAAGCCCTTCGGCCCACAATGTTGTGCCAGCAATGTAACTACTCTAGGAACTGCCTAGAATTTCCCTACCACATAGCCCTCTATTTTTCTAAGCTCCATGTACCTATCTAAGAGTCTCTTAAAAGACCCTATTGTATTTCTGTTATTGCAGTATTTTTAATTTATCTGTTTAATATATATACTCTTACTGCAATTGATTTACTTAATTTTTCTATATTTTCTTGTATTGCAATTTACTGCTGCTGTTAAATTAACAAATTTAATAATTCCCCTTGTATGTTTAATATTTCAGAATCAGAATCTGATTTAATATCATTGGTATATGTCATGAAATTTGTTGCCTTTGTGGCAGCAGTACAGTGCAATACATTATAATGGGGAAAAAACATGTATTACAATAGTTAAATAAGAGTGCAAAATTAGAAATGAAAAGGTAGTGAGGTAGCATTCATTGGTTCATTGTCCATTCAGAAATCAGGTGACAGAGGGGAAGAAGCTATTCCTGAAATGTTGAGTGTGTGCCTTCATGCTTGTGTACCTCCTTCCTGATGGTAGCAATGAGAACAAGGCATAACCTGGGTGATGGTGGTCCTTAATGATGGGTGCCTCCTTTTTTAGGTGTTGCTCCTTGAAGATGTCCAGGATACTTTCAGGCTGGTGCCCATGATGGTGCTGACTAATTTTACAACTCTCTGCAGCTTATTTTTGATCCTGTGCAGTACTCTGCCACCTTACCCCCATACCAGATGTTGATACAGCCAGTTAGAATGCTCTCCATGGTACATATGAAGAAAATTGTGAGTGTCTTTGGTGACATACCAAACCTCCCCAAACTCCTCATGAAATATAGCCACTGTTGTGCCTTCTTTGTATCTGCATCGATATGTTGTGTCAAGGTTAGATCCTCAGAGATATTGACACTCAGGAACTTGAAATTGCCAACTCTTTCCACTTCTGATCCCTCTATGAAGATTGGTGCATGTTCCCTCTACTTAACCTTTCTGAAATCGCCAATCAGTTCTTTGGTCTTCTTGACATTGAGTGCAAGGTTGTTGCTGCGACACCACTCAAATAATTGATATATCTTGCTCCTGTACAGACACTTGTCACCATCTAAAATTCTGCCAACAATAGTTGTATTGTCAACAAATTTATAGATGGCATTTGAGCTATGCCGAGCCATAGATTCGTTGGTGTAGAGCGGGTAGAGCAGTGGGCTAAGCATACATACCAGTGAGGCACACCAGTGTTGTTTGTTAGTGAAATGGAAGTGTTATTTCTGATCCCCACAGATTGTGGTCTTCTGGTTAGGAAGTGGCGGATCCATGTGCAGAGGAAGATACAGAGGCCCAGGTTCTGGAGCTTTTTAATCAGAACTGTAGGAAGGATTGTGTTAAATGCTGAGCTGGAGTCAATAAGCAGCATCTTGACGTACAGGTAGTTAATTGTATTGTCTAGGTGATCCAAGGCTGTGTGAAGAGCCAAAGATAACGCATCCATTTTAGACCTATCGTATCAATGGGCAAATTGCAATGGGTCCAGGTCCTTACTGAGACAGAAGTTAATTCTAGCCATAACCAACCTCTTAAAACATTTCATAACCATAAATGTGAGTGCTACTGGATGCTAGTCATTAAGGCAGCTCATCCTGCCCTTCTTGGGCACTGGTATAATTGTTGCCCTTTTGAAGTAGGTAGGAACTTCCTGATGGTAGCAATGAGAGATTGAAATGTCTTTAAACATTCTGCCAGTTGATTGGCAAAGGTTTTCAGAGCCCCAGCAGCTACAACATTGTGACCTGTTTCCCTGCAAGGGTTCATTCTTTTGAAAGACAGCCTGATACTGGCCTCCGAGACAGGGTCACTGGGTGCTGCAGGGATCCTCATAGCTGAAATGTTATCCTCTCTTTCAAAGTAATCATAGAAGACATTGAGCTCATCTGGGAGTGAAGCATCACTGCCATTCACGATGTTAGGTTTTGCTTTGGAGGAAGTAATAGCCTGCAAACCCTGCCAGAGTTGATGTGCATCCAATTTCGCCTCCAATTTCATTTGGCATTGTTCGTTTGCTCTTGAGACAGAACTCTGCAACTCATTTTCTTGTACAGCCTTGGGTTCCAAGACATATTTCAGTAATATTGTAAATATATTGTTTGATTAAGCATTCATTGTTTAGTTCTATAATTCATTACAGGTTATATATAATAGTACCTGCATGGTATATGTCATCACATCATAATTGCCTGCCTCAGTGAAGTAAAAATGAGGTAGTGTGGCGACCCACTTCCTAGCACACTCGAACCGGCTCACAAATAGCCAGCGCGCCGGCACAAAGGCCAGGTCTGCTTCACCAACAAAGGGAAAAGCCTGCGGGGGTTTGTGAGTACGTACCCCTTACAGCATCCGCGCCTGGGGAGGGCGGGATGAGGGAGGCTTTAAAGCAAGGCTGTGAAGTTCGAATAAAATCTTCTTCTTTAATTGCAGTTTACCAACTCCGTGTCGTTATTTTAGCGCTGCGTGTAGCACACCGCTACAATTGGTGACCCCGACGGTCCAAACGATTTTTGGACCGGAGGCGACGCGTTTTCGACTCCATTCATAGCTTGGCGCACCCCTCCATCAGGACAACCGTCTGGATGGTCTCCAGCAGGTTCATTTGGCATGGACTCCGCAAGCAGGTCAGTGAATGGGCCAGAACGTGCATGCACTGCCAGACGGCCAAGGTGCAGCGGCACACCAAAGCTCTGCCGCAGCAGTTCCACCCCACCCACCGGCGTTTCGACCACATTCATGTGGATATCATGGGCCCCCTGCCAGTGTTGCGCAGAGCACGGCACCTCCTGACTATCGTGGACCGGTTCACAATATGGCCAGAGGCAATCCCACTCACCGACACCACCTCCAAATCCTGCGCCCGGGCACTGATCGCCACCTGGGTGTCCTGCTTTGGTGTACCGACCCACATTACCTCCGACAGAGGCCCCCCGTTCACCTCCAGCCTGTGGTCAGCTATGGCCAGCCTTTTGGGGACACAGCTGCACCACACCACTGCCTACCACCCACAGTCAAACGGCCTGGTGGAGCGTTTCCACCGTCACCTAAAGTCGGCTCTTGTGGCCCGCCTGAGAGGACCTAACTGGGTGGACGAGCTTCCCTGGGTCCTACTTGACATCCGCATGGCGCCCAAAGACGATCTGCACGCCTCGTCAGCCGAGTTGGTGTACGGCGCACCCCTGGTCATCCCCGGGGAGTTCATCCCAGCCCCAAGGGGGCAAGCGGAAGAACCCGCAGCAGTCCTGGGCAGACTATGCGAGAGGCTCGGTGACCTGGCCCCCATACCCACTTCACAGCATGGGCAGAACCCGACCTGCGTACCCAAAGACCTGCAGAACTGTAAGTTTGTGTTTGGACGAAGGGGCGAGCATCGGCCACCGCTGCAACGGCCCTACGAGGGGCCGTTTACGGTGCTCAGGAACAACGGGTCCACGTTCATGCTGGACGTTGGGGGGAGAGAGGAGGTTTTCACGGTGGACCATGTGGACTTGGCGCAACCGGTCGAGTTTCCGGCACTGCGGCGCAGAGGCAGACCTCCCAAACAGGGTCCAGCCCAGACTATGGACATTGGGGGGTGTATCGCTGGTTCTGGGGGGGTGTTATGTGGTGACCCACTTCCTAGAGCACTCGAACCGCTCACAAATAGCCAGCGCGCCGGCACAAAGGCCAGGTCTACTTCACCAACAAAGGGAAAAGCCTGCGGGGGTTTGTGAGTATGTGCCCCTTACAGCATCCGCGCCCGGGGAGGGCGGGATGAGGGAGGCTTTAAAGCAAGGCTGTGAAGTTTGAATAAAATCTTCTTCTTTAATTGCAGTTTACCGACTCCGTGTCGTTATTTTAGCGCTGCGTGTAGCACACTGCTACAGTAGACACATTTCCCCAGGATCGTGTGTTTTTCTTTCTATTAATTTCTGGAGTTACAAAATGTTAGAGTGATGTTGAATAGATCCTTAAATGAACCCAAGACATTGAATCTGTTGAAGTATAGCACATTTTTATCTTCACATAAGGAGAGAGAGACATTTGTGTAAAAAAATGGGCAGCACAGTTTTTTCCTTTGCAATGAGAGAAAGATGCTTGAGTTTAAAGAACAGCAGAAAATGGATGAAATTCGCAGGTTCATGAACAGTGAGTACTGAGTGATAATAATAATAATAAATTTTAAAAAGCAAGAAGCTCTGGCCACATTGGAAAGATAGATGCCTTTGATTGCAAAACAGATAACTGGATGATGTACACTGAACAAATATAGCAGTATTTTAAAGCAAATGGAATAGCCTATGATATATGAATGCCAGGTTTGCTGAGTGCAACTGGTGGAAGAGCATACAGTTTACTTAGAAGTTTGATTACTCTAATCAAACCAACAGAAATGTGCTATGCTGATAGCGTGAACATAGTGCAGAAACATTTAGAACTGAAACCATTGTTGATTACAGAATTCTTTAAATTTCATAAGCAGAATCAAAAGGCCAAGGTGTCCATTTCAGCTGATGTGGCAGAATTGACGAAATTGTCTTGAGAGTTCTCAGTTCAGTATAATGGGCTTAATGACGCACCAAGAGATCATCTAGTTTGTGAAATCTTACAAGAAAGCATTCATAAATGGGATCCCAGCTGAAATACAACTCACTATTGAAAGCAGTTGAAATCGCTGTATCATCAGCAAGAGGTACAACCAAGTTGTAGTGAGGATGACTAAAATTGCAATGGCTGAACAAAAATCTGTCTGAACAAAGAGACTGGGTTACCATTGTGGCAGCAGCTCACATACACAAACCAATGCAGGTTTAAAGGTAAAACATGCAGAAAATGCAACAAAGTCAGACCCATACAAAGAACAAGTTGGGCAGTCAAAAATAAATGGATTGCACAGGCAAGAGATAAAGATAAAAAGTCAAGTTGCAGTTTCAATAAATGCACTCATCTGCGTGCTGTTGATGAAAATCCTGATAATGATGAGAGTGACATAGGACTAAGTAGCCTTGAGATTTAAAATGTGAAAATGAACACGGGACAAGAAATATGGCTTATACCAGAAGTGAATAGAAATTAATTAGAAACATTAGAACCATAGAAAACATACAACACAATACAGGCCCTTTGGCCCACAAAGTTGCGCCAAACATGTCCCTACCTTAGAACTACCTAGGCTTACCCATAGCCCTCTATTCTTCTAAGCTCCATGTAGCCATCCAGGAATCTAAAAGGCCCTATCATTTCTGCCTCCACCACCACCGCCGGCAGCCCATTCCACGCACTCACCACTCTCTGAGTAAAAACCTTCCCCCGGACAGTGAAATACAACAACCAACAAAACACATTGGCTGGTAGATGGTTAAATCAGGAGGGCCGGCATTGTGGGGGCGTGATTGGCTGAAACAACTACAACTTGATCGGAGACCCATTCACAATTTGTATGCCACATCCCCTGCAAAGCGGTCAACTGAAAGTGAATTAAGAAAGGTACTGGATGATGCCACAGCAATGTTCAGGGAGGCATTGGAAAACTAAAACATATCAAGGGTAAAATAGTGTTAAATGAAAATGCCACACCCAAGTTTTACAAAGCTCATTCGATTCCTTATATCATCCAGGATAAAGTAGCCAGTGAGCCGGATTGTAAGGAGGATGAAAGAATTCTTTCTAAGCTGGAGTGGAGCCCAAGGGCAACATCAGTGGTCTCAGTAATCAAGAAGAGTAGGTCTGCCAGGATCTGTGGTGATTTTAAGGTCCACATCTACCCAGTTGATCAATGTGCTGTGGCCAGGATAAAAAATATCTTTGCAAACCTTTCTGGAGGAAAACACTTCAGCAAACACTCAACCTTAGGTGAGGCCTACCTACAGAGGGATATGAGAGAAGAGTCCAAGTGTTTCTCACCATTAACACTCATAAAGGGCTTTATCACTATAATAGACATAATTTTGGAGTAGATCTGCACCTGCGCTCTGGCAGAGGGCTATGGATCAGGTGCTGCAAGGCTTCACAGGGACTCAGTGTTACCTGAATGACATCATTGTTAATGGTGAGGATGACAGGAACATCTCCAAAATCTCAAGATAGTGTCAAAAAGATGAAAAGATTATGGGCTCAGAGTGTGATGCAGTAAGCGTGAATTTATTAAACCAAGTATGACTTACTATGGTCATACGATTGACGCACAAGGATTACACAACAGCGCTGAGAACATTCAAGCAGTGGTGGACGCCCCAATGCCAAAGCATATATTACAGTCGCGGACCTTTTTAGGATCTGTCAAATACTATACCAGGTTTCTGCCACTGTGCTCCACCCCTTGACTCATTATTACACATCAGGAAGAAGTGGACAAAGCAGTGTGAGGTGTCTTTTCAAAAGCCAAAGGAAGTGATGACATCAAACACTGTACTCACATATTATGATCTCACCATCCAGCAAAGCTTATCAGTGATGCATCAGCTTGTGGTATATAGTAGGTGCAGTCATGTTACACGTTATGTGTGGAAGTGAATGCTGTATAGCCTTTGCATCACATTCCTTTACTGCTGCAGAGGAAAATTAAGCACAGATTGACAGAGAGGCCTTGAGTCTGGTTTGGGGTGTAAAATGATTCAACCAGTACTTGCACAGGAGAGAGTTTACCCTCATTGCTGTTCATCAAGCGCTAGTGTCCATTTTGAAATCAACAGCAGGGTATTTCACTAAGAGCTGCAGGCCAAATGCAGAGACAGTTCTGCTTCTTTGATGACACAATTATACGACCGAATTCAAGAGGACAACTAATCATGAAAATGCTGATTGATTGTCCCATTTACCCTTGGCAAAGGAAATAACCTGAAAAATTTACAAAAGAGGACACTTTGCTTGATGTATTTTCCCTAATCCAGAACGCTTAGTCAGTGACAATGGACCAGTTTCAGTCATTCCTGAAAATGAATGGAATAAGACATATTTGCACCCCACCACCCAGCTACAAGTGGCTTGGTGGAATGTTTTGACCAGAACCTAAAGAAGGCACTGCAGGCAATGTCAGCAGAACACGCCACGCTGACACTGAATCAGAAACTCATCTAGTTCGTTCTTGCATATCACAATGCAGCACACTGCACAACCAACAACTCGCCAGCCATGCTGCTCATGGGTTGCCCTTTGCACTCAATCTTGGATGTCCTCAAAGCCAATCTCAGAAAAAGTGTGCAGGACAAACAGCTGAGACAAACAAGGAGGCTTGATGTTTCACTCCTGGACAAGCAGTCCTGGTTGGGGAATACAGAGATGATCAAAAGTGAGTACTTGGTAAGATTACTGACAGAACTGGACCACTTTCCTACACAGTGGAGATTGCTTCTGATGTCGACTGGAGGCAACATATAAATCAGTTGAGGAGAAAAGAATCAATTGTTAGAGAAGAAAGGCATCCAGATCTGTCAGAACCATTTCTTGCAGTGCCCAAAGTCAACTCCTACAATCTCCACAGAGGAGGCCCCAGAACCTGAGGTAGTTTAAAGCCACAAGTCTCACCTGCCAAGCAGAGTGACCTCCCTCCCCGTCAGGAACGCCAGTATCCCACTAAAGTAAGAAATCCTTCACAGCATTTAAACCTTTAGGCCAGAAGGGGACAAATTAAAATTTACCATGGTATAGATAAAAGAGTTTATAGCTAAGCAGGGAGGAGTGTTGTGTACTTAATCTTTCAGCAATACTTGAGTAATGTTGTAAATATGTTATTTGATTAAGCATTCTTTGTTTCTTTACATACAGCAATTCATTATGTGTTATATATAAAATTACATGAATGGCATACATCATTACACCATCATATCATAACTGCACACTTCTCCAAAGAAGACCTGTTTTCCTGGACTCCTGTATTTTCTTTCAATTATTTTCTGGACTTCTGAAACATAATATCCCTCAGTGTTATCTTAAACTTTTACCTTCAAGAGCCTGGAGTGAGATACGATCCCAGAACTTTCTAACTCAGAGTCAAGTGTGAATTGATAAGAATTTTGTTTGAAAATATCTGCTTGAAATAAAAGCCTGGTGTTTCTATAAGAGACTGAGAACAAGTTAAATATTGTCCAGTGACATTCACTCTGCTGGAAGAACCTAGTGCTTTGTCCACCATCTGTGGAGGGAAAGGAATTGTCAGCACTTCTGATGCAGGGGTTTAACCCAAAACATTGGCAATCCCTTCCCACCACCAGATAATATTCATCCCACTGAATTCCTCTGACAGACTGTATGTTGCTCCAGCTTTTAACATCTGCTGTCTCTTGAAACTTACTATCATTATCTGGCGAAGCCTACATGTAATACAATTCCTATAACGGCAATTTCTTCTCCTGAGAGGGCAAGCAAGCAACACGTTTTATTCAAGTACCAGAATTAAAGACAGCATTCCATCATCACTTTCTCAGAACAACAGAAAAAAAAGACAAAGATACCAGCCCTGCCACTATTTGTTTAAAATTAAAAATTATACAGCAGGGGAGGTACAAATTGAGGGTAAGACAGAGATTCTACCAGACATGGTGCGCTACCAATGTGCTGTGTTATTTAAAATGTCTACACGGTAGGGGTGTAGGCTCAAAAGTCAAGATAAGACATTATGAAATCTGCTGAGATGAAGATAAGCAGGAGGTGGCAGTAGAGAGCTAGCAAAGACTGAAATAGTGATGGAAAATAATACAAAGATTAAACTGTTAAAATGTTACAACAGGAGTGAAATACTGAAATAGGCAAATCATCATTTCCCTCTTGTATGAAGTATTCTAATGAACAGTTACCAAGAAATGAACTATTATATGTTTCTGATAACGTAGCTATTTTACTTTTAAACTTAAGTAAATAAAACAGTTTATATTGGAACTCTATTGTCTAATGTTAAATCCTGTGAGCCAGCAGGATGAAATGATGATTGATTAATTGTAGATCAATTTTCCTGATGTTTGGTTACAAAGAATGATGAAGTATATTCTACCATTGCTAAATTTGACAGAGCATCTGATTATGTAAAGGAACCTGCTGAAGTATAATTAAATCAACTTGTTCTACAGAAAATACTTAGCAATGCATATGAAAAAATGCAAATTTTATTCAGGCATGTTTCTTTCAAAGCTATTGCACTTTTTTGCAACATCGAAGCCAACCATTGGCACTTGTTAATTCTACCAATGCCTCAAGTTATCACAATCCATGCATCCTTCTACTGTCCATAAAAATGTCAGATTTTGTCTAAACTTTGCACAGCTTAATATAAGCGAAGCCACACTGATCCCAGGCAAATAGTAACTAGCTTTTATTGTCACAACTAAGTTAAACTTTTCAGAAGTAGAGGAAAACAGGAGTGCAACCTAGGATGTTGTTTCATTCTTAGCCAAATGATAAACAGTGCCTACTTAAGCAGGGTGTCTGTGATCAAAACCAGGAACTTCAGAGAGCTGTGCTAAATATAATGATAGATACCAGCAAATGCCATTACCATAGTTCAAGCATTCTTAATACAGGCGGTATTTTAATTAATATTAATCAGAATCTGAAACAAAGCAAGTTGAATGGACTTTATCTCCTCACTGTTTATCAAGGCAAATTTGATGCTATTACAATTCTGGTTTAATACAGGTATTGCCAGATTAAAAGGAGATTTAACACTGCTGATGCTAGTCATAATGTGTCTTCACACATAATATAAAAGATCACAATTCTCTAGAGTTAACATAACTTTTCACGAATTCTTAGTAATTATGTAAATCAGAAATGCTTAAAATATGAATGCAATCCTAGAATTTAATATATTTACAGCTAAGTGAGCAACTTTGACATCATGGTAGCATAGTGGTTAACACAACGCTTTACAGTACTGATGACTCTGGTTCAGTTCCTGCTGCTGCCTGTAAGGAGTTTGTATGTTCTCTCCGTGACCGTGTGGGTTTCCTCTGGGTGCTCTGGTTTCCTCCCACAATTCAAAGATGTACCGGCTGGTAGGTTAATTGATCATCGTGAACTGTCCCATGACTAGGCTAGGATTAAACTGGGAGTTGCTGGGCAGTGTGGCTGGAAGGGTCTACTCCACATTGTACACAATAAATAGATAGATAGATGGTAACATGGATAATACTGAGTTATCAAGTAGTATCAAGAGGAAATTTCATCTATCAGAACTCTCTTTAGAGACTGGAAATGTCTGTGTGTAGCTTCCAGTAATTAATCCTCTTGATGATAACTACATCCAAAAAGAAAAGGATGTCTCATCTCAAGAGGTTGCCTGAGAACAAAGTGATATTTAATGTTATTACCTGCATTTCATGTTCCATTTGCCAAAACTTTTAAAAAAACTGAATCCATTGGAAAAAGATCCAGACGTAAGAAAATGAATCAACTTACATTTTCCCTTTAATACTCTATTCTGTATGTTTCAAGTCAACTTATCAATTGTTCTATGGCTTCGCTACCTTTTGTACAGGACAGTCTAATTTCACTCATTCATATATGGCCTCTGTTCTTTTCTAAGTGATGGACAGACAATTCACTGGTGTGGATTCTAAACAGAAGTAAAGAGCTAGATGTGGGATGCTTATCTATCAAATTACACCTCATATTGAAAATTCATCCCCAAGAAACAATGTGAGATGAGCCAATGGAAGGATTCAATAGAATTTTCATAAATTAATGGAGAGTAAGAATATTAGGTTCCTTAGGCCAATAAAAGGCAGACTAGCACTTATGTAGCACTTCAACATCCCCTTCAGAAAGCATCCCATATCCCTTTCAGAAAACTTAAAGACTTTCACAACCAATAAAGTTCTGCTGAAATGTAATTATTTTTGTATTCCAAGAACCATAGCTGTCAACCTGCACACTTCCTCCCACAAACAGCACAGTGATGCTGATCAGCTAATTAGCTTTAATGATGCTGAGTGACAGACAATTATTGGTCACAACACAGAACAACAATCCTTATTTTCGTTGACATGCAGGATAGTATTTTATGCCCATCTGAAAGAGATGACATTGTATAACATCTCAGCACCTACAGCCATGCAGCTGAGTGTCTTATATGCTCTAATTTATGAACCCACAACCTGTCTTAGATACTAAAGTGTAACTACGGAAGCCACAGGGGTAAATTCATTTGTCCTTCTATCTTTAGAATCATGACCAGATTCAAGAGCTGCTTGTTGCAAAAGGGGAATGACTTTTGGGACATAATACATTTCTGATTTTACTTGTCCTTGGAACCAGGTATATTTACTTTGAAATGTCACTAGAGTGACAGATCTTATTAGTAAGTAATCACAGGGAGATGCCTTTCAGAGGATGGACCATTATCAAGTGAAGAGTCAGCATTTTAAAGCTATGGTTCTGAAACAGGCCAGTCAAGAGAAAAAAAACAGGCTGTTGCTCCAATCACAAACAAGAGGCAATCTGAAGTTGCTGGAAATCCAAGAAACACACACACAGAATGCTGGAGAAACTCAGCAGGTCAGGCAGCATCTATGGAGAAGAGTAAGGTTGACGTTTCAGGCCAAGACCTTTCATCAGGACTCCTACCTTAGGCCACGAACTTATTAATCACCCCGATGAGTTATTAACTTCAAACTTTCTGCATAATCACTCATGCATGTAACGAGAGCTGTATAACTCATCTCCTTCTACCTTAGGCCACGAACTTATCAATCACCCCTGCTGCGGACACTTTCTGGAGGTCCAAGATCCATATGCAACACGACCGCTGGACTAAGTGTGTAAATGTAGGAGGGGACTATGTTGAAAAATAAATGTGCTAGGTTTTCTAAAATTGACTGCTTCTACCTTAGGCCATGAACTTATCATTCACCCCTCGTATGAGTCACAAACTGTATAGCTGAATTCTGGGTATTATACCACTTAAGATGGCCTGACAGCCACTTGAGAAACATTATTTAGAATTAGTAGTATTAATGGCTATCAATACATATGCAGCACAATTGGAGGCTATTTAGTATATTTCATCCATAAGGATATTTTTAGAGCAATGCGTATTTCAATACCGCAGCTGTCCATGACTTCATAGACTGCAAATAATGAAAAAGTCTATTTCTCCCTCGGTTAGAACTGAGGAAAATATAATCATTAGTGTACTGTTCTGGACACTATCAACCCACCGGATAAGGAAAATCAGCAAAAGTCATGCACAAGCAGACATTGTATTCTGCTACCGTAAAACAATAAAAAACACATTTTCTTGATTTAATTGATAAGCAATGGGACATTGTTTCCTGAAATGTTGTTAAGTTTAACAGTAATGCCAGCATTGATCAATCGGTGCTGATATCTGATGGAAAGTATATGTGAGTGTCCAATCCAATGCCATTTAATTAGAATTAATTGACAGCATGACTCGTAAACTAATGTGGCTGTAAATCATTGCCACAAATTCATGTCGCAGTTAAAGATGCTTTAGGTCTAAGTGTTTAATTACAGAAACATATTAGCATACTTACCCAAAGTGAAAACAATAATAAATCATAGCAAAACCAAGCTTTTCCTTAGCTCACAGGATATGCCTGAGATATCTTTTCAGTTAATCTACAGCAACCACATTAGTACTATTAAATAATAACACAACTATGATTTTCATAATCTCTCAAAAGTGCCAATATTCCATATTTTTGTGTAATTATCAGTTGAATTCCTCCCCTTTTATACATGCATGATGGCATGTAAATGATTGTTTTGTTTTGCATGTTCTCATTTCTGTTGCTAGGCAACCATGACCAATAAACATTACAGCAGTTTTGTACCTCAGTTCAGCCAAATGATTCCACCAGGAATATTTGGCATCTCATTCAAATTACTTAAGATTTCCTTTGTTAATGTTGTATTTCAGAATCAGAATCAGGTTTATTATCATTGACATATGTTGTGAAATTTGTTGTTTTACTTCAGCAGTACAGTGCAATACCTACAGTGCATGATAAGTTACAAGAAGAATAGGTAATGCAAAAAGAGAGCACAAGATGTGAGGTAGTGTTAATGGATTATTGTCCGTTCAGGAATCTGGTGGCAGAGGGGAAGAAGTTGTTCCCAAAACATTGAATATGTGTCTTCAGGCTCCCATACCTCCTCTCTGATGTGGGCATGTCCTGGATGATAGGGGTCCTTAATGATAGATGCCATCTTTTGGGGGCATCTCCTTTTGAAGACATCCTTATGTAGTTGACTACATAGTTTATAAGTAAACTGTTATATTTCCAATTTAAGTGGGAGAATTTAAAGAACCTGATTTTTTAAAATCTGTTTAGCCTTGAAATGGGAATTATTCCCCATAAACCTACTTTACAGAAAAAAATGAGATCCTAAACATATTATCAAATCTGGGAATTTTACACAAGGTGAGGAAAGCTTAGGTCTGAGGGAGCTAAAACAGTTGGTGCCTGGAAAATCCCATCAAATTCATGCTACATGTCCATTGAAAGTATTTCAATACTCAGCCAGCAGGAACCCAAATCCTCTGCCCTATTGCCTCAACAATTTTATGACAGGCTCATGCTTGTTCAGATTGAAACCAGTCTGTATCTCCAAAAGAGATGGCGAAAGAGTGGAAATCACAGTAGAAGTGATTAAGATTACTGAAAGATAGATGACACTGTTGCCATCATGGCTTCTGCCATTTTGGCTATGGTTACCAGTTTACTACAGAAGGGTTTATTAAGTACCTTATCAATTCTGAGGGTGTCCATGGCTCAGAGGGACATTCATATTTTATCCTCTCTTAGGATAACATTATTCATGACCAGATTGTCATTACATTGCCAAAGCTTCCTTGCTTTGACCTGTCATCTAGGCAGGCGTCAGTACTGCTCAGATGGTGCAGTCTGAAACTAGGCAGAGCTGCTCATGATTACATTCCAAGGACATCTGCAGTCTCCTTCACAGCGTGAGGATCAAGGATCTGGTGAGAGGTCACTGAGTTGAAACATAAACATTGCTTCTCTCCCTCCAGATGCTTCCCGACACAGCATTCTTTGCTTTTGAATAGCCAGTGGATCCTTTTTGCTGCTTTTCAATCCTCCATTCAGCCTTCCTCTGAATGATTGCAGTTTTCCATAGAATGGAATGTTATAGAATCTAATCAGTGCTTCTTGACATTTGACGATTTTCAACAGCAAACATTCATCATTTACTTGGAATATTCAGGGAAAGAATCTTACTCTGGTAGCATCTAAATATTACCAAAGTAAGATCTGATGCAAAGACACACTTCTGATATAAAACGCATGTCACCACACCTCGTTGATGTATAGCAAGGGTGCTGAAGATATGGGGAACAGGCAGATGGTGAAATCAATAAGCGTTTAATGCTGTTTTGATACCAGTATTGTCACTTTCCATTCAATGGTCCAGTTAAGTGTTCTCTTAGTCACATGTGGGTGACTATTCATTCAGCAACAGAATAGTCTTACCAAAAGTGTTATTATTTTGTAATTTATTTTTTTATTGAAGTTCATCATCAAGTTCATTATCTATTAGTTGCCTGTTGATGCGTTCCACCTTTGGTCACAATTCTATTGATAATGCTGTCTCGAGTTTTATTAATCTATAAAAAGTGGAATGGCTAGCATTGAAAGATGTTCTCCTGACATCAAGGCTTATTCACAAAATCATTCTTACAAGATATCAGGGCACCAGTGAGCTTTGCTCTGACAATTGAGCATCACTGGGAGATATAGTGCTGACTGCACAGGGCAGGACAAGCTACAAGCGCAATGAGGAGGAATAGGAGTGGAAGACGTGATCATAGAAGAAAAGGAAAAAGAAGGAGTAAAGAGTAACATAGACAGGACTGTTACTATAGGCTGTATGTAATAATTAACTATGAGCGAGTCACCTAGAACTACTATACACACTCTCTCAGTTTCCCACATTGTGGAATATCACATGGTCTTCTTAACTACAGTACAAAAATAAAAACCAGCTAAGTTATCCACAAGAATTTACTCATCTCAGAGTTGCCCTAACTTAAATCAACAATTCCTGTTTTTTGTGGCAGAGAATTCCACACTTTTACAATATTTTTCTGGAAGTGATTGCAAACATCACCCAAAATGACGGTGTAATTTTAGGGACATGTGCCCTACTTGCATCCCGATCACATTATTAAAAACTGTCTGTGGAGTTTTGGTCATGATCTAAACTGGGTTCTCACATGGTTCATCCAAATATTTTAGTTTCTAATTTATATTCAAAGTACATATATGTCACCATATACAACCCAGAGATTAATTTTCATAATAAATCAAATAACCATAATAGTATCAATGAAAGACCACACCAACCAGTGTGTAAAAGACAACAAACTATACAAAAGGAGAGAAAAAAGAAATGATGATAATAATAATCATCATCATTATGATAATCATCATCTTCCCAGAAACAGAAGGGAATACAGGACCAGATGCTTAACACAAAAAAAGGAAAAATACATAATAAAAACCAACAGACTCAAGATGATAAATGTAGAAAATGCCAGGAAAAACCAGAAACAACTCAACACATTACAGGGTCCTGTAGCAGTTTAACTCAATCTGATTACCTGTACAGGCACAATCAAGTGGCAAACACCATTCACCAAAATCTTGCTTTAAAATACAACTCAAAGAAATCACACCTGACTATAAATACAAGCCTGATCCAGTTTTAGAGTTAGATTCTCACAAATTATATTACAACAGACACATTATTACAGATAGGACAATCTATAATAACCATCCAGATATAATAATAAGGATAAACAAGCAAAAACAACTTACTTAATAGATATATCCATTTCAAACACACATAACTTACAGAAATCAATCGGTGAAAAATACCAGAAATAAACTGAATTAAAAGAGTAAATTGAAAGACTTTAGAACATGAATAGGTTATACATTATCCTGATAATAATATCTACAACTGGTATCATCCCAAAGGCACTACACAATAGCTTTAAACAATTAAGGCTACTCAGTAACCTCTATGTAAATCTTAAGAAAGCCACAATGCTAAATACCACGAGAATAGTCTGAAAGATCTATTCAGATGCAATTGAGAAATGGGTGTGCTTGGCTACCCCTGTACCTCAGGTTTTACAAGCTTGACCTGAGAAAAAATGAGCTTATAATAAAAATAAATAAGCAATAAATATCATGAGATGAAGAATCATTGAGAGGATCCTGTGCCTTCTTCCTAATGTTAGCAGAGAGATTGGAGAATGGCCTGGGTGGTGGGGGTCCTTGATGATGGATGCTGCTTTCCTGCGACAACACCATGTAGCTGTGCTCAATGAAGGGGAGAGCTTTACCTATGATGAACTGGGCCATATCCATTACTTTTTGTAGGATTTTCCTTCAAGGGCATTGGTGTTTCCATATCAGACTGTGATGCAGCCAGTCAGTGTACTCTCCACCACACATCTATAGAAATTTGCCAAAGTTTTAGACATCATGTTGAATCTTCACAAACTTCTAAGGAAGTAGAAGCACTGCTGTGCATTCTTCATAATTTCACTTATGTGCTGGGCCCAGGATAGGTCCACCAGAACGATAACACCGAGGAATTTAAAGTTGCTGACCCTCTCCACCTCTGATCCTCTGATAAGGACTGGCTCCTGGACCTCTGGTTTTCCCCTCCTGAAGTCAATAACTTGCTCCTTGGTCTTGCTGATATTGAGTAAGAGGTTGTTGTTGTGACACCACTCAGCCAGAGTTTCATTCCCCCCCCCCCCCCCCCCCATATGCTGATTCATTACCACATTTGATTCAGCCTACCACAGTGGTGATGTTGACTGAGGTCAGCAAATGAGGAAATCAAGGATCCAATTGCAGAAGGAGGTATTGAGGCCAAGGTCTTGAAGGTTAATGATTAGTTTTGAGGGGATGATGCTATTGAACTCTTCATCTCATGATATTTATTGCTTATTTATTTTTATTATAAAATCATTTTTTCTTAGATCAAGCTGGTAAAACCTGAGGTACGGGCATAGCCAAGCACACTCATTCAATAAAGAACATCGTGATGCTTCCATCTTCGCTGTTCAGATGTTCCAGGGTTGAGTGAAAAGCCAATGAAATAGCATCTGCTGTGGACCTGTTGCTCAGGTAAGCAAATTGAACCAGATCCAAGTTGCTTTTCAGGCAGGAGTTGATGTGTTTCATCACCAACCTCTCAAAATACTTTGTCACTATGGATGTAAGATGATAGTCCTTGAGGCAGGTTACCACATTCTTCTTAGCCACCAGTATAATTGAAGCCTGCTTGAAGCAGGTGGGTCCCTTAGACTACCAAAATGAGAGGTAAAGATCTCAGTGAACACTGCAGCCAGTTGATCAGTACAGGTCTTTAGTAGTTGGCCGGGTACCCTGTCTGGGCTGGATGCTTTTTGCTGGTTCACCCTGCTGAAGGCTGCTCAGAGATTGAAATCACAGGATCATTGGGGACTGCAGAAGTTCGTGATGGTTTCTTCATGGTTTGATGGTCAAAGCGAGCATAGAAGGCATTGAGCTCATCTGGGAGTGAAGCCTATGGTGACTTGATTTTGCTTTATTAAAGGTGACAGCATTCAAGTCCTGCAACAGCTATTGAGCATCCTTTATTGATTCAAGTTTATCCAGCAATTGACACTTTGCCCAAGAGATGTCTTTCTGGAGATTGTACCTCAACCTCTTAGTCATCTGACTTGAATGCCTCTGACCTGGCCCTCAGCAGGTTGTGGATCTCAAGGTTCATCCAGGTCTTCTGGTTGACAAAGAGCTGAGCTGAATTTCAGGTTTTATCACTCACTTTGGTGGAATGAGGCAACAAGGAGCCCCAGTCAATGGGTTTCCGGGGAAATCACTCCAAAGTTGGAGTTGGATCTTACACAAAAAGAGGCTATGGATTGTTAATGGTGGTGGTGGGAGGGGGTTGGGGTCAGTCATCTCACTCCAGGACATAACTGCAGGAGTTCCTTGGGCCTTGTGTTGTATATTCATAATAGGGTCAGAAACAGAGATGTTAGCTGATTATTATATAGCATGGGCGTTACAGCAACATGATTACAGTTTAGGGCATTGGAGTTTGGAGTTCAGTCCTCTGTAAGGGGTCTTTGTACATCCTCCCCGTGGAAGGTGTGGGTTTTTGCCAAGTGCTCTGGTTTCCTCCAGCACATACAGTCCTAAGACATACCTGGTTGGTTAACTGGTCATTGTAAGTTGTCCTGTGATTAGGTTAGGGTTCAAATGGGGTTGCCTGACAACGCAGCTCGAAGGGCCGGAAGGGCATATTCTGCGCTGTAGCTCTAAATGCAGTAAATAAGTAAAATGTATAAATAAATTCCATTTCTAATTCCCTGGCAAATGAGGTTGCCACACCTGCTTGCATCAAGATCGCAATGACATTCATATGAATTACTAAGTTGAAAATAATATTTGCCCAATGTAAGTATCAATGAATGACCATCTCCAACCAGAAAGAGCCGAATTGCAAACCCATGATAATTATAGCCATTAGCAATGCTGAATTTCCCATCATCAATATCCTGTGAGCCAACATCATCCTGAAGCTCAATTAGACAAGCCAGATAAATCCCAAAGTAGGCCAGAAACTGGCTATTGTTTCTCCTGACTCCTCAAAGCCTTTCTACTATTTATAAAGCATAAGTCACAAGTACAATCACAAGAGGTTCTGCAGATGCTGAAAATCCAGAGTAACACACACAAATCCTGGAGGAACTCAGCAGGTCAGGCAGCACTGATGGAGAGGAATAAAGAGCCACTGTTTTGAGCTGAGGCCTTTCATCAGGTCTGGAAAGGAAGGGAGAAGACACCAGAATAAGAAGGTAAGGGGAGGGGAATAAGTAAGCTAAAAGGTTAAAGGTGAAATCAGGTGAGGGGAAAGGTAGGTGGTGGGAAAGGGAGGTGAAATTCAAAGTTCAAAGTACATTTATTATCAAACTGTGTATTCAGTATATAACCCTGAGACTGGTCTCCCTGTAGACAACCATGGAACCCATTCAAAGAAAACATCAAACATTCAGTACACAAAAAAGAGTCAATTACGCAAACGGCAAAAAAACGAGTGACTAACAGAATATTAAGCATCAGACTGCAGAGTGCTTGGAACAGTTTGGGAATGTTCAGTTTAAATCAGTTTAATTCAATTTAGTGCTGTGTCATTTGAGCCAGTCTGCTCAATCAAAATCACGTGAAGTAGCAATAAACCAGAAACACATATAACATGAACTGCAGAGCTTTCTAAAATTGAGTCCAATCCAAAAACAGCACCAATCAAACCTTGCCCAAGACCCAAGACTCTTGCACCTTCCTCCAGCAACAGTGAGCAACAGTGAGACTGCTCAAACGCAGGCAGACGGTGCTGAACACCCACTCAACTTCTGCTCTCATCCTCCTTGATTTCAATCTTACTCGATGCTTTGATTGGTGACTTGGTAGAGAATGGAGCCGATCATAGATTTGTGCTCCACCATTAGGCCGCACACTCCATTCTCAACCTTGCTGAATTCCCTCAGAGACAGCAAAAGCACTAGATCGTACAGTAAGCCCAAAAATAACATTATCTAAATGTAATTTACAGGCTCCAATCATACACAGATTAGTAGTAGAAGTATATTTAAAAGAAGGAGAAGAAGTAGTAGTTTTGTGAACTGTCTGCAGGACATTGCCGTTAGTTGGTTTGGTCACTGGTGCCATCTTGCCTTGAAGTGAGAAGCTGGGTAGTGATAAATAGAAAAGGTAAAGGGCTGAAGACGAAGGAATCTGATAGGAGGAGATCCAGCACAGAACACCAGCCTCGCACACATACTTCCTGTCTGTATTCCTGTCAATACCATATTCATAAAAAGAAATTAGTTTTGAATTATTGTGATTTTCAATGACCATATAAGCCTTTTCTGTTGGTTGCATTTCACTTCTCTTGATTGAGATGACCGAACAATTTTCCTGTTGAATTTTTGTTTTGCCTTATCTCGTAAACTGTGTACTAGTTGTGAAAATACCGGTTGCAGCTAACAAAGAATCTCCAGAACTGTGGACAGCCAGTGAAAATTGTAGACAAATGGACCATTTCCTTTATTCCGTTCTGCTTTCTTGCCATTTTGTCATATTGCTGTGCTTAAAGTATCTTTTATAAAGCATGTTTGTTTTAGCCAGTATATACTGTATACTACTCACTCTTGAATAAATGACTATCAGATTCTTACATCACTACAAGACCAATTACAATCTCTGCTATACTTGATTTAAGGTTCTTCCATCTTGTCTCACCCCTCCGCTTGCCCCAAAAGCAGAATACCCCATGAAGCAATCTGCCTGAGAATTTAAAGCTACTAGCAAACTGGTGAGCTGGCTTCTTTGGAACTTCAGCCTATAATTTTAACAATGAACAACTCAAGATTATATCTCTAGTCTACTTAACAAGGTAAAACTTGATCATTTGTGTTTAACAAATCCAAAAATAAAAGTGACCAAGAATGCTGCATTGTCCCAAAAAAATGATTGGTTCATTAAGTGTTTTGGATAGGGAAAGCTATTAATCTTACCGGGTCTGGCCTGTATGTGTCACTCCTTACAGTACTTCAGCAATATGGTTTGTCTCTGATGTGGTGTGCAAAGTTACACAAAAGTTTTATCAGGGGATCTGGCAATGAGCATTAAATCGCATTGCCAATCTACAACCTGAGAAATACATTCCTTTGAAACTTTCATGTATTTCCTTCACTTTCCTTTGCCTGATGGTAACTGAGTAGAATCCGTAAACTTTGCTGGCCTGTGTATTCCAAGCTCTGATAGTCCCAGCACACACTCACCTTCTGTCTTTGTGCTGGTTGTTCCTTTTATTCATGGAAAACCATTAAACAATACAAAGCAGCAGCATTAATGTTTCTGAACACGGTAACTCCAATGCTACCTTTGGGATTGTGGTAAACTATGTATACCTGTCTGGACACGCCCCTCTGCTGACTGCTCCTGTGGCTCCTCCCACAGACCCCTGTATAAAGGCGATTGGACGCACTGCTCCCCCCTCAGTCTCCGAGATGCTGTGCTCCGTTTTGCTGCTAATAAAAGCCTATCTATCGTTCGCCTCCCGTCTCCGAGAGTTATTGATGGTGCATCAGGGATATTAATAGCTTACTAGCATCCTTGTCCTCGAGTTAGAAGGTGTAGTCTCATGTCCCAGCCTGAGTAACAGAAAAATCTAAGCCTTGAAATGGAAGTTCATTCTTTATTAGTGCACTAAGTGACAATGCATACACTGTTTGATTAAGTAACCCGTAAAAACCCAATGAAATCATTATTTTCCTGAAATATTCATCCAAATCTTATCCTCTCGGTTCCTCGTAGCACTTACCTCCAGTGATCACAGCTAAGAGAAAATCTGCAGATGTTGTAAGTCCAAGCAACACACACAAAACGCTGGAGGAATTCAGCAGGCCAGGCAGCATCTATGGAAAAGAATATATTTGACGTTTTGGGCCAAGACCCATCATCAGGACTGGAGAAAAAAGATGAGGAGTCACAGTTAGAATGTGGGGGGAGGGGGAGGAAGAAACACAAGGTGATAGGTTAAACCCAGGTGGGGTAGGGGTGAAGTCAAGAGCTGGGAGTTCATTGGTGAAAGAGATACAGGGATGAAGAAGAGGGGATCTGACAGGAGAGGACAGAAGGCTATGGAAGAAAGAAAAGTGGGAGGAGCACCAGAGGGAGGTGATGGGCAGGTAAGGAGATAAGGTGAGAGAGGGAAATGGGGATGGGGAATGGTGAAGGAGAAGGGGATGGACATTATTGGATGTTCGAGAAATCGATGTTCACGCCATCTGGTTGGAGGCTACCCAGATGGAATGTAAAGTGTTGCTCCTCCAGCCTAAGTGTGGCCTTATTCCAACAATGGTGGAGACCATGGATGGACATATCAAAATGGGAATGGGAAGTGCAATTAAAATGGATGGCCACTGAGAGATCCCGCTTTTTCTGGTGTTCAGTGAAGCGGTCTCCCAATCTACGTTGGGTCTCACCGATATACAGGAAGCCACATTGGGAGCGCCGGATAGAGTAGATGATCCCAACAGACTCACAGGTGAAGTGTCACCTCAACTGGAAGGACTGTTTGGGGCCCTGAATGGTAGAGAGGGTGGAGGTTCAGCATTTGTTCCGCTTGCAAGGATAATTGCCAGGAGGGAGATCAGTGGGGAGGGATGAATGGACAAGGGAGTCACATAGATAATGAGCCATATGGAAAGCAGAGAGTGGGAGAGAGGGAAAGATGTGCCTGGTGGTGGGATCCCATTGGAGATGGCAGAAGTTGCTTGTTGGCTGTTGAGAAGTGGAGAATGGAGCTCTCTTGCATGGCTGGACCCTTCTGATGCAATACCATGTCCTGATCCACCCCCATGCCATAAATGTGTCCAATTCACTGCAAGGTACGGACCCACGAAGAGACAGTTATTAGCCATATCCTGCAGTAAGGTGCATTATAAAGAGGCACCTATTGTCTTAGCAGAAACTGTGAACAAAACATTGGTGTCTCTCATTGGTCCCCTTCTCACTATGTGGATTGTTCCTAGTTTAACAAGTGATTCATTAATGCAGGCTGTAGGCTGCATCTGTAATATCCAATTTCTGTCACTTCCACAGAAATAGCCACTGCAGGCTTGATGATATAATTTGATGCATGCTTAATGCTGAACAAACTTCAAGTGAATTTTTCCCAGAAGTGCCTAAGCCAATTTCCTGACTGTAGCGAATTGACTTGGAATTGATCTTCAGTGCCCCTAATGTATACAAGATGGTTTTCATATTGAAACCTGCGTTTAAAGCATTCATTAACGGGTCCAATTTTCAGGCACTTTCTGGCCCTCCAAAACAGAACGAAGGGTGTGCCTTATTCTTAGCCAGTCCTGAGTGATTGAGGATGACTTGCTTCCCCTCTGGTTTTGTGGATGTTACTGGATGAGATGAATGTAGAAACCGCAGATGAGGCAGAAAATGTTTAAAGGGGTAAGTAGGTACATAGTTAGTTGAGAGTCAATGGTGCAAACCTATTATCTGTGGCACTATGACTGAACACCTCTGTCAGAATCCTGCCTAAACCTAATGATACTTCAGCACTGCAGATCACTGATTAGACTCAAGGTGATCAATATCATCCTGAACACTTCTCCCCCTCTTGGAGTTGTCAATGGCCAGAAATTCTCAGAAGTCACTGGGGATGTTGTAATTCTTCAAGGACGCTTTGAACACTTCCTTGAAACACTATTCAGGTGAGACTTCATATTCTATGAGGTAGAAAGTTAATTCAGGTCTTTCTCTCTTTTCTGCTGTCTGTTACAATTCCTTTAACAAACTAAGTCAGCTCTGAGTCATCTAGAAGCTACCTTGTTTACTTCTGGCTGATACCCTGAATCCTGCCTGGTGTGACCAGCCAAAGAATTTTCCTTGGCGCCTTTGAATCTACCTGAGCTGTTAGATAACTTATTACAAGTCACTCTGGGAATTCAGAAACATCAGTATGCAGGTTTTTAATGTGTATCTGGCTACTTAAAGCTGCAATTGTGATACAAAAGAGGCAGGAGATGAAACAGATTTTGCAATCTACATGTGCCAGTAGAGATTTGTTTCCAAGGCTCCTGTTCATCAAGTGTTTAAAGGGTATGTAATAGGTATGTAGAAAATGTTAAAACTGAGACTCAGTCAAACTGGATCAGTTCAGCTACTTTTCGCATAACACAAATGATTTACATTGCACCTTATAAATGGCCTTACTGAGTTGTGGCTTGGTGTAGCTCAGTCCTCCAGGAATGCAAAACATAAACACTCATCTTGCTCTTCAGTACTTATGCTTGAAATTATCTGCTGCCTG
Source organism: Hemitrygon akajei (assembly GCF_048418815.1). Lineage (NCBI taxonomy): Eukaryota > Metazoa > Chordata > Chondrichthyes > Myliobatiformes > Dasyatidae > Hemitrygon > Hemitrygon akajei. Next base: position 29,896,134 of record NC_133134.1, read on the forward strand.
TCACATGAGATACATTATTCCAAAGGCAGATTGAGAACTGCATATAGGTTAGTCTATGCTGCCAGTTCATATCACTAATGAAAAGCATGTTAGGTCAATATACTATGTGGGATTGCTGTCAATTATTTGAAGCACCTACGGTATTTGTTTCCTGCCCTGTGTCAATCCCGTATCAAGCATGAATCATTTCAAAGTTCTCAGCCTTGATTTCCATTCACTCCATGTCCCTCCCAATTTCAGTAATCTCCTCAAACACTGTAACCTTCTGAGATATCTATGCTCATTCTATTCTTCATCCTTGAGCATCCCACCTCCAAAGGTGGCGCAGCTATAAAGGTTCTAAGCTCTGGAGTTTCATCTCTAAGTTTCTCCATCTCTCTTAAACTCTCTATTCTCCTTAAAGATGACCTTCGAAGCCTACCTGATTGATCAAGAATTCGGCCACGTCCTACATTCTGCTTGTGCCTTAGCATTAATTTCTTATCTGATTCTACTTCTGTAAAGCCCCAGGAACATTTTTGCAACATCAAAGACCTCTGTAAGTAAATGTTGTTCTAGAATCAATAGCACTCAAATAATGTAAAAGCCCTTCCAAACTAGGTTACACTTCCAGTGTTGAGATTTGCATTACTTAGATGAACCTTCCTGTGGATACTGCAGCACTCTAAATATAGAATCTGAAGCTGACTTATTCAAAAATCTATTCAATTAGTCCCACTCTCCTGCTTTTCCCTGGAGACCCGCATTTTATTTTACTTTTCAAGTATATATCAAATTCTCTTATGAAATCAATTAATAATTTGCTTTCACCATCCTTTCAGGCAGTGTATTTGATACCCTACCAACACATTATGCACAAATAAAATTTCTTCCCATCACTTCTTTGGCTCCTCTGCCAATTATCCTGACTATGTCATGGTTATTGACACATCTGCCAGTAGAAACAAGTTCTCCTTATTGATCTGTCAAATCTAGTAATGGTGAGCACAAAGGGGATCACTCCCTGCTTTTTCACTTTATTCAATATTATCATTTTGTTATGAGCACAGTGCTCATTATAGGTCTCAGTGAAACTAACAAGGAGGAGAGCAAATTCCCAGAAATTTACATCTCCGTTGCTGTTTCCAGCTGAACCTTTCATGAGTGATCCCCAGCATCTGTTGCTAAGATTTGTCTTGGTTCAGCCTGCTCAGAATATACAGTATTTTGCAAAAGTCTCAGGCATATTTCATGACACAAATTTCATGACCAATGTGAATGATGATAAACCTGATTCTGATAGTCATTGTGGACTGAGAGTGGGAAGGGGGTAGGGAAAGGGGGAATCATGAATGGGAAATGGGGAAGGGAGAGGGAGGGTGTGGGAAGCACCAGAGAGCTATTATGTAATGATCAATAAACCAATTGCTTGGAATCAAACAGGACCTTCCCTGGTGACTCGGAGCTGAATGTGTCTACACCCATTCCCTCCCGCTGTCCCTGGTACTTTTTCTCTTCCACCTGTTCCAAATTCTCCCATGGTGCTCCACCCCAACCATCCCCAAAAGCCTTTGTTCCCACTAGATTTACAAACTTACTCTCCGCTCCTCATCGACAAAAAGAGTACCATATAAACATCTTGGGTACCATATATATATATCTATCTATATCTGCCTCAGATTTTTGCACAGTATTGTAGATTGAAGTTTAAGACAAGAAAGGTACAGGCATAGTTCTGGTAGATAGGTAACTATTTTATAACAATGAAAGTTCGATGGACTAGCTGTATTGTTAGGGAATTGACAGAGGTGGGACTTCTATTAGGAGTTACGAAACAGATAATAGGTATTAATGCCAACAAGAACCAACCATTCTTCAAAAATAAAACTTGCTTAAAAGCAGTAATCAGTTTTAAAGTTAAAAGGCATCTACAGAGCACAGGGTGCTGGCCTACAGCAAGGGGCTGTCTGCTTGAGATATGGTTTATAACAAGACAATAAGATGACCTTGTGTGCATCAGCCAAATGGATCAATGCTAACTGACCTACATCAAACAAGACGACCAGAGCTAAGTTAATTGTAATCCTTTTCCAGAGATCAGGCAGAGCTGCAGACCAGACTAAGTTTTGTCAATTACCAAAACAAACATTGTTATAGGTTTATTTACCCTATCAATAATTTGATAGATTATAACTTGATATTTGTGAAACTCAGAAAATCAGCCCTCACATCACTAGTCTTGGGCATCTGATTTCCTGTCATTAGAAGATTTCAGACAAGCTGTGTAAATTAGCTTGTCCCAACAATGGTGCTTGAACCTTTGGAATTGTCTTAACAGTTGCACTGTGCTTCCACTTCAAAGGAATAATTTATCAGACACAATATTGAAATAAACAATGTCCTTGTAGTTATTGAAATTGTATTGAACTAACTACTATTACTATTGTCTTTAAGGGTATAAAATCTTGATATACCGGGTACTTCAGGTTTGGGAGATTCTACCAGGAGGGTCTCCAAGAGAATGTCTAATTATCATCACGACAGACTTTCGTATCCATCTGTTTCTTCACTGACTTAGTCACAGTCACAACAGTTTCCTGAAATGAAGAACAACAGACAAAATGCCATCATTGATGAAGTAATGTAGAGTGGCAGAGTATTTTTTATATGGCTAAAAAGTCAGTATAATGGAGCCTGAAGAGACTCAGGGTTCATGGAGTTTTAACCATATTTTAACATCTATCAGCATCTAGCACATTCTCCCCATGACTGTATGGCTTTTCTCTAGGTCCTCCGGTTTCCTCCCACATTTCAAACAATGAATGGGTCAGTAGGTTAAATAGTTGCATGGCTGTAATTAGGTGGTGTGGGCTCACTAGGCCAAAAGGGCATCTTACTGTGTTGTATCTCTATAAAGAGATAGATAGATAGATAGATAAATCTTTTATGGCAGAGGTTAGAGATTTGGGAAGTGCCATTAATGTACACAGTACATTCTGTGGCCACTGCAAATTTCAATGGAAGAGTTGGGAGTTTACAACAATGGATTGCTTTGTCAAGCATCTTAAGTGTAATTGGGTATAGAATTCATTTAAGCATTTGGAGAGTGTACTATTATCCTCATGGTATTTCATTTCATATTCTGTCTGGATAGCCTCCAACCTGATGGCATGAACATCAATTTCTCCAACTTCCGGTAATTTCTCCCTGCTTCCTCCCCTCTTTTTTCCATTCCCCATTTGAGCTTACCTCTTCTCACCTGCCTACCACCTCCCTCTGGAGCCCCACTTTCTTCCCTTTCTCCCAGCCTCCCGGACGACCAAATCTGCCGTGGTGTACAAAGGCTATTGTGAATCTAGTCAAGAAGATAAACCTTACAAAAGGTTCAAAAAACTAGGTAATGATAGAAATCTAGAAGATTATAAAGTTAGCAGGAAGGAGCTTAAGAATAAAATTAGGAGAGCCAGAAGAGGCCACGAGAAGGCCTTGGCGGACAAGATTAGAGATAACCCCAAGGCATTCTACAAGTATGTGAAGAGCAAGAGGATAAGACATTAAAGAATAGGACTGATCAAGTGTGACAGTGGAAAAGTGTGTATGGAACTGGAGGAGATAGCAGAGGTACTTAATGAATACTTTGCTTCAGTATTCACTACGGAAAAGGATCTTGGCGATTGTAAGGATGACTTACAGTGGACTGAAAAGCTTGAGCATGTAGATATTAAGAAAGAGGATCTGCTGGAGCCTTTCAAAAGCATCAAATTGGATAAGTCACCGGGACTGGATGAGATATACTCCAGGCTACTGTGGGAGGTGAGGGAGGAGATTGCTGAGCCTCTGGCAATGATTTTTACATCATCAGTAGGAACGGGAGTGGTTCTGAGGATTGGAGGGTTGTGGATATTGATCCCTTATTCAAGAAAGGGAGTAGGGATAGTCCAGGAAATTATAGACCAGTGAGTCTTACTTCAGTGGTTGGTAAATTGATGGAGAAGATCCTGAGAGGCAGGATTTATGAACATTTGGAGAGGCATAATATAATTAGGAATAGTCAGCATGGCTTTGTCAAAGGCAGGTCGTGTCTTATGAGCCTGATTGAATTTTTTGAGGATGTGACTAAACACATTGATGAAGGTAGAGCAGTCGTCGTCATCTGAACCCTTAGTGCCTAGGTGGCACATGGGGCCTCAAGGTAGAGCAGTAGATGTAGTGTATATGGATTTCAGCAAGGCTTTTGACAAGGTACCCAGTGCAAGGCTTATTGAGAAAGTAAGGAGGCATGGGATCCAAGGGGACATTGCTTTGTGGATCCAAAACTGGCTTGCCTCACAAAGGCAGAGTGTAGTTGTAGACGGGTCATATTCTGCATGGAGGTCGGTGATCAATGGTGTGCCTCAGGGATCTGTTCAGGGACCCTTACTCTTCGTGATTATTATAAATGACCTGGATGAGGAAATGGAGGGATGTGTTAGTAAATTTGCTGATGACACAAATGTTTGGGGAGTTGTGGATAGTGTGGAGGGCTGTCAGAGGTTACAGCGGGACATCAATAGGATGCAAAACTGGGCTGAGAAGTGGCAGATGGAGTTCAATCCAGATAAGTGTGTGGCATTTCATTTTGGTAGGTCAAATATGATGGCAGAGTATAGTATTAATGGTAAGACTCTTGGCAGTGTGGAGGATCAGAGGGATCTTGGGGTCCGAGTCCACAGGACACTCAAAGCTGCTGCGCAGGTTGACTCTGTGGTTAAGAAGGCATATGGTGCATTGGCCTTCATCAATTGTTGGTTTGAGTTCAGGAGCCAAGAGGTAATGTTGCAGCTATACAGGACCCTGGTCAGATCCCACTTGGAGTACTGTGCTCAGTTCTGATCACCTCACTACAGGAAGGATGTAGAAACCTTGCAGAGGACATTTACAAGGATGTTGCCTGGGATTGGGGAGCATGCTTTAGGAGAATAGGTTGAGTGAACTCTGCCTTTTTTCCTTGGAGCAACGGAGGATGAGATGTGATCTGTAGAGGTGTATAAGGTGATGAGGCATTGATCATGTGGATAGTTGGAGGTTTTTTCCCAGGGCCTGAAATGACTAGCATGAGAGGGCACAGTTTTAAGGTGCTTGGAAGTAGGTACAGAGGAAATGTCAGGGGTAAGTTTTTTACGCAGAGAGTGGTGAGTGCGTGGAATGGGCTGCTAGCTACAGTAGTGGAGGCGGATATGATAGGGTCTTTTAAGAGACTCCTGGATAGGTACATGGAGCTCAGAAAAATAGAGGGCTGTGGGTAACCCTAGGTAATTTCTAAGGTAAGGACATGTTTGGCACAGCTTTGTGGGCTGAAGGTCTTGTATTGTGCTGTAGGTTTTCTATGTTTCTAAGAACAATGCAATTAAAATATACACTCATTCTGATTCCCAGAATCAAAAATTCATCAAAACAGCCCATTAATTAACAGCCAGGGGACCAATTTTGAGGCATTTATCACAAGTGTTTATTGTAGGAGGTTTCTTGGCTGAAGCATAAGCAAAAAAGCATAATTGATTTCCTGTGGTGTACTGAAAAGTGCTTAATGACAAGGGGTAGGCTGCCCTAGATGCTTTAGTTAGTTTTCAATGAACTGGAAATTCTAACTGGACCCCTGCTCTCGTCTGTTCGTGAAACAGCTGGGGATTAGACAAGGGCCAAAGGTCTTGGAATTAAAAATTACTGAACAAACTAACTGTAATAACTTCAAAGAAATTGCACACCAAATCTGGCAAGTTCCAAAATAACTACACAAAGGAAAATCAATCATGGAGCTTGAAATGCTAAAATAATGTGGATTAGACATCAAGAAAAAAATTATCTTGTATTGAATCCTGAAATGCACATGAATGCCCAAATAGATCAATTGTTGATATAAATAATCTACTTCAACACATCTGTAATACATGCTAGTCTTAATCAATACTTCACTCCTTTTAAACATGGTATTATTGGTCTTTGTAAAATAAAGACTGGAAATATTTAGTTTCCATTGAATGGGAATAGTTAGCATACAATGGGAATAGTTAGCATACAATGTCACTCAAGCAGATGACATCACATAAATTGTAGTGATTGTTGTTTGATTTGAAGAATGTGGAGATGATAAGATTGTGCAACAAAGTAAATAGAAAAGTCAACCCTCAAACTTTCTGATATTAATTGGAAAGTCCCAAATACCTGTCAGTTGCCCTTTATTATGTCCTTGTTGAGGAAACATGAGTAAAACAAAGACAAATATGTAATAATTTTCACAACTTCCAATTTATTCAAAAACAACACTGCTTATCTTACTTTCAATGGCTACTATCCTCTACTAACAGCACTTGAGATAAATAATTTAATTAGATAATTTGACCTAGTGGACAGCTGAGAGATGAATGTTGCCCAGGATGAGAAATCTTCCTTTTTTAACATAATTTAGGATTTTATTTTAAATTTAATCCTGGATTTTTTTACTAATGATCTTTCAAATAGAGAACATCTCCATTGTCATAATTCAAAGTGTTATTTTAAATATTTAATAGCAACATTTGATAGTTTCATACCTGAAAAGACAAGTATTCTATCTGCAACCACAGTATAAAACTGCTGCTTCGTTCTCCAAAGCAGTGCAGGCCTTTTTACTTTCAATCATTCAAGAATTTTCCTGTAGTTTTAATTTTTTAGAAATTAAACTGAGCAGTGTGGGATTTTTTTGAACTCATTTAAGGTTATTTGACCTTCATTTTTCCCATATATTGTTAACATATTCCCAGCTTTAATCAATCTTAGGGCATAATCATGTGATATGACAGCATCTTTACTCACTTATTAAATCATATTAATAATCTGTACTTCTGCGATGATCACAGTATGGGGTTTAACAACATACAAAGGGAACTGCGGCTAAGGACTAAAATTCTTTGAGTGAAAGACACTAAGACCTCTGGACTGAGAATGCCAGAAAGGTCAGATTATTACATGTGCTGTCAAAGCTCATTGGAAACACTCCACTGAATCTATAGGACTGCAGCCTCATTTATTTTAACCTTAGCAGAGTGAATGAATTAAACCTCAGAATAAATCATGGTTCCCTGATAAAATCACGATTTTTTAACTTGTTTATTGCCATGACAAGCATTGATAGTTTCATTATTTTAAATTGTTCTCATTATTTTAAACTCTTTAAAACAAGTCCCTGAATTTTGTTTTCATTATAGTGAAGGATATTAACGTCATTCCTTCTCATCACAAGAACAGAAGCAGATGATCTTTTGTATCATAATTACGTCTTCTCTGAATTTCTAAAGAAATTCCTGATATGATTTGAAGTGTTCCAGAAATTAAGTAGGCAAGAGACTATAGCTGGTTTGAACAACTTCTGTGCCTGAATGCTTATATTTTGATAGTTGTTCTTTTCAATTGATACAGCATATTTATACCAGGTGGAAAGAGAAACTCTGGGAACACTCGCAGTTCAGGCAGCATCTGTAGAAAAAGAAATAGAGTTATCATTTCAATTATAGTCAATGCTGATGAGGGATCTTTGACCTGATGTGCTGTATGTTTCCAGCTTTTCTGATGTTATTTTAACTTCCTAGCATCCGTAGGTTTTTCAATTTTTGGACGCAGTCTGTTTACTCTTGGTTAAGGTACAACAGATTATCCCTCGATTAGCAACCAGACGTCATGAGTTAAAATGTGAACATGGCAGACTGTGAAACTGAATTCAATAAATCTGAGAATCTGTGGCAGAATGGTTTGCAGAAAGTTTAAGGTGGCTAAAGTTTGAATATAAGAAATAGTTAAGAGACAAAACAGCATAAAGAGCACAAAAAACTAGAAGACATGAACTGCAAATGATTTGTGAGCTTGAAGGAGGTCTGAGACAGGAATGAAGGAAGCAGGAAACCTAGAATCAAATTCAGTGGTCCAAGAGAGGAGATCATCACACTGACCCTGGACATGTAGAATCACGGAGTCAAGGAAGCGTAGCAGAAACAGGCCCTTTGACCATGCAAGTTATCAAATACCTACCCTCATTTACCAACCCTTCGTCTGTACTGTCCATGTCTTGATGACTCATGTGCTCATTTAAGTTCTGCTTAAATGTTGTGAGAGCAACCTTTTAAATAAGCAGTGCATTCCAGACTTCCGAGTGACACACACAAAATGCTGGAGGAACTCAGCAGATCAGGCTGCATCTATGGAGGGGAAAAAGAAGTCAACATGTAGGGCCAATCCCTCTGCCCTCTCTAAACCTCATGTTCCTTACCCAAACCCTAAGACCTTTAGCTTTCAGAAGTTCTACTATGGGGAAAAGTTTCCTATTATCCATTCTATCTACACCCCTCATTATTTTGTACACCTCTATTAGATACTCCATCAGTCTCCTTGACACCGAGGAAAATAAACCCAGTGTCTTCTCATAAATGAAACACTCGATCCAGCCGTCATCCTGGTTAGTCACCTCTGTACCCTCTGCAGTGCAATCACATCCTCCCCACAGCATGGCACCCAGTACCCCAGCTATAACCAAACCAATGTTTTATAAAGTGGGTCGACAGTGTCCCTATGCTTATATTTTCAGTTCTGAAAAATGAAAATGTGTATCCTGTACACTTTCATTAACCTCTTATCTAGCTGTCTGCCACCTTCAGATATCCCTGGAATTGTATACAAAGGTGTCTCTACCGTTTATTCATCGTGTATGTACTTTATTATCTGCCAGGCTGAAGCAGGTGTGGGGAAAGAGGGAGAATAGGTTTGAGAGGATGGCTTTGAAACCCACACTGGGAAATTTCTTCCTTCTAGCCTGAGCAAGTGGCTCATCTGAACTTCACTCACTCCATGATATTTTAATACCAGTAAGAAAAAGTGCTGGAAGCCATATGAACTTTCAACCCGCAATACAGTTAGACCCAGGTGTTAGCAGAAGGAATGTTGGCAGTGGACTACAGTGAGAACTGATGTTTCCTTTCTTGCTGAACACAGACTTTCATCATAAGGGGTTGTGGATCAGAGAATGTAACTTCTTAAATATCTGTGTTTCCTGCCTTGCTAAACTTGCAGGCATCTTTCGACTGCGAGAATGTGGTAGATTTTATTTAATTGGGCAATCGGTTAATTGGGCCAGTCGCTTATTTGGGACAACTCTTAAAGAACAAAAAATAATTGAGAAAATAGCTGAGATTACCCTCATTTATTTAGGACTCTAAGCTGCCTAATTGGGACAAGAGACTTGCTGAGCTGTTTCTAACTAATATCAGTCATGTGCGCTTGTGTGAGCGTTAGACATTACACCATGCTAAGAGCGAACAGTTTTCAAATAGCTTCATTTGCGTGTGATATTTGTCACTGAAAGTTGGTGAGAAATAATCAGTAAGACAATTGAGGACTGTTTTTCTCACTGTCGTTTCTGTCCTGGTCCAAATCGGTTCCCCTTTAAATTTAGTTAAGTTGAGTTATGATCCAGACCAATGACTCTTTGTTCCCTTCTAATTCCGTTTCATGTGTCCCTTGAGCATGCCAATCAAGGTGATCTACTCTCGACCCGAACTGGCAGCTTATAAGCCCCTGGCTTTAGCTGTTTGGGGCGAGAGTGTTAAGAAGCCTTAGCAAGTCTCCGTCACTACCACAAGCCAGAGTGATCCAGCCCGCATCGGAGTACCAGCAATTCACCTTCCTTCGCCAGAGTGGGTCCGGGCAAGGTCAATCTGCCAGGGGTGAGTTGAAGGCGGAGTCCTGACTCGACGTTCATGTCCCTTGTCCGTGTCTACCCCTCGAAGAGTCCCGGCTTGGTGCCTGAGTGGAAGGCAGAGTCCTGACTCAACGTTCATGTCCTGTGTCCGTGTCTACCCCTCGAAGAGTCCCGGCTCAGTGCCTGAGCGGAAGGCAGAGTCCTGACTCGACGTTCATGCCCATTGTCCGTGTCTACCCCTCAAAGAGTCCCGGCTTGGTGCCTGAGTGGAAGGCAGAGTCCTGACTCGACGTTCATGTCCCTTGTCCGTGTCTACCCCTCGAAGAGTCCCGGCTCAGTGCCTGAGCGGAAGGCAGAGTCCTGACTCGACGTTCATGCCCATTGTCCGTGTCTACCCCTCAAAGAGTCCTGGCTCGGTGCCTGAGTTGAAGGCGGAGTTCCGGCTAGATGTTCATTCCCTGTGTCCACGTCTGTCCGCTTGAAGAAGAGTCCCGGCTAGATGGCTGATCTGAAGGAGGAGTCCTGGCTCAAGGTTCCTTGTCCTGTGTTTTGGTGTCCACGTTTCTGGCTGCGGTGAATCAAGGTCCTAGTCTCTTAGTCCAGGGTCCACGACGATCCAGGTTCCACGTTCCCGGCTGCAGCGATCCATGGATCCCAGTCTCCAAGTCCAAGGGCCGTGGCTGTCCATGTTCCCACCGTCCAAGTCCAAGGTCCGCGGCTGTCCATGTTCCCCCTGTCCAAGTCCAAGGTCCACGGCTGTCCATGTTCCCACTGTCCAAGTCCAAGGGCCGTGGCCGTTCATGTTCCCAATGTCCAAGTCCAAGGTCCGCGGCTGTCCGTGTTCCCCCTGTCCGAGTCCAAGGTCCACGGCTGTCCATGTTCCCACTGTCCAAGTCCAAGGTCCACGGCTGTCCATGTTCCCACTGTCCATGTCCAAGGGCCGTGGCTGTCCATGTTCCCACTGTCCAAGTCCAAGGGCCGTGGCTGTCCATGTTCCCACTGTCCAAGTCCAAGGTCCACGGCTGTCCGTGTTCCTGCTGTCCAAGTCCAAGGTCCACGGCTGTCCGTGTTCCTGCTGTCCAAGTCCAAGGTCCGTGGCTGTCCATGTTCCCACTGTCCAAGTCCAAGGTCCACGGCGATCCAAATCCCTAGTCCCCTAGTCCGAGGTTCGTGTTCCTCTTTGTCCTCCTCGATTTCCCAATTTTGTGTAGTGAGTAATAAACGCTATTTTATTGAACATAAGAAAGACGTGTTTGTGGGTCCTCTCCCAGCACGCTTGTCCCCACCTCGTGACAGTTTCAAGCATTCAGGCTTGGAAATGCCAGAAATGGCCGGGAGAGAAAATGAAATGATTTCTCTACTTAAGATTTCACTTCCCTAGCACCCTAAAGGTTAACTTGCAGGTAGAGACGGTGCTAAGGAAGGCAAATGCAATGTTAGCATTCATTTCAAGAGACTAGAATATAAGAACAGGGATGTGATTTATAAGACACTGGTGAGGCCTCACCTTGAGTCTAGTGAGCAGTTTTGGTCTCCTTATCTAAGAAAAGATGTGCTGGCATTGGAGAGGGTCCAGAGGAGGTTCACAAGGATGATTCCAGGAATGAACGGGTTATCATATGAGGAACATTTGATGATTCTGGGTTTGTACTCACTGGAATTCAGAAGGATGAGGGGAGATCTCATTGGAATCTTTCTAATGTTGAAAAGCCAAAACAGAGCAGACGTGGAAGGGATGTTTCCCATGGTGGAGGAGTCTAGAACAAGAAGGCACAGCCTCAGGATAGAGGGATGTCCACTTAAAACAGAGATGCGGAGAAACTTCAGCCAGAAAATTTGTGGAATTTGTTACCACATGCAGTTGTAGAGGCCAGATCATTGGGTGAGATTGATAGGTTCTTGATTGGCCACAATATCAAAGGTTATGGGGAGAAGGTCTAGGAGTGGTGCTAAGGAGGGGAGAAAAGGATCAGCCGTGACTGAGTGGCAGAGTAGACTCCATGGGCCATATGGCCTAATTCTGCTCCTATGTCTTATGGTCTTATATGAATATAGAGTCTTAAAATCATACAACAGTGAACCAGGCCCTTTGGACAACCTTGCCTATACTAATCATCTAGTACCCATTTACTGAAATTTGATATGCATTCTTTGGGAGGGTCAAAATAGATGACCTTCATTTGGATCTCCTGTGATAACTATGACTATTGACTGCAGCCTATGGTCATAGTCAGCTGTGGGAAGAGATCTGTGAATCCCGGGAAACATGAAAATGCTGAACGATCATTTTTGGACTCTGATATCAAAGATCTGATTAATTCTGAGGTACTTACATCATTGTGTCTTGCATTTAGAGCCACTTAGCATTTCCTTGCAACATGCGTCACATCTGTAAATCAAGCTTTTCATGATCCGTTGAGTTTACATGTTGAATGGAGGAATTTTCCAAATAGATGTGTAGAACAGCCTTTGTAAACAGGTTAATATTATTTTTTTCTCATGGTTGCCATCCTCTTACATCAGGGGATGGGGAAAGGGGTGAAGTGCTGCATACATTTGGTGTTTTTATACTTGTGCTTTGGTCTTAAATATAGCCTACAGCTCCTTGTTACATTATGTCTCTTTCATGTTTTGGTATCATTGCAGCTAAATAACAGGATCATTGATCCAGGAACATGAACTGATGAAACAGATGTCCAAGGATCATGGCAGCTGTTACATTTGAATTCCATTTCTGGAAGCTACTGTATAAAACATTCAAAAGTAATCAGTTGCTCCCCAGTGCAATCAACAACCGCCTGATGGTCTCCCTTCACCTTCCCCAACAACCCCCACCCAAATATTGAACGACTCCTGCCCCAGTGCCCTTTCATATCCAACCTTGCTCCATTGCAGATTTCTCCCTTCCCTTACCACTGCATCCAGTCTCTCTCCCTCTCCACTACCAGGTACATCCTGTAATGTCCTTGGCTGTTACAGGCACTCTCTGTCAATTTGGTCCTCTGCCCACTGGGGAAAAAGATCAAAAATTGTTAGTATTGTTTGCTAACTTCCCCATTTCTCTTCCAAATGCTCACTATAAATGTGATTGGCAAAGTCTGTCTTTGAAACTAACAATTTGGTGGCAATTAGTATTAATTTATATTGTTCAGAGTTGTGTCATGTGATTATGTCCACTACAACTTGGCAACCCAAGACAATTTCAATTACAACATTATCAACAGTTAGATCCTGTGAGGAGTTTAGTCCATTAAATTGGGTTAGGTTCAGTCACCCCTTTTCAAGGTAAAATAATTGCTGGAGCACACTTCACTGTCTAGTTATATAGTCCTTAATTAATTAATCAAATGAAAATAATATTGAAGGAAATAATGTGGATGAGGCAATAACTTTAAAATGAATATTTATTAAACAGCTGGAAGATTTTTGGTGTGCAGTCTGGGCATTGTGATTACAGGTCTGAAATCACTTTTAGTTCCAGCAATAATACATGCCAAGGATGTGGTCTAGTGTTCATTTCCCTCTTTTGTTTGCTTGGCATTTGAAAACACAAGTGGTTAGGATGCTGTTATATGGACTTGATTTGTATTGACATCCACTTCAATACATAAATGTTCACAATATAATCAAGAGAAGTTTTATTGAATTACAATCAACCAGTTATAATGAAAGACTGTAATGTAATCAACAGATATTAAAAGTAACATGTATAACTATTATTTAGAAATAACATCATAAGTTACATTGTGAAGTGAAGCAAGTCCACAATGCAAGGCATTCTCACATTTTTATCACAAAAATACTTACAATAAGATTTAATGGAATCATCATAACAGTCCCAATCACAAGGCCTCACATGTCTGGTATTATTGCTGGGAAATCAGTGCTAATTATTTCAGTGCGGAGCAGTGGAAAAACAACTTGTCAGTGGCGGTGACATGAATGCTTCTTCTGCGCAGAGCCTTCCAGCAATTAAGATATTTTTTAAAGTTCCAAGTTCGAAGTAAATTTATCAGCAAAGTATATATACTGTATATCACCAGATACAATCCTGAGATTCATTTTCTTGCAGGCATTCACAGTAAATAGAAAAAACTCAATAGAATCAATGAAAATAACTTGGAAGATGTGTAGCTTGGGTGGTTGATGGTTGGGTTGAGTTGTTCTTTGATCTTGGCAATTCACTTGAAAAAGTTTCTCACCATACAGGGAGACTTTGTCAGTGCGCTGTTAATTTGTGGTGTGTCCTCCGAATGCTTGGCCTTTGTATACTTACCAATCAGCTGAATGGTCATCATTACAGAAACTCAATAATGTTGTAGGGAGGAGATTGGATGCCCACAAGGTCCACAACACACCAGCCAAGAAGAGACCAAATGGGTTGTCCTTCCATAGATCTGAAATATCTCGGAAATGAGAGACAGATTGCTCCAAGAATGTAGGATTTCAGTCATGCATAAGCCAACAGCAATATTGAGGAGAGTACATTGAACACCAAAAGAACGAACCAAGCTCGCGTGGCAGGAGGAAATCTGTGTAGCGGACTGACGGTGGCACTCACTGCTCTGCTCTGCGGGTGCGCTTTTGCCTGGCATCCCTCGGTCGTGGAGCGGGCAGGCACTGTGAAATGAAAGGGGTACTGTGGTCTACAAAATACAATGATAAGTATACAAAGGCTAAGTATTTGGAGGACACACCACAATTAACAACACACTGATGATGTCTCCTCCTACGGTGACATAATGCTTGCAAATGAATTACCAAGATTGGAGAACAACTCAACTCAACCAGAACCCAACAGGACAGACAAACAACCAATGTGCAAAAGACAACAAATTGAGCAAGATCAAAAATGAAGAAAATAATTATAATAACTTAATTAATAGATACAGTCTTTCCAAACACAAAAGAAATCAATAAGCAAAAAACACCAGAAATATGCTCAATTAAAAGAGGAAATTGAAAGACTATAGAATATGAACAAGGTATACATTGTTCCAATAGTAATATCTACAATTTGTGTCATCCCAAAGGCATTACACATAGCATAAAACAATTAGGGCTACACAATAATATCTATGTAAATCCTCATAAAGCCTCAATACTAAACACTACTAGTAAAGTCCAGAAGTTCCTAGCGACTGAGAAATGAGCATGTTTGGCTATGCCTGTACCTCAGGTTTTAACAGCCTGAGCTGAGAAAGAATAAATAATAATAATAAATAAGCAATAAATATCAAGAACATGAGATGAAGAGTCCTTGAAGGTGAGTCCATAGATTGTGGGAACAGTTCAGTGAAGGGGGCAAGTGAAGTTGTCTACTTTGGTTCAGGAGACTGATGGTTGAGAGGTAATAACTGTTCCTAAACCTGCTGTGAGAGTTCTGAGGCTCCTGTACCTTCTTCCTGATGTCAGATGTGAGAGTAGAGCATGGCCTGGATGATGGCAGCGGGGGGGGTGTTTCCTTGATGACGGATCCTGTTTTCCTGTGACAGCACTCTGTTTAGATGTGCTCGATGATGGCAGGGGTTTACCCATGATGGACAGGGTCATATCCACTACTTTGTGTAGGTTTTTCCATTCAAGGCATTTTGTGTTTCCATACCAGGCTATGATGCAACCCGTCAATATACTCTCCATCAAATAGCTATAGAAATTTGTCAAAGTTTTAGCTGACATGCCAAATTTTTGCAGACTTCTAAAAAGGAATCGGCACTGCTGTGCTTTCTTCATAATGGGACTTACGTGCTGGATCCAGTCCAGGTCCTCTGAAATGATAACACAGAGGAATTTAAAGTTGCTGACCCTCCCCACCTCTGATTCCCCAATGATGTCTGGCTCATAGACCCCCAGTATTGTCCTTCTGAAGTCATCTCAATAGCTTGCTGACAAGGTTGTTGTTGTGGTACCGTTCAGCCAGATTTTCAATCTCCCTCCTATGTGTTGATCTGTCTTTACCTTTGATTTGGGCGATGACAGTGGTGTCATCAGCAAACTTAAATATGACATTGGAGCTCTGGATAGTCTCACAGTCATATGTTAAAAGCAAGTAGAGTAAGGGGCTTAATACTTATAAAGTGCTGATAGAGGTTGTGGAGGAGATGTTGTTGCTAATCTGAACTGACTGGGATCTGCAAGTGAGAAAATTGAGGATCCAGTCGCACACGGGTGTATTGAGTCCTAGGTAGAAAAAAACTGAGGTGCAAAAGGACTTGGGAGTCTATTTGCAAAATTCCATAAAAGTTGATTTGCAGGTTGAGTGTGTGGTAAAGGAGGTAAGTGCAACGTTAGCATTCATTTCAAAAAGATTAGAAAATAAATGCAAGGATGTAATGTAATTATAAAGCACTGGTGAGGCCTCACTGGGAGTATTGTGAGAAGTTCTGGGCCCCTTAAAAAAAGTTTTTCAGAAAAATAAAGAGTAAAAGAGAGGCGGGAGTAAATATTGGAACACTGGAAAATGATGCTGGAGAGATAGCAACAGGGGTCAAGGAAATGGCAGAGATAATGAATAAATATTTTGCAATTTTCTTCACTGTGGAAGACTCTAGTAGTATGCCAGAAGTTTGAGAGTATCAAGGGACAGAAGTGAGTGCAATTGCTATTATTAAGGAATGGTGCTTGGGAAACTGAAAGGTCTGAAGGTAGGTAATTCACCTGGACCATATGGACTACACTCCAGGTTTCAAAGGCGGTAGCTGAAGAGATTGTGGAGCCATTAGTAATGATATTTCAAGAATCAAAAGATCCTGGCTTGGTTCCAGAGGAGAAGAAAATTGCAAATGGTTCTCTACACTTCAAGAGGGGAGGGAGGCAAAAGGAAGAAAATTATAGGGCAGTTAGCCTGAACTCAGTGGTTGGGAACATGTTGGAGTCAACTGTTAAGGATGTGGATTCAGGATACTTGGAGGAACATGACAAAAAAGCCAAAGGCAGCATTGTTTTCTTAAGGGAAAACCCTGCCTGACAAATCTGTTGGAATTCTTTGAAGAAATAACAAGCAGAATAGACAAAGGAGAATTGGTGGATGTTGTGTATTTGGATTTTCAAAAGGCCTTTGTCAAGGTGCTACACAAGAGGCTGCTAAATGAGATAAGAGTCCAGAGTATCACAGGAAAGATACTAGCATGGATAGAGCACTGGATGATTGGCAAGAGGCAAAGAATGGGAATAAACGTATCCTTTTCAGATTGGCTGCCAATGACTGTGTGGGGACTGCTTCATTTTATGTTGAATGTCAATGATTTGGATGCTGAACTTGATGGCCTTGTGGCCACATTTGCAGATAATACAGAGATAGGTGGAGGGACAGGTAGTGTGGAGGAAGGAGAGAGGCTGCAGAAAGACTTAGAGTGATTGGGAGAATGATGAAAGAGATGGTAGATGGAATACCGTGTTGGTAAGTAGATGTTTATGCACTTTTGTAGAAGGAATAAAAGCATAGACTATTTTCTAAATGGGCAGAAAATTCAAAAACCTGAGGTGCAAAGGGATTTGGCAGTCCTCGTGCAGGATTCCCTAAAGGTTAATTTGCAGGTTGAGTCAGTGGTGAAGAAGGCAAATGCAACATTCTAGAGGACTAGAAAATAAAAGCAAAGGAGGCAATTAAGGACCAAGGTAACCCTTGAGATTGCAGGAAGAAAGTGTAAATTCCCCAAAGGCAGCACCAAAGCCAGAATTGAACACAGACTGCTGTAGCTTAGAGGAAGCAGTACTAACTTCTACACCACTGTGCTGCCTTTCATCTCTGACAGTTTCAGAAGCCAATAGCACAGATTTGGACAAATACAAATACGGTTCTAGTTTTGTAGGCCTTGCAGCAGTGCAGAATATATGAAGATTTCCTGCAGAGGAAGTTTAGTTTGCAGGTCACGTTTCACATTTCAGTGTTGCCTCAAAACAAGTTGGATAAAGTAACCAAAGCCAAGCTAATCATCATTTGTGGGTTTGTGTTCCAAACACAAATGTGTCCGTACATTACTCCAGCTTCAAAACACCATGAATGGAATTGTAATCAATGAAAATGTAATTTTCATATTAATTTCCAAATATAAATACCCAGAATTCGTCTGTTGTTTCCAAAGACAAATTGGTTAAAAAGCTACTAGTAATTCAATAGATCATAATACTGTGCAGTACTTGGATACTCAAAGGCTTACTTCATCTGCATGACTAGTGCAGAGTGCACAAAGGAAATCAGGTATTTGAACTGGGATTGGGTATGTAGGGTGGTAGGATTGGGTAGGAGGAAAATATGGGGAGGTCAGGTGGTTTACCTGGGAGAGAGGCCTGAGATTCATGGTGAGGGTTGGTGATCTGCTCTGGTTAATGGATGGAAAGGCCAGAACATAGACAAGGTGCTGTGGATTGTAGGATTAGGATCGATAGCTGTGTGGAATCTTAAGGTAGACTAGGGGTGGAATCAAAAGTTGGGGTTGTTGAGATTGGTAGCTGGAGGTTGACCATATGCTTGAAGAAGTGAGCATGATTTGGGGCTGCTATTTCTCATTGACATTGCATGCTATCAGTGGTGTAGGTGGCGCTGCCAATGGTCACATTGCCTCTGACAGGCAATTGTGAGCAACAGAGCTCTCTGTTGTTAGCTTGGTGGCAGCAGTGGTTTGGTTTAGTCAGTGATGATGATCTTGCCTGAGGCTGGTGGTCTTTTGATGCGTCAGTGGTTGTGGTAGGGAGTGATTAGTAGCCAAGGGGAGGCCCGATTAGTCAGCAAGAACTGCAGGTTGTGCTGGAGATCTGTGACTGGAGTGACAGGAGAGTTGAGGATATAAGTTTTAGGGAGGGTGTGCACTGGAGGAGAATTAGATTAGGGCATAACTTAAAGGAGATCTAAGAAGCCCCTTGACCTCATATAATGCAGAAGGTGCAACTATCTGCAGATTACACACATGACTGAAATCTTTAGCAGTGAGACCAGGAGTATGTTGTATATCATTGTTCATCACTCTGCATCTCCTTTAGCCCTTCAACCATTGTTATGCCTAACACATAGAAGGTTCCAGTTAGAATCACAGATATTATACAGCCGGCATGAAGTCCTCAATTTTGTATCTTGTTTGCTTTTCCATTGTATAGCTCACAAAAATATGGAACTACATGAAACTAATTCTAGGCAGTGAAATCATGCTCTTGTAAGCTACATGAAAATGCATCCCCACTCAAGAATATTCAGTGGTGAGATGTTCCCATATCATTGTGACATCTATAGTCCTACAGACTAAACCTACTCCGAAAATTAGTTCAGTCCTAGGAACACTTTAAGGTTTGATAAATGTGAACTACGATCTGACACTGGAAGTTAACTTCGTCAAGAATGAAATTTCATTCTTTCATATTGTAATTATTGCTGGAGATTAATAAAAGTAAGTTACTTATTTACATTTTATATGTTATTTAAAATCTCCTTATTTTAATCCAGCCATTCTTTCCTCATTTTTCTCTTTCTTTATCTGATTTGATGTTGGATACACGGAACTAACTTACACATCCTGATTCAGACACTGTGCTGTTGATTAACAAAACATCACATTGATTGGTTACATGGATCGCATGGGTGCTTGTCCTGTTCATTTGGTTCTACACAGTATGAATCGCTAAATTGCAGCAGATTCTAGTGCAAAAGATCAGAGAAATTAAATAAGAAATACTGAGAAGTTAAAAAAGTGAGAAATACTCAAAAATTAGACACAATTTTGCCTTGAAGAAGTTACAATGGCACACATACTCCAGGATGATAACGCATTCCATTGGGCAATGTGAGCAACTCAATAGATAATTGTTATATCTGTGAGTATTAGTCATCCGTTCCTGGCTTTAGTATTCAACAAATTACAAAATGAGATTTCTAAACTGGATGCAAATCAAAATTATGTTATCTGACCTGTCAAGCAAAAAGAGGCTTAATTAACTATGAAAGTTAACCTGGTACTTACAATTATATAGTCAGTATGTTATTTGGAGTATCAGCAAACTGCAGGAAGGATATGGAAGCTTTGGAGAGCATGTGGACAGACTCACCCGGATTTTGCTTGGTTCAGGATGTATGATCCAGGAGAGAGATTGGAGAAACTTGGATTGCTTTCTCTGGAACATTAGAACTGAGGGCAACCTTGCAGATGTATTTGAAAATTATAAAAGGCAGAAATTGAGCTATCAAGCTTTTTTCTAACCTAGAATGAAAATATGAAATGCTAGAGAGCATAGGTTTAAAGAGGATGGGGAAATATCTAAAGAAGACTTTTTAAGGCAAATCTTTTGATACAGAAAGTGATACGTGGCTGCAGTGTGCTGACGGAGGAGATGGTGGAAGCAAATACAAGAACACTATTTAAGAGGCATTCAGAGAGGCACATGAACAGGCAGAGAATAGAGGGATATCAACATACAGCAGATAGTTTATTAGTAGAATAGTGTCATAAGATCATAAGATATCGGAGCAGAACAGGCCATTCAGCCCAGCGAATCTGTTCCACCATTCCACCAAGGCTTATTCATTTCCCTCTCAGCCCCAGTAAACTGCCTTCTCCCTGTTATCCCTTCATGCCCTGACTCATCAAGAGCCTATTAACATCCATCTTAAATACACCCAATGACCTGGCTTCCACAGCTGCCCGTGGCAACGAATTCCACAGATTCAGCACACCCAGGATAAAGAACTTCTTCCTTGCCCCCGTTTTAAATGAACATCCCTCTATTCTGAGGCTGTGCCCTCTGGTCCTGGACTCCTCCACCATAGGAAACATCCTCTCCACATCCACTCTACTCTTTCAACATCCGATACGTTTCAATGAGCTCCCACCGCCACCCACCCCACACAATTCTCCTAAACTCCAGCAAGTAAAGGCCCAAAGCTATCAGTCACTTCTCATACAATAAGCCTATCATTCCCATGAACCTCCTCTGAAACCTTTCCAATGTCAGCACATACTTCATTAAATAAAGGTCCCAGAACTGCTTACAATACTCCAAATGAGGCTTCACCAGTGCCTTAAAAGGCTGCAGCTTTTCATCTTTGCTCTTATATTCTAGTCCTCGCGAAATGAATGCTAACATTGCATTTGCCTTCCTCACCACCGACTCAACCTGCAAGTTAACCTTGAGGGAATCCTGCAGGAGGACTCCCAAGTCCCTTTACATCACAACTTTTGAATCTTCTCGTTTAGAAAATAGCCTACGCTTTTATTCCTTTTAACAAAGCGCATGACCATACACGTACTGGGGCTGTATTCCATCTGCTACTTCTTTGCCCATCCTCCCAGTCTGTCCAAGTCCTTCTGCAGACTCCCTGCTTCCTTAACACTATCTGCCCCTCCACCTATCTTTGCATCATCTGCAAACTTGGCCACAAAGCCATCAACTCCATCATCCAAATCATTGACATACAACGTAAAATGAAGCAGTTCCAACACCAACCACTGTGTAACACTGGCAGCCAATCAGAAAAGGCTCGCCCATGAGGCAGTGCGGCAGGGCAGCAGCGGCCTTTCAGACCTGGTGTTACTTTAATTTAATTTTCTATTTTAAGTTTGATACACAATTTTCGATTAGGGCACATGGATAACAGAGCGGCTATCTACCATCGCCAGATACTACTACAATACAGAGATCGCCCAAAAACAGACCTTCACAAAGATCTGCTGGCTGAATTACGCGACGTCCGCTTGCTGAGGGGAACGGGCCTACAATCCTCAGACTTGCTTGATGTTTGGATCCGGAGATGGAGATGGAGACGTCGAAAGTGATGTGCGAGGAAGCAGAAGCGAGGCAAACGGGCAGGAGTCCGTGCCAGGCTAAAAGCAAACCCTAGCCGGCCGGCTCTCCCGTCCATTCTGCTCTCCAATGTCCACTCCCTGGACAATAAAATGGACTACATCCAACTCCAACGAAATACTCAGCGGGATTACAGAGTTTGCTCCGCGTTTGTCTTCACAGAGACATGGCTCACTGATGGGATTTCGGACGCTGCCATCCAGCTAGACGGGCTAGCTTTGTTTCGTTCGGACAGAGATGCAGCTGTCTCCGGTAAGGTCCGCGGTGGCAGTGTCTGTGTTTACATCAACACGGAATGTTGTAAGAACTCTGTGCTGGTTTCCAGACACTGCTCATCGTTAGTGGAGTTTGTGGCAGTTCGATGCAGAACATTTTATTTGCCACGGGAATTCACCTCTGTCCTTATATTCGGTGTCTACATTCCTCCCAGCGCTAATGCTAAGGAGGCGCTCTGTGAACTGTACGGGGCTATTAGCGAACTGCAGAACGCACATCCTGATGGTCTGTTTATTGTCGCCAGTGATTTTAACCACACGAACCTTAAGTCAGTGCTCCCCAAATTTCATCATTATGTGGATTTTGCAACGAGGGGGGAGAACGCATTGGACCTGGTTTACACAAACATTCCCGACGCATACCGGGCAGAGCCCCGCCCCCACCTCGGATACTCAGACCACATCTCTGTTATGCTAATCCCAGCATACAGACCACTCGTCAGGCGCTCCAGACCAGTTCAGAAGCAGGTGAAAACCTGGCCAGCAGGAGCCATCTCTGCTCTTCAAGACTGCTTTGAGCACACTGACTGGCACATGTTCAGGGAGGCTGCAACCGATGGCGACTCTACCAACTTAGAGGAGTACACAGCATCAGTGACCAGCTACATCAGCAGGTGCATTGATGATGTTACTCTGCCCAAGACCATCACTATATGTGCCAACCAGAAGCCATGGATGACCGCAGAGTTGCGTGCGCTGCTGAGGTCCCGCGACTCCACCTTCAGAGCAGGCAACAAGGCAGCTCTAACAACAGCAAGGGCCAAATTGTCCCGAGCCATCAGAGGGGCAAAGCGTGCACATGCCCAGCTAATCCACAGTTAGTTCCAGGACAGCGGCGACACGCGGCGCATGTGGAAGGGCATCCAGGACATCACCTGACTGTGCAGGTGATGCCTCCCTCCCAAATGCGCTGAATAACTTCCATGCCCAGTTTGAGGCGGAAAATGACTTGGCGGCGAGGAAGTCCACCCCTCCTGCGAATGACCAGGTGCTGTGTCTCTCCGTGGCCGACGTGAGAGGAACCCTGTGCAGGGTCAACTCACGGAAGGCTACTGGACCAGACAACATCCCTGGTAGAGTGCTCCGAGGATGTGCAGATCAGCTAGCAGATGTTCTCACTGACATCTTCAACATCTCCCTGAGCAGCGCCACCATTCCAACGTGCTTCAAGGTTGCCACCATCGTCCCCGAGCCAAAAAAGTCCTTAGTGTCCTGCCTAAATGACTACCGTCCTGTTGCACTCACATCCATCATCATGAAGTGTTTTGAGAGGCTCGTCATGAGGCATATCAAGACCCTGCTGCCCCCCTCACTGGACCCGCTATAGTTTGTGTACCGTCCCAACCGCTCAACAGTTGACGCCATTGCCACCACCCTAACCCACCTGGACAAAAAAGACATATACGTTCGGATGCTGTTCATAGACTTCAGTTCAGCATTCAACACAATCATCCCTCAGAAACTGATTGGAAAACTGAGCCTACTGGGCCTGAACACCTCCCTCTGCAACTGGATCCTAGACTTCCTGATTGGGAGACCTCAGTCAGTCCAGATCGGGAGCAGCATCTCCAACACCATCACACTGAGCATGGGGGCTCCCCAGGGTTGCGTGCTCAGTCCACTGCTGTTCACTCTGCTGACCCACGACTGTGCTGCAACACACAGCTCGAACCATATCATCAAGTTCACTGATGACACGACCGTGGTGGGTCTCATCAGCAAGAACGATGAGTCAGCTTACAGAGAGGAGGTGCAGCGGCTAACGGACTGGTGCAGAGCCAACAACCTGTCTCTTAATGTGAACAAAACAAAAGAGACGGTTGTTGACTTCAGGAGAGCACGGAGTGACCACTCTCTGCTGAACATCAACAGCTCCTCAGTAGAGATCGTAAAGAGCATCAAATTTCTTGGTGTTCACCTGACGGAGAATCTCACCTGGTCCCTCAACACCAGCTCTGTAGCAAAGAAAGCCCAGCAGCATCTCTACTTTCTGTGAAGGCTGAGGAAAGTCCATCTCCCACCCCCCCATCCTCATCACATTCTACAGGGGTTGTATTGAGAGCATCCTGAGCAACTGCATCACTGCCTGGTTTGGAAATTGCACCATCTCGGATCGCAAGACCCTGCAGCGGATAGTGAGGTCAGCTGAGAAGATCATCGGGGTCTCTCTTCCCGCCATCACGGACATTTACACTACACGCTGCATCCGCAAAGGAAACAGCATTATGAAGGACCCCATGCGCCCGTCATACAATCTCTTCTCCCTCCTGCCGTCTGGGAAAAGGCTCCGAAGCATTCAGGCTCTCACGACCAGACTATATAACAGTTTCTTCCCCCAAGCTATCAGACTCCTCAATACCCGAAGCCTGGACTGACACCTTGCCCTACTGTCCTGTTTATTATTTATTGTAATGCCTGCACTGTTTTTGTGCACTTTATGCAGTCCAGTGTAGGTCTGTAGTCTAGTATAGCTTTCTTTGTGTTTATTACGTAGTTCAGTCTAGTTTTTGTACTGTGTCATGTGAACCATGGTCCTGAAAAACGTTGTCTCATTTTTACTATGCACTGTACCAGCAGTTATGGTTGAAATGACAATAAAAGTTGACTTGACTTGACTTTATTCCCACACTTTGTGTCCTGCCAATCAGCCAATGCTCTATCATGCTAGTACCTTTCCTGTAATACCATTGGCTCTAGTCTTGATAAGCAGCCTCATGTGCAGCATCTTATTATGGTCAACACAGACCTAGTGGGTAGACAAATGTATTTCTGTGCTATCCCATTCTATGTTGTACAGTGCTGTGCAAAGGTCTGAGTATACAGCTGGGGTGCCTAAGACTTTTGCATGGTACTGTAGTAATGTTATGTATTACACTGTGCTGCTATTGCAAAAACAAACAATTTTCATGACACATGGGTGTGATGATAAACCCAATTCTGATATGGGTCTTCACTGTGTACTGAGAGTGGGAAGGGGGCAGGGAACGAGGAATCAAGGATGGGAAAGGGGGAAGGGAGAGGTGACTGTGTGGGAAGCACCAGAGAAGCATTCGGTAATGATCAATAAACCAGTTGTTTGGAATCAAGTGACGTCGTCTGGTATCTCAGGGCAGGGTGTATCTGCACCCACACCATCCCACGATCCCAGCACTCCTTCTCTGCCACCTGTCCCACACCCCTCCCATGGTACTCCACCCTCACCATTCCCAACATCCTTTCCTTCCACCAGATTTACAAACCCACTCTCCACTCCACGTTGACAAGTACAGTACTATGCAAAATTCTTAGGCACTCTAGCTATATATATCTAAGACTTTTCCACAGCATTGCATATTCTATTGCACATGCAGTTTGATACACATGTGGTTTTCATGAAAGTCCTGATTAAATTCTTTCTCCAAAGAAAAGGCATAATTGAATGCTATGTAAACAATAATGCACATACACTCAGTGATCACTTTATTAGTTACATCTGTACACCTGGTCATTAATGCAAATGTCTAAACAGCCAATCACCTGGCAGTAACTCAAAGTATAAATGCATGCAAGCATGGTCAAGAGGTTCAATTGTTGCTCAGACCAAACTTTTGAATGGGGAAGAAATATGATCGAAGTCATTGTGTCTGTACAATGATTGTTGGTGCCAGAATGGGTAATTTGAGTATCTCAGAAACTGCTGATCTCCTGGGATTTTCACGCATAGCAGTCTCTAAGAATGGTGGGAATTTTTTTTAAAATTTCCAGAGAGCAGCAGTTCTGTGGGCGGGAACACTTTGTTAACGAGAGAGGTCAGCGGAGCACGGCCAGACTGGTTCGGGCTGACAGGAAGGTGACAGTAACACAAATAACTTTGTGTTACAACAGTGGTATACTGCAGAGCATCTCTGAATGCACAACATGTTGAACCTTGAGGTGGATGGGCAACAGCAGCAGGAGACCACGAACATACACTCAGTGGCCACTTTATTAGGTAGAGAACATAACTAATGAAGTAGCACTGGGTTTATGTTCCAGCTGGCTATTTATTAAATCATCTTAGAATGGAATTTTCTGTTTCTATAATATGGAGTGGACATTAAAAAAATCCTTCAATTAAAGTAAATGAGAAGCCCAATTTGCCTAGGAAATCGAGGCAGTAAAGAACATTTGAAGGTTTGACTATATAAAATATGTAGTTCAGTAAGTCAAAATGCTTCACTAGTCTATATTCCCCTGCTAAAACTTAAATGATTCTCTACAATATAAAATTGGAATTTGTGGCATGACTGATTAATGTTCATCTAGGAAAATAAAGCATGTCTTGTAAATCGTTGCTTTAGGTTTGCAGCGATAATGTAGTGCAAGTGTAAGGTAAGTGAAAATGTTGATTCAAAATGAGAATTACCTCATGGTAAAGTCTCATGTGAGACTTGGTGTTTTCTTTATTGATGAATGTAGACTTTCATCATACGGGCTGCAGATCCCAGCAAAACAATTTTCATCATTGTTTGAGTTGTAATCAAAACAACTAAGTGAAGAAAGTTCATGAAGGAGCAATCTATCCATTTCCCTCCCAAGTGGGGTAGTATTCCTGTTATATTCATGTTCTGTCCCCTTTAATTAGAATAAGCGCCAGGTTTTAAAAGGAGTGGCATTTCCATAAAACAGAACGATTTGATAGGTTAATACAAACTTATATGCTAAATATTTTCCATTTAAAGGGAATATTGAACAAATTTTAAAAACAGATTTTTAAAAAGTCACTGGTTGATAGGGTCATAAAGAGAGTTTTTGGTATATTGGCCTGCATAAGTTGAGAGTGCAGGAGTTGGGATATTATGTTGAAGTTATATAAGACAGTAATGAGACCTAATTTGGAGTGGCGTGTGCAGTTCTTGTCACTTACCTACAGGAAAGATTTTAATAAGATTGAAAGAATCCAAAGAAAACTTACAAGGATGTTGCCAGGACTTGAGGACCTGAATTATAGGGAAAGGGTGAATAGGTTAATACTTTATTCCCTGGAGCGTTGGAAAATGAGGGGAGATTTCATGGAAGTATACAAATTTATAAGGTAAATAGATAGATAAATACTAGCAAGCTTTTTCCACTGAGGTTGGGTGGGTTAAGGGTGAAAGGTGAAATTTTTAAGGGGAACTTCTTCACTAAGAGGGTGATGAAAGTGTGGAATGAGCTGCCGGGGGAGATGGTAGATGTGGATTCAATTTCAAAATTTAAGCGAATTTTGGATAGGTGTATGAATGGGAGGGGTATGGACAGCTATGGTCCTGGTGCAGGTTGATAGGACTAGGCAGAATAATAGTTTGGCATGGACTAGATGGGCCAAATGTCTCTAAATTGTCTTCTTAGATCCATTTGAAATCAGAATGATATTTAAAATGGCTTAGCACTGCATTGTTGGATCGATACTGTTTGGGCTACTACCAAATTTGGCTGGCTATATATTGCATTAGTGTGAACTGAAACCATTGTGAGTTTGAACTGAAAAGTACCCTATCTCAAGGCCTTTTATTGGTGTGTCCTCTTTTAACATAGTGGGATGCCATTATATTTTGGTTCTATATTTCTAATATCTCATATCATGCATTGCAAGATACAACACAAAAAATACAGAATATTGAGACTACGAGCTTCCTGACTGACTTCAGTCATTTCCTTATGGGTTCCATTGGTCCCAGGCCCAAGCTATGGAAGCTTCAGGCTGTCAATATGTCTGAATGATGCTCAGCTTTCATTGAATATCCAATGTATTTTTAACTTCTTTGCTGCTGGGATCATCTCTATAGGGTCATAATAATGATCCAAACTGAAATTAGATGTGTATATTGTAACACATTTACTCTTTTCTCAAAAATTCAGGTCATGGTTCATAAAGGGCAGCAATTCTAATTGTCTAATTGTCTGATTGGATCTGCCTATCCCAGGTTATTGAGAGACGCAAGAGAGGAGATTGCTGGGGCTTTGACATGGATCTTTGTGTCCTCTCCAGATACAGGCAAGGGCCCAGAGGACTGCAGTATTGTCATTGTTGTTTCTTTGTTTAAAGAAGGAACAAACCAAGAAAATACAGGCTGGTGAGCCTTATATCACCAGTAGAAAAATATTGGAAAAGATTCTACACACATCTGGAAAAGCATAGACTTATTAGGGGCAGTCAGCATAGCTATGTACAGGGGACATCATACCTTACAAACATAGTAGAGTTTTTATTGAGGAAATGATTAAAGTGATTGATGAGGGTAGGACAATGGATGATGTACGCATGTTTTATAGGGATTAGTGCTGGGCTTCTGTAGTTTGTGATGTATATTTAAACCAGTGGTTTGCAAGCTTTCTTGGCACCCAGACCTCTTCTTCCTTTCTGACCATTGCACAAAATCAATAAAGAAATTTGATTTACGATGCACAGTGAAAGAAAATAGGAACTGCAAATTCAAAGCAGTGACAGATAATTGCAAAAAAAAATCAAATCTATTTAAAGGTACAAAGAAAACGATTCCTTAATTTATATAGTATAAACAATTTTCCTCAACAATTTTAGAGTGTATATTAGTAGTCCAACTTTTCACTACTTCATTGCTTTTTCACTTTTCAGTGTGATAGGTGGGCTTGGTGCGGTGATATCAGCTTCTCAACATCAGGCTGAATGTCACCCAGAAGGAGTCTCAGATCCCCATGTCCAGTAATTTGTAATCTGTTTCATTGCTTTAATAGAAGTTGGGCAACTGCACTGAAACTATGCTTCACTAAACATGATGTTGGAAAAATAGCATGACCATTTTCCACAGCGTTCAAAGATTTCTTACTGCAAACAAAAGTCTTGATATGACTTTTTGAACTTCGGCTGCAGCTCAAAGTAATTTTGTAGTGAGATTAGTTCATCCTTCATCCTTCCTGTAATTCATCATTCAGAGTGTTTAGGAGTGGATTTATTACCCCATTGAGAGAAGATCCTGAAATCTCTCTGACATGTCTTTGTGCAGCTCATGCAGGTGGGCACTGTACACTTGTTCATAATTAGGTGCTCTTTCTTTCTCTTCCAACTCAGAGAGACTCGAAAACTGGTAAGGGCCACAACGGCCAATGTTGCACTTACATAGGGTTGTTACATACCCCGTAACTGGGTGTCTTACCAGCAAAGATAAAAGTGTCCGTTGGAGTCTGGTGATACTATTTTCAACAATATTTATTAGCAAAAATATACAAAATAATATCAATGCGAATATACAGAGAATATACGTTAGCAATACTAAACCTAAAAGTGCGGGTATAATAATAATCACTAATGAAACAAGCTCTATCGTTGTCTAGGGGATAATGAATTGTCAGATGGAAATATAAAGTTCAGTTCAGTTCATGCAGGCTGCGGTAGTTGTTTGTCGATGTGTTGCAATTGTTGAAGAGAGAGAGAGAGAACGTGTGAACAGTAACAGCTATTATCTTGCCAACCTTCCTTTACGATTTTGATCCCCCGTCGATGCGTTGTTGTTGTGGCCATTCACGTATGACCCCTCCATCCTTTAGCTAGACCGTTCTTCCGTGGTGGACTCGTCACCTAGGCAAGGGTGGACACACACACAAGCCCCCACCGGTCTCGCTACAAAACACTGTGTTAAAATTTACCGACCCTTCGTTCGGTCTCCGGTCTCCCACCCTGTCTCGTGGGTGTTCTGATGCTCACTAGCATTTCTCCTGGTGCGTCTGAGGGGTGTTACCCCAGACCTCACTTTTATCCCCACTCACGGGGTCTCAGGTGTCAATCAGGTTGGGATGATGTAACCCATCAAACCAGCCTCACTCTGGTTGTCCCCTGAGGGGTTTCGATGAATAGAACAGTACCAAGTACACAATCCTTCTCCAAAAGACAATAGCAGTAATCAATGGCTTTTGTCAGTAGGAGACGTTCCACCTTAGCTGTGTCTCTCTTTCATGAGCTGTTATCAATAACAACTGCCCTGGCAGATTTCCTTTTGTCTCTCTTACTTCCTTGTTAGCAGCATCGAAATAGTAGCGATTTGCGATTCTCCAAAAGGGGAGGGCATGGGCCACTCTGCACCCTTCTGCCCATCAGAGTTGTTCATCCTTCGTAACAGGGTTAAGTTGGACAGAAATGTGGAGACGATTGATTTGACTTTGAGAAGGTTCACATCATTTCCTTGCAATTGAGGATTGATTTCATTAAACTTTTTGAATAATTCTGACAAATAAGCAATGTCATACCTAATATTAATGAGCTGATTACTGAATAAAGCATTTAAGTCTCCAAGTAATTTTCGAAGGTTCAAAGGTCAAATTTAATGTCGGAGAAATGTATACAATATACATCCTGAAATGCTTTTTCTTCACAAACATCCACGAAAACAAAGAAGAGGCCCCAAAGCCCAAAGAATGAATGACAATTAAATGTGAGAACCCCAAAGTCCCCCCCAGTTCCCCCTTCTCGTGTGTGTGTGGCAGCAAGCAACGACCCCCCCCCCCCCGCCCCAACCAGCAAAAAAAAGGCACATCAGTACTGTCACTGAACCCAGGCGTGTGCTAAGCAATAGCAAAGACACAGACCAAAGTTACCCCAAAGGCTTCGCATTTCATCTGACATTCGACAACCATGTAATTTTATCACAGTTTCAAAAACTGCATAAAAACATCTCAAGCATTTTCCTTTTGAGAACCATTTGACTTCTGTGTGCAAAAGCAAGCGTTCAAACATTTTATCATTCACAATCCAAAGCTCTTGAAGTAGTTAAGAATTGAGAGCATGGGACTTGATTTTATTTACCACTGTGGTAACAGTATTTAATGATTTGGGCAGCTGAACACTTGGGTTTTTTGTGATATGATGTTGACTGTGAATTACCCAGTGAATGGCAAATATGTTATGTACAGCTCTTGTTCAAGAAAGTAATAACGCCTTGGTAGTGACCTGTCATTGATGGTGCCCCTCTGTTGCACAAGCAAGAATGTTGGTGAGCAGAATGTTCTTCTCTTTGAAAGATTGCTCAACAACCCAGAACATTGACTCTCTCTTCATATTTGCTTCTAGTTCCTTTGCAAATAACAACTCTTGAACCACGCTTTTATCTTTTATGAAGCAAACAAAACCAAGAAGCAAAGATTAGTTGCCTAGCAAAGCTGATTCATCCAACTGCAGAGCAAATTTTATTGTTCTAAATATGTTACACAATGTATCTTCCATGTTCTCAGACATTTCATTGAACAGAGTTGTCACTGAGTGGAATTGCTTTAATTAGTTAGTTGGGTGACTTCTGCAAAACCGTACTCAGAAGCTCCCTTACTGCTGGCAGAATCAGTTCTTCTCTAATTGCATGGGGATTTCCAGATTTAGCAATAAGCAAGTGTTGTATGAAGCATGTAAACCATCACTGTTTTGTTGTGAAGTGCTGTCAAGCAGGTTTTGAAATGTTTTCCATTTCTGAAAGTTTTCACAACGACTGAAAAAAAACCAAGTTCTTGTTTGCTTTATCGGGTTGTATTCTCTTCATGTGTTCAAGGCCTCATTTGAATAAACCTCTTCACACAACAGAGACATTGATGCTGGTATCAATTCATATTTCAGATACTCCACACACTATACTGTCCACGCTTTTTTGTTTGATCTGTTTCTTCCATTTTCATTATGAATTAACGACCACAGTCCAACCTCAAGTGCTTTGATCAATAAAGGGGAAAGATATGACGTTATCGTAGCTCTGGCAAAACCTGACTTTCTGCCTGAAGGTACATAAAGTGGGGCAGCAATATCTCAGTTGGGCCTTGGGCTAGAGAAGTGAGGTCAAAACCATTTGAAAGGGCAGATTCTGAACTTTATTCCATTGAATACCATACCCTAATTTGCAGGAAATGGGTCACTGCATGATTAAAGTATGGGAATCATACTCACTAACATTGTACAGGCCCAGAAATAACACAATTTCTTCAGTCCAAATTTCTCATGATATGCCAAAGACAGAAGTGTTGCAATGCTTTTCAACAACTATAACATGCTGCAAACAAGGTCTAAGAGAATGGTGTGTTAGAATGGTGATTATGTAACCATTGTAATCTATTATGAGGCACTGAGGATTAAACGCTTATAATAAGTAATTCACTTCTTAAATTAAGCTTGTAATCCCTCACGTGCCCTTCCAACCTCAGTGCCTTTCCCCCATCTCCCCCTTTATCTTTATTGACCTTTTAGAAACTCCCACCATCCCTAGGGGGGTGATATCACACCCACTTTGGGAACCACTGGTTTAAATACAAATAGACTGATAGATAAATTTACAGCTGATGCAATAATTGGTGGAGTTGTGGATAGTAAGGAAGGTTGTCAAAGGATACAGTAAGATGTAGATCAGATGAAAATATGGGCAAAGAAATAGCAGATGGAGTTTAATCCAGACAAGTGTGAGGTGTTGTGCTCTGGGCAGTCATATGTAAGAGGTATACAGTAACTAGCAGAACCACAGATGTAGAGGAGCATTCACATAAGGAACGATCGTGGGGTGCAGGTGCATATTCCCTGGAAGCAGCAATATAAGTAGATAGAGTGGTAAAAAAGGCTTATGGCATACTTGCCTTCTTCAGTTTGTGTCTCAGGAAGTCCTGTTGCAGCTGTATAAAACTTAGTTTAGGAAGCATTTGGTATATTGTGTTCAGTTCTTGCTACTAGATTACAAGAAGGATGTGGAGGCTTTAGAGTGGGTGCTGAAGGTGTTTACCAGGATGTTATCTGAAGGAGCTAACTTCTAGCTGATCTCCTTCCCCTCCACCAACCTTTTCATTCTGGCATTTTCCCTCTTCCTTCTCAGTCCTGAAGAAGGGTCTTGGCCCAAAATATTGACTGTTTATTCTATCTTGTTATGTCAAATATCTCTGCACTATCCTCCATAAGTGGGACTTCCTGGTGGCCAAACATTAAATTCCAATTCCCATTCCCAATCTGACGTGTTGGTCCATGGCCTCCTCTTGAGTCAAGATGAGGCTGCCTTCAGGGTGGAGTATCAACACCTTATATTCCATCAGTTTTGTCTCCAACATGATGGCACGAACAACTATTTCTCCTTCTGATAAACAAATCCCCATTCCCCTTCTCCTTCCCTTTCTCCTATGGTCCACTCTCCTCTCCTATCAGATACCTTCTTCTCCAGCTCTTGACCTCACTTGGCTTCACCTATCATCTTCTAGCTAGCTTCCTTCCCACCACGACCCACACCCCCACCAACCTTTTTATTCTGGCACCTTCCCTCTTCCTTCTCAGTCTTGAAGAAGGATCTTGGCCCAAGACGTTGATGTTTATTAATTTCCACAGATGAACATAGAACACAGATTTCTACAGCACATTACAGGCCCTTCTGTCCACAATGTTGTGTCGACCATGTAACCTACTCTAGAAACTACATAGAATTTCCCTACTGCATAGCCTTCTATTTTTCTAAGCTCCATATACCTATCTAAGAGTCTCTTAAAAGACCCTATTGTATCCGCCTCTACCACTGTTGTGGACAGTGCATTTCACGCACCCACCACTCTCTGGGTGAAAAACTTACCTGACATCCCCCTTGTACCTACTTCCAAGCACTTTAAAACTATGCCTCCTCTTGTTAGCCATTTCAGCCCTGGAAAAAAGTCTCTGGCTACTTACACGATCAATGCCCCTCATCATCTTATACACGTCTATCAGGTCACCTCTCATCATCCATCGCTTGAAGGAGAAAAGGCCAAGTTCGCTCAACCTATTCTTATAAAGCATGCTCTTCAATCCACACAACATCCTTGTAAATCTCTTCTTCACTCTCTCTGTAATATCCATATCCTTCCTGTAGTGAGCTGACCAGAACTGAACACCGTACTCCAAATGGGGTCTAACTAAAGTCTTATATAGCTTTAACAATACCTCATGGCTCTTGAGCTCAATGTTGATGAATGCCATCACACCATATGCCTTCTTAACAACCCTGTCAACTTGTACACCAGCTTTGAGTGTCCCATGGACATTAACTCCAAGGTCTTGCTGTTCCTCCACACTACCAAGAGATGCTGCCTGACCTGCTGAACCATAAGGAGAAGTTGGGCAAACTTGGATTGTTTTCTCTGAAGTGTAGACTGACGGGAGACCTGATGAAATATGTAAGTATGAAATTATAAACAGCATTGACAGGGAGGATATTCAAAGGTTTTATGCCATGGTGGAAATGTCAATAGCAAGAAGGAATAGATTTAAAGTGTGCATGGGAAGGTTTAAAGGAGATTTTCAAAGTGATTTTTATTTACATAAGGAGTGGTAGATGTCTTGCATCTGTTGCCTGGTATGGAGGTGGAAGCAGATACTTATGGGATATTCAGATAGGCATATGAATAGACATGTAATAGAGGAAAAAAGACCATGTGCACCTCAAATTGGCATCATGCATCATAGGCTAAAGAGACTGACCCTATGCTATTCTATTTTATGTTCTATCATTTAAAAAGGGCAGAGCTTTATAGCTATACTGTTTATGCAGCACCATATGCTGGAAGTATGTAAAGGACAAAATATCTTCATTCAGTCATAGAATCTATGGTTGAAAGTGTGGCCTCATCTTAACACCCATTTCATGCAATAAGAAGAAACAATGGCACTTCTGAAGAGCTGCTTGCTGGATGTAAGCCAATCAAGTCACAACATTTTAAACAGGCCATGGTTTGAGCTGTTATGCCCGCAGCCCCCTCCTTTGTGAGAATTGCAAGAGCACTATTGGGTTGGGTCAGGGGGCCCAGGAAATGAGAAGGAGACGTGCGGACTGTCTCGTTCCCCGGCGGTGTAAAGAAAGGGGAAATGGCCATTGTCTCTTGGAGACAAATTTGTGGATTGAGATTCTATGCTACGTGAGAGCCCTCGGGCAAAGTGGGCTGGGTGAAGGGGAGAGATTGCATCATCCCCCCAACCTGATTGACATCTACGACCCTGCGAGTCAGGATAAAAGAGGGACTGCAGAAGCAGCCCCCTCAGACGCACCAGAAGACATGCTAGCGATCCCGGAATAGCGGGAAGCCATTTGAAGGAAGCCACGTGCATTCAGTTCCCTTGCCTGGTAGCTGGTGGCTGATACCACAGAAAAAGACTTTGAACTAACAACGGGGAACCAACTCCCCCGACTCAACAGATTGACATCATAAAAGACCCGGGCAAGTTTAAAACCATCTCTCTTAAACCCAAAGGCTGCAGCCTGCAGAAAACTGAGTGAACTTTATATTTCCATCGGACAATACATTATCCCCTAGACAACGATAGAGCTTATTTCTTATTGATTATTATTATTATACCCGCGCTTTTAGATTGAGTATTGACGTCGTATATTATCTGAATGTTTGTATTAATCTTATTTTTGTGCCCCTTTATAAATAAAGACTTTTAAAAATAGTACCATCAGACTTCAACGGACCTCTCTATCTTTGCTGGTAAGTGACCCAGTTACGGGGTACGTAACAGAGCCAAGAAGTAAAATAGCCTAAATCCCCAAAGTAAACATTGTGAGCTCCAATAGCAATTTAAATATTCAAAGCTAATGAACACATCGGAACTTCATGACACTCACTTAATATTGTCACTTGAGTTATGGGGACAGGTGATATATTTTCAATCATTCCTCAGGATACTCATTAAAATACGTATTAATTTTCTAAATTTGTTTGGTCAAATGTGCAACAAGATTGTACTTAATGAGTAAGTCCAGTAGTAGGGGAATGTTTTGTTAGAATTTTGTGTTGGTATTCACAGTCATATAGCGTAATCTGTAAAATAAATTTCAATAGTCAGGTGTGGGTTATATTTCACCATTAAGTAATACTATTATTGACTACAAAAAGTGTCAGGAATTCTTGAGTCATTCTTATAGCGTCAGCAAAAGCGTGGCTGCAGCTGGTCTCTCCAGGCATTCTTAATTTATTTTCCTTTTGTCTTCCTAAGGAAATATATATAGTTTAAACACAATGAAATTCAAGATCTTCTGTGCCTTGTTGAAATGAAATTGCTGTATGCTTGAGCTGACTTTGGACTCAACCTCCCTAACTAATACCCTGGTGGATGACATCATCCCAGGGACTTCAGATGCAAAATAACTGGGTGACTAGAGAAAATTTATAAGAAAATTAAACAATATTAATTTTTATTCCACATAGTGTAGTAAGGAAAATGATTTTTGTTTATACGTTCAAGAGGAAATTCAGCATTAATTTGATTATCTCCTAGGGCACAGTGGGATGGATTTAGGTTTGCTGTATCCAACTTCCCTGGGAAATACAAGGCAGCTGGATTGCTAGATTGGAAACTAATAACTTTAGGAGTTCTTGGATGTGACCTAATAAAGCATAAATACCTGTGCAGATTGAAGGCTGAGTATAGGATCCCAGCTAACACTTGCTTCATATAATTACTCTGAATCTTCAGTAAAAGACCTTCAAAAGGCACCTTGAAGAATAGCTAGGAATCTTTTCAAGACTTGAAGCCGCAGTAATCCTTCATGTGCAACAAAAAGATTCTTTTTTACTTATTTGTTCTCATCAGCCCTACACTGCCTCCCACTTCCATTTTCCTTCCCTGACTACTTGTTTGTCAAGTTCAATGCCAAAGGTGAATCTAATTGGGCCCCTGGCCTTCGTGACCCAGTGTGCACAATCTATAGCTTGATTATGCAAAGAAGCTGCATCATTGGGGCCTTTACAGAAACCTACTGAACTAAAGGACACCTAAACTGATAAGGAACAGCCTGATTCACTCCTAGAGTTGTCACTGAAGTGCACTGGCTAAATTGTATATTCTTTGTGGTCCACAGTTGACCTCAGACCTTCCACAAAGCTTTGAATTGCACTTAATACTCCAAATCGTTGACGCATTTGCACCTACAGTCAAAGCTTCGGAGACAAAAGTGGTTCACAGTCTGGGAGGATCCATTGCAGAACCTGAGTTCTGCCAAGTCTCTCTAGTTAATTGGAAGCTAGTTAGCTATTGGGATTTGGTATTGCAATAGAGCAGACATTTTGACATGCTAAAGAATGCTTCACAATTAAGTTGCAAGGAAAGAGTCTACAGGGGGACAGACATGAAATTTCCTATTGATATTTTTTGTTAAGTTTGAAAAGCAGGATATTCTATCTTGCTAGCATTAATCTAAACTTCAATCACACTGCAGGTGATGTGGATTCTGGATTGGAGTTCAGCTGCAGTGTCCACAAAACTGACCATCCACTTTGTAATCAGATACACTTCCTTGATGTCATGTGTTGGAAATGAACTCCATGTTGTTCCCCTTGATTTTTAGGTAGTCTTGCAGTTTACTGAATAATTCCACATATTCATTTATCTGTGCAAAGTCCTCTTTAGCAAAACCTATAGCTTAGCTTTGTAATGATGATCCAGAAAAGAGGAATTCAGAAAATGCAGCATCCATCATCAATGACCACCCCCCCCCCCCCACCACCACCACCACCATCCAGGCCATGCTGTCTTCTCACTATTACCACCTGGCAGGAGGTTCTCAAGCCTCAGGTCTCACTCAACCGGGTTCAGAAACAATTATTACCCTACAGCCAACATGCTCCTGAACCAGCATGGATAACTCCAATCACCTCAACACTGATTTGATTCCACAGCCTATGGACTTGACAGCTCAAGTTCTCAATATTATTTATTATTCTTCTATTTATTCTTATTTTGTTGTCCTTTGCACATAGGTTGTTTAGTCTGTCTTTGTGTGTAGTCTTTCAACGATTCTACTGTGTTTCTTTATATCTACTGTGAATGCCCACAAGACAATGAATCTCAGGTAGCATATGGTGACATATATGTAGTTTGATAATAAGCTTGCTTTGAAGTTTGTAATTTGATCTGTTAGCAAAACTACCATTGGAGGAAATTAAACTGAACCATCTCACTCATGCTGGGGGAGAATGGATGTTCTGTGATGTTAGTCTAGAAACAGCCTAAATGGCAAACTATTTTCAGTGTTCATCTTGGATTGCTATGACAATCATGTACAATGGTCGTTTTTTAAACAAATAAAGTAATTTAACTTTTTAGCAAAAATTTATCTAATACAATTCACTTCCATAATTTTTATCTCAATATTAACTTATCTGAATATTAATGCAATGCATTGCTGATGAAAAAGAACAATTACTCATTGCCAAAACGTAGCAGGAGCAAATTAATTTTGTAATATAAATCAAGACTAGTTAGTTCAGTCCAATTACTCTCAAGTCTTCTATCTATCAAGTCCAAAGGCAGAATACTAGTGTTTTCCACTTGATAATTTAAATGTTAAAAGCTCATATAGTATAAATCCAGATGATATTTAATTTCCAATTCTTCCAGCAGCAACCTAATGAGTTTTTGTGATGGGGTATTTTTTATTCAGGTCGTGGTTCACGTCCTTGCTCTTTAAGTGCCTTTTTCAGCAGGGTCACAATGAGCTCCAATCTTCATCGCTTGTTTATCCGCAATCAAGTTTCCCTCATCAGAAGGCAAAATAATTAAAATCAACAAAGCTCTTTATCCAAATAAATTATTGAACCAAACCACAGCGTTAGGAGCCTTGAAGCTGCAATCAGTAGGTGAAATCATTCAGTCGACACGACCAGAACTACTTACCAACGTTGAAGATAGAGTAGGTGAAAATAGCCAGCTTGAGTCACTTTTAATGCTCCACGGTAACATCAGCGCTAAAAGGGCACAGTACTTTCCTTTCAATTTTATCTTGAAATAATTCCTCTGAAATATTCCTTTAGTACCCAGAAGTATGTCAAAGTGCAAAACCGATGGGCTAGACCGAAAGACCATAAGACCATAAAACATAGGAGCAGAATTAGGCCTTTCAGCCCACCAAGTCTTCTCTGCTATTCCATCATGGCTTATCCTGGATCCCACTCAACTCCGTATATCTGCCTTCTCACCATTTCCTTTGATGCCCTGACCAATCAGGAAACTATCAACTTCTGCTTTAAGTATACCCACATACTTGGCTTCCACTGCAGTCTGTGGCTGAGCATTCCACAGATTCACTACACTCTGGCTAAAAAAAATTCCTCCTTACCTCTATTCTAAAAGGACACCCCTCAATTTTGAGGATGTGCCTTCTAGTTATGGATACCTGTACCATAGGAAACATCCTCTCCACATCCACCTTACCTAATCTTTTCAACATTTGGTAGGTTTCAATGAGATCCCCAAGCATTCTACTAAATGTCAGTGATTACAGGCCTAAAGATGTCAATTGCTCCTAGTATATTAACCCCTTAATTCCCGGAATCATCCTCATGAACCTCCTCTGGACTCTCTCCAATGACAATGCATCCTTCCTGAGATATGGGGCCGAAAACGGTTGACAATACTCCAAGTGCAGCCTGACTAGTGTCTTATAAAGGCTCAGCATTATCTCCTTGCTTTTATATTCTATTCCCTTTGAAATAAATGCCAACTTTACATTTACCATAGACTCAAACTGTAAATTAACCTTCTGGGAGTCTTGCCTGAGGACTCCTAATTCCCTCTGTACCTCTGATGTTTGAATTTCTTCCCCATTTACATAATAGTTTGCACTACTGTTCCTTTTACCTAATTGCATTATCATGCATTTCCCAACACTGTATTCCATCTGCCAGTTCTTTGCCCATTTTTCCAATTTGTCCAAGTCCTGCCACAATTGCATTGCTTCCTCAGCATTACCTACTCCTTCACCTATCTTTGTATCATCCACAAACTTTGCCACAAAGCCATCAATTCCACTATCCAAATCATTGACAAACAATGTGAGAAGTATCATGACCAATAATGACCCCTGAGGAACACCACTAGTCACTGGCAGCCAATCAAAAAACATACCCATTATTCTCATTCGCTGCTTCTTGCCTGTCAGCCATTCCCCTGTTCATGCCAATATCTTTCCTGCAACACCATAGGATTTAACCTTGCTTTGAAACCTCATGTGTGGCCCTTAATCAAATGTCTTCTGAAAATCCAAGTAAATGACATCAGCTGCCTCTCCTTTGTCCATCCTGGTTGTTACCGCCTCGAAGAACTGTAACAGATTTGTCAGGCAAGATTTCCCTTGACAGAAACCAGGCTGACTTATTTTACTATTAGTCTCCAAGTACCTCGAAACCTCATCCTTAATAGTCGACTCCAACACTTCCCCAACAGCTGAGGTTAGGCTAACTGGCCTATGATTTCCTTTTTCTTTGCCTTCCTCCCTTCTCAAAGAGTGGAATGACATTTGCAATTTTCCAGTCCTCCAGAACCATGCCAGAATCAAATGATTCTTGAAAGATCATGACCAATGCATCCGTTATCTCTAAAGCAACCTCTCTCAGGACTCTGGTCCAGGTGATATATCCAACTTAAGGCTTTTGAGTGTGCCTAGCACTTTTTCCTTTGTAATAGCAATGGCATTCACTCCTGCTCCCTGACACTCACGGACCTCACCACACTACTAGTATCTTCCACAGTAAAGGCTGATGCAACGTACTCATTAAGGTCATCTGCCATTTCTTTGTCCCCCATTACTACCTCACCAGCATTATTTTCCAGTGGTCCAATATCAGAATCAGAACCAGGTTTATTATCACCAGCATGTGAAATTTGTTAACTTAGCAGCAGCAGTTCAATGCAATACACAATCTAGCAGAGAAAAATAATAATAATAACAAAAGTAAAAATAAATAATAAATAAACAAGTAAATCAATTACGTATATTGAATAGATTTTTAAAAACGTGCAAAAACAGAAATACTGTATATTTTTTTAAAAAGTGAGGTAGTGTCCAAAGATTCAATGTCCATTTAGGAATCAGATAGTGGAGGGGAAGAATTGCTGTGTGTGTGCCTTCAGGCTTCTGTATCTCCTACCTAATGGTAACAGTGAGAAAAGGGCATGCCCTGGGTGCTGGAGGTCCTTAATAATGGACGCTGCCTTTCTGAGACACCACTCCCTGAAGATGTACAACTTTGTAGGCTATTACTCAAGATGGAGCTGACTAGATTTACAAACTTCTGCAGCTTCTTTCGGTCCTGTCCAATATCAATTCTCACCGCCCTTTTACTCTTTATACAACTGAAAAAAACTTTTAGTATCCTGCTTTAGGTTATTGGCTAGTTTCCCCTCATATTTAATTTTATCCCTTCTTGTAGCTTTTTTAGTTGCCTTTTGTTGGATTTTAAAAGCTTCCCAATTATCCAGCTTCCCACTCACTTTTACTACCTATATGCCCTTTCCTTGGCTTTTACGCAGTCTTTAACTTCCGTTGTCAACCATGGTTGCCTACCCCTGCCAATTGAGAACTTCTTCCTCTGTGGGACATATCAACCTTGTGCCTTGTGAACTATTCCCAGAAACGTCAACCATCTCTGCTCTGCCGTCATCCCCGCCAGTATCCTCCTTCAATTCACCTGGGCAAGCTCCTCTCTCATGCCTCTGTAATTCTCTTTATTCCATTGTGATAATTGTGACTTATGCCTCTCCCTCTCAAATTGCAGTAGATAGATAGATAGATAGATACTTTATTCATCCCCATGGGGAAATTCAACATTTTTTCCAATGTCCCATACACTTGTTGTAGCAAAACTAATTACATACAATACTTAACTCAGTAAAAATATGATATGCATCTAAATCACTCTCTCAAAAAGCATTAATAATAGCTTTTAAAAAGTTCTTAAGTAGTTTACTTAAATACATTAAATACAATCAACCCCG
This sequence comes from Hemitrygon akajei, assembly GCF_048418815.1. NCBI lineage: Eukaryota > Metazoa > Chordata > Chondrichthyes > Myliobatiformes > Dasyatidae > Hemitrygon > Hemitrygon akajei. The sequence continues at coordinate 29,937,601 of NC_133134.1, forward strand.
GCACTTTAACATATCTTACTCCTGGCGGTTGAATTGTAAAGCCTAATGGCATTGGGGAGTATTGACCTCTTCATCCTGTCTGAGGAGCATTGCTTCGATAGCAACCTGTCGCTGAAACTGCTTCTCTGTCTCTGGATGGTGCTATGTAGAGGATGTTCAGGGTTTTCCATAATTGACCGTAGCCTACTCAGTGCCCTTCGCTCAGCTACCGATGTTTTACTCTCCAGTACTTTGCCCACGACAGAGCCCGCCTTCCTTACCAGCTTATTAAGACGTGAGGCGTCCCTCTTCTTAATGCTGCCTCCCCAACACGCCACCACAAAGAAGAGGGCGCTCTCCACAACTGACCTATAGAACATCTTCAGCATCTCACTACAGACATTGAATGACGCCAACCTTCTAAGGAAGTTCAATCATAATATGATCACTGTGTCCCAAGGGTTTCTTTACGATGAGCTCCCTAATAAGATCTGGGTTATTACACAACGCCCAATCTAAGATGGCCTTTCCCCGAGTAGGCTCAAGCACAAACTGCTCTAAAAAGCCATCTTGTAGGCATTTAACAAATTGGTTGAATGCAAAGTAAATCTGGCTTCACTGATTAACACATCAGCGTTTTGCCAGTGGATTAAATGTTCAGGATTCAAGATACAAGATTGTTTAAAATCATTTGCAGCACACGTGTAAAAGATAGATAGCTACTTTATTAATCCCAGAGGAAATTATACTGTCGCAGTAGCATTACAAGTGCACAGATACAAATATTAGAAGAGAAGTAGAAAGAATAAAAAAATAAGTTACTACGAAACAGTCTAACAGTAGTGGGTCATCACTTTCTCAGCGATAGTTTGACTCATAGACCCTAATGGCTGAGGGTAAGAATGACCTCATAGTGCGCTCTTTTGAGCAGTGAAGTTGTCTTAGTCTATTGCTAAACGTGCTCTTCTGTTAAGCCAAGGTAGCATGCAGAGGGTGAGAAATATTGCCCAGAATTGCCAGGATTTTCCATAGGGTCCTTTGTTCTACCACAGCCTCTAGCATGTCCAGCTTGACTCCTGTAACAGAGCCAGACTTTCTAATCAGTTTACTGAGCCTGTTGGATCACCCATGTGGCTGCCACTGCCCCAGCACACCACCACATAGAAGATTGTACTGGTGACAACAGACTGGTTGGACATGTAAAGGAGAAGCCTTCATATTCCAAAGGACCTCAGTCTCCTCAGGAAGTAGAGGCGACTCTGGCCCTTCTTGTACACAACCTCTGTGTTGGTGCTCCACTCAAATCTGTCATTCAGGTGCACCCCCAGGTATTTGCAGATTCTCACCACATTCACATCCTCACCACCAATGGTAACAGGGAGCAATGCAGGCTTAGTCTTCCTAAAGTCCATCACCATCTCCTTTGTCTTACTAGTGTTGAACTGCAGATGATTTAGCTTAGTCCTCGCCTTCTGTCCCACAAGTCTCTACATTTAATGGATCATCCTTTGCAAAGTTCTGCCAACTTCAATGAGATTCTGCCACTAGAAATGTCTTACCACTCCCTGTCATCTTTCTGTATTGTAACTCCCTGCTCTGATCTTCCACCTCCATCAAACACTCAACTGCATACAACACTTCTCCAGGCAACTTTAAGAGATGTAACATCTATCCCTTTACCTCTTCCTTTGCCACTGTCTATGGACCCAAAGATACCCTCAGGTGAAGCTGTGATTTAGTTGCAATTCTTCCAGTCTGATGTACTACACTCAGTGCTCAGAATGTCCATATTGAATATCCAAGCTCAATTATATGACTGCTTTGCAGAGTACCCACATGGACAACCCTGACCTTCATGTTGCCTTCAGCATTAGTTTTCCATACCAGTCCATTCTGGCTGATCTGGTTACAGCATCTTGCACTGCTATGGAAAGGCTTAGTGAAGTTTGAGGAACAGAACTCATGTTTCTTTTGGGTGTGGGCAGCCCTACAGACTCAATAGTGAATTTTCCATCTCCGGGTATTTCTTTTCTCTATCTGTATCAGAACTGGCCATTTCTGCTTTAGTTCTTTCTTTTGTTATATAGGCCCAGTCTTTCTACACTTGCAGGGCCTAATATGTGAGCCATCCTTTATAACTTATGCATTTTACCACTTTTACTTCCCTTTCTTTGAGTTCTCTCTCTCTCTAACTGCCCTCATTTCACTGTTTTTATATTCTTCACTCTGGCTTCCCTCAGTAACCTAGTCACCAGATTACTTTGCATACGGTTTACTCCCACAGCAGCCCTGGCCTTATTCTCTAAAAGATATCCCTTTTGTCTCAGCTATCCCCCCCCCCCAATCTCTCTGTAATTTAAAGCTAACTTCTTTTCTCTATTTCCCAGTCTGACAAACGTTTACTGTTTCTCTTTCTGCAGATGTTCGACCTGCTGAGTGTTTCGGCATTTTCTGTTCTCCCAACATCTGCAGCTTTTCTGATTTTCACCAATTTGACCCCCTGGGGCAAGAGCGTAGGACAACTATATGCTGGTGATCTGTCCTGCTGTGAAAAGTGCAACAGCAATGAGCATGTATGTACATATAAACAATCGATGTGGCAGTGTCCACAAATCTGTACGTGGTGACTGTACAAGTTTTAGCAAAGACTTTATTGTACTTATGTGGCAAATACAATTAGAGCAATATTTTCTGCATGATCAAAGACTTGGTCAACTGTACCAAACCCAAACACATCAAGGAGACTTATATATTATAATGACTATCATATGTTTGACTAAAGTAATTTTGCAAAGAGTAAATTCTTCTGGTGACCTAATACTTTTTACAGTCTCAAGATCAGTTAATTAAGAAATATCTAGCATTACGCAGCTCATCACAATGTTTCAAATAGTTCAAAAAAATTCTTAACTCTCTTGCTAAACAGCATACAAACTTCCTGGAATTTACCAACTATTGCACAGTTATTCCAATTAAGTGCTAATCAAATTGTCATAACTGCTCCACTCACATCATGACTTTTTGTTCCAGCAAAGCTGGAACTTGCCAATTCGTGAAAATAAAAATGTCAGCAGCAATTAATAATCCACAAATCGCCAGAGGTCTAAAAAGAAAAGAACTAGAAATAAAACCAGCTTGGATTCCAAATATTTTAAATACATCATTCTTAAAACTTGTTTTTGCCGATACCAATGGAGAAGTTGTATTCAGCAAATCTAAAATAATTTTAGCTGATTTATAGGAATCTCCCAGTTAGGGATATTCACATTTTACTGCATTTGGTGGATTACGTATAAAGCTGAAGACACAAGAGACTTGTGGGTATTGGATTCTGGAGAAAGAAGCAATCTGCTGGAGGAACTCCAGTTGTGGTCAAGCCACAACTGCGAGGAAAGGAGTTGCCAACATTTTCGAGTCAAAACCTTGCATCGGGACTGAAAGTTCATGATACGATGGTGGAGGGGCTTATCAACAACAACGATGAGTTGGCATACAGAGAGGAGGTGGAAGAGCTAGAGGTCTATTGCCAGGTAAATAACTTCTTCATTAATGTCAGCAAGACAAAGGGGATGATTATTGACTTCAGGAGAACTTGCACCGCTCAACTCCCCCTTTACGTTGGCAGCATCTTTGTGGAAACTGCAAACAGTTTCAAACTCCTGGGAGTGCTCATCACACGCATGGTCCCAGAACACGTCCTGCGCAGTCAAGAAAGCTCACCAACACCTCTACCTTCAGAGGAGGCGGAAAGGAGTTGGACGATACACATCTATATTCATGTCATTTTACAGATGCGCAGCAGAGAGAATCCCAACAAGCTGCCTCTCTGCATGGTATAGAAACTGCACTACAGTAGAGAGGGAGGCGCTACAATGGTTAGTCAAAACTACCCGATGCACCACTGGCACCAGCTTACCCACCATCAAGGATATATATACAGAAAGGTGCTGGAAAAGGGAGAAGGCTACGTAGCATCCACGACAGGATCATCTGACTCAAGAGCAATTACTTTCCCCAAGCAGTAAGGCTGATCAACACCTCGACCCACTAACTCTACCATTATATTATTATTTCCCATATGTCACCCTGTGTAGAGCCCAGCATCACTTTATGAACAGACAATCTATATACAGTATATAAGTTACCTTATATATTTATACTTATTGTGTTTTTATTGATATCATCATTACTATTATTATTGTGTTCTTTATTTCTTGTGCTTTATCATGCTGTATTAGATCCAGAGTAACAGTTATTTCATTCTTCTTACACTTGTCTACAGAAAATGACATTAAACAATATTGAATCTTGACTGCAGATCTTCTATGGGACTTAGTGATTGCCTTGGAACCCATGAGACCATAAGACATTGGAGCAGAATTAGGACATTCCGCTCATTGAGTCTTCTCCACAGTTCCATCATCTATTATTATCCTTCTCAGCCCCATTCTCCTGTCTTCTCCCCGTAACCCACAGGACTACATTGGAAACAAATCATCCTTACTAGTGACACTAAAATTAGCCCGGTTCATGTCTCTGATCTGCATGGTCAATAAACATTTCAAATAAAACATTTTGGATTTTATTAATTACAGATTGAAACTCAATTAATTTGCATAACTGGAACTAAAACTTACCATGATCTCTACTATCATGTGCCGAAAGAATTAGCTAATGAGAATGTTAAATTATCTAAATTACTTGTCTTTGAGTATTTATTCATGATTTTCCATTTTGCAAAATGGAAGATGTAATGTCAACCATAGTAGGCTACAGGGCTGAAAGGGTGTAGTTCCTTTTGAAGTTGAACTTTATAAATCCACTCCTTTTCAAGCTCAGATGAAGACATATAAAGTATCTTGCACCCTGTGGTCATGACCTTTCTGAAAATAACGTGTAACTCATAGGAATTTCACAGTTAATTGTGGGGCAATAATAGGTTTGCAGAGTCGCAATTCTTTACAAAATAGACACATCACATCTGAAACTGTATGTGGCTTTCTATTTCCTACTGTGGGACAAATCTTCAGGTTAGTGTCTGTGCAGGAAGCCGATGGTCTGAGAATCACATGGTTTTCCCAAAGATAAACAAAAGAGGATTAACATAGCACATACGCCATAATGGAGAAAGGATTGAAATAGAGTATCAAGTGTTAAGTACTCAAAAGCTGGCTAAAAAAAAAATACTCTCTGAGTATTTTGCTTCATCATATCAACTTTATTTATTTATTTAGAGATACAGCATGGAACGGGCCCTTCTGGGCCTTTGAGCTGTGTCACCCAGCATCCTACTGATTTAACCTTAGCCTAATCACAGGACAATTTACAATGACCCACAGGACCATAAGAATGCCACTAACTGGTATGCCTCTGAACAGTGGAAAGAAATCGGAGCACCTGGAGGAAACTCACGCAGCTCACGGGGAGAACGTACAAACTCATTGCAGATGCCGCTGGAATTAAACTCGAAACTCAGATGCCCTTCGCTGTCATAGTGTAGCGCTAACCACTATGCTACCGCGATGCCCTAAATGTGAAGTTTCCAATTTAAATCGGCCAGTAGCATCACACTGCACAACATTAGTATATAGATTTATTGGAAGATCGAACACCTCAATAGCTTGGTGAGATTTAGGATTTTCTGTGAATTTTCCTTACAGCAAGCAGATTACTCAGCAGCGGTGGGGAAATATCAGCTCAACAGAGACAAAAAAGGAAAAAGATAGAGAGAAGAAGAGTCACCCATGTTAATATCTCTGAAGGCAAGCTTTCTGTAGGAAATGCCAATTAGATATTACAGTGGTGCTGAATATCCTGCGTCTGGTTCCTTTCCATTACCCTGACCTCTTCAAGTGACATGATTAAAGCGACAACAATGTGTAACTCATTCAGAAACAGCTCCGTGGATTAATTCCACCCACAGTCAACGGAATCTCTGTTGCTCAGGTTTGTTCACCGTGACCTGTGATGGTAATTAGAGAACAGAGACTCTTTTTTTATAAAAACGTCATTTCTATTCTCGCACTCAGAGTGCAGATTCCCTTTGATTATTTCGCATTAATCCAAGACTGGCAACTGCAGAATCACAAATGCTTGCTGATTTGAAATAGAATTGCATGTGGGAAATCTTTACGCAAACAAAGTAAGGGCATTTTCATTAAAATAAAGTCCCTAAACAAACTTGATTGAATTTCAAATTTATTTACAATGTAGTAATTGTTTTGAAACCTTTCACTGAAAGCTTTCTGGAGGCTCTAAGGCTGCAATCCTACCACACATGAAATTAATTTTTAATATCAGATAATGAATGGAGAAGAATGCAACTCGTATGAATCATAAAATAGCAAATGGAAACTTACTTTGCAAGGAACTTTTTCTCAAAACAGTACACATAAAATACTGGAGGAACTCAGCATGTCAGGCAGCATCTATGAAAATTAAAAAGCAGTCAGCGTTTCAGGCCAAGACCCTTCTGAGCCCTGAAGAATGGCCTTGGCCCGAAATGTCGACTCTATATTCATTTCTATAGATGCATCCTGACCTGCTGAGTTCCTCCAGCATTTTGCATGTGTTGCTTTGGATTTCCAGTATCTGCAGACTTCCTTAGGTTTATAACTATTTCTTAAAATTATTTTTAAGCTCTTTTTTTCCCCCCCCAGCCCCATAGTCTTACCAATGTTTTAAAACACATACATTATTTCACCTCTGGCCAATATTTATTGTTTCACTACTGGTGTCTGAATCCTAAAGTCGTCATACATCATTTCAACTCTTTGCCTCTCTTCCTTCCTGAAGATCATCTTAAAACCCACTTTTGTGACTCTGGTTTAGGTCGCTGGTCCCATTACCTCTGAATAGCTCGAAGTTAAATTTTGTCACCATTGCTCTTTGGAAGTGTCATGGATTGCTTATTCTATAGAGAACTTGACATATAAATGAAAGAATTGAAGAATAAAATTGTCAGAGAGAGAGAGAGAGAGAAATATTTCATGTCAGTGGCTCTTCATTGGAACTGGAAGTGTCTGAGAATAAATATGTTTTAGGTTAAAGAGAGGTGGAGGGGTGGAGAGAACAAAAGAAATGCCTATGATTGAGTGAAGGTCAAAGTTGTCAAGATGCCATATCTTTAGTCATGGATAATCTTTCTGTAGGTATGTAGGTGGAGGAAATAAACCAATTACGTGCTGGAACTGTGAGATGCAGAACACATCAAATGCTTGAAATTTAAACGAAAGGAATGTTGGAAATACTCATCAGATCAGGCAGTATCAACAGTGAGAAGAGCTGAACTAATGCCATCAATTTGTAGCATTAATTAAGTTACCAACCTACAGCATTAACTCATTTTTAATTTCCCCAAACACACTACTTAATCTGATGAGCATTCCTAGCAATCTCTTACGAACCTTATTTCAGACTCCCTATAACTCAGCGAACACACAAGAATTTTGGAATGTGCTTACAAGAACAACAGTGGTAGACACAGCTTAGGCCCTTGGCTCTTTACACAGTTGATCTTGTACCTCAGCAGCACTGTCCCATATTAAGCCCACATCCCTCGATTTCCACTGGATTCACTAAATATTCAATAATCTAGCAATCTCTTTCATGAATGTACTCGGAAATTGAACCTCCATGCCTGCCTGATTTGCGGGAGATTCTGAAGATTCACCCTCTGGGTGGACATTTCTTCTCAACTCGGGTATGAAGGGTGACTGGATTCAGGCTGATGAAGGTTAGGGTTGAAAAGTTGAAACATTATGGTTCCTAAGGGGGAATTACAATTTATGAAGTTGGAAAATGGTTAATTCGGCTGGATGATGGTTGCTGAGCTGGATTAGGGTTAATGAAATGTTGTTAAGGTTAAATAAAACATGGTTAATATTAAGAGTGTTCCAGGAATGTGTTCAATTTTCCAGCAATTGACAGTTAATTACCCACACATGGCAATGGTCAGGGGAAAAATCATAACAGGTTCTTTTTCCATTTTCCTTGAATACTTCTATTTATTTTATAATAGTTTTTTGGACATAACAGATAAGACAGTCTGATGAACAGACACAGTTCATCTGAACAATGAAGTAGGTGAAAGTCAAAAACTGCAGGTGGAGGAAACCTGAAATAAAAGCAGATAATGTTGGGAATGCTCAGCAGATTGGCAGATGTTTCACGTTGATGACATTTCATCAAACACAGGAAAGATTAGAAGCCAGAGCGACACACACACAATGCTGGAGGATCTCAGAAGGACAAGCAGCATCTACGGAAATGACAGCGGACATTTCGGACTGAGACCCTTCATCAGGAGGGTCTCGACTAGGTTCGAAATTAAACAAGTTTTAAGTAAGTAGATGGAGAAAACGAAATATGGTATAAGGACAGGAAAGGAACGGAGGGTTATGGGCTGAGTGCAGGTCAGTGGGACTAGGTGAGAGGAAGTGTTCGGCACGGACTAGAAGGGCCAGAATGGCCTGTTATCATGCTGTAATTGTTATATGGTTATATGAAAGGGAAGTGGTGGAGGTGGAGAGAGGTTGAAAGACGGAGAAGCTCGTGTTGTTAGTCAAGAAAGTAATGAAGGTTTGTTGATCACATTATCTTATGTACTTCTACTTACATCTCTTTCACATGGATCAGGTATGGCTAAAGCCTTCACCACCCTTTCTCAGCTAGTACCACCACATATTGTCTCATTTAGTCTCTTGATTGTTCATACGACTTGTAGAGAGAATTTCCAGTATATCCCGTTTTTAGTTAAGGGAGTATCTGTTCACTTCCAATTGGCAAGGAATTATTACATTGTAAGGAAGGTGGGATTGGTGGGTACTGTTAGGAGTATCGGGTGGGGTAGTTAGAAGAATGTAGCTGAATGATGAAACCTTTCTCCAAGGCCATAGGTTTTGGTGAGGAACAAATGGATGAGACAGGATTTGAGTGAAAGTGATGAGGTTGTTTTTTTTATTTCTGTTCAGGCTCCATGAAGATGCAGTTAGACTTTGCAAAGGTGCTCAGTAAATTCTGAGGCTCTGCCCCTGGGGACCTAGATTCTGCCACTATAGGAAACATCCCCTCCACACCCATGCATGGAGGATACAATGCACAGCATTGCAAGAGATTGCAGAGAGTTGCATGCTGCAACACAGGTAGCACACTCCCCACCATTGAGGACAGTTTCAAGAGGCGGTGCCTCAGGAAAGAGGCATCCATCATTAAGGACCCTCACCATATGTGACATGCCCTCTTCTCCTTACTACCATCAGGGAGGAAATACAGGAACCTGAAGATCCACACTCAACATTACAGGAATAGCTTCTTCCCCTCTGCTGTCAGATTTCTGAACAGATCATAAACCCAAGAACACTACATTATTTCTCTTTTGCACTATTTATTAATTTATTGTAATTTATAGTAATTTGTTATGCCTGCACTGCACTGCTGCCACAGAGCAAACAAGTTTCACAACACGTGTCAGTGATAATAAACCTGATTCAGATTCACAAGTTGCACTAGTAACTGTCACTGATCCCTTTTGGGGACTTCAGTTTAAGTAAGAACCTATATTGAGTTTAAAATACATATAGTTTTCTGCATATAAGCTTTAGATAAATAACTAAATAAAATCTATGCCATAGAGTACAGCTCAGAAACAGGCCCTTCAGCCCATCTGGTCCATGCAGAAACCATTTAAACTGCTTACTCCCAATGACCAAAGCCCTCCATACCTCTACTCTCCATGTGTCTATCCAACGTTGAAATCGAGGTTGCATGCACCTCTTGTGCTGGCAACTCATTCCACACTCTCATGACCCTCTGAGTGACTAAGTTTCTCCTCATGTTCCCCTTGAACTTCTCACCTTTCACCCTTAACCCATGACCTCTGGATGTAGTCCCACCCAACCTCAGCGGGAAAAGCCTGCTTGCAATTACAGACCGACAGACAGACAGACAGACAGACATACTTTATTGATCCCGAGGGAAATTGGGTTTTGTTACAGCCGCACCAACCAAGAATAGTGAAGAAATATAGCAATATAAAACCATAAATAATTAAATAATAATAAGTTAATCATGCCAAGTGGAAATAAGTCCAGGACCAGCCTACTGGTTCAGGGTGTCTGACACTCTGAGGGAGGAGTTGTAAAGTTTGATGGCCACAGGCAGGAATGATTTCCTATGACGTTTAGTGTTACATCTCGGTGGAATGAGTCTCTGGCTGAATGTACTCCTGTGCCTAACCAGTACAATTATGGAGTGGATAGCCAGAGAGTCCGGTTCCACCCCCACAACATCACTGGCCTTACGAATGAGTTTGTTGATTCTGTTAGTGTCTGCTACCCTCGGCCTACTGCCCCAGCACACAACAGCAAACATGATAGCACTGGCCACCACAGCCTCATAGAACATCCTCAGTATCATCCGGCGGATGTTAAAGGACCTCAGTCTCCTCAGGAAATAGAGATGGCTTTGACCCTTCTTGTAGACAGCCTCAGTGTTCTTTGACAGTCCAGTTTATTGTCCATTCGTATCCCCAGGTATTTGTAATCCTCCACTATGTCCACACTGACCCCTTGGATGGAAACAGGGGTCACCGGTGCCTTAGGTCCACCACCAGCTCCTTAGCCAATTACCCAAACTATACCCCTCATAACTCTATCATTAATCTTATCATATTTCAAAACCCTATCCATTCCATCAATAATTTACAGAATTCATTTTACAATTTAATTGCGAAAGATAATGTTTAGTGAAGTGTGGATAAATATGAAGGTACAGTACAGGTTTCACTAAGGAATGCACTGAAAAATAACCACTTAAATCTATCAAAGCTAATTTTGATAAAGTGAAGATATTGTTTTACCAGCTGCAAAGGTGTATATCCAGCCTACTCCCACCCACTTCCCTTCCCAGCTCTTCTCAAAAATAAATCCAAAATGTAGACTTCTGCAGATTACACTTAGGATCAGTGGTTAGAACCAATTAAAATCTCCATGTGGAAATTCACCTATTTAAATAACAGATGGAGGGTTTTCATGCAAACATATTAATCATTAATTACTATCCAATGCCTTGATTCCTGAGCTTATAATGTAGTGTGATGCTCTGCACGGGAGGGGGGGAGTGGTGGCGTGATTGACAGCCTGCCCCTACATTTCTAATGACCAGTACTGTTTATTGTTCTTGCATTAAAATGCTTTTGTGGGATTATAAGACCATAACACATAGGAGCTGAATTAGGCCATTTGGCCCATCAAGTCTGCTCCACCATTCCATCATGGCTGATCCTTTTTTTTCTCCTCCTCAACCCCATTTCCCAGCCTTCTCCCCATAACCTTTGATGCCATGTCCAATCAAGAACCTATCAATCTCTGCCTTAAATACATCCAATGACCTCCACATAATACCACAGGAGGTATCCACAAAATACCTCCACAGCTGCACAAGGCAAAAAATTTCACAAATTCACTACGCTCTAGCTAAAGAAATTTCTCTGTATCTCTGTTTTGAATGGACGCCCCACTATCCTGAGGCTCTGCCCTCTTGTCCTGAGAAACATCCTTTCCACATCTACTCTGTCTAGGCCTTTCAACATTCGAAAGGTTTCAATGAGATTCACTCTCATCCTTCTGAATTCCAGCGAACACAGACCGAGAGCCATCAAACGTTCCTCGTATGATAACCCCTTCATTCCTGGAATCATCCTTGTGAACCTCCTCTGGACCCTCTCCAATGCCAGCACATCTCTTCTGAGATGAGGAACCCAAAACGGTACACAGTTCTGAAGGAGAGTCCTCACCAGTGCCTGATAAAGCCTCAGCATCACATCCCTGCTCTTGTATTCTAGACCTCTTGAAATGAATGCTAACATTGCATTTGCCTTCCTCACCACTGACTCAACCTGCAAATTAACCTTTAGGGTGTTTTGCACAAGGACTCCCAAGTCCCTTTGCATCTCAGATTTTTGGATTTTCTCCCTGTTTAGAAAATAGCCTGCACATTTATTTCTACTAGCAAAGTGCTTGACCATGCATTTTCCAACATATTTCATTTGCTACGTTCTTGCCCATTCTCCTAATCTGTTTAAGTCCTTCTGCATCCTATCTGTTTCCTCAGCACTACCTGCCCCTCCACCAATCTTCATGTCATCTGCAAACTTGGCAACAAAGCCATCTATTTCATCATCTAAATCATTTCTATACAGCATAAAAAGAAGTGGTCTTAACACCGACCCCAGCGGAACACCACTAGTCACTGGCAGCCAACCAGAAAAGGATCCTTTTATTCCCACTCACTGCCTTCTTCCAATCAGCCAATGCTCTAACCATGCTAGTAACTTTCTTGTGATACCTTAGGCTCTTAACTTGGTAAGCAGACTCATGTGTGGCACTTTGTCAAAGGCCTTCTGAAAGTCCAAATATACAACATCTACTGCATCCCCTTTATCTATCCTACTTGTAATCTCCTCAAAGAATTCCAACAGCTTCGCCAAGCAATTTTCCCTTAAGGAAACCATGCTGACTTTGTCCTATCTTGTCTTGTGTCACCATATACTCCATCACCTCATCCTTAAACATTGACTCTTCCCAACCACTGAGGTCAGGCTAACTGGTCTATAATTTCCTTTCTGCTCCCTTCCTTCTTTCTTAAAGAGTGGAGTGACATTTGTGATTTTCCAGTCCTCTGGCACCATGCCAGAGTCCAATGATTTTTGAAAGATCATTTCTAATGCTGCCCCAATCTCTAATGCTACCTCTTTCAGAGCCCTAGGGTGCAGTTCATCTAGCCTGGGTAACATGTGCTTTTAGCTCTTCCAGCTTTTTGAGCACCTTCTCCCTTGTAATATTAACTGCACCCACTTCTCTTCCTTCACACACTACAACATCTCAAACACTGCTAGTGTCTTCCACAGTGAAGACTGATGCAAAATACTAATTTAGTTCATCTGCCATCTCCTTGTCCCCGTTAGTATTTCTCCAGCCTTACTTTCTAGCCATCCTATATCCACTACAACCTCTTTTTTATTTTTTACATTCTTGTAAAAAGCTTTTACTATCCACTTTGATATTATTTGCTAGCTTGCTTTCATATTTCATCTTTTCCCTTCTATTTCTTTAGTCATTTTCTGTAGGTTTTTAAAAACTTCCCAATCCTCTATCTCCACATTAATTTTTGGTTTGTTATATGCCCTCTCTTTTGTTTTTACATTAGCTTTGACTTCCCTTGTGATGCACCATCAATAACTCTCGGAGACATGAGGCGAGATATAGGCTTTTATTGACTGGAAGAAAGAACAAGCAGCAATTGACCACCACACTACATCCTGGAGACTGAGGCCGGGGCTGTGTCTCCAATCGCCTTTATATAGGGGTCTATGGGAGGAGCCACGGTCTGTGGGAGGAGCCACAGGAGCAGTCGGGGGGGGAGGGCATGTCCAGACAGGTATGTGTAGTTCACCACATTCACCCCTCCTTTGTTTTAAAAGAGAGTCCCCATGGGGTGAAGTTTCTTACAAGTATATTTACAGGTTAAGTCTATCAGGTGGTCAAATCTGTCGCTGCGATCTACGTAGCACCGGCTGTGATTGCACAGGTGCCGGTGGTGATTGCACCGGAGACGGTGGTTGTGCTGGTTCCGGCCTAACTGGAGATGTCAGCCCACTAGGCGTCGGTGATCCCTCATGCGTGTGCGAGGCGCCCGGTATGGGAGTGTCGTGAGGAGTCTGTGTAAGGCTCGGTGTGTGCGGTGTCACCTCGGGTACAGGGTTCATAGTTACCGTGGAGTGCTCGGGGTAGTTGTCTGCTGCTCCTGCAGGCGCCAGGTCACGGACTGAGACCGTGTCCTCCCGCCCATCAGGTAAGACCACGTAGGCATACTGGGGGTTCGCATGTAGTAGGTGAACCCTCTCGAGCAGCGGGGAGTATTTATTGCTCTGCGCATGTTTCCGGAGCAGCACTGGCCCTGGGGATGTCAGCCAAGCCGGTAGGGTGGTCCCAGTGGCAGACTTCCTGGGAAAAGAAAAGAGGCGCTCGTGAGGGGTGGCATTGGTGGACGTACATAACAGGGAGCGGATAGAGTGGAGTGCCTCGGGGAGGACCTCCTGCCATCGAGAGACCGGCAACCCTTTTAACTTAAGGGCTAAAAGTGTGGCCTTCCACACTGTGGCATTCTCCCTCTCCACCTGTCCATTTCCCCGGGGATTATAACTCGTGGTCCGACTAGTAGCAGTGCCTCTAGCCAGCAGGTACTGGCGCAGCTCGTCACTCATAAAGGAGGACCCTCTATCACTGTGGATATAGCAGGGATATCCGAACAGAGTGAAGAGCTGGTGCAGGGCTTTTATGACGGACGTGGCAGTGGTGTCGGGGCAGGGGATGGCAAAGGGGAACCGTGAGTACTTGTCGATAATGTTGAGAAAGTAGACATTGCAGTCAGTGGAGGGAAGGGGGCCCTTAAAGTCAACACTCAGTCGCTCCAAGGGGCGGGTGGCCTTGATAAGTTGCGCCTTGTCAGGACGGTAGAAGTGCGGTTTGCACTCAGCGCAGACTTGGCAGTCCCTGGTCATCGTCCTGATGTCCTCAAGGGAGTAAGGCAGGTTCCGGGCTTTCACGAAATGGTAAAATCGGGTGACCCCCGGGTGGCAAAGATCTGCATGGAGGGCGTATAGCTGGTCGAGCTGCGTGCTGGCACATGCTCCCCGGGATAGGGCATCAGTGGGCTCATTGAGCCTTCCAGGCCGGTCCAGGATATCATAGTTGTAGGTGGAGAGTTCTATTCTCCACCGCAAAATTTTATCATTTTTGATTTTGCCCCACTGTTGGTTGCTGAACATGAACGCAACTGAGCATTGGTTGGTCAGCAAGGTGAACCTTTTGCCAGCGAGATAGTGCCTCCTGTGCCTAATAGCTTCCACTATGGCCTGGGCTTCTTTCTCCATCGCAGAGTGCCGAATTTCAGGGCCCTGAAGGGTACGAGAGAAGAATGCTACTGGCCTGCCTGCCTGATTGAGGGTAGCAGCCAGTGCGAAGTCGGAGGTGTCACTCTCTACTTGGAAGGGAATGGTCTCATCCACCGCATGCATCGTTGCTTTGTCAATGTTCCCTTTAATGCGGCTGAAGGCCGCGCGGGCCTCGGCAGAGAGGGGAAATGTGGTAGACTTGACCAGGGGGCGGGCCTTGTCTGCGTAATGAGGGACCCATTGGGCGTAATAGGAAAAAAAGCCCAGGCACCATTTGAGGGCTCTGAGGGTGGTGGGAAGAGGGAGTTCCAAAAGGGGGCGCATACGGTCGGGGTCAGGGCCAATGACTCCGTTCTCCACGACATACCCAAGGATAGTGAGTCCGGTGGTTCCGAACACGCAGTTATCCCTGTTATAAGTAAGGTTCAGGGCTTTGGCCACTTGGAAAAATCGTTGGAGGTTGGCGTTGTGATCCGGCCAGTCGTGACCACAGATGGTGATGTTATCCAGATAGGGAAATGTGGCCTTCAGTTGGCACTGGTCCACCATCCGGTCCATTTCCCTCTGGAAGACAGAGACACCAGTTGTGACACTGAAGGGGACGCGCAGGAAGTGATAGAGCCTGCCGCCCGCCTTGAAGGCAGTGTTGGGGCGGTCCTCTGGGCGGATGGGGAGCTGGTGATAAGCGGATTTCAGATCTATGGTCGAGTACACCTTGTACTGAGCTATCTGGTTGACCTTATCCGCGATGCGGGGTAGGGGGTACGCGTCAAGCTGCGTGAACCTATTGATGGTCTGGCTATAGTCCACGACCATCCTATTTTTCTGCCCGGTCCGAACAACAACCACCTGGGCCCTCCAAGGACTTGTGCTTGGCTCAATGATCCCCTCCCTGAGCAGCCGTTGCACCTCTGACTGAATGAAGGCCCTGTCCCCCGCGCTGTAACTCCTGCTTTTAGTTGCCACAGGTTTACAGTCGGGGGTCTGGTTGGCGAACAGCGATGGGGGAGGGATCTTGAGGGTGGAGAGGCTGCAAGTGGTGTCAGTAGCACAGCTGTCGGCATGGTGCTGGGTGGGATGTGTGGTTCGGTGTGTGTGTGCGGTCAGTAGCGGGGTATATGACGAAGTCCCACAAAACTGAGGATTCCTGACAGTGAGTGGTGGGAGGGGCCCATCGTATGCCATAGTCACACTTTCGAGGTGGCTCTGGAAGTCCAGCCCCAATAGCACAGGCGCGCACAGTTGAGGCATGACCAGTAGCGCAAAGTCCCGATATTCTGTGCCCTGCACCACCAATGTCACTACACAACCCCCCCGGATGTCTGTGGAATGCGACCCAGAAGCCATGGTGACCCTCTGGCTTACCGGCTGTGTCACGAGTCTGCAGCGTTGCACCGTGTCCAGTTGAATAAAACAGGTAGCTAGTCCTGTGCCCCTCCACCAGGATGTCTATCATTGACCTTGCAAGCTGGTGTGGGGTGCTTTGGTCGAGGGTTACGGAGGCCAGAGTTGAATCGCCGTCTTGGTGCCCGGTAAGCACCCGTGGGTCGGGGGCAGGGCGAGGTGGTGCCGACAAAGATGGCCGCCCCCATGTCTCGCACGAGGCGGGCAGGCAAGATGGCGGCGACCAAGATGGCGGCCCCCATGCCTCACACGCGGCGCTGCCTGACCCTGCTTGTGGTTCAGACTTACAGACCTTGGCGAAATGGCCCTTCTTTCCGCAGCTGGAGCAGGTAGCTTCTTGGGCCGGGCAGCGTTTTCGGGGGTGCTTTTCGAGTCTGCAGAAGTAACACTGCGCAGACTTGCGACTGGCAGCAGCTGTGGTCGGTTTCGGGGAGCTCGTGGACTCGCGACTGGCAGCAGCCGAGGTCAATTCGCTCGCAGGTGGCGGGGTCTGCAGCGTCCACGGAACCGGCGGGGTATCGCGTGGCTGGACAGCATCAGCATTGTGCAGAGCAGCCTCCAGCGTGTCGGCCATCTTGATCGCCGTGCGTAAGGTAAGATTGGCGTTTTCCAGCAGCCGCTGGCGCACATACACTGACCTGATCCCCATAATGAAGGCATCTCGTATCAGGAGCTCCGCATGCTATTCCGCCGTCAGTCCCCTGCAGTCGCAGGCCCGCACGAGTGTCTGTAGGGCTCGGACAAACTCCTCGCTCAACTCGCTGGTTCGCTGCCGCCGCGTCACTAAGCGATGTCTCGCGTAGACGGTGTTCACCGGCTGCAGGTACTGTCTTTTGAGGGCGTCCAGTGCCCCTTGGTAGGTCAGCAGGTCTCTGATAAGGGAGAATACTTTCAGACTTACTCTGGATAGGAGGATTTTGTACATTGTAGCAGGCTCAGTCACTGGAATCACTTCCAAGTATGATTGGAAGCATGCAAGCCAGAGTTCAAAGGCAAGAGCTGCTTCTGGAGCTTGAGGGTCCAAGTCTAATTTTTCCGGACGTAAAATACTCCCCATGTTTTAAAACTTCCAGCCAATAAAATTGATGCACCATCAATAACTCTCGGAGACGTGAGGCGAGATATAGGCTTTTATTGGCTGGAAGAAAGAACAAGCAGTAAGTGACCACCACACAACATCCTGGAGACTGAGGCCGGGGCTGTGCCTCCAATCGCCTTTATACCGGGGTCTGTGGGAGGAGCCACGGTCAGTGGGCGGGGCCACAGGAGCAGTCAGCGGGGGGGGGGGGGGGGGCGTGTCCAGACAGGTATGTGTAGTTCACCACACCTTGTCAGCCATGGTTGTATTATTTTGCCATTTGAGTATTTCTTCATTTCTGGAATACACATGTCCTGCACTTTCCTCATTTCCTCAGAAACACACACCATTGCTGCTCTGCTGACATCTCTGCCAGCAGCTCCTTCCAATTTACTTTGGCCAACTCCTCTCTCATACCACTGTAATTTCCCTTACCTCACTGAAATACTGCTATGTCAGACTTTACTTTATCCCTATCAAATTTCAAGTTGAACTCAATCATATTGTGATCACTGGTTCCTAAGGGTTCTTTTACCTTAAGCTCCCTAATTGCCTCCGGTTCATTACATAACACCCAATCCAGTGTAGTTGATCCCCTAGTAGGCTCAATGACAAACTGGTCTAGAAATCCATCTCTCAGGCATCCAACAAACCTCATTCTCTTGAGATCCATTACCAACCTGATTTTCCTAATCAACCTATTATGGTGGGATGTTCCTGGTCATTTTTTGTTACATTTTAGCTTTGGTTATACAGTTATTCACTTGTGTGTTGGTGGGTCACCTTAACTGTAACCGGAGCGTGTGATGGTCACCTCCCTGGTCTGCAAGAGACTGGTTGGGTTCTCTCCCTGGGTGATGCTGCCCGGTCTGTTTTGGTGTGTATCGCAATAAAAACTGTTGCTGAGTTAAAGAGCTTCCTCTTTTGTCATTATGGACCAAATGCTTGCCGCACTGGTGTCAGGTGTGGGATCCAAAATTGACAAAGAGATTGAAGAACTACGACGTCAGTTAGAGCACCTTCAATCTCCGGGAATGAGTTGAGGGACCGAGTACTTTGCCTCCCCTGCACCAGGCTCATGAAGGCGGGACCCGGAGGGAGAACCTGGGAACTGAGCATCGTGCCTTCCCAGGGAACCCGGCCGGGGCGAGCATACCCAGGATCCCCAACTCAGGGGACACGGTGGAACGCATACCCACACCGGGGAACCCAGGCACAGGAGGATGGGCCCCGTGGCAGACGCCGCCGGAGCAAGAGGAAGACCGAAGGGTCTCGGCGATTAGTGCTGCCAGGTCCTCCTTGAAGCTCCTCAGATACGGCGGTACCAGTCGCCCAGAGCCTTATCTGGCACAAGTCAACCTTGCCACATGGCACAACGGATGGGGCCACATCGAGACGGCGGTGCGGGTGCACCTTTCCCTGGCACTGGAGGGAGATTCCTCGCACGCCCTGCTTGACCTAACGCCGGCGGAGCCGTGTGACTACAGGGCGCTGGAGTGGCGTTTTGAGCGGAGGTCGTTGGTGGGAGCAACGAGGGAAGAACTGTGCAGTGGACGGTGCCATATGGGAGATAACTCGGGGGTGTTTGCAGCAGATCTCCGCCACTGTGCTGGGTGTGGCTACCCCAAGTTCCCTCCCGCGGCCCAGGAAGAGCTTGCCCTCCACGCCTTTGTAAAGACGCTGACGCAGGAGCACCTTCGGAAATGTGTTCGCCTGACGTCGCCGTCATCGTCGGACGAGGTGCTGGCCGAGGCGGAGAGGGCAGAAGCAATTTTAGCCCCCAAAGTGTTCCAGCACCGTCCTGCACGCAGCGAGCCTGGGGTTGTGTCACCGAAGGTGAGGAGGAGCCCGTGAGACGGATCCGACCGGTGCCACGCCAACCCTGCCGCGGGCCATGAAATCATCTCCGCTACGGGTGTGGTGGCCTGGGATTGCCCCACACTGGCACCACGCCGCAGCTCAGAGCAGCCATCGGGCAACGCTAAGCGGGCAGTGCCACCTGACACCTGCAGCAGAATCCCCCTGGTTGTCGTCCCTGCGGGTGGGCCGTCTGGGTGAAGAGCAAGGCTTTTCCGTGGACTGCGTGGTGGAGGGCATCAGTTTCCATACGTCAGTGGGCACGGGATTAACCATCACTATCATCCGCCCCGGGGTTCTCCCCGACACGAACCGCCTGTGTGGTCAGTGATGGCAGTCCAGCTGGCTACGGGCACCGGTGACTGTGCGGTGATGCGAGGGAAGAGGGGGATGTGCATCACAGCGGGGGCAACACAGTGGAGCACGGGGTGTGGCTCGCCGACATCCGAGAGTCGTCCTGCATCACCTGCTGTCCCACTGGGCGGCCCACGTGGATATGCCGGGGGCAACACTCGACCTCAGTGCTGAAGCCCGTGACTCTCTGGCGGGGCAGCTCCAGACAGCAGATCAGGCAGAAGCAGCAACAACCACCACCGGTCTCCGAGCGGCCCGACGCTACACGGCTGAACCATGGGCAAGTGACGGTGACAGCCGACGACCACCTCCCCACCATGGACCAGCAGCTGCACAGCGAACGGGTGAGCGATTCCGTGCTGGCCAAGTAAGGGGATGGCTGAGTGTGGGACAATGGGCAGAGTGGGCAGTGGTCTCCGCCCCGGACCCGGAGACCAAAGCCCTATACTCGCAGTGGGGAACGGTGGAGGTGCGTGAAGGGTTGCTGTTCCGGTGGTGGCAGTTGTCCGATGGTGTCAGAATCTTTCGTAGCTGGTGGTCCCCTGGGAGCTTTGCACCACAGTGCTGCGGTCGGTGCACGGGCCGGCCATTTCAGAGTTGCAAAGATGTTGGGCAGGCAGCGAGAAGGCTTCTACTGGTTGGGTACAGGCAGGATGTGGAGCTGTTCATCCCAGAAGGAGCCGGGCTGAATGCTGCATTGTAGTGACTCAGTATGACTCTACTATCTCTCACGGAAGAAGGGACCATTCCCCAGGCTTGGAAGCCACTGGAAGGGACCGGGAGAGGCGCATGGCCATCTATTTTTTAATACAACATTTCTCTATTACAAATTTGGTGCTATGTATACAAAACAGTGACTAACACAACTACTTCACTACAAGTAGACAATACACATTAAAGCAAAATGTTTCCATCTCTACCTATGATGGCAATTACACCCCACGGAGCCCAGTGGTCCCGGCACGTCTCTAAGGTCGCCGTGGACTGCACGCGTTCCCTTTCAATATTTACCCGGGCACGAACATACCCCTTAAACGTTAAACATTGCCAGGCAGTCTACCCGGGCAGATCTTCCCCCATCCGTTTCCAAGACTCACGGATGGCTGATTTCGCCAGCCCCAGGAGCAAGTTGACGAGGACATCCTCCTCCCTCCATAACCCCTCCTTACTGGATGACTGTATATAAATAGGGTGGGGCTAAAATGCAACCAGAGGGCGAGAAGCAGCCCACACAAATACACAAAAAGGGGCTGCAGCCTCTCACATTCCACGTACCTGTGGTACACTGTCTCCTCCATCCCGCAAAGGTGACGTGGCTGGGAGATCCGTGTACAAACTAAAGGATTTATCACAAGGCACTTTTATTTATTACTATGCAGCAGCCTCCACCCCAGATCCCCAAGGTGCAAGGTCAGGACAGTGGACAAGGGCTAGGAAGTGGAGGGTGTGTAGCAGCAGCCCATAGAGGTCCCTCCTACTGCATCTCTGAATGGGATTGTGGGTGTCGAGGAGAGATGGCTCAAGTTGTGTGGACTCGGCTCTCGGGTATGATTGTGGGGCCTGGGCCCGACAAGCAGCTCGGCCTGACTTGTTCCACATACCTGTGCCACACCATCATCCACTGAGGTAGGGCAAGGGTCAGTCAGGACTCAGCCAGAGGAGGGGATTCCGGGCCTGAGGCAACCATATTCCAGACTCTCAGAAGCCGGGCAGACTCCGCAAAGCAGCACGGCTGATGCCTGCCGGTGGTAGCCGCATATCTTCGTGAAGACAGCAGCCCCTCCGGAGAAAGAATGTTGCTAACATGTGCCACCTGGGAGGGTGCTCAGCATACAAGAATCTGCAGAGTCCTGAGGTGGAGAGCTGCCAGTCGTGTATGTACACACACTAGCGACTGTCTGCCCTCTCTCACTGGGAGACTCAAGACCGCTCCGGAGACCCAGTGTTTCCTGTTACCCCAGAAGAAGTCCACTAACTTCCTCTGCATTCTTGCAACAAAAGAGGCAGGAGGGACCAAGGTAATCATCTGGTACTACAACATGGAAGCCACCAGCTGGTTTATGACCACCACCCTGCCTCGATAGGAAAGCACCCTGAGAAGGCCTGACCAGCACCCCAGCTGGGCCATGACTTTCGCCTCCAGGTCCTGCCAGTTCGCCAGCCAGGTCTCCCCAGAAGTACTCAGGTAGACTCCCAGTTAGAGATGACATCTTGGTGCTCCACTCAAAAGCTCTCATCTCCTCCGGCAGTGAGTCCACCTACCACAGACCCACTAAGAGTCCAGAACATTTCGCCCAATTGATCCTAGCGGAGGATGCCGCTGAGAAAACCTCTTGGCACTCGCGCATCCTCCTCAGGTCACTGGGATCTGTCACCATCAGGAGTACATCGTCGGCGTAAGCCGAGAGGACGACCTCCATGTCCAGTTCACGCAGAACCAGACCCGTCAGCCTTCGCTGAAGAAGGCTCAGGAAAGGCTCGACACAGATCGCATACAATTGACTGGACATGGGGCACCTCTGACGTACTCCTCTTCTGAAGGGAATGGGTGCTGTCAGTGATCTGTTGATTTTAACAAGGCACTCTGTGGCAAAATATAGGAGCCGAACTCGGGCCACAAAGTGTGGTCTGAGCCCAAAGGCCTGCAGAGTGCCCACCAGGAAACTGTGGTCTACCCGGTCAAACACCTTCTCCTGGTCCAGAGAAAGAAATGCTGCCGGGGTCCCAGTCTCCTGGAGCAGGTGTATCAGGTCCCGTACTAGGTGGACAGTGTCCTGGATGGAGCAACCAGGGACTATGTAAGATTGATCAGGATGGATCACCTGTCTCATTACCGAACCAAGACGGTTGGCCGTTGCGCGGGCGAAGATCTTGTAGTCCGCGCACAAGAGGGAGACCGGGCGCCGGTTCTTCAGCAGGTATATCGGGTGTGGTTGGCTGAGCGGCTGATGGCACCCCGGGACCAGCTGGCACTACGTCAGCCCTTGGCCACCGCTAACCCAGCGAGGCTGAGGAAGGAAGTGACACTCCGGGAGCCCTACCTCTTGCCTCACACAACCATGCCCGCCATGACTTTTGGACTTTGCTGTGGACTTTGGGGTGGCCGAGGACGGCTGACCCCTTGGGTGGGGGCAGTGTGACTCTCTGGGAGTTGTGGGGGGGGGGGTGATTCGGTCGACAACCTGCCCCTGCATTTCTAATGACCAGTACTGTTGTTCCTGTGTTAAAATGCTTTTGCAGGATTATGGTGGGAAGTTCCAGTTCATTTATTGTTACATTTTAGTTAGGCTTATACAGTTATTTGCTTGTGTGTTTGTGGATCACCTTAACTGTAACCGGGGCGTGTGATGGTCACCTCCCTTGTCTGCAAGAGACTGGTTGGGTTCTCTGTCTGGGTGATGCTGGCCGGTCTGTTTTGGTGTGTATCGCAATAAAAACTGTTGTCGAATTAAACAGCTTCCTCGTCTGTCAAATGCTCGCGACAATACTTGAAGAACGAATGTCAAAGTACTTTTGAAATCTATTTCATATTTGCTACTTGCCAAAATTTATAAAGAAATACAGATATTAAATGTTACATTGAATCATTGTATTTTGTTGATCACTGCCAAAATATCATAATAGCTTCAGAAGTTTAAATTCATGGGATCACAAGGTTTGGTGGGGTTGATTAGAATTCAAATTGAATGTCTGAACTTGCATGTTTCAGTCAATGAAAAATTAATATTCTAATAATCATTCAAATTTATTGCTGCTGTAATTGCAATCATCTTTCAAAATCTCACATGCCGTTGGTACATTCTGGTAATTAGCTTGATAGAACTGGAGTCTGACTGACCAGAGAAAAGGAGGCTTTGGCTTGGGCCTAAAGCCAAAATACAGAGCATCAGTTTAAAAAAAAATAAGATAATGCTAAAAGTTATTTTTCGTGATAGTCCACCAGCACAGAATACTATAATTTCATTATACCTGCCAGATGAAGTGAAACTATGTGCTTCATTTACAACTGCCACACTGTGAGTCAGTTCCTCTCGATGATTCATAACTGACCTCAGCTCACCATGTGTTTGCTCGGTCTGCCTCTGGAGAAATTAAAGAAATGTGTGTGCAAAGGACTAATATCCAGTTCAGATCACAAGGGGATACCATTGTTACCTGACAGCTTATCCAATCTTGCAAGTGGATGCAGGGGAGCATGAGTCATTTCCCATAAAAGTAAGACATTTGAAATCCAAATGTAAGATATTTGGAGAACTGAAACTGATAGTCATTGGCAGATTCAGATTTATAATCATATAATAAGCCAATGTGTTTTTTTTTAACTTAACCTCTCTCGTGATACCCTTTACCTGCTCATTTCACAGTGACAAAGATTGATAGGCTCAGGCAAAAACAAAACTGATCTGTAATACAGTGATAGAGAAAACTGCAAAGCGGTATAACGGGGCCAACTCACTGTGGCTCAGTCTGTTTTTTTGTGATGAAGTGTGAACTAAATCCTATTTCCTGTCCCTTGAAGTGAATTTGAAGACAATACTATTCCAGTCAATATCAATCTCTCAAAATACACTATTTTACTTGACCATTATCATTGTTTTTTCTGGCAGCTTCCTTTGTTTAAATTGGCTGCTCTGTTTACCTACATTACATGAGCTATATTTCAAAAGTACTTTTATTTGATGGAATACATTTGGAGATGACTTGGATCATATAAAAGCATGCATTTTTGTTGTGCTGGTGCCAGGGTTGAATTTGTCACACTTGCATATCATTAACTCTTTTGTTTTGACTCCAGTTGACAATGTTTGTACAAGTTCAAAAATTTGCTGTGTGGACTTCACGTTTGTCATAGAGAGACAACGTAGTAGTCTACACAGCCAGGTTTTTCAAAGTTCAAATCTGAAATTCAACCTTAGCAGAAGTACAGCAAACAGCTTGCACTTATTTATTGATTTTATTTAGCGAGCTGCACAGAATAGGCGCCTCCGGCCCTTCATGCCTTGCTACCGAGCAGACCACTAGTCCTAATCACAGGACAACTTACAATGACCAATTACCCCACTAACCGGTGCGTCGTTGGCCTGTGGGAGGAAACTGGAGCACCCAGTGGACGCCCGCATGCACGCAGGAAGGAATGTACAAGCATGCTTACAGAGGAGCCAGAATTGAACTCCAAAGTCCAAACGGAACTGAAATAGTGTCATGCAAACCATTATGCTACTGCAGTGTCCATCTATGCTCCAGGACATCACTAACTATATTGCATTTAATAATCTTCCCACAAAACTTTTTTCCACTTTTAATAAAACCTCACAGAGCAACACATGGTGCTAGCTGAAGCTTGAACAGACACAAAATACAAAAGATTCTGTGGGAGGATTTTCCTTGGCCACAAAACACATCAAAATCTACTATATCTTTTTAGAATAGCAGTTACACTTTTACTTTTCTAAACATGGGATTTATTTCAAATACAGCATCAACATCTCATAGCAACCACATAAAATTCTTTACAAAGATGTTCAGCGGATCTGAAATCAACCCTAACCTCCTGTGATATTTATAATGAATATACAATAATTAAAAACCTGGAAATCATAAGCATAATAAATTCCACAGATGTTGGAAGACTTGAGCAACCACACAAAATGTTGGAAGAAATGCTGATTTGCTGAGTTCCTCCAGCCTAGAAATTGCTTTTGCATTTTTCACACACCACATTATTATGAGATTATGTAGTTAAAACTGAAGTAGTTCCCTACATTTAAAATATGTGAGTTAATTCCTCTGTCAAAAGAGGACACTGTGCAATATTATAGGAAAGTGTTGAGCATTCGAACCTTCCTATAATTACATACTGTAATGTCAGGGCTCAACTAAAACTATAACTTTAGCTGTTACTCTTTACCAAATATTTTAGCTTAAAATCACATTAGGTAATTAATGTGAAACATAATACTTAAAATGTTCTACCCACGCAGAGCTATTGAACTATTAGCATTAAAGTAGTTGACTCAAAAATGGCTCAGAGTTATGGAAATGGAGAACTGTTAACAAAGTTCCTGATGCATCCTGAAAATTGTTCAGCCAAAGCAAGCTCACTGATTCCCTGTCCTTCTAAAGCTGTTTGCTCTAAGGATGGCTTACCTCCTTTCAGGCTTTGTGGGTTCCAACGGGGTTGATCATACCAAATGTTAGGGCTGCCAGTTCTTTCATAGTGAGGGTAGATAGAGACTAACAAGGCTTATGCTTTTGTGTGTTCCTGATACATGGATGCAAAGTCTAATGCTCCTTTTCCACTTTGAGTAATCATCAGAAGTCAGTGGAAATGTTGCAAGCTTTGATAAAACTCATCCTTGAATCCCCCTCCTCTGCCCATCTCTTCCATTAGCAGAACTTCAAGGAGCATACCTGTTTTAGAACTGTGGTATTGGGCAGGCAAATGATGTGACCTGCCCAACCTAGCTGACTGAATGGAACTAGGGCCTCAATATTGGGAATGTTTGCCTTGGAGATGCACTGACATTATTTTGCTTATTTCTTCATAAAATGTGGAGTATGTGTGGAAGAAGCTTAGTGGTACTTTCCATTGCCTCAAGGTGTAGGTGGTACGGGACTCGGAAGCATGTAGAAGAACCTGGTAGGTCTGAGGACTAGGAAACTGCTGCTGACTGTCAATGTTTCCCATTGAGCTCCTTTCAAACTTGCATGCTTGCTTAACCAAATGTGAAGGTCTGAAATGGACGTGAGGCCCGATGCCAGTACATCCAACCTCCATCTTGCTGTTGAAGGCAAAGCAGAGCACTATCAGACTAAAGAAAGAAGCTGGATGAGCTTCTGCACAAGCTGGAAGGATACAAAGAGTAACCCTGTTGATTTGATTGGGCCCACCAACAGTATGAACAAAGCTATATGCAAAAAAAAGATATCTTAAGTTTATTTTAATTTCAGTGTTTTAATTCTTGATTTGGTGTATTAATAAAATGCATAATATATACATTTCAATTTTTAGCAGGTTTTATATTTTTAATTTAATTCTACTTGGATGTTTTTAGTGCTTTGAACTGTCAAAGATATTAAACATCAAAAAATGTAGTTATCAGCAGACACTCCTTTGGCAGTAACTCAGATGTGCCAGGCATCAGCCCAGCTCTCCTCTCAGAGGCCATTTTTCTTCACAGGGCCCCGCTCAAGCATGAGATGTTAAGTTGTTTCCCCGTCAGTCTTCTGAAGAGGTGGGTGCAGGCAGTGTGCAGGTGGGTGCAGTATTGTGGGCGGCAGGTGCTGACAGAGCCCTGGGCGCAAGGCAACAAGCCCCAATTATCGGCCGTTCCCGAGTCAGTGAGCAGTACTCATTAGCCAGCCTGCTCGCAAGTCAAAAATGAACCAAAACAGTGGGTGGGAGAGGAATACAGAAACACCCATGATGGAATCGTGAGCAGATATGGAAAGAATGGAGTCTATAGAAAGACTTAGAAGGACGGAAGAATGGACAAAAAGATGGCAGATTGAATATAGTGCAGGGAAGTGTATGGTCATGCAAACACTTATAAGATATAGACTATTTTCTAAATGGGAAGTAAACTCAGAAATTGGAGGAGCCAAGGGACTTGGGAGTTCTAGTACAGAGTTACCTAAAGGTGAACTTGCAGGGTAAGCTGATGGTAAGGAAGGGAAATGCAAGGTTACCATTCATTTTAAGAGGACTAGAATATAAAAGCAAGGATGCAATGCTGAGGATTTATTAGTTAAGACAACACTTGGGGAATTATGAGCAGCTTTGGCCCCCTGTTCTAAGAAAAGATGTGCTGGCATTGGAGAGGGTCTCTGACCAATGGCTTCTAAAGCATCACATCCTTGCTTTTATACTCTAGTCCTCTTGAAATGAACGTTAACATTGCATTTGCCTTCCTCACCACTAACTCAACCTGCAAGTTAACCTTTACGGAAACCTACAGAAGGTCTCCCAAGTCCCTTTGCACCTGTGAGTTTTGAATTTTCTCCCTGGCTGGAAAATAGTCTATGCCTTTATTCCTCCTACCGAGATATATGACCATACAATTCCCTACACTATATTCCATATGCCACTTCTTTGCCCATTCTCCCAATCTGTCTAAGTCAGTGTTTCCCAACCTTTTTAAGCCCAACTCCTCCTCAAAGCACTTTCATACTTGCCAACACCCCTCTTAGGCATGATATACTTTCCAGTACCCCCATAGTGTAAAAACCTAGTTGACCATATGCTTACATGAGAAAAATGATCCTGCTTTAAATTTTTATTTGTTTTTAAACCTTACTTACACAGTAACTGTAGCGCTTCTCTTCCTGACAAATTTAACGTATTTTATGCAAGATTCGAACAGAAGAGGAGCATCCCGCCCCCTCTGGATGAACTGGACCTGGTGGCATCGAGATTCATCGTCACCGAGGAAGACAATAGAAGAGCCTTCCTGAAGATAAATCCAAGGAAGGCGACAGGCCCAGATGGCGTCCCGGGACGGGTTCCCTGGGCCTGTGCAAGCGAGCTAGCTGGAGTGTTTGCTGACATCTTCAACTGCTCCCTGCTTCAGTCTAAGATCCCCTCGTGTTTTAAGAAGGCAACGATAATCCCAGTGCCGAAGAAAAGCAAGGTGGCATGCCTGAATGACTACCGATCTGTGGCTCTAACATTAATTGCTATGAAGTGCTTCGAGCGATTGGTTATGGCACACATCAACCATAATCTACTGGTCAACCTCGACGCTTTGCAATTCACCTACCGGAGCAACAGGTCAACGGCAGATGCCATCTCTCTGGTACTACATTCCTCCTTAGAACACCTGGAGAATAAAGACGCATATGTAAGGCTCCTTTTCATCGACTATAGCTCTGCCTTTAATACCATCGTTCCAAATAAACTGATTCCTAAGCTCCGAAACCTGGGTTATAGCACTCAAATCTGCAGCTGGATCTTCAACTTCCTCACAGACAGGACCCAGGCTGTAAAAATAGGGGACAAGCTCTCCTCTACAATCACTCTGAGCACCAGTGCCCCAAAAGGCTGTGTACTCAGCCCCCTGCTGTACTCACTGTACACCCATGATTGTGTAGCCAAGTTTCCATCAAACTCAATATATAAGTTTGCTGATGACACCACAATTGTAGTCCGTATCTTGGGTAATGATGAGTCTGAGTACAGAGAGGAAATTAAGAACCTGGTGGCATGGTGCGAAGACAATAACCTATTCCTCAATGTCAGCAAGATGAAGGAATTGGTTGTTGATTTCAGAAGGATTAGCGGACCGCACGACCCCATCTACATTGGTGGTGCACAGGTGGAACAGGTCAAAAGCTGTAAGTTCCTCGGGGTGAATATCACAAATGACCTGACTTGGTCTAACCAAGCGGAGTCCACTGCCAAGAAGGCCCACCAGCACCTTTACTTCCTGAGAAAGCTGAAGAAATTTGGACTGTCCCCTAAAACCCTCACTAATTTTTATAGATGCACCGTAGAAAACATTCTTCTAGGGTGCACCACAACCTGGTATGGAAGTTATCCCGTCCAAGACCGGAAGAAGCTGCAGAAGATCGTGAACATAGCCCAGCACATCACACAAACCAATCTTCCATCCTTGGACTCACTTTACACCACACGCTGTCGGAGCAGTGCTGCCAAGATAATCAAGGACACGACCCACCCAGCCAACACACTTTTTGTCCCTCTTCCCTCCAGGAGAAGGTTCAGGAGCATGAAGATTCATACGGCCAGATTTGAGAACAGCTTCTTTCCAACTGTGATAAGGCTGCTGAACAGATCCTTACCCGGATCTGGGCCATACCTTCCAAATATGTGGACCTGACTTGCACTACCTTACTTTCCCTTTTCTATTTTCTAATTATGATTTATAATTAAAATTTTTATTATATTTACTTCAATTTGTACTTCAAGGAGCAAGAAGCGCAGAATCAAATATCGCTGTGATGATTGTACGCTCTAGTATCAATTGTTTGGTGACAATAAAGTAAACTGTGCACTGTACTGCAGCTTCGATATCAATGTGATCCTTGAGCTTGATGGTCTTTAGCAGAGTTGAAATATCTAATTCAAGTTGTGACAGCAAAAGCCTTTAAGTCCCCACGAGCAACAATGTCCAAGCGATTTCTGTTTTTTATAAGTATGTAGTTCACCGCACTGAAGCCTCTTTCAACAAGGTAGGAGGATGAAAATGCAATAAAAAGCAGTTTGGCTTTTCTCCAAAGACTAGGAAACTTTGTATGACAGTGTAGCCACATACCACAAAAGCTGACATTTTTGAAAAGCATCTTCATCAGTCTGAATTTCGATAATTTCTTCTTGTATGCTCTCTTTCTGTTCTTCCACCTTTCAAAGAAATGGTTTAATTTCCCAGTCCAGAATTTCCAGATCATTTAAATCAGTGAATTGATTCTGAAAATCCTCCTTCAGTGAACGCAGGTATAAGCAGTACTCTTGTAAATCATGGTCTGTGAAAGAGAAACCATGAAGGGAAACTGTGAGAACATTCTTCTCCTAATGTTTTGCTTATATATTTCTTATTTTCAAATAAAAGTGGACACTGCAATTTCGTCCTGGATTAAATTGAAATTCTCACCCTGCAGCTTCATATTCAGAATGTTCATTTTGTCATACAGATCAGCTAAGTATGTCACATCTCCACGTAGAAGTTCAATCTTGTTTCCCAAGCTCTTGTTGACTTTGAGCAAAAATTCAACCACAGAGTCAAAAAGATCAAAGGAACACTTTAAGCAGCAGCCTTTTGACAGCCAACACACTTCAATGTCAAGAAGCAAGTTCAAACACTTCATCGTTACCTTGGCATAACTGGCGAAATATTCTGTTATTTGATAGATGAGCATTAATTTTGTTGATAGCAGATATTACAAGAATCGTACTTGAAAAAAGTTACTGGCTGAGATTTTTGGCTGCAAGATGTTGACAATGAATTACACAGAGGACTGCAAATATTTGGAATTTCTTTTCTCATAACTGCCACTAAACCAGCATGGTGACCTGTCATATGGTGCTCCATCTGTTGTACGAGAAATCGTGTTCCTAATCAGAATACTTTTATCCTCAACATACATTTTGAGCTTATTGTAGATCAATTCTCCGTTGATAGTTGTTTTTAACTTTTTACAAAAGAAAATCTCTTCATAAACTTTTCCATTTTTGATACACCGTGCATAAGCCATTAGCAAAGCCTTGTTCTCTCACACAGTTGACTCATCCAGTTGTATCCCAAATTCTGTTTGTTGTAGCTCTGTGCATAGCTGATCCTCAATGTCTTCACTCATTTCGTCAATACGACAAGTTACAGAGTTATTACTCAGAGGAATTGATTTTAAAATACTGGTCTCCATTTAGAGAACAGTGGTGAGCACTTCTGATACAGCAGGCATTAGAAATATTTCACCAATTGTTTGAGATTTTCCACGCTTTGCTATCATTTTGGAAATATTATAAGAAGCAATGAGGCCATTTTTAGCTTTCTTGGCAAATAACACGAGTGTGCAACACTTTTGAAATGCTTTCATTTTCTGGAACTGAGTAATACCATAAGTGGCCTTTTCAGGGTGTTTTTACGGAAGTGTTCCTGCAATCATGGTGGCTTCAAGATTTCATTAGACAGTACGGTATTACAAATAAGACACATGGGACGTTGCTGATCTGTCAGAATGGAATAAAACCGTACTCCAGGTATGTAACATTGTATTGACCCCCTTTCTGTAGTTTCTGTTGATTAGTAGGTTTAGAATTCAGGGCTTCACCACCTTTAGACTAATTTAGATCGCGCCATATATATTAATCCATCATTACGGGGCTAAATTAAAATACAAAATTAACACAAACTGGGAAGGCAATTGGATATTGATGACAGCAGCGAGTTGACACTGTTGGTCAGGTCTTGCGCCTAAAGTTAGGGTGCCACTTATCGCCTCCCCTCAAAAGTCTTGACCACCTCCTCAATGACTTATATTTCCCCTAATGCTCCCTTATGACATGTAACTGCCCCTGTTGGGAATCACTGGTCTAAGTCCTTCTGTATATCCCCTGCTTTTGCATCATTAGCTGCACCTCTACTTATCCTTGTATCATTGGAAAACTTGACAACAAAGCCGTCAATTCCATCATCCAAATCATTGACATATAATGTGAAAGGAAGTGGCCCCAGTACTGATCCCTGCGGAACACCACTAGTCATCAGCAGCCAACCAGAAAAGACCCCTTTTATTCCTACCCTGCCAGTCAGCCAATCTTCTATAAATGCTAATACCTTTCCTGTAATACAGTACCATGGGCTCTTATGTGCCACATCTTGTCAAAGGCCTTCTGAAAATACAAGTAAACAATATCCACAGACTCTCCTTTGTCTATCCTGAGTCTAAACTGAGTCTCACAAATTTTTCAGGCAAGATTTCCCCTTAAGGAAGCCACTCTGACTTTGGCCTACATTATCATACACCTCCAAGTAGCCTGAAACCTCATCCTTAATAATGGAATCCACCGTCTTTTCACTCACTGACGTCAGGCTAACTGGCCTATAATTCCCTTTCTTCTACCTCCCTCCCTTTTTAAAGAGTGAAATAACATTTGCAATTTTCCAGTCTTCAAGAATCATTCCAGGATCTAGTAATATTTGAAAGGTCATTATTAATGCCTCCACAATCACTTCAGTTACCTCTTACAGAACCCTGGAGTGTAGACCATCTGGTGCAGTTGACTTATCTACCTTCAAACTTCTCTTCTTCTCAAGCACCTTCTCCTTAGTAACAGCAACTACACTCACTTCTGCTCCCTAACACAATTTCTGGTGTACTGCCAGTGTCTCCCACAGTGAAGACCAACATAAAATACGTATTAAGTTCATCTGCTGTTTCTTGTCTCCTATTACTAGCTCTCTAGCACTATTTTCCAGAAGTCCAATATCCACCCTCTCCTCTTTTGTACTTTTTTATTTTATCTGAAAAAAAATTGGTATCCTCTTTTGTATTGTTGGTAAGCTTACCTTCATAGTTCATCTTTTCTCTCCTTATGGTCTTTTTTTATCTTCTGTTGGTTTTTAAAAGCTTCCCAGTCATCGAACTTCCCACTAAGTTTTGCTATAATGTACGCCTTCTCTTTTGCTTTTATACAGTCTGTGGCTTCCCTCTCAGCCATGGTTGTCGGATACACCCGTTGGAATACTTCATCTTGGGAAGCAGCTATCCTACACCTTCTGAATTGCTCCCAGAAACTTCAGCCATTGCTGCTCTGCTGTCATCCCTGCTAGTGTCCCCTTCCAATCAACTTTGGCCAGTTCCTCTTTCATATGCCTGTAATTCCCTTTACTCCACTGTAAAACTGATACATTTGTCTTTAGATTCTCCCTCTCAAACTGCAGGGTGAATTCTAACATATTATGATCACTGCCTTTTCGGGGTTACTTTACCAAACGTATCAAATCTGGTTCATTACACAACACCCAATCAAGAATTGCCTCTCCCCTAGTGGACCCAAACATGAGCTGCTCTAAAAACAGCACCTCACAGGCATTCTAGAAATTCCTCTCTTGGGATCCAGCACAAACCTGATCTTCCCAATTTACCTGCATATTGAAATTTGCCATGACAATCATTATATTGCCCTTAATACATACCATTGTAATTATATCCCACATCTTGGCTACTGTTCATGGGCTGTATCATTCCCATCAGTGTTTTACCCTTGCAGTTTCTTAACCCTTCTGATCTGACCTGATAGAGGTGTATAAGGTGATGAGAGGCATTGATCATGTGGATAGTCAGAGGCTTTTTCCCAGGGCTGAAATGGCTAGCACGAGAGGGCATAGTTTTAAGGTGCTTGGAAGTAGGAACAGAGGAGATGTCGGGTAAGTTTTTTACGCAGAGAGTGGTGAGTGCGTGGAATGGGCTGCTGCCGGTAGCGATGGAGGTGGAAACGATAGGGTCTTTTAAGAGACTCCTGGATGGCTACATGGAGCTTAGAAAAATAGAGGGCTATGGATAAAGCCTAGGTAGTTCTAAGGTAGGGACATGTTCGGCGCAGCTTTGTGGGCCGAAGGGCCTGTATTGTGCTGTAAGTTTTCTATGTTTCTAGTGGAAAGTCTAGGGGGATAATAAATCAGACATGATGGTATGGTGGAGTACACTTTATAGGCTCCTAAGTCTTGTGTCTTATGGTTAAACTAGTCTCACTGACTCGTAATTAAGCAAGTCTGCTCAGTGCTCCTAGCTCTGCTTAGCTCGACCCACCCAGCCTCCGATTGCTGCAGCCTGGTGGTTGGGGGGTGGGGAATTGCCCCATTTCCACTGGGAGAAGATGCCTGCAGCCTCACAGCAAAAACTATCCCCATCGATCCTACCATCTCCAAATGCTCTTTCATATATATGAGATGTCCATAACTTAGGGAGGAGCTGAAATGAAATGGAGCCAGTTTGCAATGGGATATGTGTAGAATTTACTCAAGACTGTAGACTCATATCAAAATTCAATAGAGTCAATCCTATCCCATAGTATTCCACACCACCCAAATCCACCAGCAAGGAGAATGAATGTATAACGTTCTCCAGTGATTCACAAATATTTTCAAGGAGTTTGTAAGCATCTTGAGGTTTTGTGCTGCAATTTTTTAGATGGACATATTGCTTGTGCATATTTTGAATTATACTGGGTTACTGCTGTAAAAAGCTGATACTTGTGGCGTGTGTATGCCAATGACAGCAATAAACTTGAATGAAGCTTGAACGTGAACAATTGTGGGACACAGTAGGATGAAACTGCTGCTCACTGCCATCAGAGCATCTCAAAGGGACAACAAACTTTATTACAATATGGGCAACAATTCAAAAGAAGCAATTAAAAGGCAAAGTCTTACTGCCTTTAAGCAAATTTGCAATTTTTGTGGGGCTCTACATGGAATTTCAATTACATAAAAAAGTATTTTTTCCCACCTGTGGAACTGAAAATTGTCATTTAGAATCATTGGTAACTCACCAAGTCCATTCCTGGTGTTAGTCATCCTGAAATTGCATATTAGGATGACAACTTGTTTAAGATATGACAGACTAGGAAATTTAACTACCTTTCCATGGGGGTGTTCTGTTTAATAAGATACCACTTTATTGTGCAGTGAAGTCATATTTTACTTTAAGTATTCAGCAATGCAGAAGTCAACCAAACCACTTTCAATATTAAATTATGAGAAATAATTTCACGAAGATTATAAGTCTTTGCCTTATGGGAGGAATTGGAGACAAAACCAAGAATTTGAGAAATTCATTACTGGGCTAAAGATGAAGAAGGCAAACTGTGGGCTGAAGAACATAAAGGAGATGGGAGAGAAGCGAGACAGATCAGGCAAGAGAGAAACTGAGGGAGACGAGGAAAATTGCAAAAAGAGACAATATGAAATCAGACATCAGTAAATAAATACGTTAGTAGGGAAGACTATACTTGAAAGGAGGATATAGACTATTAACTTCCATCAGCAATAAAATGAGGTATGAGAAAGCTGTTGCTTCTCCTACTAGTGGTTTGACTCATTCTCATGCTCAGCAGCCCATTTCTTCACTAATGTTACCTTTCAGATATCAGTGTTGAACACAGAAGGACAATACCAAAGCTTCTGTCTATGCTTAGTACTAGTGAAAATTCCTGGAATCCTCCTGAGGAGCAAACTTGGGGCCACATTGCTAAAGCGAAACAGCTGTTTGTTAACTGTTGGACTGAGATACTAAAGAAGTTGCCAACAGTTGCTAAATGCTCCAATCAGTTTTTGGGACCATAGTTTGATTTTCAGTACACGTGCAAATTATAACCAAATAAGTTGAAATGTGTCTGACCCTGACCTGAATGGAAATACTTAGCCCACTATATTTTCCTTGCTAAGCTACTTTCAGGTGCTGATTTGAACACTGCAAACATAAAACAAATGTAGAGAAAACTGCAATTAGATATCGAGGGGTGTACAGAGAGAGAGAGAGGGGGAAAGAGAAAGAAAGCGAGTGAGGGGGCAACAGAGAAAGGAAGAGGGAGGAACATTTTCAAACTGACTACATGTATGGTAGCTACTAATGTTGCTCCATGAGAGAGTTAAGTGGTGGGTTTGTCACTGATCTAATCCAGAATGAAATCAGAAATACCAATGATTCTAAATGGTTACAAGAAGCAGAAGGTTATGTTTCAAGATGCAATGACCTACAAACACTGCATGTGGCAACACTATGCTGTAGGTAACCATGCTCCCATTATTAAAATCAGGGTCCCATTTGGCCTTGTAGGCAAGCATGAAAGAATAAATGACACCATTTTAAGAAGAATAACATTACAGGCAGCATCCTTGGCAATATTGGTCATTGGTTAATTATCACATGTTACCAAGATATAGCAAAGAACTGTGTTTGGCATGTCATCCATACAGATCGCTTCACAACATCAGCACGTTAAGGTGGTGCAACAGAAAAATAATAACTCAATATAGAATATAGTGTTAGTTACAGAGAAGGTGCAGTGCAGGCAGAAAGTAAGGTGCAAGGCCATGATGAGGTAGATTGTGAGATCAAGACTCCATCTTACAGCACAATGTTTATCTTGTATAATGCGCTGTAATGTTCCACTGCTAACGTAATGGCTTCTCTGTAATGTTCCACTGCTAAGGTAATGGTTTCTCTGTAGCAATGTTTGGGTTATGACTAGAGATAACGGGGCATGTTAGCCAATGAGCAGGATGTTGTTCTCTCGTGTGTCTGGGAGCTGGGAATTCACAGCCTTTTGCCGGGGAGAGATGAGGAGAGAAGGCGCGAATGGAGAGAGTTGGTAGATCGTCGGACAGAGTGGACGTGGAGCGAGGGTCTGAAGGTCAGTGACGATAGGAGGAGGTCGATGGTGGAGGACTGGCTTATCAGTGAGCTCCAATGTTGCACATTAGACTGTTTCGTGAGAATGGGCCCTTTTTCTTTTTTTGTTTTCTTTACTAACCGTATAGTCAAATTAAGAACTATAAAGCTCAATCATGCTTATAAAGCTTCCAAGTGCTTATAAGCTCGAAATAAAATACACATTCTCTTTTCTTGCTTTGACGTGGTTGAATGGGGTCATAAAATGACTACCATAGTAATGGAGCAGGTAACCACTTGTCCTAAGGTTGGTACCAGGAATAGAGATATTCTGTAAGGATGCAATTAGGATGTCACCATGGTAGCTATATCAGCCTCCCTGCAATATACCGATAACAGTGAAGGTTCGAGCTCTCCAGATTAGACTGGAGAAAATTGACACTGTTATCTTTTGTAATTGCAAAACATGCAACTAAGATGGAGGTCTGAAATGCGAGTCTAATTTTGTCTTTTAGTTTAAGCAAGGTGCACATGGTGGCATGATGATGTATGGCATTTACATATAACCTGCAATTCATTACTTAAATGAACAAGAATGCTTAACCTAATGATAGAATTACAATATCACTCAAATATTAGATACACAACCGACATCATAAAAGCAAATCCATCAATTTATGTGAGTTGCAAATATCAGGCATCACAATATGGCAGGACTGGTTGAAGGACAGGTATTGGTGTTTGGCCGATTTAAACGCTGGCCCAGATAAACTGGGAAGGCAGGGTGCAGGGACCGGTGGTGAGAGTCTGGCCAACTTTGCTCGCTCTCCCGCTGTTACGTGCTTTGTGCCTGTGAGCTTCACAGTGGATTGACCTGCTATTTGATGAACTTTAGACCTAGGCTTTGGGCCTACTCTGGCTGCTCCAGTGAGTCAGATCTACGGACTCAATTTGGTTTGGAATGCTGTTGCTTGCTTCTGCTGTTTGTATGATTTGTGTTTTCTTTCTCTGTCAATGCGCACTGGGAGTTGGTATTTCTTTTTTTTAAATTGGATTCTTGCTTTGTGGCTGCCCGTAAGCAGACAAGTCTCAAAGTTGTATAATTTATACATACTTCAATAATAAATATAATTTGAATCTTTAAATTTTTATATTAATGTTTAAACCTAAGTTTAGGACTAGTAAGAGGCAGGGAGGAGCTGACTTTTTGAGCTGACCTTGGAGATTTTGGTGAGGAAAGGCAAATATTTGATGGAATGAAACATCCATAAAACAATAAATTGATCCATGAAAGTATCAAGTGAGAGGTCACCTGACTGTTGTTAGGCCACCTGATTCCTGTTCCTTGTGGGTCAGAGCTTAGCTCGTACTAACAGTGCCAAAATCAGCCTTCCTGGGAGAAATAGTCAGTTTTCTCTTGATTGTAAAGTTACGAATCACATAGAAGGTTACCTCATGCTTATGTTTTGTTATAGGGACTCGTCTATGCATCAGTTTTTGTGCTTGTTCCCTCAGCAGTCAAATTCTATCAAGCACAATGCTTTAGCTAAAGGATTTGACCCTTACTGAGACCTTGCTACAGAGGGATAGAGGGTGTAATTCCAGTGGATAGGTTTTTTTTTGAAATACTGTATTTCAATCTCCCAGTGCCTCTGTGGACAATGGCTGATATCATAACTAGCTCACGTCAACCTCCTGTCACTATTATCCATCTTTCCCCATCATCACCACTTGATTGAGTATTTGGTGTGGGAGGGTGTGCTAGTACAGGGAGGGGGTCAGCCATATGCTTGTGCTAGAGATTGGCCAAGCATAAGCAAGGGTTTGAAATATTGGCAGATGAGAGGGTGCAATCAGCAGATGGTTAAAAGGAGCCAGAAGACTCAAACTGAAACCTTCCAACTAATACCAGAGCAAGCCACAATCCTCCAGTTAAAGCCGGCTTCAGTGTAGCTGGCTTATGCTCTCAATGAAGCTCCAATGCACACAAAAATATTCTACAAGTGAGATCAAAAAGTGCACTATGTCTCACTCCACATACCCTGGTGTTTTTGCTTATATGCACATCTGCACATGGAACATGTGGATTAATTATCTGGGTGTGTGCACCATTCACAAAAGGGCCTGGAAGTATTTAGCTATTACAGTTTAGCTTAAGTTCATATAGAACATAGAACAAAAATCGTTGTTCCTTTCTGCACCTTGTGGCACATTGGATGGTAACATTGCCATTTCTTCAGCAAATAGAACATACAGTTCAAAATAAATTTATTACCTAAGTATATATATGTCACCTTACACAACCCTGGGATTCATTTTCTTGTGGGTGTACTCAATAAATCCATAGAAGAACCATAACAGAGTCAATGAAAGACTGCACCAACTTGGGCATTCAACCAGTGTGCAAAAGGCAACAAACTATGCAATATAAAAATAAATAAATAATCAATAAATATCGAGAACATGAGATGAAGAGTCCTTGAAAGTGAGTCCAGAGGTTGTGGAAACATTTCAGTAATGGGGTAAGTGATGTTGAGTGAAGTTATTCCCTTTGGTTCAAAAGCTGGGTGTTTGAGCAGGTATTGGCGAGAGTCCCAAGGTTCCTGTACCTTCTTCCTGATGGCAGCATTCCTGTGTCAATGTTCTGGTAGATGTGTTTAATGAGGGGGGAGGGCTTTTTGTAGGAATTTTCCATTCAAGGGGATTGGTGTTTCCATACCAGGCTGTGATGCAGCAAATCAATATATTCTCCGCTACACATTTGTAGAAGTTTATCAAAGTTTTAGAACAGTACAGTGCAGTTATAAGGTCCCTCACTGTCAATATGCATCTATTACAAAATATTCTTGTAAAAGTATTTCCAGCCTGGTTTGTTTAACAGGCTAAATATCTCATTATGTTTCAGATTAGAGTTACCTGTCAAAAATGGACACCATGTTAGAAGAGAAAGATGAAAGGTAACTAAACTCTTGGTGAAAGAGGCAAATTCAAAAATATTTATTTGAAGGAAAAGAAGGATAAATTTAGGGAAGGGTTTCCAGAGCTTTTGATTAATTCACCTAAATGTGAGGTAAAAATTGATGTAGATAAGAGATGCACAACATTTTATATCAAAGGAATATGAGCTGCAGGTCTGAAGGAAGTCCAAAAGAACCAAAGCCAAGGAGAGATTTGGGGACAAAAGATAACTTTTACATTGAGGAATGCTTTTAACCATGAGAAAAGCAAGATTATTTGGAGGTGAGGCACTAAGCTATCTGCAGCATGCTTAAGGAGCCTAGCTCGTCAATTCAAAGAGCTCACATAAACACTATTTTTTGGCAAGTATAAAGCAAGAACAAACTTTGGACAATTCCAACTATGTAGAGTACACTCAAATTAACTAAACTGTCACACCCTGGTGAATAGTAATCTGCATTTTACTGAAGAGTACGGTGTATTGGCTGATGCGGAGCATGTCCAATAATGTTATAAAAGTTCAGAGGAGGAGAACACTATTTTCACAATGTTGACAGGTAAGTAAGCTGGGAACACAAGATGCAGAAGTGGCTACTCCTTAGTAAGCTCAGTATCTGGCTATAAGATTTCATATTTTCTGAACACATCTGGATACATAGGTTCTGTTGGAATAGTCTGCTCTGGATTGCTTAATTACTCCAGATATATTAGAACTTCCTGTTTTTCCACTTATCAGTTCCATTGAATGAAGATTTCCTATTGGAACTGCAGGGCTATAGACACCACTCTGTCAGATTAGTTGACCATCATCACTTCACCGGAATATTTTTGCTTTAATGAACATGCTCCTCCCAAAATGAGTCTCTAAAGGACAAAGAAGCAAGTGCAGAATGAAAGGCAATGTTTTAGAATTTACTGTAATATGGATTGTGCAGCTCCTCCATCTTCAACAGCTAAATATGCATGCTCCTTCAGTACCAAACTATGTTCCTTCAGCAGAATATCATGTAATATCTCTGTCAAGAATGCCTGACCATAGTTATGTCATAATTATCTTATTCACTGAGATGCAGTGAGGAATAGGCCTTTCCGGCCATTCGCACCTCGCCACGAAGAAATCCCTCAATTTAACCCTTGCCTAATCACAGGACAATTTACAATGACCAATTAATCTATCAACAGGTACATCTTTGGACTGTGGGGGAAACCAGAGCACCTGGAGGAGAATGTACAAACTCATTACTAATAGGTTTCCCTTCCAAATAAATACAAACCAGCATGCCCATACTCTCTAGTCAAATGAGCATATTTCCTTCAACGGATTGGCCTAACAGATTAATAGAATTATGAACCCATTGTCCCACCATGAGAACATAAACTTAAATATAACCGTACATTTTGTGTTCATGGGAAGAGGACATTGAGGGATGGAGACAATGGTGGAGCTGGTGACAGTTGGGATTTGAGGTGGATTCAATTACGTCTGCATGGACCAGCACTGCCGCACAATCACATGTTGCCCATTCACCACTCTTGGCTTTCAAAGGTTGAGTGAACAGAGAGAACACCAATCGGAATACTGATACCCAGTCTACAAAAACACTGCACCTGTAATTCCTTAGAGCAATTTCAGATCTTGGAAATGCGAGGACTGTTCACTCAAAGAATTGAAACATAGCAGAAGAAAATCTGTTTTTTTAATTATTTTCTGTTAATTAACATAGAGGTTTACTTGTTGGCCACATGGCTACAGAAGCCTTTTAAGCAACACATCGCATCTCAATCACTGTAAAACATCTACAAGTGACAATGTTCATTAGCCATATAAACTACAAGTATGGAGTTATACAAAAATGTCATAGAAAATAAATTAAAAATAACACTATAACAATATTCCCACAAATTGTTTGGTTTGCATATTCAATTGTCACAGTTTTTATAACACTGCTCGTCAGCTATTTAACTGTACTTGAAGAGTCTTAGGACCTTCAGCAGCTGGACGTGGGCAGATGATTTCAGATTGGAAGCTTCAGCAACAAAACTGTAATAAGTGCAGCTGAAAGGGGTTGCTGCTGTGGGAGTTAGTGGTGCCGATGGGTGGGAGGGTGATTCTCCTTCTGCTTGTATTTGGATGGACACCAGAAGTAGATTTTGAACTGTAACAGATAACCACGGCCAGGCATACCTCAAAATACATAATGCTACCTATATGGAACAAAAAATTTGGCCCAGAAAAGCTGAATTTATTTCACTATTACATTCTTTAACAGTTATGCAATTGCATATTAAGTCAAATGAAAGAATGCATGGTTATTTTGTCCTGCACTTAAATTTAAAAAAATTTTTTAAAGCTATTTTTGCTATAATAAACTTTACTTGCATTCTGGAAATATTATTGCCTTTCAAAATTATTAGAACTGTATATTGGTTAATGGTGTTTCAGTTAGTCTACCCAGTAGATTTCTAAATGAATAGTTGTGACTTTGAAAGAAAACAACCCTTATGTATGAATCCTTCATTTAAAAATTACAGTCTAATGAAGCAACATTATAGCTTTTCACTTTTTCTGAAGAATGAAATTATTCAAAACTGCCACGACTTATATAGTCTACTTTTCAAATGAATGCCGTCAATATAATCTCAAAAAATTATACAGTAAAGTTGATGATTGTCTACAGTCTGTTGTAAATATAATTGTTAATGACTATTAGTGCTTTTTTTCATCCTGTTTATGCTTACCATTGTTTTGTCAAATACTGAAAATTGAAGTTTGTTTTAAAACAATGGTACATAATTCTCCAATGGAATAGTGAATCAAACTGGAATTTTCTTTTGGAACAGATTAAAATTGTTTCACTGGGCAGATAGACAGCTTGTCAATATCTGGCAGCCATCACCAATAATAGTTCTTGCCAGATATTTACTTAGAGCCCAAGGGTAATATCCCTACAGCCTCCCTTTCCATTAAAATACCTAATGTTTGAGTGGTTAGTGAAAATGTTATGCTTGTCTGTTGTACTAAAGTTACATTTTAATATCAGCACACGGAAATGGGACAGTGTTGCCATTACAGAGACCTGGTTTCTCGAGGAACAGGAATGGTGCTCAATGCTCCTGGGGTTTGTTGTTTTAGACATGATAGAGAGGGGGTTAAAAAAAGGGAGGTGGCATTGCACTACTGATAAGGAAGTGGTACTTAGAGAAAACATTCCCCTCGAGCCCATCCACAGAGACGATTTGTGTGGCGCTCCAAAATAAAAATACTCTGATGGGATGGTACAGCAATATAGATAGAAGAACAGATAGGTAGATAGATTATGGAAAGCCGCAGGAACAACAGGGTTATTAAAGAAGGGGACTTTAAATTCCCTGTTATTGTTTGGAACTTTGTTTTTAAAAAACACAGAAGGCTTAGATGGTGTTTCTGCAATGTATCTGAGGGACATTCTTGAAACAGTATGCAGAGTCCAACTAGAGAAAAGATCATACTGGATCTAGTTTTGGGAAATGAGCCAGGCCAGTTGATTGACCTGAGAGCGGATGAACATTTTGCAATAGTGACCACAACTCATTTTGTTTTGGGCAGCACAATAGTGTAGTGGTTAACACAACGCTTTACAGTACAAGTGACTCAGGTTCAATTCTTCCCGAAGTCTGTAAGAAATTTGTATGTTCTCCTCGTGACTGCATGGGTTTCCTCCGGGTGCTCCAGTTCCCTCCCACAGTCCAAAGGCATATCAGTAGGTTAATTGCTCATTATAAATTGTCCTGTGATCAGGCCAGGATTAAATCAGGGGATTGCTGGCTTGAAGGGCTGGTAAGGCTGATTCTGTATCTCAATAAATAAAATTTTAAAAAAGATAGCTATGAGTAAGGATAAAATCAGCTCTTTCAGGAAGGTATTAAATTGGGGAGGCAAATTACAACAGGATAAGACAAGAGCTAATGACCATTGATTGGGAATCCACACCTGACACAAGGGGAATTGTTTAAAGATTGGCTGAATGTTCTGGTAAGGATGAAGGACCAGGATGGTAAGGTAAGTAAATCTTGAATGACCCAGAAGGTCCTAAACTTAGTTAGCAAGAATACATAAAGCTTAGAATGCTAAAATCAGACAGACACTTGTGGAGTACAAAGATGGAAAGAGAGAGCTCAAGCAGGCGATTAGGAAGGACAAATATCCTTGAAATATCCTTGGCAAGCAGGATAAAGGAGAACCCCAAAGCATTTTATACTTATATTAAGCAAAAAGGATAACTAAGGGGAGTATAGATTTACTTAAGGATAAGGGAGGAATTTGTGCTGAGGTTAATGCAAGTGGCTGGTTTGTTGGGATTTAATTACCGTGTGAAAATGAATGCATGTATATTTCAGCTGTTTTGGTTCAGTCTTAATCAAATACATATTTTAGTGGGTTTGTAGCTAAATGACCTAACATAAGATAATGACAATTATTTAACTAATACATATGTGTAAACCAAATTTTACTTACTATTCAAAAATCAAATAGAGTTATTCTAAGAATATTGATGTTTAGCCATATATAATTTAATCTATTTCAATAGAAAAGTATTACAATATATTGAAGCCTGAAAATAAATCAAAAAACAGAAGATAAACCAAGCTGTTTTCCTATATGGAGCAGACAGTAATGATGTTATAATGGTGTGGCACTTTGATCAGAACCTCAACATTGTTCCTCCCATTTGGCTAGAATGTCTTTGTGTCAATGCTGCCGATTCCAAAGAAATCACTTTCAGGATGAATTCCAAACAGCCAGAGCTCCTTATGCTGGTTAGTTGTTCTCCAGGGAGGGAATTTTACAAACGAATGGAAATTCACGGCTGCAACGATTATCGTTCCAGGATCTCAGAGCTTGGAATATAAAAAGAGAAATAAAAGTTTTTAATTTGGTATTAAATAACAAATAAACTTTAATTGTAATAAAATTCACCCTTTTTTATTTAAGAAGAGGATTAGTTGAGGGATAATAGAGTGGAAGAGTTATTGTTCATTATTGTACACAGCATCAGCACCTAATAACATGTATATTAATTATATTCATTGTTTATATGAAGGAGAAAGTTTTCTGTAATTTGGATGGAGTCCTGGGGAGCCCCTGTTTTATGTACAGGTATATGTGATGCTACAAATCTTAGTACTATCCCTTTCATAAAATCCATGCAAGGAACTGCCAAATTAATATTAGATTACAAGGATCTATGGACTTGAAGTTTCTCTAGCATCAACTAGGTCAATTTTTTTTTTATACTGAGTTACAACACGGAATAAGCCCTTTGGCCCTTCAATCCATCCTGCCCAGCAATCCCGAGTTAATCCTAGCCTAACCACGGGACAATTTACAGTGATCAATTACCTACCAAGGGAGGAAACCAGAGCACCTGGGGGAACCCCATGCAGACACAGGGAGAACATACAGATACCTTATAGGTAGTGGCAGGAATTGAACCCGGGTCACCTGTACTGTAAAATATTGTGTTAACCA
Organism: Hemitrygon akajei; assembly: GCF_048418815.1. Taxonomy (NCBI): domain Eukaryota; kingdom Metazoa; phylum Chordata; class Chondrichthyes; order Myliobatiformes; family Dasyatidae; genus Hemitrygon; species Hemitrygon akajei. Next base: position 29,982,544 of record NC_133134.1, read on the forward strand.
CTACGCCACTCTGCCACCCGGTGACATCTTGGTGTAAAGCTAAACATTAAACTATAAACAAAGGAATACTTACATTATTTAACTGAGGCTGGCATTCAACTCAAGAGCAATGCCCCAACCTAGTTCAATGCTGGTATGTCATTGAGTCACAGAACACGACAGCACAGAAACAGGCCCTTCGAGCCAATAATGATGAACTATTATTCTGCCTAGCCCCATCAACCTGCAACCAGACCATACCCTTTCCATCCACTTAACGATCCAAATACCTTTTAAATGTTGAAATCGAACCCACACCCACCACTTCCTCTGGCTGTTCGTTCCACACTCTCACCAGAGGGCTAAGTGAAGAAGTTCACATTCAAGTTTATTGTCATTCAACTGCATACATGCCCACTGCCAAACGAAGTGGAAGGATGAGAGGGGATCTGATTGAAACACAAGATATTATAAGGAAACATAGAAGATTATTAAGGGATTGGACACGCTGGAGGCAGGAAGCATGTTCCCGCTGATGGGCGAGTCCAGAACTAAAGGCCACAGTTTAAGAATAAGGGGTAGGCCATTTAGAACAGAGATGCGGAACAACTTTTTCACCCAGAGAGTGGTGGATATGTGGAATGCTCTGCCCAGAAGGCAGTGGAGGCCAAGTCTCTGGATGCATTCAAGAGAGAGTTAGATAGAGCTCTTATAGATAGCGGGGTCAAGGGGAGGGGGCAGGAACGGGGTACTGATTGTGTATGATCAGCCATGATCACAGTGAATGGCAGTGCTGGCTAGAAAGGCTGAATGGCCTACTCCTGCACCTACTGTCTATTGTCTATTGAAACAATGTTGCTCTGGACCAAGGTGCACAACACTGTACTTAAAGCTCACACACAACACAAAGTAAAATTACCACCAATAAATTCACTAGTAATAAAATGTATTCCAGAGGATTGACATTCAGCACAAGGTGAGTTTACAGCTCATTAAAAACAGTATAACACTACTTGGTGCTTCATCCTTGATGAGACCTCAATGGTGGCAAGGAGCTCAGTAGTCTCATGGAATGGGGGAAGAAGCTGTTTGCTCTCCTAACAGTCCTTATCCTATAGTAGGGGCTCAAAGAAATTGTGGGGCAGATGAGAGGGATCCTTTACAAAGCTAAGGTTCTTGCATATACAGCACTCATGGTAAATATTTCGGATGGGTAGAAGAGAGACCCCAATGATCCTCTCAGCATTCCTAGCAATCCTTTGTGGGGTCTTGCCAACAATGCCTTGCAATTCTTGTTCCAAATGGTGGTGCAGCTGGTCAGACCACTCTCAAAAGGGTAGACTTGTCCAGGTTGAGACTCAAGTTGTTGTGCTCACACCAAGCTACAAGCCACTCGGCCTCCTCTCTCTATGCCATCTTCTCGTCAGTGTTCTTCCTTTATGTTGATGATTCGGTTTGATGTGGATCTAGCTGTACAGTCATGTGTCAGCAGTGTGAATGGCAGGGGGCTGAGCATGCAGCCCTGGAGGGGTATGTGGGGGTGGTGGCGTTCAGTGTGATGGAAGTAGAGCTGTTACTGCCAACACAGACTAACTGATCTTTCAGTCAAGAAGTCCAAGATCCAATCACAAGAAGAGATGTGGTGACCCAACAGTTTACCCACCAGATTTTGAGGGATGATTATATTAAATGTGAAGTCAATAAATAGCATCCTGGTCTATGAGGCACTATTTTTCAGGTCAGGCAGGATGGAGTGGAGGGCAGAGGCTTTGGCATTGTCAGTGGACCAATTTGAGTGATAACCAGACTGGAAGGGTCACATTTGGCAGGGAGATGGGATTTAGGGAGATCCATAACCAGCTGCTTAAAGCACTTCATTACTGTTGAGGTCAGTGGCACTAGACTCATTAAGGCAGGTTAAGCTCACAAGTCTAGTGAGGTAAACTTGCAGTACTAGGTGTTCTTAATATCCAGCAATGCTTTGCAATCTTAAGAAAAACAAAGGAGGAACAATTACATCATTAATTGGCGCTGGAGTCCCCTCCATGTTCCCTTTAAATATTTCACCATTAACCTATGACCTCTAGTTCTAGTTTCACCCATTCTCAGTGGAAAATATCCTGCTTGCATTAACCCTATCTTTATCTCTCATATAATTGTATACCTCTATTAAATTTCTCCTCATTTCCCAGCACTCTAGGGAATAAAGTCCTAATCTATTCATCCTTTCCCTATTATTCAGGTCCTCAAGTCCCAGCAACACTCTTGTAAATTTTCTCTGCACTCTTTCAATCTTGTTGATAACTTTCCTGTTCCATTTAATAATTAATAATCTGAAGAACAGGACAATACACGTCAATATCACAACTTATAAGCACCATGTCAGAAGACTGTGGATTCATCTCATTCCCCATTTGATGACTAATTAGTAAAGAACACAGATCAAATCTAGAAGAAAACAGACAGTTTTAAAGAAATTGTTTCATTGCAAACTTCATTCTCCTCCCCATTACAGCCATAATCTCTGTTTTAGTAACATTACAACTACTTTGGGACATTCTAGGTCAGAGTATTTGCTTTGGTTAAAACAAGAATGAATTTCCAGGAGGACTGTTAATCAAAGATGACTTGGGACTCAAGTCGGCTGGCGTTTACACGATTCCCCGTGAATTATGAGCAGCATATAATCGGCTAGACGGGATACACAGTGGAAACCCACATCAAGGAGCACAGGAGGTGTATCTGTTTGGGTTAACCAGAGAAATCGGCGGTAGCAGAATATTGCATTCACAATGGCCATAGGATTGCCTTTGATGGCCAGTGGCTTCTGAAAGCACCTGGTAAAGAAAGCCAGTGAAATGGAACTAGAAGAAAAGAATTTTAAGAAAGATGAAAGTCTCGCTCCAAGATAGATCTAGAATTGGATTGTAAACAAGGTGAGAGAGTGAAACCTGACTGAATTAGGACTAACCAATCAGGAGGAACAGACTACAGGGGTATAAATGCCACTGGACTAGACATACAGTGGTGCTAGAAAGATTGTAAACCAGTAGAGTTTTCTCTGTTTCTGCATAAATATGACCTGAAATGTGATTAGGTCTTCACACAAGTCCTAAAACTAGATAAAGAGAACCCAATTAAATAATAACACAAAATCACTATACTTGTTCATTTATTTATTGTGAAAATAACCCAATATTACATGTATTTGTTGGAAAAAGTATGTGAACCTCTGGGGTAATGCCTTCTACAAAAGCTATTTGGAGTCAGGTGTTCCAATCAATGAGATGAGATTGGATGCGTGAGTTGTAATGGTGCCCTGCTCTATAAAAATGCACACAAAGTCAAGTTACTGACAGAGCCTGCTCTTCTCAAGAAGGATCTGTTTAAATGCATCATGTCTAGATCAAAACAACTTTCAGGAGCACAGGTACCTTTGAAGAAGAATTGTAGAGATGCATGAATCTGGAAAAGGCTACAAAAGTATTTCTAAAGACCTGGGTGTTCATCAGTCCACAGTAAGAGAAATTGACTACAAATGGAGGAAACTCAGTATTGTTGCTCCTCTCCCTTGGAGTGGATGTCCTGCAAAAGGTCACACCAAAGAACAGTGTGCAATGCTGAAAGAGGTGAAAAAGAACCCAGGAGTAACAGCAAAAGACCTGCAGAAATCTCTAGAACTTGCTAAAGTCTCCGTTCACATGTCCACTTAAAAACACCGAACAAGAATGGTGTTCATGGAAGGACACCATGGAGGAAACCACTGTTCTCCAAAAAAAACATTACTGTACATCTCAAGTTTGCAAAAGATCACCTGGATGTGCTACAATGTTTCTGGGACAAGGTTCTGTCGACAAATGAGACAGAAGTTAAACTTTTTGGCAGAAATACACATTGCTATGATTGGAAAAAAAAACATGAAAACCTCATCCCAACTGTGAAGCATGGTGGAAGGAGCATCATGGTTTGGGGCTGCTCTGCTGCCTCAGGGCCTGGTCAGCTTACAATCGTTGAGGGAACAATGAATTCAAAATTGTATCAAGATCTTGGATCCCCTTAAACAGGGTAACAGTCTGTCACCTGAAGCTTAATAGAAATTGGATAATGCAACAAGACAATGATCCAAAAGGCAAGAGTAAATCAACAATCGAATCATTCAAAAAGAAGAAAATTAGTGTTTTTTCACGGCTGAGTCAAAGCCCTGACCTTAATCCTACAGAAGTGTTGTGGAAGGACCTGAAGCAAGCAGTTCATGCAAGGAAGTCCACCAACATCGCAGAGGTGAAGCAGAAGCAGGTTTTTAGGGAGAAATGGCCTAAAATTCCTCCAAGCCGATGTTCAGGGCTGATCAGCGGTTACTGGAAACATTTGGTTGAAGTTATTGCTGTACAAGGGGGTCACACCAGTTACTGAAAGCAAAGGTTCACATACTTTTTCCAACAAATACATGTAATATTGGATCATTTTTCTCAATAAAATAAATGAACAAGTATAATGTTTTTTTGTGTTATTTAATTGGGTTCTCTATCCAGTTTAAGGTCTTATGTGAAGATCTGATTACGTTTTAGGTCATGTTTATGCAGAAATAGAGAAAATTCTACAGGGTTCACAAACCTTCTCGCACCACTGTACCTAGGCATTATCCCTGAAGAAGATGGTAGAATTTGTCATTGAAACGTCAGCTATAATTGATACCTATACCTGGCAGGAAGCCCAAGAAGTTTTTATTTGACCGGTAATCATTTACACTTCAAGTTACCATCATAACTCCATACATTCATAATTTTACCTGGGAGGATTCTTTGGAGAATCCGGAATGAGAAGGCATAGTCTCAGATTAAGGGGCTTTAAGATTGAGATAAGGAAGAATTCTTCTCTAAGAGGGGTGTGAATCTTTGGAATTGCACACCTCAGAAAACTGTGGTGGTGGAATATTTGAACATAATGGAAATATGGATTTTTAATCAACAAGGGCATCAGACACTATTGGGATAAGGCAGGAGAATTGATTTGAAGGAAGTTGGATCATATTGAGTGGCACACCATATTTGAAGGGCCAAATGGAGTATTCCTATTTTCATGGTCTTACAGGGTCAGCTTTAGATAGTGGTAGTTCTTCACTATCAACGGAAGAGCCATTGATTACCCGATTTTAAGTCCGCTAATGCATAAAGATATCACCCTGACATATAAAATCCACTGTGCTCTAATCAACTGCCCTAAGTATTTTTAAAAATTCAAATATCAGCACAGCAAACTAGAAATAAATCTTAGACATCAGCTGCAGTCAGTGTTGCTATGGAAACATAATGGCTAATGCACAGCATGAGTACTTGCATTCTGTTTATTCCCTGGCAGCCATATTGTAAATTGTCAGTCTCTACAGAAGGCAAGAGACACCCCCGCCTGGATGATCTGCCACACTTTTGTAATGTTGTTGGTAACATTTTGCTGTAGCCTGTGGTGTTTGCAGACAATTGCTCATTCAAGAGAACAAAATTTAGTGCTGCCTGCTGGGAATGCAATACAAATAAAATATGACATTTTAGAATTTGATCTGGGAAGTGTCAGCACCTATGGCTTTCCTGCCATTTACCCTATCTGAAAATACTAGCCCAATCAATGCTTCTGGCAGCAAACAGATTTAGAATAGCTTCACCCACTACTGCCAATTACAATCTACTGCATTATGAGACACCTCATGCTGCTCAAGAATGCCAATGAAAAGTACACTTCTAGGGAAATGGAAATAAGACATTTGAGATGCCATTACAGAAACAACATAGATCTCCGAGTTCCAACAGCATACTTTCTAATATCTGCACTTCACATTTTACCCAGTTGCCAATCTTTATCATTTGATACTTCAATAATAAACTCACAGGTGTTTGACAATGAAATATTAACTCTGCTTCCAAGCGCACAAATGGTACCAGGCCTGCTGAGTGTTTTCAGCATTTTCTATTTTTACTTCAGATTTTCCAGCACTTGCACTTTTTTGACTTTTCTGGAGATATTTCATCCTGTCCCTCTCTACATCTGTAGCTCACCCAGGTGAGCCCCCTTGAACAGCGGTCCAAGTTAATCCTGTCCACACTATGGACAGTACATTGGTCTCACTTGCTGCATCACTTTAGTTTTTGTGGTTGTTGTTCAGTACAATAATCACTGGCAGGACCTCTGGTATTCAGTTCACAACTGGGAAATGCTTGCATGTGACATCTGGTATTGGCCTTGTCAGAGTTTGTGGAGTCACAAACTCAGCTCCTGGCCCACAAACCAGGAGACTGTCTAAAGCTCAGCTGGAAGGTTTGCGACCTCTGAGTTGCTTTTAACATAGAGCTGACTTTTCATCAACATACTTGCTCCAACACTTAGGTCAGCCAATATCCAATTCCTTCCCACCCTGTTACTTGTAACCATACCTCTTTCCCACCCTGTTGCTTGTAAAGATGCCATTCCCTTCTCTCAGTTCCTCCATGGCTGCCGCATCTGCTCTCAGGATGGGACTTTTCATTCCAGAACTAAGGAGTCATCCTCAAAGAACTTCCTCCACCATCAACGTTACCCACACCGAATCTCTTCCATTTTGCACACGTCTACCCTCACCCCACCACCCTCCATGAGCAGAACATAATTCTCCACCTTCCACTACCTCCAACGGGATCCCACCACCAAGCACATCTTCCCCCCCTCCCACCCCACTTTCCGCAGAGATTGCTCCCTACAGGAGATTCCCTTGTCCATCCGTCCCTCCCCAATGATCTCCGTCCTGGCACTCACTTATCCTTGCAAGTGGAACTAGTGCTACACTTGCCCATACACCACCTCCCTCACTACCATTCAGGGCCCCGAACAGTCCTTCCTGGTGAGGCAAAACTTCACCCGTGAGTCTGTAAGGTGATCTACTGTGTCTGGTGCTCCCAGCGTGGACTCCTATATAATCGGTGAGGCCCAACATAGATTGGGTGACCACTTTGCCAAGCATGTATACTCGGTTCACCAGAAAAAGTGCCATCTCATGGTGGCCACCCAATTTAATTCTACTTCCCATTCCGACTTGCCAATCTATGGCCTCCTCTACTGCTGTGATGAGGCCACATTCAGGGTGGAGGAGCAACAGCTTATATTCTGTCTGGGTAGCCTCCAACCTGATGGTATGAACATCAATTTCTCAAACTTCTGGTATTTGCACCCCCCTTCTCCTTCACGACTCCCCATCCCCTTTTCCCTCTCTCACCTCATCTCCTTATCTGCCCATGACCTCCCTCTGGTGCTCTTTCCCCCTTCCCTTTCTTCCATGGCCTTCTGTCCTCTCTAATCAGATTCCCCCTTCTCCAACCCTCTCTCTCTTTTACCGATTGACTTCCCAGCTCTCTACTTCACCCCTCCACATCTCCTGTTTTCACCCATCATCTACTATCTTGTACTTCTTCCTCCCCTCCCCCCACCTTCTTACAATTTTCTTTCTCCAGTCCTGATGAAGGGTCTCGAGCTGAAACGTCGAATGTTCACACTTCTCCATAGATGCTGCTTGACTGATTGAGCTCCTCCAGCATTTTGTGTGTGTTTCTTGGATTTCCAGCATCTGCAGATTTTCTCTTGTTTGTCCAATTCTGTGTAAACATTTGATTCTTGTCTCTGCTAAATGGGGATCCATACCCTCTTGATGGTTTCACATCTTCTGTCCTATGAAAACTTCTGCTAACCGAAAATGCCCATGCTCCAAGTCACGTTCATTCAAAACGCTTGCTGCTTATGCTGGCTTTCACTCTAATAATATTTGAACATGAAACTATACAAAAGCCTTATTTACAAGCCCTTCTATGACCTCATTTCTACAACCCCTTCCAGTCCTACAATTCCTCCTGATTCCCAAACTCCTTCAATATTATCCATTATTCTCAACACTGGTGCCCCTCATGGCTGTGTCCACAGCCCTTTACCTATCCTACTCCCTGTACACTCAAGACTGTGTGGCCGGACTCTGCTCCAACTCCAATTACATGTTTGTAGATGAAACCACTGCAGTGGCCCATATCTCAAATAACAGTGAGAGAGAGTCCAAGAGGGATAGTCTAATGATATGGGATCAGGACAATGATCTTTTCCATAATGTCAACAAAAGGAACGAGCTGCTCATTGACGTTGAGGGGAAGGGTGGGGGGGGGGGGGCATTGTGCAAATGCTCCTGCACAAGTCAACCATTCTGAGGTCAATGGGGTTGACAGCTTCAAGATCCTAGGAGTGGACATCACAAATAGCCTCTTCTGGTCCAGCAACATTGACAACACAGCCATGCAAGCTCAGCAACAGCACCTTTGCTTCCTTGGGAGGCTAAAGAAATATGGCAGGTCCTCTTTGACTCTCACCATTTGTCATTGATGCATCACATAGGGTTTTCCTTCTGGATGCATCTTATTTTAGTATAGCAACTGTTCTCCTCTTCACTGCAAGAAATTGCAGAGAATGGTGTACACTGCTCAGTACATGTAACATCGGTAACATCTGCTCCTGTTAAATTCCCCTGGGATGTTTCATTACATTAGAGATGTTAGACAAATTCAGGTTCTTGTTAGCTTAAATCCAGTAGGGAAATGGGAAATTCCTTCACTCAGACAGCTGCTAGAATGTCCTTACTTTCATTGGAAGAGATCGAGACAGAGAGCATTCAAGTATGACCTGTACCAATTTATAGAACAAATTATATTATTACAATTTGCTGTAAGGTTAGGATGAAGTTAACAATAGTGGTATAAATATGAGCAGCAGATAATTGAGCTGAATGATCTACTTGTCTGCCAACCCTGCAATATAATTCTTCATGTTCATAAGTACATTAGGGAAAATTGTATTTTATGTACAGAATTACCGAAGAGGAGTAAATAGCTATAGATGTAATTTTTTTTTTACTAGCTCATAAGAAGTTACTTTTTTTAAAAAAAAGAAATGGTGCAATTTCTTCTTTTGTGCAAATAAAGTTGGGAAGTTGGGAAGAGAAAAAAATACTTTGTAAATATTGCCAGTTTGTCAAGGTGAATTATGTTGAACAGAATGATTGGAAACTTTCCTCATGAATGAATCCACTTGAAATAGAATCCAGTGGGAATTTTGGATGGACAGTGGTGAAAATGAGTGATATCAGATTTGCTATTTGTTGTACCTCTGTCCTGAATTCCATTTCTATACCATTTATTATGAAGTATCCTCTCATTTCCTATACAGAAGAGAGAAAAAAAAAATCAGTTTCTGTTGTTTTGTCCCCTTATCACCAATGAAGTCAATAGAAGAGATATGAAATGAGGGTCTGAATTGATTTTACATTTATAAAGTCACAGAGAAACGGACCCACCAGGTTTATGTCAACTCCCAGATGCCTATTCACACTAATCCTCCATTTTATTCTCCCCAAATTCCCAAATTCTATCATTCACCTATTCGAAGGACAATTTATTGTGGCCAATTAACCGAACACAAAGGAACCCCACACAGACACAGGGACAAGGTAGAAACTCCAAAGAGATAATAACAAATATTAGGATTGAATCTGGGTCACTAGAGCTCATTTACCGCAGCCGAGTACCAAACAGTAATTCTGAGCTAAACTTCAGACAGCAAGTTCCAGTGCTATCTCCTTTTGCTGAAATGCCAGTGAAACTTTCACTGTCATTTCTCTGCTCTTCGCTTTGTTGGCATCAGGTCTCCAAAGCGAACCCTAACCTATGCTGTCAGGCACAACGTTGAATTGATCTGCAGTGTAGTTTTAAATTCAGCAGGCCTGACAAGATCAGTGAGTAACATGAAGGCATACATATAACAAATTCTTCTTCCTGCCCTTTTACTGAAAAGTTTTTTTTTTAATATGAACATCAGTGTAAACCTTTCAAGCTCAATGTCAAGTATGATACCCATAAACAAGCTCTCATTATCTTTCAGGCAGAAGTAGATCTGAATTTTGTTGATGATGAAACAGGGTCAATGAAAATCAGCAATTGCACAGTTTCTTCATATAGGGTCTTCAGCAATTAATGATGCAGGGTATTTCACAGGGATGTTTATTTATGTACAAAATTTGACACCAAGCCACTTTAAGGAGACATCAGGGCAAAAGATGAACGACTAAGTCAAACAGGAAAGCTTCAAGGAGAATCGTGTCAAGGGAGGAGAAAAAGAGAAGTGGAAAATTTGAGGGAGACCTTGGCAGCAGAAAGTACAAATATCAATGGTAAAGGGATTAGTAATGGGTGAGTAAGGGTATGAGAGTAGGCAAGTAAGAGGGAGGAGTAAGAGTTTGAGAGTTGTAGGGTTAGATGAGGCAACATGTTAGAGAGGTGCAACATCATGGAGCAATTTGAAACCATGATGAATATTTGAAAATGGGCATGTTGATTCAATGGAAACTAGGGTAAGCCAAACTAGACAAGTTAAGACAAGGGTAGGATGTTTAACAACCCAAAGCTTATGGAGAATAGAATGAAACAAGACATCCAGATGCAATAGAATGGCAAGGTGTTGGGGTAACAATGGTGTGGGTAACAGCAGAGGAGTTTATACAGGGGTGAATCAGGAAAAGACAATAGAAGCAATTAAAGCAATGGGAACAAAAACTAGAGAGCCAATGTCTACCTTATAATATCTAACAATGTAACAATATACGAGATGTTACCAGATACCCTTGTACCCAGATCATACCAGAGGAGCAACACCAGAAGTTGCCTTACAATGGAGCTATATATAGACAGCAAAAAGTTGGAATGAATGGAAAAGGTGCATCCAATGATTGAGGCAACTAGATTAATAATATTACTTAAAGCAACAAGTGGTTTTTTTTTCTCTTATGTTTTCCTTCCTGTGACTTTCTTTTCAAAGAGGTGACTGAAAATGGAAGCATTTTGGATGCATCTTATCTCTGAATGTTATTCTATATATAAAAAAAACAGAATCTGAGTACATCTATTTTTAAATCAAACTAAACTTCTAATCAAACTTTAACCTTGTCTATAACTCATGCTCTTCTGTAGATTCCAACTAGGTGGAATGAACAATCAGAATCTGGCATAATTACCAGTGCATCTTATTCAATATTTTCTTCATTTGATGGCCATTGATCTGAATGTTTTTACTGCATTACATCACAGCAGAATCTTCACTCTATAATCACCATTAAACAAGATTTCACAACAGACTGGAATGTCAGTGCCATGATGCCAATAGTCATAATCTAGATGATGCACCCACTATTCTTTTAGCAATTTGAAGTGGCCTCCAGCTTGATGATAAAAATGTATATTTATGCCTGCCAGGTTTTACAACTAAGGGATTTAGCTTCTAGTGTGCCCCTGCTTTCTCCAATTGCTAGAAATCACTCATACAAGGTACTGCTGTCTCAAAGTTGATGATCTGAATCGCAGATATCACTGACTCTTTGTATATGTGCTCCACCTGGGGACCATCTTCTAGCATGCTCACTTACTGCTGGAGGATGGAAGAGAGTTCTTCTGCACTCCCAAGATCCCCCTGAGAGAAATCTCCAAACATTTTTTGGGCAGACTCTACATTTGTCAGAAACTACCATCACAGCTGGTGATAATATCCTTTAGTAGCTTGTTGCTTATTAAACAATTATCTCCTAATGTGGAAAATCTTTCCTCCCATAGCTCATGTGTTCAATGAGGAGCCTCGTCTACAATGCAAGAGAGCTAAAATCCTGTAATGGCAACTCTGAACCACATGATTCAGCTCACAAGAGCACTACCACATGAACTCTCTTGTCCTCTTCAGTGTCTATTTCCCTTCTCATTCCTACCAAGGAACAATACCAAAAGACCAATATCAATTTTGTTTCATCCTTCTCATCAGGGTGAATTAAAATCATCTCACTCCTTCCTTCTGGCATAGTTAATAAATCTCTAAATGCTGCATTAAGCTCCAGTTCTAGATAGAAGTGTGAATGATAATGATGTTCCTCTAGTGGTGCGTGATCTGCTTGACCCATCTGTGAAATGAGCAAAGAGATATTTATAAGTACATGAAAACTCTTCTTCAATTCACTCATGCCTTGCATGTAATGAGCTGTGTAACTGTTGTATTCAGTCTGTTGACACAGGAGCTTAAATTTTGGATATATCAGGCAATCTTCAATTGTCCTCTAAATCAAAACACTTGCTGCCATTTCATTGTTCACGAGAAACATTATTCAAAGGGTTCTTTAAAGTATTTGTACCCTCAATCCCATTTTAGCAATGACTCCAAGCAATATCTTTTTTTTTGGAGAAGTGACACAAGTTGTATTTATTCCTATTTCCTGCACCATTCATCTTCATTATGAATTCCAGTTATATTCATGAGAGCATCTAACTGTGATTTTAAATACATAACACTGGAATGCTAAAGCTTTTTTAACATTTTTATCTTCTGCACTGTCAAGTCTATGGGTTGTCAATTTATTCGTTCATTTTAATATGTGGAAAATTATAGGTCAGGGAGTGAAGGTGAAAAATTCCAGTCCATATTTTCACCCACAGATGTTTACACAGGATTGTAGCAATTATTTTAACTGCAAAGATTTTATCCATTTGAGCTCTGTGGTTTGCCAGAAGTCCCACCATTTCCTCACCTACACAACACACGACTGACAGTGGCCAATTGGAACGTGGGAGAAAATTGGAGTACCTGAAAGAAACACACAAGGTCACAAAACAAAGGTGCTAACTCCATACAGAGAGCAACCAAAGTCAGGATTTAACCTGGGTCTCTGTACTGAGAAGTAGCAGCAATACAAAGACCAGCGACGTGCCGCCCAATCTGTTTTACAATCTTCTTTCACGAATGTTTGGCTGCACCCTCACAGTTGTCTAATTGGTTATTGTGATGTATCTAGTGTGGTAGTCTATGGGTAGTGCTTGTCGTTCTCACTTTCAGCTTCTACTGCTGGCTAGCATTCTCACGAAAGGGAGAGCCAAGTGTGCAAGTCTCTCCCTGCCAGTGCATAGCCCCTCCAACAGCAAGCCTCACGTAGAGCCTCCTCGCTGGCAACGCACAGAAACTGAACTCCTTTCAGACTCAGGCTGAACTACAGAGGACAGGGAGGAGGTCTGGCCCCTGCACACGCAGCAATCAGGCCCACTGGTGTGTGGACACACCCTGCTACTCATGAATCAGTTCCCCAGCTACGGGTAAATAGTTTCACTACCTTGTGGGCAGCCTTGGGAGGGACGAAGGCTACGGGAGTAAATCCAGAGTGAACTCCTTAAGGTGGCTGGACGTCATTGAATATCCCTCCGGCAGCTCCTGCAGCCTAACAAATTGCTTCATAAGCTTTCCTTTGGACTACACTGGTGAGGCCGAGTGGGGGATCTTGATGACTTGGCATCTCAGGATCTCCCTACCTTCCGCCCTGTCCTTCTGATGCTAGCCACCATCACTACAGGACATCCATCATCTCCCCTTCACCAAGGCCAAGCCACATGGGCTATAAGCTCACCACTAGTCTTTCAGGAGCTCTCTCCCATCCATCACTGAGACATACATTTACACAACAGCAACAATCCCTTGTAATTGAAACGGCATTTATTATATTAACGCATGTTCATTTCTGAGCTGGCAACAAGAATCGCATCTGCTGGAGAACACAGTGATGAAGACTGTTGGATCTTGAGGCATTAATGTAGAATGCACTGTCTAGACAGATGATCCCTTTTAGCATGGTGTTAAAACAGGGAAGCCCAACAATGCTGTCCTGTAGACTGGCAAATGAAATTCTCACCCTTTATATGAGCTTCACAAACAGTGTTGATGGCATGTAACACTGCTTTAACACCACAAGTTTGGCGCGAAACAATTTCCAGTCCCAAATGCACTACTCATGACCAAGATAAGACGAGGAGTCAACCATCAGAGCCTTATGTTTTATCCCTGGTTTAATTAGATTAAAGCTTTGTTCTTCATAGCTCAATATAGCAGTCTGGATCTGCAACTCTTAACAAACATGATCCTATATTCTTTGTCTTGTCACTCTTATGGACGAGGAGGTATTGTAGGTTTATCTACTCCATCCCATTAAGTATTCTCTTGACCCCTCGTGGATACTGAACCACTCCAAAGTAAAATTATTTTCAAAGTACATACGTGTCATATATGCAATCCTGAGATTCATTTTCTTGTGGGCATACTCAATAAATCCAACGACCATAATAGAATTAATGAAAGACCACAACAACAGGGTGGACAACCAGTGCGCAAAAGACTACAGACTGTGCAAGTACAAAAAGAGATAGATTTATAGATAGAAAACTTGAGACGGAGAGTCCTTGAAAGTGAGCTCATAGGTTGTGGAAACAGTTCAGTTAAGGGAAAATGGAGTTGAGTGAAATTATCCCCTCTGGTTTAGGAGCGATGGTTGAGGGGTAATAACTGTCCCTGAACCTGGCAGTGTGAGTCCTGATGCTCCTGTACCTTCTTCCTGAGGGTGCAGTGAGAAGACAGCATGACCTGAGTGGTGGAGGTTCTGCTCTGTGTCGGTGTGCTCAACGGTGGAGAGAGCTTTAGTAATGTATCTAATCACCATATTTGGTTCAAATTTCTGATATGCATACTTTTCTCTACACTGTCCAAGATCTTTAAAGCCACCTTAAACTCAATGGCCACTTCATTGGGTACATCTGCTCGACAACACAAAGATTAAATCAGCCAATCATGTTGCAGTAACTCAATGCATAAAAGCATGCAGACGTGGTGAAGACATTCGTTTGTTGTTCAGGCCAAACATCGGAATGGGGAAGAAATGTGATCCAAGAGAATTTGACTATGGAATGATTCATGGTGCCTTATGGGGTGATTTGAGTATCCCAGACAGCTGATCTCCTGGGATTTTCATGCACAGGATTCCCTGGAGTTTACAGAGAATGGTGCAAAAAAAAAAAAATCCAGTGAATGGTAGTTTTGTGGGTGAAAATGTCTTGTTGACAAGAGAGGTCAGAGGAGAATGGCCAGATTGGTTCAAGCTGACAAGAAAGCAACAGTAACTCAAATAACTGTTACAACAGTGGTGTGTAGAAGAGCATCTCTGAAGACACAACACATTGAACCTTGAAGCAGATGGCTACAGCAACAGATGATAGTGAACATACACTCTGTGGCCACTTTATTAGGCACAGGAGTTACCTAATAAAGTAGCCACTGACTGCACTTTGCGAATGGGAAGCCTGCATGCAACATTTCTACACGAGCCCGATGAGAGCACTTCAGAAGTTCAGAGAGATTTCTGGATATTTAATAGTAAACAAGCAAATTGGTTGTTTACTGATATTTTTCTCAGACGGGTTAACAAAGGTTATAGAACAATTCTATGGGATAGAAACTTTAAAAACATTCTAGCAGTGTTTTTAAAGGAGGGAATTCCAATTTTTCCCCCACTCATTTGCAATGTAGGAACAGTGAAATCTTTTCCTGTTATGATAATGTATATTTGGGAGCTTAATTTAGGGGTAGTGGCATTCCTATCTGACCCTTTGAGTAGCAGAGGTTATAGTTTTGGGAGGTATTGTCAAGGAGCATTTGCATGATGCTGCAATACATCAAGATCAAGTTAATTGTCACTCAGTCGTATACATGTACTCTGCCAAATGAAACAACGTTCCTCTGGATCAAGCTGCACATCACACAAGGCAACATCTCAGAATCAGAAATCTCCACAAGTGTCTAAACAAATAATAAGCTGCATTTACAAAACAAGTTAAAAAGTAGACAGTATAATGTTATTGGTGTGTCATACGTGATGAAAGCTGGGTGGTGACAGGTGGTTCAATGGTCTCAAGGCCTGGGAGAAGAAGCTATTTCTCATTATTAACAGTCCTGGTCCCAATGGTATTGCCCTGCCTGTCTGATCTGCACACGGTACACACTACAGTGTCGGGGGGAGGAAAAGAGGATCAACCTTGACAACAATGAGATTGCCAATCAAGCAGGTTGTTCCATTCTGGATGGAATTGAGTTGTTTGAGAGAAGTTGGGAGCTGCACCTCACTTGTGGAATGGTTTCCATTACAATTGTTTCTGGACATCAAATTCCACAATACTCGTCACCAATAATAACCCCAATTTTAATTCAATAGTGACACCCATGATCAATGGGAGATTTGATGATGGCAATGAAAGTTAGGTAGTTGAACTCGCTCTAGGAGATATCTGTAGGGAATACCAGTATTCCAAATAATATTGGTCATGTACCAGAAATGCATTGAGATCTTTCTTCCTGTAGGAATGGTCTGCGACATTAAGGGCATTGAAAATTGCCCTAAATATGGTGGAATAATCAGCCCTCCTCTGCTTTATGATGGAGAAGTAGGAAGCTGTTGAAGAGGTTGACGTACAGGATGATTTATAATGAGTTTTGAACCAAGCTCTCGTCAGGCAATGGTGAACAACTATTGGTTAGCAAGTGCTGGGTGATTGTACTTCCATTAACACAATCCATTATTTGCTGCAGCCGGTGAGTAGACCGATTGTGTGGTACTTTTGTGGGCAAGAGATACCTGGATAAAGTCTGAACAATCCAATCTCTGTGTCCATTCTAATAAAGAGTAATCTGCAAATTCTATTATCTCAAAGTAGGAATACTAATGTACTGAAACTGTAAGGATTACAGTTTCTATTTCTCTGATTTTAAACCTTCATCACAATTAATTCCTTCTCCTTTCACCAGTTAATGCAGTATATTAATAGTAGAAAACATCTTAAGTGACCTAGAAAAATTGCACATAACATGTTTACACCATTTAGGTTATCAAAAAGAATACTGATATCTTTTGAATTATTTCCAAGCATGAAAGATTAGCCTCTAATGTACTGAATATGTGGACAACAGAACCCCAGAATTTTGTATTCTTTACATGGGTACTACATTCTCCTGATTTTCCTTTTTCTGTAAGAATTGTTCTTATATCCTTAAATTCTAAAGCCAAGCTAAATTAGTATCAATCTCATCCTATTTTTCCCCTACAATTAATGGTATAAACTCTGCTTTTGTCTACACATTTATGACTAATTGCACAGATTCTCTGCTGAGAGTGATGTAAATAACAGGTCCATTTTATTCGCAGATCCAACACCCAAGATGCTGGACCTAAGGAGACTTATACAATGTTCTTAAAAAGGGAAATGCAGTAATACAAGATTACAAAAGTCCTATTCTGAATGTTGTATCATTTCTTTCATGGCAGAAGCATGCATCACTAAACATTATATCACAGAAATGCACATATTAGAAATATCATACCACTGTTTTGCCGGAACCATATTTGCACACAATCCTCCTCTTCCTGTATCAGCTGGGTCCCATCATCTGGCTGGTTGCCATCCCAGTAATTGTAGTCATATGTTGTCCCATCAGTCCACTCAAAACTGCCTTCCTGAATATTTTAAACAGAATTTGATTTTAAAAAATTAATATGTTAATCATTAATTATTGCTTTCAAAAGATGGGCCAAAAATTTCACATTCTTATTTGGTTTCTTTCCAAATCAAGCCAGCAACCAAATATTAATCCCTACAATTTAACAAGAATGTGGTTGATCTAAATGAAACTACATCCATGTGCAGTAATCCTTCATCTCCCTCTTATCTATTTGTCTCTAAAAATAATGAAAGATTATGCTTCCATCAGCCTTTGAGGAAGAGACTAGCCTCAGTAGCTACCTTAGAACCCACACAATGGAGCAGGTTCACTCACTGATCCAAAAATAAATCTATTTAATCAGATTTTTAAAACCCCATTTTCTCTGAAAAGGGAGCAGTTAAAAGGACAACATTAGTCAGCATTATTTTTCCTCAGAGATTTGTGACCCACTGTACCCTGAAGCATGCCCTCACTCATGAACCTGGGCTCCTCTGGGTAGATAAAGTGCCAAGGTTAAACCCAGTTTCTGAGCCTTAGGCCACCTTTTACTGTTGATTTGCCACATTTCACATTTTCCTGTTCACTGCTGCATTGCAGGTGATCCTGAACACCATACTCAAGGAAAAGCAACTTCATTTACTTTCCACTCAATACACAGGAGCAGGCAAAATCTTTCTAAGTGCAGACATTTTATAGACTTCCTGGCATCCACTCACCAGGAGCCCTGTCTGCAGCCATGGAGGACTTTTTGCACCAAGGATATCCTGTGGACACTGTTCTTCATCATTCCGTCTTTGACCTCCCGGAGAATGTTCTCTCAAATCATGCATTATTGCCAGAATCATGTTTTACTGACTTGTATGATGTAAAATTTATTGTTTAGCAGTAGTACAGTGCAAAGATATTATTACAAAATAAACAGTACAATTTACCAAGGTACAAACATCTAGAAGTATTTACCAAGAAGCATGTGGAAGATAGGAGATCAGTGCTGAGTGTATCGATACGTTAGGGCCAAGGAGGGGGTAGTCTTTGGTCTCTTGAAGATCATTAAGGTGACAAGTACCCAGGACCTGATGGGATATACCCTAGGTTATTGAGAAAGGCAAGAGAACAGATGGCTGGGGCCTTGAAACATATCTTTGTGTCCTTTTTAGCCATGGGTGAGGTCCCAGAGGACTAGCAATTAGTTAATATTTTTCCATTATTCAAGAGGCGAATCAGGGATAACCCTGGAAACTATAGACGAGTGAGCCTCACATCAATAGTAGGGAAGTTACTGGAGAGAATTCTTGGGGATAGGATTTATGAGCATTTGGAAAACCCACAGTCTAATTAGGTTGAGCTGGCTTGGCTTTGTACAGGATAAATTATGTCATACTAACTCAATTGTGTTTCTTGATGAGGTGATGAGAGTAACTGATGAAGGTAGAGCTGTGGATTTGTCTGTATGGATTTTAGTAAGGTGCTTGAAAAGGTCCCTCATGGGATGCTTATCCAGAGATTAAGATGCATGGGATCCATGGTGAATTAGCTGTTTGGATTCAGAACTGCCTTGCCCAGAGAAGGCAGAGGGTGGAGGTTGAAGGGGCTTATTCCAGCTGGAGGTCTGTGATTAGTGATGTTCCACAGGGATCTGTACTGGGACCTCTGCTGTTTGTGATGTATATAAATGACCTGGATGAAAATGTAGATGGGTGAGTTAGTAAGTTTGCAGATGATACGAAGATTGGTGGTGTTGTGGATAGCATAGAAAACTGGTAAAGAATACAATGGTATATAGATCATTTGTACACATGGGCAGAGAAATGGCAGATGGAGTTTAACCCAACCAAATGTGAAGTGCTGAACCTTGGTAGATCAAACACAAAGAGACAGTATACTGTTAAGAGCAAGATCTTTAACAGTTTTGATGAGCAGAGGGATCTTGAGGTTTAAGTTCACAGCTCCCTGAAAGTGGCTATACCCGTTGATTGAGCGGTTAAAAAGACATTATGACATGCTTGTCTTTATTTGTCGAGGCACTGAGTTCAAAAGGCAGGTAGTTACGTTGCAGCTTTATAAAACTCTAGTTCAGTCGCATCTGGAGTATTGCACACAGTTCTGATTGCCCCATTTTAGGTAGAATGTCAGGGCTTTGGAGAGGATGTAGATCTGATTTACCAGGATGCTGCCTGGGTTAGAAAGTGCGTGCTATAATGAAAAGGTTGCACAAATTTGGGTTGTTTACTCTGGAGCGTCGGAGGCTGAGGGGATGTCTGATAGATGTTTATAAGGTTATGAGAGGCAGACAGTATCTCTCCCCCCTCCCCACAAAGGTTGAAATGTTTAATACCAGATTATATGTATTCAAGATGAGAGGGGTAATCTTCAAAGAGATACGAGGGACAAATTTATTTCCCCCATGCAGTGAGCCTGGAATGTACTGCCTGTGTTGGTGGTAGAGGCAGAATGACTAGAGATGTTTAAAACATGTTTAGATAGGTGCATGAATGGAAGGAAAATGGAAGGGTATGGATGTTATGTAGTCAGAAGAGATTAGTCCTGCTGCTGCCTGCAAGGAATTTGTACGTTCTCCTTGTGGCCATCTTGGTTTCCTCCGGTTTCCCCACACAGTCTAAAGACACAAGGGTTGGTAGGTTAATTGGTCATTGTACATTGTCCCATCATTAGGCCGGGATTGAATCGGGGGGGGGGGGGGGGATTGCTGGGCAGCATGGCTCAAAGGGCCAGAAGGGCCTACTCCACGCTGTATCTCAATAAATAAATGAACAAGCAAACAATTAATTTGATTGGCTCATCACAACATTGTGGGCCAAAAGGTTTCATCTAGTGCTGTACTCTTCGATGTCCTGGAAAAAAGGAATAATGAGATTGGTTCATGAACCTATGAACACTTTCATAAACTTGATGGTGGAGAAGAAGAACCTGTTTGTAAATTGTTGAGTGTGGGTCTTTAGGCTCCTGTACCAATACAGGACTGTACACTACTAGGTAGCACCTGGCTGGAAAGCTGCTTCTCATGGTTGTTTACTCTTCAAGAGTTGACTGAAAAAGATCACACCTATTGTTGTTGCAGTAACACCCATTTGCTTGCTCTGTGAATCACACATTCAATGTTCTTGCTCTATATGAGAGTTTCACAAATGGTGCTAGGGTGACTCACAACATTGCTTGGAGTAATTTCTGGGCCACTATCAATCAGGCAACTGCTAAGGAAGCTAATGTAATATTCAATACTATTCCTCCACCACCAAATCAATCAACTGGTCACCTGTCCAACTGTGGTATTAAGCGTATTGATACACACATTTGTCCACATAATGGAATTCACTGGCCTAGAAACAGCAGTTTTCTGATAAATATGCACTCTGCGTTTTGTTTTCAAGGCATGCTACTTTGGTTGTGAACTGGATCACTGTAATATTACTTCTTTGTAGAACATGGACGAATTCAGAATAAAGGAGCACGATCTTCAACTTGGAGCCAGGTCCATTCATGAATGAAATCAGGAATTAGTTTTGTATACAAAGTGCTGTGGAAACAGAGGGCTCTTCCCAAAAAGACAGTGCAGATTCAATTGAAAATTTCAAGCCAGATGGTAAGATTTATTTTATTAAGGAACTTGGAATGAAAATTAATTGAAGTATCATCATGGATCGATGAAAAAAATCATTGAAGTGGTTAAATGACCAGTTACTTAAACCTTTAAGGGCAAGAGAAATCATGATACCCTGCACAAGAGGTGCAAAGAACAACCTAAGCAGCAGCTCTCTCAGGCAAATAGAGGTCAACCTGTGACAGAGACCACTGATCCATGGAGCAGCCAACAGTTCTGAGGAATCTAGAAGAGCAACTGCCGAAGAGAAGACGCAGGAAGGATTCTACTACCCAAGCACCCACATTCCAGCTGTTCCCTGTGTCCCAAATGTCCGAGAGTTGGCAGATCCAGAATTGGCCTCTACAGTCACCAACAATCGTGCCATTGCTCCTGGGGACTCTTCTTTCCTCCTGATCTTCACAAGCGAAGAACTAGCCATCATCACTTAAACCTTTATTGTTTTCTTCTGAAGCCTCTTATTACTTTCTTGGTTATGGATTATTCTTGGGTCTTCCCCCCCCCCCCCTCTTTCATTCTTGGCTATTGTGCATTTTTCAAATAAACCAGAGCTACTTATCCAACAAAAAAGTAGCAATTCACCTTTGGTCCAAAACAGGAAAAATATCATCATCTTCTGGTCATCTCAGCTCTTGCAATTCCATTGAATTTAGCCCCTGCTCTACTCGCATTATACTTATGACTGTGAGGCCAAGTATAGCTCCAATGCCACATTTACGTTTGCCGACAACACCGCAAATGTTTGCCGAACCCAGGGTGATGACAAATACACATAAAGAAGAGAGACTGAAAACCTAGTTGAATGGTGCCACAACAAAAACCTCCTACCCAACATCAGCAAAACCAAAGCGCTGATTATAGACTAGAGGAGAAAACCAGCGGTCTATGTGCCAGTCCTCAATAGGGAAATGGAGGAAGAGGGTCAGCAAGTTTAAATTCCTTGGTGTTTTCACTTCAGTGATCTGTCCTGGGACCAGCACACAAGAGCCATTACAAAGAAGGCACCACAGCACCTCTACTTTCGTGGAAACTTGCGCAAATTTTGGCCTGTCATCCAAAACTTTAACAAACTTCCAAAGATGCAAAGTGGCGAGCATCCTGGTTGTTTGCACCACTGGCTGGTGTGGAAGCCCCAACGCTCAAGCAAGGAAAAGCCTAAAAAAAAATTAACAGGTACAGCCCAGTCCATCACAGGAAATGCCCGCCCCATTGAGCATGTCTACAAGGGAAAACAGATTTCAATAAGGACCCCCACCATCCAGGCCATGCTTTCTTCTTACTGCTGCTGTTAGGAAAGAGGTACAGGAGCATTAGATCCCACACGGCCAGGTTCAGGAACAGTTATCACCCTTCAACCTGTCGGCTCCTGAACCAGCATGGACAGCTTCAGTCAACTCAACACTGAACCAATTCCACAACCTATGGACTCACTTTCAAGGACTCTACCAATCACATTCTCATTATTATTTATTATTACGGTAGTTTTATTTTGTGTTTGCACTGTTTGTCTTCATTTGCACATTGGTTGTTTGTCGGTCTTTGTGTGTCGTATTTCATTGATTCTATTGTATTTCTATGCTTACAAGAAAATGAATGATCTATATGTACTTTGATAATGAATTTACTTTGAAATTTGAAGTCAATTAAACTGTATGGGAAAAGGTGAGTATAGATGGCAGCTAGTACTTTCACATCCATTTAGCACCAATTACCAATGACATCTTCCTTTAAAATACAAGTTTCTACAAGAGGGAAAATCTCAAATATTGGAGGACCTGTCACAAAATTAATTAAGATACAAAAAACAAACCATTATTGACACCATCTCCATTGTAACTTTTGGGTCAATAAGAATAATGAGGAGGCCTAGAGAGTCAATTAGCAAAGTTTATATTCCATGATACAATGTTGCAAGGTCACCTAAACAACTTTTTTGAAATTGCCACATGATATTACAAAATGGACTTACCGCTCTTCTGTCATGGAGTCCTATCCAAATATCAGTAGGAATTCCAGGAACTCGACTGTTAACCAAGTCATAAACAAACACGTTCTCTTCCCAGCTAGTAAGAGTAAGGCAAACAGTTAAGTTAAAATAATGTTAGTGTACGTGTAATTGCTTTTGTTTCCTTTTCATCATTATCTTCCTCCTTCGCTGTGGTCCTTTTCTACAGTGGATCTTTAGGTGAGCAGGATTGAGCAAGCAGCATTCCATTTGATTAAGGAGGCAGAGAAGATTTAAAGATTGGCTTTATTTGTCATATGTACATCAAAACATACAGTGAAAGGCATCATTTTGCATCCATGGATTGCGCTGGTCACAGCCCATGTGTGTCGCCATGAACAGCGCTTGCCCACGACTTACTAACCCTAAACTGTACATCTTTAGAATGTGGGAGGAAACCAGAGCACAGAGAGAAAACTCATTCGGTCACCAGGGGAATGTACAAACTCCTTTCAAACAGTGGAGAATCGAATTCCAATCGGTGATCGTTGGCCTTAAAGTGACTGTGAATACCCCCACCGCAGCTCTTAAAAAGAACTTTTTAAAAACTCAACAATTACCTGCCCTGCTTTTGTGCCCCAATCCTGAAAATTATCTTGCTGGAACTGTAATTAACATAGGTGCATTTGTAGGTCTGTGGTGGTTATCTGGGATGTCAAAGAGTTGATATGGTTTCACAATAATCTACCACCAACAAGATGCTGACAACTTTCGTTGCTTGCTGCAAGAAAAGCTAAGTGCCTCCCCATGAACTGCCTAGACTTGTTCTCAATGGAATGTGAGGCAAGATACTTAGTAGGTGGGAAACAATTGTAATTCCTGTACTAAACCGTACATTGGATCCCAAGGTTGTCATAGCCAGGGTGGTAGTGGTGATAAGTTCCCACTACCTAAAAAGTGCTCCAAATGGTGTGCGTCTCTAACAGCCTCTGACAACCAAGTCCAACTCTTGGCCTTCATATGTGGCTTAGCTACTAGGCCCAGCGGAACTGTTTCTGCTGAAAAGAGAAGGGGCAAATGTTGACCACTGGCACCTCAAAACCAGTTGCTTCGGGCAGGTGGGGCTTGTTAGCCTTGGATGGCAGCCCGCCTAGGAGAAGGAAAACTCTGATTTTAAACCTCTGCTGCCCATGGGAAAGGCTTCAGGAGTAATCCCCAAGGAAGAAATCCAGAGCTGGGGTCCCTAAGGCAGTTTGATGTGACTTACATCTTCATTGGCAACCTCTGTGACAACACTGGTGCCAAGCCGTGTCAGTGCTTGCTTCTCCCTTGGACGACATCAGTGACGTGGAGAGGGGGAACCCGCTGCATGGGCAACAGCCGGTTCTTCAAATCTTCCTGCCCAGGCCTGCACACAGTCCACCACAGACACAAACCCATGATCCCCTGGGATGGACGACTGCCTACCAAACTGTGTTAATTGAATAACCATAGCATCAACAGATTAGACCCATGTATTGTTTTCATTTACAAGGCCTTGCAATCTGACATTGAAAAAAATACAATATTTTTGATTCGCACAGGGATAAGCTAAAACAGAAGACAATGTTGGACATAGAAATGAAGAAGAGAGCAGTTGCTAGAAATCGGAAATAAAAAGGAATATACAGTATTTTTGATTCATAAAGGGATAAACTAAAATGGAAGACAGAAAACAACGTTGGACAGAGAAATGAAGAAGAGCGGTTGCTAGAAATATTAAATAAAAGGAATATTCAAGATGTACCAGAATCCCAGCCCCAAGAATCCAAGATGAGCTCATCAGATTTAACCTCAGTCCTAACACTGCAGAGACCAGAACTGTCCAGTGCATCAGAATCAGATATATTATCACTGCCATTTGCCATGAAATTTGTTTTTGTGTTAGCAGTACAGCACAAGACCTTAAAAAACACAGGTTACAATATAGAATACAAATGAAGCAGATGAGGAACAGCCTGTTAGTGCTCATGGGTTTATGGATCATTCAGGAATCTGATAGCAGAGGGGTAGAAGCTGGTCTCAAGACATTACAGTGCATCTTTCCTGTACCTGCTTTATTGCTACCTTAATGTAGCAATAAGAGGGCATGTCACTGATGGTGAAGTATGGATGGCTGTGTGTGGTTTTCTGTCTAATTACAACAATGCCAGCAGTGTCCTGCTGTAAATCAATTTAAGATGCCCTGCAGCACATTTCCCATTCTCACTTCAGCATCCTCCGGGAGTTTTAATCTATTTCAAATAACAAGTTGTGAAGTCTGAGCAGAAAACGTTACATAGCTGCTGGCAGTCTGTTGTAGAGAAACTGAAGTCATTAATTGGAAGAAACAAGGCATCTGCAGTATTGGACGGCTTGGTCCGATAACATTAGTTAAGTTGTACAAGCCAGCTGTATGGGTCCTAGTGCCCTTCCCTTGGCCAACATCGGTGGCGTGGAGAGGGGAAGGCCTGCAGCTTGGGCAACTGCCAGTCTCCCATAAAACCCTGCCCAGGCCTGCGCCCTGGAAACTCCAGGCGCAGATCCATGGTCTCTCGAGACCGACGGATGCCACCACCACAAGCCAGTGGACACACCTTTGTGGGAGAGTACAAACTGTCTGCATTGTCCGGTGAAATTTCTCATCCTCAGGCAACAAGGATGCACGAGAAATAGCTGAAATTGCTTGTAAAGCATATCAGACTTGAGTAAAAGAAAATAAACAAAATTAAGCAATCCAACAGCCAAAATGATAAAATGTGCTCAATACATTATGTGTACTCACATAACCTGATACTTAATTTCATGCAGAATTCAACTAAGCCCCATTTAAAATTACTTTTACACAAAGGGTGCTAAGATACCCAACATTAATTATAGTTCTGACAACATAACAAAGGATAAAATGCTCAGCAGGTAAACACCTTGTTTTTAAAAAGTTCTCATTGAAATTAAAGGTGGAGATCATCAGAATGATAGTGTTTCAGAGCAAAGTCTTGCTGATGGCAACTAATCAGTCTGAGGGAGGTGGAAATAGAGGGAATGCAATGTAAAAGAAACCTGTACTGCGAAGCGCAGCAGTTGTTGCGAAGCTAAAATAGGAGAAAATGCTGGGAAAAAAACCACCAGGTTAGGCTGGATCAGTAGTGAGAGAAAAACTACATTACATAAGCCTTGACCAGGGATTGAAAAGTAATAACATGCATCACAACAGGTTAGATATAACACAAACAGGAAAGGTAGGCTATCTGAAATTGCTGAAGTCAATATTATGCCCTGAGGTCTGCAATGTGCCTAAAGAGCTCTTACAAAGGGTCTCAGCTTGAAACATCGACTGTTCATTTCCCTCCATGCTCCTGACTTGCTGAGTTCATCCAGCATTTTGTATGTAGTGCACGGAACACAATGTGCTGTCCCCTCAACCTTTATGATATAATATATAAAACAGTATAGGAAAGAAAGACAGAGGCGCAACAGTAGGAATGTGATGGAGAATTTTTAAAAAAGCAGGAAACTGAAAGCTCAGGGTCAGCTGTGTGAACTGGACAGAGGAGCTTCTGCAAAGTGTTTACCCGGCCTGTGTTTGTTTTCTCCACTGTAAACAAGATCACATCATGAGCAATGAACACAGCACACTTAAATAGAAGTAACACATGCACGTCACTGCCTTGACTGTGTGGGTTCCGGGATGATGAAAAGAAGCAAAAGTCACATTTCCTGCAAATGCGTTGGAAGGTTCCGTAGGAAGGGGAGTTGGAAGATTAACCTAGAGCACCATGGGTGCAATGAAAGGCATGGGGAGGAGAAAATGTGTCTGGTAGTCCCATCTCATTCAGATAATGGCAACTGTGGAAGATGATTTACTGAATGTAGAGACTGGTGGGATGAAAGGCAAGGATGTGAGGAACGATGCTGGTTGTGAGTGGGAAGTGGGGCGAGAAGGTGGGGAGCGGAACAGGCAGTTGGGAACTATGTCAACCACTGTGGAGAAGCAGCAACAGTCTTAAAAGGCATGTATTGCTGGGAAAATGACAGTTTCAGAATGGATGCAACCGAGCCAGAGAGCATGGAATAGAGTCCGTACAGGAAGCAGAGTGGAGGAGGTGTTGCAAAGTAACTGTGGGAGTCTGTCAGCCTGTCATGGTAATTGGCTGCTAACCCACCTTCTGAAATGGAGATTAGGGAATCATGAAAAAGGAGGTTGAGATGGACCATAGGAATACAAGAGCCGAGTGGAGGTTGGCAGCAAGACTGATGAAATTTCCAAGTTCTGTAGGCAAGCAAGTAGTTGCATCAATGCAGTCAATCGCTATACTGAAATTGAAGGGGTGGGAAACGTTTGTTCAACAAGGTGATCACAATTTAGACTCTTGGATATTTCCACTGCACCCCTGATTTGGAGGAAATGAGTGGTATTGCTGAACTATGATTAAAATTGTTTAATTAGCATTAATAACCAATCAGGACTCTCTCTCAGATGATGTCAATCCGTATCACTCATTTTCTTTTTTGTTTTCACCCCTTCACAAATATTCCTTTTGTTCTCAACACAACTCTCTTCTTCTCCAAGTTAAAATATGTCTATCCAAGAGCTGACAGAATGCCATTACCTTAATATGTTAATTCCGTTCCTCTCTCCACATATGCTACCTGACCTGTTGAATAGTTCTAGAATCATCCATTCTTATTTAACACATTTCAGCTGTTTCATTGATTTGTAGTAGTTTTTGAAAATTTCAGAAATAGTCAGTTTTGGCAGATTTGACATTCAGCTATATTAGCTTAGGCTCCAGTGAAAGTTTTTTCTTCAGGTGTTAATAGCACGACCTGTCCAGTGCCAAACCTCTCCCTCCACAATTCCCTACCTGCCAAAGGCACAAGACCCAAACAGTTATGAATGGGAAACAGTGTCGTCAATGGTGGACCAGCAACTCACTACTGGCAGTGAATTCTGGCCCTGTGTTTTGTCAGGCATTAAAAGCAGATAAGCCTGACAGAAGGTGGGATGTTGCGATGAAGCAAACTGACACCAAGTGTTGCCAGACTCTTGGCTGTCAACAGCGGATCATATGCCAAGATATACGAAAAAGACTTCAGCACTGCCAAGTGCTCTCTGAATGTGACAAAATCCTTAATGTGTGGTGAAAGCCCTAGTTTACAGCACCCACAACGGGTGAACCAACTACGAACTTTATGGTGCCAGCAGACCTACACAGCCCCATTCATCCTGGTGAAGCCATTACAATGGGCACTTGAGTAAGCCTCGGAAGAGTAGGAGCAATTGTTTAATCAAATGACAAAGCAATGCAGTCTAGAGGAAGTTAAAAGTGAATCATCACAAGCAGTTGGATATCATGCATAATCTGTAGTGTACAGAGATGACAAGTGATTCATCACTACTCATGTAGTGCTGTATGGAAATCCAGCCACAAGGTGGGGAATCTGAGGAATTTGTTGCCACAGACAGCTGTGAAGGCCAAGTCAATGGGTATACTAAAGCGTAGTTTGATAGGTTCTTGGTTAGTCAGGGTGTCAAAGGTTTTGGGGAGAGGGCAGGCGAATGAGGTTGAGAAGGATAATATACCAGCCATAATGGAATGGCAGAGCAGACTCGATGAGATGAATAGCCCAACTCTGCCTTATGGTCTTAAGCAAAGAGAAATAACTGAACCAGACAGTCCTTCTAATTAGCATCAATAGAAATCATGGATCAGCAGGGGGCAGAGAAGCACTTTGTTGGATATTGAGATGGAGAGCAAGTGTTCTTGAACACCTTGACTTAAGGTACAGATCACTCTCAATCTCTGCTGCTGTCACCCATTGGTACAAACTCCACTGAATCAATGTTGGTGTTAATTATAGAGTGAAGGACAGGTTAGGTCAGAAGGTTAGATCTGTGATCATCAATAGTCACAGACAAAGGAATAGACACATTTAAAACAAAACACAAGATCTGACAGTGAGCCACAAAGATTTTATTGGAAATCAACAAAGGCTGAGGCAAGATTTTAAAACTTGTTCTGAAAGGGGAAAATAAAGTAGATAGGATTAGGAGAGTAATTGCAGAGTTCATAGTCTTGGCAAAGTACAAGCATCAATCTGAGAATGTGCAACACCAACATTATCCCGTCTCTCAGCATTAAATAAAATATTCCGCTTCCCTGTTTTGCTTTTGAGCATAGGGGTCATGACAGAGATACACCTTCCACTAGCCACTCAGCTGCCCCTGAAGGACTCAGTCATTCCACATCCACCTGGAGCTGATTAGTTTTAACGGGATATGTACTTGATCAAAATAGATCACTTCATATCTCCACATGATGTTGTCCGCTCAGCCAGTATGCCTATATACTCTGGAAGTCTCTTTACCTCCCTACTCATCCTGCTTAATTTGTATCATGAGCAAACTTCAGAACCCAGTATTTTCTGATCAACAGACCACAATCAGTGAGGAAAGGCAGCAACATCTCCACTTTGATCATCCTCAACAGTGGTGTCCCACTACTCTACTCCCTATACACTCATAACTTTAAGGCCCGATTCTGCTCCAAGTCCATCTACAAGTTTGCAGAGGATACCACTGTCGTTGGCCACACCTCAGATAATGATGAGTCCAGAATATAGGAAGGAGATAGATTGCTCAGTGATGTGATGTCGTGACAATGACGTTTCCCTCAATGTTGGTTAAGAAAGACATAGCTGGCCATCGACTTCAGGAAGAGGGTAGTGCACGTGCTTCTGTTTAGTGGTATTGAATGTGAAGTGTTCTGGTCCAACCATGTTGTTGACACTGTGGCCAAGAAAGCTCCCAGTACCTCTACTTCCTCAGGAGGCCAAAGAGACTTAGCATGCTCTCTTTGGTCAATGCACCATAGAAAGCATCCTATACAGATAGAACAGTAAAAATGCTCTGCTCTTGACCACATACAGCCTGGGGCGTTCGAGTTTGGATTCAGCTGCAGTGTCCTCTGTAAGAAGTTTGTACATCCTTTCCATGAGTGTGTGCGTTTCCTCCCATATTCCAAAGGCATACCAGTTTATTGATTAATTGGTTTTTGGAAATTGTCTAGTGATTAGAACAGGGTTCAATATATGGGTTGCCTGGCAATGCAGCTTGTTGAGCTGGAAGGGGCTCTTCATGCTATATCTCTAAATAAAATAAATGTCTACCTGCCTATGTGAAAGATATCAAGTAGTAACAATCACAGAGAGAGAGACACTTATAAGTTAATGTGCACAACACTTACAAATTGGCCTGTGCTCACTCTCTCTGTTTCATAGTTTTGGCACCAAACTTCTAAGGTTTAAATATAAAACACTTATGCTTTAGTGTAAGGTCTCAAACATCAGCAATATTTCATTTTTGTGCTACATGTTTATTTCAGCACAAATATAAAGAGAAATAATAGCTGTGACCTTTGCTGTGACACCTTTCACCATCTTTACTTTCGCACACAACATCTTTTCATGAAGAGAATTCGATTTCCAATGATCCGTGTCACCTTCAATTTCGTGGAAACTCTTCAACCCAAATTAAATATACTTGATATCAAATACTTTTCAGCAGCTCAAAAGAAGCCTGCATGTTGAAGGTTTAAGTAACTCCAGGCACATTTGAGTCTTAATTCTTCACAAGCTTATGTCACCACAAATTATTTAATGTCTTTGTTTTTGCCCAGGAGTCAATACAGGAAATAAAGTTTCCTGATGAATTACAGATCACGTTCCTGGTCATAAACATTTGACGAAGAACTTCAATTTTAAAAGTGTATACTTATTGACATACCCCAGCTAAACAGGTGTGATTTACCTATGAATAGATGCTAATTTTGCTGATCTAAGTCCATTTGAAAACTCAGCACAATACAGGTCAGCTTCCGCCCAGTTTTTGGTCTCAGGAAAGAAGCGGAAACAGTATCCATTAAATTCTGTCCAGAAGAGAGGGCAGGAATAGGCTGGAATGGCTCCTGTGAGACGAAGAGGCAATTCTGTAATAACACAAAAGTCACAATCAGCAATTCAATCCAAATAATTCAATTCCATGTTATTGTAAGACAAGTCCTTTCCAATACTCTGCATGCATTTCAAAATAACCCATAACAAAATACTGGTTATAATTGGAGCTATTATTGCACTGAAAACTTGCCTGAACCTCAATCATAAGGAATGGCATGTGGGATTCAAGCAGATTGAGCCAGCAGTTATAATGGATAACCTGTATTGCCCCCCCTATCATTAGCCATTGGACTTTTCTACATTAGATGGACATGTCATCAAACAGAAGTGATTAATGTTTCTGGATAGCGCAAGTCATCTTCAAGGATTGAACTTCTAAGAAGGCTGCCTGGATGCTACAGAACACAGCACTTACAGATTTTTGCCCATTTTCTCTTAGCTTTAGAAATCAGCCACATTCCTTGAGACTATACAACTGGCTTTATAAACTGTCTTTAAGACGGAGAGCAGTAATCATCTGAAAACAGATGCCATAGAAGAAGGTGTTTTTGTAATAGGTAAACAAAAATAAGATACCAAAGATGGGGCAAGGTGTTGATGGTGGTGTGAAAGAAGGACAAACACACACACACACACAGTGTCAGAATAATTGGTAGAACTGGGAGACAGCTGAAGTTTGCAGAAAAGGACATCGGGAGAGGGGAGTTTCACTGTGAAGTTAGGAACTTCAATTAAATGCGATGCACTGAGAAGCTTGTAGTTAATGTAGCTCAAAGAATAAATGTGATAGGCAAGAGAAACATTGTGGGAGTAGATGCAGAGGGCAGAACTTTCAGTGGGCTCGAACAGAGCAGGTGAATATTACTGGAATTCAAAGGCAAGACTGCTACCATCAGGAGGGAGGCACACACAAGACCACGTCTACGAACAGTTACTACACCTCAACCATTAGGCTCCCAAACCAGTGTGGAATGGGGTGGCACAAAAGCGAAGTTGGGTCGCCATGGTAGCACAATGCTTTTACAGTATTGAATTGGGTTCAATTCCCGCTATTGCCTGTAAGGAGTTTGCACATTCTCCTCGTAACCATGTGGGTTTCCTCCTGGTGCTCCGGTTTCCTCCCACAGTCCAAAGTCATAGCAGTTGATAGGTTAATTCCCATGATTAGGCTAGAATTAAATTGGGGGTGGGGGGGGGGTTTGCTGACCAGCGTGGCTCAAAGGGCCAGAGGGGCCTCTGTATTGTCTCTCAATAAACAACAAATAAACTTCACTCACCTCAACACTGAACTGATTCCACAACCTATGGACTCACTTTCAACTAACTCATGATCTCAGTATTACTTATTTATTATTTTTAACTTTTTTATTTGCATAGTTTGCTTTTTTGCACATTGACTGTCAATCTTCATTTGTGTGCAGTTTTTCATTGATTCTGTTGTATTTCTTTGTTCTACAGTGAATGTCAACAGGAAATTGAATCTCAAGGTACTATCTGGTGACATTTACATATTTTGATAATAAATTTACTTTGAACTTTGAAACTATATGCATCAGAAATAGATGGGTTCAGACGGGTGATGTAACGGTAAGCAGTTTTACCAAGGACTATTGTCAGATCAACATAGTGGCTCTTTTTGCTGAAGAACGTTAACGAGGAATCAGATGAAATTTTACAGAGTGGGTCTCAATCATGTTGAGTTTAAGTGCTGCACCAGAGTTACCTGTTTTATTAGATTTGTAGCTTGCTGTAATTGGATTTGATTTCTTTAATTTCAGGGCGCATGCAATATTTGCGTAATTAGCCTGATACTTTCAAAATAAACCAAGAGTCAGAGATAATAAATTCTTCAATGTAAATTTTTCAGCTCAAAACTGTGTATACTTCCACCCCCATAACAATACTTAGCAGAGACCAGCTGCTGCTGAATTTATATCAAGAAATACAACATATCACATTTTAAAAGCAAGTCAAGATTACTTGTCATACACATTTCAAGACCACAAGCAACTAGAACCAAAAGATTAAAAAAATAAATTACTGGGTGGGGAAGTGGATTCTACAATAAACATATTGATATGGCAAGATTTAAGATAACACTGAATTCAATTCTGGCAGCAGAGACAATTCAACCATGATTACCAAAATAAACATTAATGTGTGAACTCAAACATTGTATCCCAATGGAATTCAAGTAGGCAAATTATTGCACTTCATCTTGTTTTGGATTGGAAATTCTTTCATCCTTTTATGAGTGAAAGGTTAGAAATAGGAGAGACTGGATACAAATTGCAAAATTAGCTTTAACAAGAATTGTGGTCATTTCACTGACATTAAGAAGGCAAGAAGCACCGGAGGATAGCTATTAACTATTTTACATAAATACAGGAAACGCTCAAGCAGGCTGGAGAAAAATGAGCTAGTGTTTCCAATCAAGGTCCTCTCCTCAAAACTGGGAAATGTCAGAAATGAACAAGCTTCAAGAAGCGGAGAAAACAAGTAGGGTTGACAGAAGGTCAAAGGGGAACAGTAATACAAGGTGAGAGATGGTAAGCAAGCAGTTAAAAGAATCAAGCCATTTCAAATCAATCGAGCCAATCATGGCGTGGAGTGGCAGAGTGAACTCACAAACACAGAAAATCTGCAGACACTGGAAATCCAAAGCAACATGACACAAAATGCTTGAGGAACTCTGTAGAGCAAGGCAGCATCTATGGAAAAAAAAGTCAGAGACCCACGAGTGAATCTGCAGATGCTGGAAATAAATAAAAACACAAAATGCTGGCAGAACTCAGCAGGCCAGACAGCATCTATGGGAGGAGGTAGTGACGACGTTTTGGGCCGAAACCCTTCATCAGGAGTGAAGTAACATGGGATGGTGGAGAGGGGATAAGAAGTGGGGGGAGGGATGAAGTAGAGAGCTGGGAAGTGGTAGGCTGGAGGGAAATGGGCTGGGGGAAGGTGGAGAATTATGGGAAATAAAAGAGAAAGGTAGGGCTAGGGGGAGATTATAGTGAGGGGGGAAAAGAGAGAAAGAGAACCAGACTAAAATAGATAGGGATGGGGGTAAGGGGGGGCCAGGGGTATCAACGGAGGTCTGTGAGTTGAATGTTCATACCGGCAGGTAGGAGGCTACCTAGGCGGGAGATAAGGTATTGCTCCATCGACCTGCGTGTGACCTCATCTTGACGGTAGAGGAGGCCATGAACAGACATGTCGGAGTGGTCTGTGGAATTGAAGTGTGTGGCCACAGGGAGATCCCGCCACTGCTGGAGGACTGAGCGCCGGTGTTCGGCGAAACGGTCTCCCAGTCTGCAGCGGGTCTCCCCTATGTATAAATGGCCGCATCGGGAGCACCAGATGCGGTATATCACCCCAGTTGACTCACAGGTGAAGTGGTGCCTCACCTGAAAGGACTGTCTGGAGCCTGGGATGGTAGTGAGGGAAGAAGTGTGGGGGCAGGTGTAGCATTTCTTCCGTTTGCAGGGATGAGGCCCGGAGGGAGGTCGGTGGGGAGGGATGGGGGGGGATGAATGGACAAGGGAGTCGCTTTGGGAGCGATCCCTGCGGAAAGCTGAGAGTGGGGGGGGGGGGGGGGGGGGGAGGGGAAGATGTGGCTGGTGGTGGGATCACGTAGGAGGTGGCGGAAGTTATGGAGGATTATACATTGGATCTGTAGGCTGGTAGGGTGATAGGTGAGGACCAGGGGGACTCTATCCCTGGTGGGCTGGCAGGGGGATGGGGAGAGGGCAGAGGTGCGTGAAATACGGGAGACGCGATGGAGGGCAGAGTTGATGGTGGATGAAGGGAAGCCCCTTTCTTTAAAAAAGGAAGACATGTCCTTTATCCTAGAATGAAAGGCCTCATCCTGAGAGCAGATGCGGCGGAGGGCGGAGGAACTGAGAGAAAGGGATAGCATTTTTGCAGGAGACAGGGTGGGAGGAGGAATAGTCTAGGTAGCTGTGGGAGTTAGTAGGTTTGTAGTAGGCTGTCTCCAGAGATAGAAACAGAGATCTGGAAAGGGGAGGGAGGTGTCAGAGACCCTTCATCAGGACCGCCAGCAGTGTGTGTGTGTGTGTGTGTGTGTGTGTGTGTGTGTGTGTGTGTGTGTGTGTGTGTGTGTGTGTGTGTGTGTGTGTGTGTGTGTGTGTGTGTGTGTGTGTGTGTGTGTGTGTGTGTGTGTGTGTGTGTGTGTGTGTGTGTGTGTGGTGAACCATCAGTGATAAAGGCAACTGCACCTGATGATGAATGCTGTTGTGCAATTTCAATTCAGTGTAGAAATATGATCGTTATTAATTTGCATTAAGTTCTGTCCAGTCAGAAATTGTTAAAGTTGAGAAATAGACATCCAACAGCCTTAAGTACCAGACTGCAAAAGAAAGTAATGCAGTACGCCATAGCATTACTTTGCAATGCAGGACAGTTAAATTAACTCCCAGTGAAGGAACTGACGCATATGAACCAGAACAGGCATCCAGAACAACCTATATTGCTACAATACTGTGTCTGTGAACCAAGAGGTAAATACATCATTTAATTATTTGTTATATAATGCTGCTCCAAACTAACATTCTGAAATATGGTTTACAGAACAAATGTTATACAACACAAGCTTTTACTAAGAAAGAAAACTGTGGGAATAGTTCAAACTCGTGTGAAAAAGAATCCATATTTTTCTTGTGCATCCAGTTGTTTTCTAAAATATTGTTATTTCAAGTGAAACGCAATTTTGGTCCAGGCAAGGAAACTCTAGCAAGTTGCTGGAGAGACATATACATACTGGCAAGACAGCTGTAGATTAGGACAGAATGCAGGGCAAGTGTCCTTAAAAGGAGATATACAGTATCTATAGTAGTGTTTGTGAATTGTTATATTAAGATTGGAATGTAAAGAAACATTCAGTTGTATTGATAAAGGGTTTTCCACCGTCTTTGTTGACAGGTGATCTGTCTTTTCTCAGATAGCAAAACTCTTTTGGGAAAAGTAGTGTGATATGATGATGACCATTGCCTTGTATGTGGAAAGCACATATAGGAACTAAAAATGGTCATTTCAAATTAGAGGCAAGACTAAAAGCTTACGGTTTACATAGAAAATAGCATAATTTAGAAACTAATTAACACTTATGGAAGAATCCTGAAACTCTAATGATAGAAATATCACAAATGTGTAGAAACTCAGGT
The DNA here is from genome assembly GCF_048418815.1 of Hemitrygon akajei. Classification (NCBI taxonomy): domain Eukaryota; kingdom Metazoa; phylum Chordata; class Chondrichthyes; order Myliobatiformes; family Dasyatidae; genus Hemitrygon; species Hemitrygon akajei. Next base: position 30,018,638 of record NC_133134.1, read on the forward strand.
TTGTAGTTCCTTGTTAAAATCTCACCAATTCTACGTGATGTAAAAATGGAACATGACATAGTTCACTGATTTTATGCATTGGCATAGTAACAGCAAGGAATATAAATGTATTGCCAGCCACCCATAACGATTCTGTGGAATTCGTTGCCACAAAGTGCCGTGGAGGCTGCTGCGTCTTTACAACTACATATCAATGAAATAAAAGCATGCACGAGAAGGCTTTAACTGGTGTATTCACACTGCAGTGAGAGAGAGAGGGAACAATGCACATGTGGACAACAGCGCATATGCAGACAACAGATCAATAGATAGTACACGTGCGGGGATGGGGGGGAGGAGGAAATCATTGTTATAAAAATAGATCCATACATCACAGAGGCCATGTCAGTGGGTATATTTAAAGCAAAGGTTGATAGGTTCTTGATTTGTAAAGGTGTCAAAGGTTATGGGAGAAGGCAGGAGAATGGGGCTGAGAGGGATAATAAATCAGCCATTATGGAATAGCAGAGCAGACTTGATGGACCAAATGGCCTAATTCTGCTCCTGTGTCTTATGATCTTACAAATCAGCTAACCAGTTGTGATCATCCCAATGTACTTAACATCTCCAAAAGAAAGTAATGAATTTGGACAATGGCAGAGCTTCTCATTGAAATATCGGTTATAGTCGATTCTTGAAGCCCGAGAAGGCTTTAACTGGCTTCATCATATATGCCAGGAAAGCACAAGATCCTTTTTTAAAGGTTATAAGATTTCGAAATATATGGTAATTCCCATCAGCAGCTTTTCTACCTCAGCTTCTATGAATCTGCAGTAAAAAGTTTCTTTCTTCTGCTGCTCTAAATATGAAGGCATATAGCATGTATGTACCCACTTTGATCCATAATGAAACCTTTTGAAAATTTTAACCAACGAGCATGATGCAGCCAGTTTTGGTCTTGCATACGACTCAAAAAGAGAACATCTAACAATGATAAAATGATACGTTGTGTAGATTGTATGCAAGACCACAACTGGCTGCATTATGCTCATTGGTTAGAATTTTCAGAAGGTTTCATTTTTGGAGTAAACTGGCATCATTTATGTTTAAACCAACAAAAGAAAGGTACCATGCTTTTTACTGCGGAGGTAGAAAAGAATGTGCTACGAAATGGTGTAAACTGCCTAGAAAGAAGGCCCTCCAAATCCATCACTGCTGACCACAAATTTGAACAATTCTTTACAATGGGATCATTTGCTATTGGAGTCTGGGATTACCCTTCACAGGAGGGAGATGAGTGCCAGGTGCAAGGGGAATATTGGTTTACCAATTCTCAGGCCAGCGGCTAGTCCTACTATGTCAAGTCGAGGCTTAGGCAGTCCCTGGAGAGCTCAGTAACTGTCCTCTGGCTCCACCATCTGGTGCCAGCTCTAAATACAACATCAAGGATCAGACATGGCGTCTTGGCTAGCCATGAGTCAATATCCTCAGATGTGCATGGTAGTGAATATTGATCTGCCAATGCACAATTTTTTCCCCCACATATTCCGCCCTTACAATAGTTTTACTGCCCTCTGTGCTTACTTTGGAAACCTTGCTTAAAACATTGATAATTTAAGCAATTTCTGTATCCTAAAAATGATATTGCCTAATCTAACCTTCTGTAGTACTTTATTAGGTTACATGACACAAAATCTGTGTAAATCTTATTTGCTGAAATGTATTCGAGATTTGGAAACTTCACTTATTCCTAATTTGTACATATGCATTACTTTAATAGGTGTCCTACTGCAGCTGTCTCGTAATTATAAAGCAAAATGTTGAAAAAACTCATAAAATTATTACAATTTTTTTTTTAAATCCTTAAACTACCTCAGTGGTGATCAACAATGACGAAGTCACAGTTGCAGCAATTACACATATGACAGTTGGTCTACAGATAGATTATCCTTTGAAATGGTTGAATTTGCATCTCCCCCAATTTCATTTGGAATTAACTCCCTATCTAGGATTCAGTAAACAGATTTCCAAGTCTATTCTGAGATCAATGAATACTTCTTCTCAGGCACTCTCAGGATCAAGGATGTGGGCCACAGAGTCATAGAGCACAGAAACAAGCCCTTCGCACCAACTTGTCTGTCTGTCTATTCTGGCCCATCGAGCCACACCGCTCAGCAACCCCTGATTTAACCCTAAATCATGGGACAATTTACCGTGGCCAATTTACCTACTCATTGGTATGTATTTGGACTGTGGGAGCAAACTGGAGCACCTGGAGTAAACACACAGTCATGGGGAGAACATGCAAATTCCTTACAGACAGCAGTGGGAATTGAACCCAGCCGGCTGGTACTACATGGCCACGCCACCCGAGTTAGTCCCATTTACCTACGTTTAGCCCAATCCTTCTAATTCTTTCCTTTTTCCATGCACCTGTCCAACTGTCTTTTAAAATGTGTTATTAAAATCACCTGTTCCGCTTCCACTGGCAGCCCATTCCATTTGGTATCATCCTGAGCGAAGAACTTGCCCCTCAAGTCCCTTTCAAATCTCTCCCCTCTTAACTATGCCCCCTAATTTTGGACTCTACCACAGGTTTGAGTACCACTTATCTGAAAACCCAAAGCCTCCAAAATCTGAATTCATTTTTTGAGCACTGACATGGTCTCACAAATGGAAACTCCCACAAGGTGCTGGGAAGGTTACCAGGCAATGAGCAGGTCTCTGAGGATGGCAGACAGTTCTGAGAGGTGACCTCACGTGTATTGAGCAGAAGTTAAATGAAAAATAAAACAACACTGCAGAAAGTAGAAAATGAAGATCCCGATTGTGTATTGAAAGAGTGGATTCATCAGCAGAGTGAACATATGTCACCTAACTGTTTACTGGTCATGAAATAGGCAAAGATCTATCACGACAAACTGAAAATTGAAGGTAATTGTGAATATTCAGCAGGCTGGTTACAAAAATTTAAGAAAAGATTTGTGGTAATAAAGCATCGTTTGCAGATCACGAAGCAGCAGAGAAATTAATTGACGAGTTTGCCAAGATCACCACTGATGAAAGTCTAACACTAGAAGTTTAAAATGCTGATTGCTTTATACCCTACATAAAACCTAAAAAAAAAGTAAAAATACACTGTGCCATAACTTTTTTTAAAATCAAAACACAGCATCGTAGATGGAGACTGAAAGTCTGCTGTTGTTTGTTGTTATTCAACAGCTGATTCAGGTATTCTCCCGATCTGCTCTGCTGCTTGTGTTACCCTGAACACATTATATTTTCATTACATTAACGGTATGTAATAATTTTCATTTTCAGTACATGTGTGATGAACAAATGCAAGACAGAGACTGCTTAGCGGTAGCACATATATTCAGAGTTGGAAATTATGGCAATCACAAGCTATCTCATTATATATTCCAAAATCTAAAGCACCTCTGGTCCAAAGCATTTTGACTAAGGTGTACTCAGTCTGGGGAAAAGACTGAACACATTCACCCTGTCTAAGCCCCTTGTGATTTTATACCCTAGTTCACCTCTTAGTCTCTGACATTCCATGGAAAAAAAAGACCAACTGCTCCCTGTAATTTAGTCCACCGAGTCCTAGCAACATCCCTGTAGATCTTTACTCCACTATTTCCAGTTTATTACCACCTTTCCTATAGCAGGGTGACCAAAACTGAACACAATACACCATGCTGTCTTATCAAAGCCTGTCCAACTGCAACACAATCTCTCAAATTCAAGTTTAAGTTTATCGTCAATCAACTGTATACATTTATACTGCCAAATGAAACAACATCCCTCAGGACCAAGGTGCAGAGCACATTACATACAACACACATGCAACACAAGAGGTAATAATACCACAAAATAAATTAACAAAGAATAAGGTGCATTTATGACACAAGTGGAAAAAGTAGGCAATATATGCTACTGGTGTTTGAAATGTGATAAGACCTAGGTGGTGGCAGAGAGTTCAGTGGTCTCATAGCCTGGAGAAGAAGCTGTTTCACATCTGAACAGTTCTTGTTCTAATGTTGTGGTACCTCCTGCCTGATGGTAGGATGTCAAAAAGATTGTTGGATGGATAGGAGGAACTATTGACAATGCCAAGTGTCCTGGATACACAGTGCTCCTGATAAATATCTTGTGTGAGTGGAAGAGACCCCAATGATCCTCCCAACATTCCTTGCAATCCCTTGTAGGGTCTAATGGTCAGATGCCTGGCAATTCCCATGTCAGACAGTGATCCAGCTGGTCAGGACATCCTCAAATGTTCCACTGCAACACACACACAAAACACTGGAGGAGCTCAGCTGGCCAGGCAGCATCTACTGAGAAGAGTAAACAGTCAATGTTTTTGGCCTGAGACCCTTCATCAGGACTGGGGCAAAGAAGATGAGAAGTCAGAGTAAGGTGGTGGGGGGGAAATGGGAGGAAGGAGTACAAGATGGTAGCTGATAGGTGAAACTGGGAGAGGGGGTGAGGGTGAAGTAAAGAACTGTGAGGTTAATAGTGAAAGAGATAAAGGGCTGGAGAAGGGGAAATCTGATAGGAGAGGACAGAAGACCATGGAAGAAAGGAGCCACCAGAGGAGGGAATGAGCATGTAATGAGATACAGTGACGGGGAAAATGGGATGGGGAATGGCGGGGGGAGGGAGAACAATTACTGGAAGGTTGAGAAACCAAAGCTCATGCCATCAGGCTGCCCAGACAGAATACAAAGTGTTGCTTCTCCAACCTGAGAGTGGCTTCATCGCGGCAGTAGAGGAGATCATGGACTGACATATTGGAATGGGAATGGAAAGAGAATTAAAATGGGTGGCCACTGGGAGATCACAGTTCTTCTGGCAGATGGAGCGTAGCTGCTCAGCAAAGTAGTCTCCCAAACTACATGGGGTCTCACCGATATACAGGTGGTCACACCGGGAGCACTGGATAGGCTCACAGGTGAAGTGTCGCTCTCAGGTTGGAGGAGCAACACTTTATATTCCGACTGGATAGCCTCCACCTAAAGACTTCTCATCTACCACCCCCCCCCCCAAACCAGTCCTGACAAAGGGTCTCAATCAAAACGTCACATGTTTACTCTTTTCCATTATCTGCTGCCTGGCCTGCTGAGTTCCTCCAGCATTTTGGTGAGTATTGCTTGGATTTCCAGCACCTGCAGATTTTCTGGTGAACGCTCTATTGGGTAAAATGGGGAGAGAGGTGGGGAAGGAAGTTGCTGTGCTTACTTAGCTCAGGAAGTGAGATCATCTGTTACGTGCATGCCCGGTAATTTGGTATTCCTAATTCTCTCCAAGAGTACCCGTTTATGTGAAGTAAGGAGCGGTCAGCCTACATCTTCCGAAAGTCCACACTTATCTGTTTAGTCTTGTCCATGTTGAAACTCAAGTTGTGTTCGCACCATTCTGCCAACCACTCTGTACGTTATCGTGTCATTATTGTTGATGAGGCTTTTTTTATCCTCTATATTCACCGCCTTGACTGATGAATCCAAGTATGCCAAAAGCCTTCTTCACCACTCTGTGACCCACTTTCAGGGAATCATGTATCTGAACTTCTGATTTAAACTTTCAGAAAAGTAAAACCTTGCAGTTATCAGAATTAAACTCAGTTTGCCATTCCTCAGCCCACTTACCCAACTCATCAATGTATCCTATAATTTTGTGGGTTCTGAGTTGGCTAATGAGACCAATGTAGGACTGCTCTACAGATGAGGCTATCTCTTTCCATGGCAAGAGCTAGAGTGCTATTAATCCATACCTGTTCAATGTACAGCACCGCCTTCTAAATGGTTCCAATTGATCATTATTTCTGCTGTTCAGAAATAGTAAATAATGAAGGAGATGATTCCATTTGAACAACCCCACCATTCGGCTCATCCCAATCCTAGCTGCTGTGAGAACAACCCACCAATGCCATCGCATCTCTTATTGAATTCCAGGGCCCCTAGGATACACAAAAGATGCCGGAATTGGGAACAAAAAGACGGAACCAAGGGTCAAGCAGCATCTGTGGAAATCGTGCAAAGTGACTGAGAGGGAAGAAGAAATATTGCCTGTATATTGCTGTGGCAGGGGAGGTGGGATATAGAAAGGTAGGTGATAAGTGGATCCAGACGGAGAGGAGTTGATGAGCAGATGGAACCAGTTAGGAGAGGGGGAAGGGAGAGTGAAAAAAGGGTGGATAAGGGTGTGTGGGAAGAGAATGTGAGGGGGGTGGGTTACCTGAAATTGTAAAATTCAGTGTTCATGCTATTGGTTTGTAAGCTACCTGTAGAGAATACAAGATGTTATTCTAATTTGCATTTGGCCTCTCCATGAAAATGCAACTGGATGCTCGAGTCGGCTATTGCAGACTCCACAAAGGAGTCAGCTCGCTCATACCTCGTCTCACAAACATTGTGGAGGCTGCATCGCAAACACCAAGTGCGGCAGACTAGCCCAGAAGAGGTGCACGTGTACATCTGCCTCACCTGCGAGGGGCTTTTATGTCCCTTGGTGGTGAGGGAGGAGAGGAAACGACAGGTAAAGAGCCCGGGTATAGGGAGAAGTGGGGCAAGTGAAGCAGGGAGTCGCAGGAGAGTACAAGCAGATGTTGGAAGGAAGTGAAGAGGGAAAGAGACGATGGGTGTTTTGATCACACTGGAACTGGCGGAAATTGTGGAGGCTGCTGTGCTGGAAGCAGAGGCTGGTGGGGCGGAAGGCAGAAACCAAGAGAGCTCTGTCTAGATGGAGGGGTCAAAAGCAGCCTTGCAGGAAATGGAGCAAATGCCTGCAAGGGTTCCATCAACTATGGCAGAGGGGATGCCATGTTCGTGGAAGGAGAAAGACATTTCAGAGAGCCTAGAGTAGAAAACAGGCCTTTGGTGAGATCAGCTGCATTGGAAAAGGAGCCTTTGGGGGGGGGGGGGGGGGGGAAGGATCCATTGTAACAGGAGCCCTGCTTCATTTGAGTATTCAGCCTTCCAGTTGGTAAACAGTACATCACCCTTTGCCATTTCTGCTAATTCCAACATGATCAGTCACATCTTCACCCCACACCCCCACCCCAAACCTTTCTTATTTCCACAGAGACCACTTCCTTTGGGAGTCCCTGGTCCATTCATTAATTTCCTAAGCATTTACCCTGCAACTGTAGGAGGTACAATACCAGTCGCTTTCACCTCCTCCCGCACCTGTCGGTTGAGGCAGAGGTGTACCTGCAACCTGCCTCATTCTGTTCTACTGCATTCCATGCTCCTCTCCCCATCTGGTTCCACTTATGACCTACCAACCTTTTGACTTAATTCAACCCCTCCCAATCCTCTATAGTTTTTTACTGACAAACTTTCCTTTCCGCTCTCTGTCCTGATGCAGGGTCTTGACCCGAAACATCAACTTACAAGACACTGCTTGGCCCACTAAGTTCTTCAAACATTCTGCTGCGAGAGAAAGACCTTAGGCAAACCATTTATCAAGACTTGTCAATAGGGGATTGTTACTTTTAATGTTTATGTTCCGGCTCACACCTCTCAACCAATTGCCAACCTATGTCAAAAGGTTATCTTGCATTCTGTGAGCTCTCAATTAAGTCCGTAATCTTCAGGGCAAACTTTTTATTGAATTCTTTCTGGGAATCATTGGTGAAAGATAACTCTCAATGAGATTCTGCTGATGACTTTCCCCAAGCATCCAACCAGATTAGACAGATGTGACCTGCCCTTCACAAATCCAGGCTGATTTTCTTTGATCATTTCAAACTCACCAAGTACTCAGTCATTCCGTCTCTGAAAACACATTCCAATAATTTCTCCATGACTAATGTTGAACTTACAGGCTTGCAGTTATCTGGTTCATCCCACTGTCTCTTTATAAATAATGCAGCCAAATCTCCCATACAAATATTAACTAATTTATTTTTCACGTTTAAGTTACAGTAAGGCACAGATCAATCACAAATCCATTAGCATTTTTAACTTACAGTAAATCTCCTCGACTCATATTTGCAACCTCTATAGCTCTTTAGTAACGTTAAAGAGCTATAGAGGTTGCAAATATGAGTCGAGGAGATTTACTATAAGTTATATCCTGCTAATTCCATCCACACTGGATCCCTATTTACCCATTCGAAGTTCATACTCCCATGATGCTGTGTTTTTACCCGTTTGAACAATTTGACTTACTCATTAACAATTCCATACAAAATAACAGAAGACAACTAAATACGTACTACCGGAAGATACATACTCTATACGATCAGGAAATGTTAAAATCGCCTTCCACTGCGCATCCTTGCAGAGATATAACAGTTACATCATTGATCAGCGGACTGTGTGCCTCGTTAACTCCCTATTGTGTCAGACCAGAGCATATGTAATGCAAAACACCACTTTATTACATTAACGCAAAAATAATGTTCTAATTTTAATCTCCTGTGCACCATACAGCGTCTTCCCGACAGGCATTTGCCCAGAAGTGCCACACATCTGAGGCTGAGGCGCCTAAGCCCATGAAGTTCCCAGACTGGTCTGGATCACTGTCGACACGGTGATGTTCTAAATTCTTGGGAAATATTATTCTAATATACTGTATGTACAGATTTATCGGCGATGTTGCCAATGAACACTCTGCAACGTGTTTCCAAGATAAATCTTCATTCCCCATTTTATCGCGCTTACAAATTAAGGAAAATGTTGACCAATTTCCCCGTGCGAGTTCGGTCTAGTTTCGTTTTTCTATTTTTGATGTGGAACGATTAAGGAAAGAAAGAGAATGAATGTCACTATACATTTCACTTCAGCGCAATATAAAGATTTTTAAACATCGTGCATGTGGACTTGACAAAGTCATTAAACTATGCCCATTAAGATGTAACTTCCAGCAGGTTTCCAGAAAGTTTTTCTTACCTTGGCTAATTTGAATTTGTGTCGGGGGGACAGCCGTTTCTGAAATTACCGCAAGAGACAGGACTACCCCTACATTCCAGCTAATCATTGTGATAGCCCTTGGACTGTCTCCCACTCGTAGATCAAACCCAGCGAACCTTCCGCACTTCATTCAGTACAAATTCCTACCGACTGCCGCCGCGCTCCAGCCTCGGCCTCCACCCTCGCTTTTATGGAAATGAGACACTGGGGTCACGAGGCTGAGTTTGCATCCTAAAAAGGTACGTTCGGTCCCAGAGAGGGGGAAAAAAAACAACGTTGGGATTCCGATAAGGAAAGCCTATTGTGTTAATTTTATTCACAGTCATGAAGTGGAGAAATCTATTAAGTTTGTCTACCACCAGCAGCACAGCATAATATATAATAGTGGAGAGACTACATTTTTGAAAGATGGTGAAGACAAAAAAAAGTTGAGAATTTCCTCTGATCGCTGCTGTGGTGGGCTAGACGCCAGAGGACAACGTGTACTGTCCATGATGGTAATTGTATATGGTTTAGGTTTTGTTCTGAAGCATATTCTCTCCTCACACATTTTGTCCCAACTGAGGAGTATTGTCTGAATTCACTATCCACTGAAGCTAAATGGGTTACTACCTCTAATGAAATACTCAAAAGCAGTAAGATAGATATTTTATTGATCCCAGAGGAAATTACCATGTCACCATAGCATTACAAGTGCACAGATGTACAAATGTGCAAATATTAGAAGAGAAGTACAAAAGAATAAAAAGAAGTTATCTCAAGCTGTCTAACAGGAGGGGGTCATCATTTCCCCAGCTATAGGTTGACTCATTATAGAGCCTAATGGCCGAGGGTAAGAATGACCTCAGATAGTGCTCTTTGGAACAGCACAGTTGTCTTAGCCTGTTACAAAAAGTGCTCCTCTGTTCAGCCAAGGTGGCATGCAGAGGGTGAGAAACACTGTCCAGAATTGCCAATAAGCAGCCTAAAATAAATATTCAAGGCTATACTGATAGTAACACATCTATGCCCATTTGGATAGGGTTAGAATGCGGTTAATACACCTGTCCCATCATTCAGAATGACCAATGACTTTTTCTCTATCTTAATAGCAAATTCTATCATTTTCCCCTCAGTCCTTAATGCCTCTACTCTCCAGAAATCCAGCTAACTCCTTTGCAAATGTTTTCAAATGACTTGGCCTCCAGAGGCTTCTGTGACAGGAGGTTCTGCAGATTCTTGCCCCTCAAAATGATGAAAATTTTCCCTTTCTCACTCTTAATACACTGTACTGTGATTCTAGATACTTCAGGGAAAACATCCTCCCTTACCCAGCCTGATTTGCCCTGTCAGAACTTTGGACATTTCAATTGCATCCTTCTTTCTTCTAGCCTCTGGTGAGTCCACCCCTAGTTAACCATCCTTATAAAGCATGATCTTGATCCCAAGAAACAGTCTGGTGAACCTTCACCACACCCCCTCTATGGTAAGCATATCTCTTCTTGGGTAAAAAGAACACAACTATCCAGTTGTGGTCTCCTAAAAGTCCTGTATAGCGGAAGCAAGAGTAATCACTTGGAAATTATTGACCAAGAATTATATGTGTATTTTAGGCAGCACCCTATGGTTTACCTAGAATTGTGAACAGCAAGTTAGTAGCCAGGCCTTAATGGTTTCAATGACAGCATTTAGTATCATTATAGGGTGAAACAGGTAATGCAACCTGTGGAATAAGCACCTGTGTAGTTAAATGCAGAGATCCAGGAATCACTGTTCATAATTCTTTGCTTCCATTCATGGTACACCATCTTCTCCAGTGTGATCAAAGCAAACTAATGGTCCATGAACAACTGAAAAACACTATAAAACTTCTAGGCTTTGTTACATGAACTGTGCATAAGTTGATAATTTTTTACCAAGCCATACTTAGTATTCTGGTACTTAAAATGTCTAATTTTCATGAAAATATTTTAATGGATTTACTAAATTATATTGTGTTCGTTTTATATTTCAGCTTCTACATTAATCTCTTGAGTATGTTCCATTGATTTGTAAGCTATTAACAATTCATTAAAGTTTGCATTTTTCCTTCCTAGTTTGCTACGTATGAGAATGTTTCAATGTGATTGGCTGTTCAGTCAGGTGAATGTCTTCACTGTTGATGGACACCATGGATCCTGTTGGACTAAGCCTGTAGTTACTGCTGGTAGGAGAGAGAGCATCACAGAAATCATTGAATTATATTGGCAGCTTCCATTGATGTCAGTGACAAGTGCCATTCCTTCACCACTGATTGAGAATTTAGGTCATTAATGAGGCATGATTCAAAAGGATGCCTACATCTCCATCACTATATTGGATTCAGCTCTCCACCGTCTTTTTAAATCTATCAACCCCACAATATTGGCCAACTGTCAAAGGTGATTCCTCCCAAACTGCACTTGTTTAGGCTGAAACAAGCAACCTTATAAGGGCAATGGGGAAAAAAGTAATTATTTTGCTATTTCATTGCAAAGATTACAGTCTGGACTTCTTAAATACATTTTAATTGAGGTAAGTATAAGTCACATTGAAATTTGATTACTTTCCCACTTAATGCCAAGGAGCATGATCAACAGAGATCAAAATGTGGATTTGGTGCCTCTCCTGAAACTAGTTTTTGATGTGGACTTGCCCATTTATCCCCATTTTAAGATTGTGCACATTTTAATGCTGTTGCTTGTATTCCAGGGCAGAATTTGGGATCAGCAGAATCACCACATGATCAGGTTTAATGTTTGGGTTGAGCCCAGGGAGGAATCTCCAGACTTTCTACTTTGTCGTAAATTTTCAGCCTTTTTAGCGCTTGTTGAATATGATTTATGGGTGAACTAATCACAGAAATACATGAATAGCAGATAATGCAATAAACATCATTAGGCAATGTTATATCTAATATTTAAATTAGCAAGTGATTGGCTACACTCCAAAGGGAAGCTGATTTAAAACAATTTGTCATGCAGGAAGAAACCCATACAAATAGCACTGGAAGTTTGATGTCCCCTAGTGAGTTGTGAGCTGTGACACCAACAACTTTAATCTGTGAGACAAAACAAACCCTCATTATAATGACTGGCTTTCTAGTTTGTCTACATTTGTTAAAGCAGTGCTGAAAATTGGGTTTATGTTGATTTCCTTGAAGTGCTTCTGGTTTTTAGTGTTCTTGCCCAGTAATTGATCCAAAAAAAGCAAAACATTTTGCAGATCAATCATTTTACAGTAATTATCCCAGTCAAACATGCAGAGATCCCTTTCTAAAGTTCATGTGCAAACTCCATTGAATTTTGTCAGTTGGACATAAAAGTCTATTTCAAAAAAGAAATCACAATTAATTTCAGACATTCATCTTCCAGGGAACCCAAATGGCCATTATTACCGTGTTTCTTGTACAAATGATTTTGTTTGAAAATGGATCTGATTAGAAGTCAGGTATTCAATGGTATTGATTGAGACAATCTGTCTGAGATGGCCGTGTTTCAATGCAGTCAATTGAAAGGTTTCAGAACCATTATTATCATTAACAAAAAAGATCCATAGGGAATAAGGATGCAAGGATGATGGTAACCTTAATGTAGTAACATTGATAGTTTAAAAAGATATTGTACTTCGGATGTGATTCATCTAAATCTAGATCAAAGAGAAAACAACTAAAATAAAGGACAGAAAGTTACAAAATGCTAGTGTTATGAATGTGAAGCAACTCTGAGGGGCCGAAGGGTGCAAAGTCGCCACCTCCTTTTTGAGAATCACAAGATCACTATTAATTCGGGTCTGGGACCCAGGACATGAGAGAGAGACACACGGAATACACAAGGTTTGGAATGTGTCCTGGCCTCAGCGGAACGGAGCCACTGATAATGGCCATTGTCTCTTGGAGACGGAATTGTGTATTGACTACTGTACTATTCATTGAAGCCCTCAGAGAATGACCAGAATGGGCTGGTTGAGGGATTGCATCATCCCAACCTGATTGACATCTGAGACCCCGTGAGTAAGGATAAAAGAGGGGTCTGGGGAACAACCCCTTTAGACACACCAGGAGAAACGCTAGAGATCCCGTGACAGCGTTTAATAGCAACAGCCAGTGGGGGCTCGTGTGCGTCCTCCCTTACCAGGGTGGCGGGCTCATCACGGAAGAACGGTTTAGCTAAAGGAGAGGCCACAAGTGAACGGCCACACCAATGGGACTCCTGACGGATCAAAATCATAAAAGAAAAGCCAGCAAGTTTTTCTCCAAATCTCTCTCTCTCTCCAACCATTGCAACACAGTGGCCCCCAATGGCTGCAGCCTGCATGAACTGAGTGAACTTTATATTTCCATCGGACAATACATTATCCCCTAGACAATGATAGAGCTTATTTCTTATTGATTATTATTATACCTGCACTTTTAGATTTAGTATTTAGTATTGATGACATATATATACAACAAGTGTATGGGACATTGGAAAAAAAGTTGAATTTCCCCATGGGGATGAATAAAGTATCTATCTATCTATCTATCTATATATTATCTGTATATTTGCATTGATATTATTTTTGTGTATTTTTACTAATAAATACTGTTAAAAATAGTATCATCAGACTTCAACAGACGTCTCCACCTTTGCTGGTAAGTGACCCAGTTATGGGGTTCGTAACACTAGAAATGTGAAAGAAAGTTAAAAAAATCAGAAAAGGGCAGACAAAGCTTGATTCTACAATAAAAGAACAAGGCAAAGTAATCTGCGATGCAAAAATGTAGAAAGAAATCACAGCAAGAGAACGTCTGAGGGAGTTTATCATCACAAATTCATTATTTTGATTTGGCAGAGATTGCGGATATACGGTATATTGCTTACAAGTATTAGTAAATAAGTTCCAATATGATTTATCATTGCATAATCAGAATGCTAAAGAAAACCTTTATACAACCACTCTTTCAGGATACGCCAGGCTGTAGCAATTAATTACAATAAACATATTCATTGCCAGTGTTATGACAGCAACGTTCAGTTTTATCAAACACATACTTGTCAATCTCATGCATACATATGTACCCTTCTATTTTGAGTTTGTGTCTCTATCTCTTCCTCATATATTTAAAAAAACACTCACACGTGCAAACACACATTTGCACACACAAGAAGAAATATATGTGTACCATCATTTACATTCTAGCACACCTAATTATTTAGATGTCCTGTTCAAGATACATGTCCACACACTAACAATTGGTCATGTATTCGCACACGCTGTCCCTCATTCAACCATTTGTTCACACACACGTGGGCATGGGCATTCACAGGCACAATCTTCTGTCCAAACACACATTTGTACAGAAATTCATACCTACTTTAGTATCCTCAGATATCTTCTTAATAGTCCCCCAGGAACAAGACTCTCCTGTTTTTTTCCTCCATACTTAGATGCACCCATGTCTTCACACCATCTCACACAGACACTCAAAGACTTTCTGTCATGGTTACGTTAATGAATTATCCTGGGACCTTAGCAATTAGCAATCTGTTCCAAGATTCAACACTTCATCCAGCAAGCACATTACATAGAACACCATTTGGTTGAAGAATAAATTTGGCAACACCTTTGAGGTGCAGAGGGTTCTGGATTTGGTGTATGACTTTTTAAAGGTTAGAATACAAGCACAGTATGTAATTAAGAAAGCTAACAGCATCCTTTATTACTTGGGGATATTTATCAAACATAGGGAGCTAATGCCTTTGTTATATCTGGCATGCATGTGACCTGTTTATAACCATATAACAATTACAGCACGGAAACAGGCCATCTCGGCCCTTCTAGTCCGTGCTGAACGCTTCCTCTCACCTAGTCCCACTGACCCGCACTCAGCCCATAACCCACCATTCCTTTCCTGTCCATATACCTATCCAATTTTTTTTATGACAATATCGAACCTGCCTCTACCACTTCTACTGGAAGCTTGTTCCACACAGCTGCCACTCTCTGAGTAAAGAAGTTCCCCCTCATGTCACCCCTAAACACGACTGGATAGTATTTGCCTCCATTTTTAAAGAAGATAGTTTTACACACACACACACACACACACACACACACACACACACACACACACACACACACACACACACACACACACACACACACACACACACACACACACACACACATATTGCACTGTACTACTGCCGCAAAAAAACAAATTTCATGACATATGTGAGTGATGATAAACTTAATTCCGCTGTTGTGTCTCTGTTGTGGATTGAGAGTGGGAAGGGGCAAGGAGAGGGGCATCAATGTTCAAAGTTCAAAGTAAAATTTTTTATCAGGGTATATACGTTATCACATACAACCCTGAGATTCGGGCATACTTAGCAAATCTATTGAACAGTATCTGTAAACAGGATCAATGGGCAACAAACTATGCATATGCAAGATGTAAATAAATAGCAATAAATAACGAGCATGAAATAAGAAGATAAAAGAATCCTTAAATGAGCATAGCTGTCCGCTTTTGTTCAAGAGCCTGATGATTGAGTGGTAGTACCTGTTCTTGAACCTGTTGATGCAAGTCCTGAATCACTTGTACCTTCTTACTGAGTCCTGAGTCCTGAGTCACTTGTACCTTCTTACTGAGTCCTGAGTCCTGAGTCACTTGTACAGCAGCAAGAAAGGAGCATGGCCTGGGTGGTGAGGATCTTTGATGATGGATGCTGCTTTTCTACAGCAGTGGTTTTATTACCTGTGATGTTCTGGGCCAAATCCACTACCTTTTGTAGGATTTTCTGCTCAAGGCGTTGGTGTTCCCATACCAGGCTGTATAGCAGCCAGTCAATACACTTTCCACCACACATCTATAGAAGTTTGCCAAGGTTCTTGATGACATGCCGAATCTCCGCAGAGTCCTGAGAAGTAGAGGTGCTGTTGTGCTTTCTTTGCAATAATGTTTATATGAGGGGTCCAGGACAGGCTTTCTGAGATAGTGACACCCAGGAATTTGAAGTTGCTGACCCTCTCCACCTCTGATCCTCCAATGATTACTGGCTCATGGACCTCTGGTCCCCCTCTCCAAAGACTACAATCGGTTCCTTGGTCTTATTGACATTGAGCGAGAGGTTGTTGTTATTACATGGCTCAGTCAAATTTTCAAATCTCCCTCCTGTATGCTGATTCATCACCATCTTTGATACAGCCCACAACAGTGGTGTCATCAGCAAACTTGTATATGGTGTTGGAGGTGTACGTAGCCACATAGTCATCGGTGTAAAGCCAGTAGGGCAGGGGGCTAAGTACATATCCCTGTGGTACTCCTGTGCTGATGGAGATTGTGGAGGAGATGTTTTTGCCAAACCGAACTGACTGGGGTCAGTGAGGAAATCCAGGATCCAATTGCACAAGGGGGTATTGGGGCCAGGACTTGAGTTTACTGATTAGTTTTGAGGGGTTGATGGTGCTAAATGCTGAGCTGTAATCGATAAAGAGCATCCTGATGTATGCACCTTTGCTGTCCAGATGTTCCAGGGTTACGTGTCAATAAGACAGCATCTGCAGTAGACCTGTTGCTTTGGTAGGTGAATTGGAGTGGATCCAAGTTGCCACTCAGACAGAAGCTGATATGCTTCAACACCAGCCTCTCAAAACACTTCATCACTGTGGATGTGACTGCCACTGGGCGATAGTTATTTTGACAAGTTCCCATGCTCTTCTTCGGCACCAGTATGACTGAAGCCTGCTTAAAGCAGGAGGGTACCACACAGTGTTAGAGCGAGAGGTTGAAGATACCCATGGAAACACCAGCCAGCTGGTCAGCACAGGCCTTCAGTACTCAGCCAGGTACTCTGCTATCCTTGGATTCACTCTCTTGAAGGCACGTCATCTTCAGATACTGAGACCAAAGGATCATTGGGAGACATGGAGACGTGTGATGATTCCTCCCTGTTCTGGTGATCAAAGAAGGTATTGAGCTCATCTAGAAACAAAGCTCTGCTGTCCCATATGTCACAAAATTTAACTTTGTAGGAGGTTATGGCATTCAAACCCTGCCACAACTGTCCCTCATTGATTCCAGTCTGGTCTGGAATCTGCACCTCGCCTGTAAGATGGCTTTCTGGAGTTCATAGCTGTATGTCTTGTAGCATTCTTGATCTCCAGGCTTGAATGCCTCTGATCTGGCTCTCAGCAGATTCCAGATTTCATTGTTCTTCCAGGGCTTCTGATTGGGGGAAACCCTGAATGATTTTATGGGGGCACGCTCATCCACGGCTCCTTTAATGAAGTCTGTGACAATATTGGGAAAAGAGGAAGGAAGAGGGGAGGGTGTGGGACATTCTGTAGTGATCAATAAACCAATTGTTTCAAATCAAATGACCTTACCTGGTGTCTCAGGGTTGGTTATGTCTGGACCTGCACCAACCCCTACCTCTGGCACTCCTTCTCTGCCACCTGTCCCACACCCTTGCCATTCCCAACATCCTTTACGCCTGCCAGATATACAAACTAGCTCTCCACTCCATGTGACAAATACAGTATTATAGAAAGGTATTATATGTGTTATAAGTCTTATAGCTATATATGTGTGCCTATGACCTTTGCACAGTACTGTAGTAGGTTTCAATGTGATTCCTCCCTCATCCTACTGAACTCCAGGTACAGGCCCAGAAACATCAAACTCTACTTGTTCATTAAGCTTTCTATTTCTGTAATTGTTGTTGTGAACCTCCTCTGGATCCTATCCAGGGACTGCACATCTTTCCTTAAATGTGGGTCCTAAAATTGCTCACAATATTCCAAATGCAGCCCGATGAATGCTTTATTAAGCCTTAGTATTCCACCCTTGCTTTTATATTCTAGTTCTTTGATATTAATGTTCTCATTATATTTATGTTCCTTGCTATCTACGCAACCTATAAGTTAGTCTTAAGGGAATCCTGAACCAAGACTGACATGTTCCTTTGCACCTCCAATTTTTACATTCTCTCTCCACTTATGATAGTAGTTTGTACACTTTATTTTTTCTACCAAAGTGCACAACACTTTGTGCACTTTGTGCACTACCCCTACATCATATTCTATCTGACATTTCTTTGCCCACGCTCTTCATCTGTCTAAGTCCTTCCGCAAACTCACTGCCTCCACCTACCTTTGTATTATTTGCAGCTTTGCTATAATGCCAGCTGGTCCTTCATCCAGTTCACTAACGTGGACAAAATAGCCTACTTCTGTGTTGTTAGGGCTGAATAATTTACATAAAATACGGTAAGGTCCCATTAGGAATCTTGCAGTTTCTATTTAAGTGCTTGGTTCAATGTATATAAACCTCTCTGATACTGTTTCACATTGGATTTTTACTTTACCCATTTCATAATTTTTGCAATCTCCAAGAGGACCACAACCTTGTGGTTTGGAGGCTTGCGTGCCTCAGTGACCCGAAGACCTATGTTGGCTGGAGTCAGAGCTCCATGATTTGGCTCTTGGCAGGGTCACCCTTGCCAAACAGGGTAGAGGACAAAGGGTAGAGGACTGACTAAGTGGTCCAACAGTCCTCCAGGTTCAGTGATTCATCTCAGAGCTAACAACCCTGAATGGTAAAATTTTTATGGAAACAGCAGTGAAGAAGCCTTCTACATCTGAGTGTGACGGTATTCCTGAGTCTCCATCTGGGACTTGCTTGACTGACAGTAGTGAAAACCGAGAGGAAGCTACTGACTCAATGAAGGAAGTCCTGAACATCACGGGAGATGGAGACATTCAAAACTGCCCCGAGTCCCAGCAGCACAACGAGCAGTAAATAAAATAATTTTGGCAAGAGGCTTGATTAGCAGTAAACTCTGCTATGTTTTGGTGTACCAATACTGGGTAGAATCCACGTCCCAGGCAGTACTGCTTTTTGTCATGACTCCTTCCCCTTCCTCTTTCACTTGTACTTTTTTCTATGTGATGTGCTTGGAGGGAATTGGCAACATGGTTGGTGCTTTTTTTTTACAGTGGTCTTTATTTCTTTTGTTTCATAATGCGCCTTATAAAAGGTTTCTTCCTTACCATGAGGTAGTGTGATCCAGTAAAACACATGCAGATAAAACATGCTGAATCATAGCTGCCAAAAGTGGGTATTTAATCTGCACTCGCCTAGTTTCGGATTTTTTCCACAATGCCAGACACCGCTTCAAGACATCTTTATCACAAATTCATTTCAAATTTATGCAGTTCTTCTGATTACATTTCAAAACAATTTAATTGATATTCTAATGTTGATATATGAACTGTGCAGTATGATCAGCAGAAAGGCATTTATTTCCGGACAGTTTTGGTTCTGTACGGATAATGCCAGATTGTAGAAATGGAAGAATCCAGGATATGAAATCCATATATCAGAGGCTGGGAATTCTGTGGGATGATGCACATCCAAAGTCTTTCCACAACTTGCCAGTGGAAAGTGTGGTGGAATTCTGCCTTCAGCCTTGGCTGTGAACTATGACAGAGCCTGCTGGCTTTCCCGTCCACATTACTTCAGCAACAAAGCCCAGTTTTGTTGGATTGCCCAGCATTACACTTGGGAATTGCTTCCCAGATCCCATGTTAAATCTGGTGCAGGATACAACATTCATCTTATTTAAGGTCATAGGTCAAAGAGTGGGCGGCAGAAAGATAGAGGCTTAACTTTTAAAAAATTATTTTACTGTTGCATTAATGTTTTTAAATGTTTGTCAACATTTTTAGACATTTTATCAATTAATGATTTTGAAAGAAAAATTACCTTGTCTGTAAGTGCTTCTGGTTGTCAGAGACGCGTAAAAGATGTTTAAATCAATTACAGGTTTATGGCCAGTAAAGATCCACACCCCAACTGCCCTCCTCTTCGTGGCTGCCAGGCATGTGTTAGGAATGCAACCTCCGAAGTGCACTGCCCATTGTCACTCAGAGCGTGACGTTGGATTGTGGGATGAGGAGCACCAGTGGGATTTTCTAGAGTCAAAGCATTAATAACTAGATTTTTATTTAGTTATTTTTATTTTGAGACACAGCAGCATAACAGGCCCAATCAGCTCGCAGAGCCTAATTACACCAATGTGACCAGTTAGCCGACTAACCCATATGTCCTTGGAATGTGGAAGAAACCAGAGCCCCCTGAGGAAACCCACATGGTTTCAGGAAGAAGGTACAAACTCCTTACAGACCGCGGTGGAACTGAACCTGGGTCTCTCGCTCTGTAATAGTTTTACACGAAGCTACTGCACAGACGTATTGCTTTAGGCACTATTTACATTGACACTGATCTACTGAGAAAAGTCATCTGTAAGCTGTAACCACCTATTAAATTGCTCAGACTTGGAAAACAACTCTTTACCTTCCTCACCTTTAGCTCTATCGGTGTGGTTGGAACCACTATAATTAAAAGCAAGTAAAGTTGAAGTAAATTGGGAAAAAATAGGTTATTTAAAGTGCAGGATCTGAGTGGCAATTCCCAGCATTCTACTGAGTGCTGCTAGACTAGTAACAGTGCAAACTGATAGGTTTACACCCCCAACCCCCACAAATGGATCTGTCAATATATCCCAGACTCACAGTTCATATGTGCAAATGCAGGTTGTAGAACTGCCGGGGCTAACATTCAAATAATTACTCAGATGTAACCATTACCAGTTTGAGTCCTCATTCCCATCTCACCAAACTGTGAGTTCTTTGACTTTTAATTAACCTTTTTATCATGTGCTTATTAGTACTGAAGAATGGAACCTTTTCTATTTAAAATTCGCAACAGTAAATTTCTGTCTTCACCACTGATGCGCTAACTTGACAGAGCAGGTAGTTTACAGTTACCTGTTTCTCATTCCATTCCCAAAAACTCAATCTAGATATTCAGGTTGAATATTATACCAGATGCAGAGAGAAGTTCTCTATAGCCTACCCCAACGATAATCTTTGGTTTATTGAAACCTTTTCAATAACCTTTATGGCACCAATATGACATTTTTGTATTTCTCATTCCAGATATCCCTTAGCTTTAAAGTGAAATTCATGCCAAACAGTATCTCCTCCTATCCCACCCAAAAGATGGAAGAGACCCATTCCATCAGTCTAAGACAGATCTGAACCAGGCTGTCAGAACCACTTTTTATGAAAGCAAGAGATTCTGCAGATGCTGGAAATCCAAAAAAACACAAAAAAGATGTTGGAGGAACTGAGGGAAGGTGGGGGTGGGGGATGGGGGTGGTAAGGCAGCAAATGAAACTCAGCTTGTTACCATAGGGTTCAGCTGGGCAAAGAATGCATCCATTCGGAAGACGATAGAAGACAAAGCTGGAGACAGACATTCCAGCTGAAAAGAAGACCATAAATAGATTTTCATGAGTCCAGGAAGAATATGAGTGCCTACCCAATGGGAGTTAACAATGTCTTCCCTCAGTATTATCAGGCATTTGGTCTCTGTACTCCACTATTCTTCTTCCCTGCTTTTTTTTTGTCTTCACTGACATCAACAAAGGAGTTTTAAAAAAGAGTAGATAAAGTCACAACATGATTGCCAGATAAAACCAGGTAGAATACTTTCCAGTTTGGCACAGCAGTTTTGAACAATGTTGAATTATAGGGATAAACTGCAAGACTGTGGCTTCAGCCTTTAGGGACCCAGGGTCAAAACTTTTCCGCTGTTCTGCCTCCTTTTCTGTCAGGAAATGTAGAGGAGGCTTGACCCTAATGCAAAGCAGCAAGAATGGTTTAGCAGTGAGCATCCACCTTATTAATAAGTCACAAAATAACAAGCCACACGGGGCCACAAAACCATAGAGAATGGCACTTAACACAATGAGGCTAGGAAGAGCTGACTGGTTCAATGGGTAAATCAGGATTGTTGATGAGAGCTGGGTTTAAATAGGCTGCAGGTGATGAGTTGGAAACAAGTGGCAGGTGACTCCTGTTAGCTGAATAGAGACTGGGAAGTGCCTGTCTGTACAGTGCCTGAAACTTTTTGGCCCTGTAGATACTCCATAACACCCACTTCTTTGACCTCTTCTTATGAGGACTGATTTGAAATTTTATTTGATAAAGCTCTCGTGAAGCTACAATTCAAATAATTGTTGAATGCTACCAGTTACTGTGAATGATTATGGCTGTACCTTACTCTTGGCAGTGCACAATCTTGGTCTCCACGTGATCTATTTGTACCTGCTGTAAGATTTTTGCTTATATCGCTTGTCTTTCAACTGTAAATTTTTTTTCTATTACTTTAAATAAAGCAATTAAATTTGCCACCTCTGTTTTTTAGAATCTAAAATTCAGGGATCTAAGGACTTTAAATGCTCCATATCCTCACTTTGACCAAGTAGAGTAGATTTTTAGCATGCCAAATTTGAAAATGAATGACTGACCAGGACTACCAAAAGTGTCTTTCTGGTTTATATCTCTATTAAAAGCATTAAATGTCAGATAGATGTGCAAAACTCTGCCACTATTAATTAGTAGGTTATTTAAATTCCCTTGCTCATGCATCACCCCCGTCCCTACTTCCTCCCCACTCCCCACCCCACTGCTGATACAAGGTCGGCTGCCATAGAGATCCCAGAGCTTACCCACCTAGAGAACTGTTCTTCAAAACTTGTGCAAAACACCCAATCCTCATCAGGAACCTCTTCCCTCTGGTTTTAGTCATCTGTTCTATATGTAAAGTTTCTCATGATCTAGCATGCCTGTGCCCCTTGTAACTTTGACATATTAGGTAGGCCCCCCTCTGTCTCCACTACTAGGAGGACAAACCCAGTCTATTAAGTTGAAATACCCCATCCCAGGTAACATATGCACCTTCTCCAGTCCACCTTCGAATAACTCGCTGGTCTTCACAGCTCTAATTAATTTTCATTAAGTTGTCCCATAATCTCCCTGCTTGAATTCTGTGCCCCAGTTAATCAAGTCATTTGCCTTTTTAATCACCATTTTTATCTATACTGCCAACTTCTTGGCCCTCAATACTATATGCAGTCCTATCATTCAATGGGCATATCCTATCCTGATTAGTCCTCCTAAAATGCATCACTTCACATTGCATTTCATCTGCCTGTCATAGACACAAGAGATTCTGCAGGTGCTGGAAATCCAGAGTACTTAGCCTGAAACACCAGCTCTTTATTCATCTCCATAGATGCTGCCTGACCTGCTGTGTTCCTCCAACATGTCATATATGATGCTTTTCCCACATCACTGAGATCACTCTGCAGTCAGACTACCCTTCTCAGAATCAGCAACTTCAGCAAATTTGTCAATTTTAAATGACATCTCTTTCTCTGTTAACTTAACATGGGTTGAATTTAATTTAATTAATATATTTGTCACATCACATACATATGCATAAACACATACACACATTAAAAGATGGGCAACATCTTTTCATTTCAAAATATATTAGTTAAAACTACTTTTGGATTCATTCACTTTTAAAGTACTCTCTACAGTTTGACTTCAGATAAATACATTCAAGTGATCAACAAACAATATATTGTAAATAGAAAGATTTTGTGATTAATCCTCAGTCTCAGCCCATCAAATGTAAGTACAGTACATTTATAACAAAACAGAGAACAAGTATCTGTGATATCCATGTATAAACAAACCATTTCTTCCTTTAAACATAACAGATGCATGTATCATTGACTTCTGCATCATCATGTTATTTATAACTTGGGTCAATATCAACAAACTTGATCATCAGAAATGTACACCAAGATGAATGCATTACACTTCCACATTTGCTTTATTGGGAATATACACCCTGAACCAAAACAATATGCTCTAAATTTTGCGATGAAGCATCTATTAAAACAGAGAAGTCAATAGTTTATTACTAGCAACCTTCTGACTGCATAAATAGAATTATATCCATACATCTTTCAATTAAAGACTCAAATACCATATACCCAACACACAAGACTCTGTAAATACATTGCCTCAATATATTATTCTACCAAAATATTAATAGCAGGAAGTCCTGACATTAGGAATACAAGTGCTCACAGCTGCTCTGCACAATTTATGCAACAGTTCTATGAATCTCAGCTCATCATTACAACAATAATGTGCTCAAATATCTATCTAATATATCAATAATCTATCAATAGCAGCTTCTGATTATTGATAAGCATGGTGGAAAGTAATACAGCACTAGAGATAATATAGTCATATCCACACAACAGTAATCCTTCAGATATTAATGGCTTCCACAAATATGAGCCCTCATCAAGAAAATTCAAATCTAAGCTAGTTCACTACTTACACTAAGTAAGCTCATACTGATCTTTTTAAATGTACAATAGGGACAGCCACGTTCACCTTAAAGTTATTTCTTGCACTACTGGCTTATGACAGCATGTTAACAATATGGGCCATTACAAATCATTTTGTTAGCACTTCAAAATTAATTTACTAATACATCTGTTTAATGCCGCATAGAAGCTTTTATTTCTCTTTGTCAAGCTGTGTGACCTGATACTGCCTTTTCTTTATCCATCTGGTAGTAACACCAGCAAGCTTCACCCTGGTGGGAGTGGGTGAGATGACTCCATCACGTTACTTCCAGTGACGCTGAGGAGACGCGGTCACACTCAGCACGTGAACGCAGGCTGTGCCATTGCTCAGATGAGGTCCGGTGTAGGTTCAGAAGCCGACGCCAGTGATTGGACTCGGGCGCACCCGTAGAGTACTGCCCAATGACAATCCGACCGACAAAATCATTGCTGCTTTTCATGTTGTGACCATAGACTAAAAAGGATGAAATAACACAATTAGAACTTTAAAATGTAAAATAATAAGCTTAAACTATGATCAATTGCATTCAAAGCCAAACTCCAAACAGTGCTCCAACTGGAAAAGCCCAGAACCACCAATGGTAAAAACTGATTCATCTCGGTGATCTCATCAATTGTCCATATTGATTGTAGTATTTGTAATTATTCCAAATTAAAATATTTGAATGTTTTGCTAACATAATTATTTTGTTATCAAAACTCATTAGCAAAGATCTTCAAAGGTATCATGCTACACGGTTTCAGCTGTGAAGCACGCTGAAATTTCAGTTCCAAATGTTATTGAAAACAAATTGGACAGCAAGCCACAGCAAGATTGAGCTGTAATGTATTTACCAAGTGTCAATTGTACACAAGAATATCAAGCAAAATATTTCTATATTTAAATTTTAAGATCATTATTTAATTTAATCTATCAATATATTTTAAATGTAACAAAAAAGGCTTTAGCAGATTAATGAAATCTGTGTTCAGCAAAAGCAAATACACTTAATAGTTTTGCACACAGGATTGCATTTCCCAATAGTAAAAGTAATGTATGATATTCTTATCAAACCTATCCACCAGCTGGAGGTGACATTTCAGTCACCTTGGTTCAGATTATTCACCGCAAATTTAGGCAAGCAAATAATCTGTTCAATCAAAAGAAAATAAAAAGTTAAAATATAACTTTCAAATGTATATTAAAAATTAAAAGTGAAATATTTTCAATTGAACTTTGAAAATGTTTGCCTTTTATTAATCAGTATTCTCCAATATGTAGAAACCACATTTTTTAAAAAAGTAACTGCCATTCAAACTCAATATTGTGTATGAATAACTCATTAAAACAAAATGAAAAATAAAGGTAATTATCTACGAACCAAATGGTAGCCCAAAATAGAAGTTTAGTAATAGATTAAAGTTGGTAAAAGATTATAGTTATAGATAAATGAAACAAATAACATCCCCATTAAAACCTCTGCTGCCCTCAACAGGTTCTGCAGTGAAGTGCAGCATTTAGAAAGTTGATTGCAAGATTAATTTCATATTTAGATAGAAATGTTCTACTAAAATAAGGATATAGAGCAAACATCAACTAATTAGAAGAATGAAACAAGCCTAGTGTAGGCAATATTCAGTGAAAAAATATTACTCAGTAGAGATAAATTAGTCCCAATAACTTCAAGAGAAAAAGTAGGATGCAGCTGTTCAGAACAACAACCTGAATGGAACACATTTAACTTTGTATTTTGCATCCAATATTCCAAATTGCAACATGACCAATAAACTTATTTCTGAAGTCACTGAAATTATATTGGAAAATGGCTCGACTCAGACATATAGAGAGCAATAAGAAATGCAGAGTGCTATCACTCGTTAAGCAAACATGAACAAGGACAATTTTTTTTAATAGCCTTTTTTTCTGACATGGACCATGCTTCATCTGAGAGTCGAGGTAGGTGAGCTGCACCAGTACACCATTCTCTGACTTACACAGTTTTGTTGATTTGACTTCCTAAGAGGGTAACTTTATAACTAAGCCTACAGTCTATTTGAAATGGCATTTAATTCATTCTGTCAGCAAGAAGCAGAACCATTTGCAATATTTTATTGGATCTTTAGTGGCATGAATCCCATATAACACGTGTATTACACACTGGTCCATTAAGATAATTCACCCACAATTTACTGACCAAACAATGGTAAGCTTAATACACACTCTGATAATAGTGTACAATCATTTTGCCAAAGAATAGATAGATACAGGATAACTGGCAAGCCACGACAAACTGCTGCCAATTTTCACCGTTAGCATCAAGAAATCAATAGCTTGCCATCAAACCCCCATGAGTTTCATGAAATTGCTACATTTGTGTTTTAATTACACATTTAACTCTTGTGGAAAGTTAGGGCAGCGAGTGATTTAATATCCATAGTAACAGTTCATGTCCCTGAGCCGAGGAAAACAATGGGTACAGTCTGTTTATCTCTTTTTGAATGTTGCAGTTCTTTATTTTGTTTTACCCTCACTTTATTGTTCTTTCTATCCATGATTCAACTCTAATTCACCTTATTTCCTTTCAAATAATTCTTTCTGAAAAGCAATAAGAAACCAGCTTCAAAAAATAGAAACAATCTCCTTAGGATATTTAAATGACGCTCCTGTAACCATGCGAATCATGAACTAGTTTCAGTATCTTGTCTCAATATGGTTTTCTCTCCATTTCAAGCTATTTTTAAGGTTCTATCAAATGGCAAGCTCCCCTTACAACAGCTGATTTAATTCTGGTGTACATTACTTAAACATGAAATGACTAGTGATTGCTGATGCAGCTGTGCTGTGGCTTTCTTGTGTTTTCACACACATTTCCTTACATCATGAATTGCCAGGCCATGCATCTGTTGAGATATTTAAAGGAATCAAACTGTCTCCTTCATATGAAGCGAGATAAACTAGAGGCCATGCTCCCCCTGTTTTGTAATGAAGTATGGAACGTTGCTGAAGACACTGACAAAAGGAAAATTATTATTATGAATTCCATCACGACCTCACAATCTACCTTTTCGTGATGTACTCCTTACTCCACATGCCCTGTACTTTCTTTGAACTATAACACTTTATTCTGCACACTGTTACTGTTTTTCCTTGTACGAGTTCAATAAACAGTAGTAATGAATTGATCTGTATCGATAGTATGCAAGACAAGTTTTTAAATGTACATGTGACATAATGAACTCATCAATTAATCAAAGCAATCATTCAAATTTGTTTTGAATACAGATAAAAACAAAGCTGTAGATAAAATGAAAATAACACAAACATGAAATCAACTGCTCTTTCCAGGGGGAGGAATGGTTCACATGTAATTGAAAAGCAATGTTAAAATTTTCTCTCTGTGTAGAATATACATCCCCTAATAATTTCTTTTAATAAATCACTTTCATGGAATTCAGTATAATAATTTTCAGTATAATAATCTCTCACTCATTATCTCCCCTTGCAAGAGTCTCCATCATCACTCTATAGTAGAAGTTCATTTCTGGCATTTCTGGGACATCTAAGATTATCCAGAAACTATTCAAGTAACATAGGATTGTTCTTTGCACAAGAGAAGCTTGATACTTAACCCCTGAAATTTCAGAAAGCCAGAAAAAGAGACTCAGTTGACTTATTATAATAGTTAACGTCATCCACTAGCGTAGGAGTGCCGAAAGGACAGAACTCAACTACACAAATAGAAAGATATTGCATTCCCTCATGAAGCAGCACCAAATAATTCTACTCAATTCCACAGACTGCCCTGAAGCCATCACCAATCAAATTAGTGGATGGTTTTTGGCTGGCAAAATCTAATTCCTGCTCTCTTGAGCATTGACGGCACTCAAAGCAGCTTGAACAGTACAGGCAACTTTCTAATAAGTGATGATAAAAACTGAACAGGTCAGTTAAGGATATTACAAATTGGATGTTGTGGATAATAGTGGCTTGCAGGACACTTCATAATTCTATCACTGTGGGTTTCATGGCCAGGGTAGCAAGGGGTCATTAGACTCTGCGTTACAATTGTTTCTTGAGGGTGTTATTCTGTTTACTAGAAGTATATCAGAAGACAAGTTGTCTCAGGAAAGGTTTCCTCTGTTTAACTTACAACCTTACCTTCTCCTCACTTGTAAATGAACAATAAGAGATAGCTCTCCTGCCACAAGATAGTTTCATTCTCCTCTGTGATTTTCAACAAATGAGGCACAGATCCGGTAGATAATCCAGAGACTTTTCCCCAGGGTGGAAATGGCCTATACAAGGGGGGCATAATTTTAAGGAATTTGGAGGAAATGTAAGTGTTTTTTACACAGAAGATGGTGAGTGGTTGGTATATGCTGCCAGGGGTGGTGGTAGATGCAATTACAATAGGGACATTTAAGAGACTCTTTCGCATGGATGAAAACAAAATGGAGTTCTATGTGGGAGAGAAAGGTGAGATAGAGTAGGTTAAAAGGTCAGCACAACATGTGGGCCACAGGGCCTGTACTGTGCTGTAATGTTCCATGTTCTGCAAATATGTGAGTAATCATTACCTGAGTAAACAAATCTATAGGAAAATGTGCAGTCTTTCTCCAATAAATAACTGCAAAATGCAAACATGCTCCTGATGTACAGTACCATTTTCCAGGGAAAATGGCTATTCATACCAGTCTATAACCTATTTCAGTGCTCCTCCATAGTAAGATCTGAATGACAAGATCACTGGAGCAGTTTGGTTGTTCAAGCTGGACAGGACAGTGAGTATCATGAAGTGAGCCCTGCCTAACAGCATCTGTCTGGTAGCACGGAGCCAACTGCTCTCTGCATCTTTGGAGGGAGTTATCCCTCTCACAATTTACAGGAGGCTTGGCATCAATTGCTCTCCTGAGAGAAGACAGAATGCAGAGGTTGGCCTTGTCTTTTGCAATGCATGTCAGGGTCATGAGTACTAAATCCCTCTAACAATCAAGGTGCTCACATAGAACAAGCGTGTTTGCAGATGCGTAATATCCGTCAAATTGAAGCGTTCTCAAAGAGCAGGCAAACTTCGTCTGATTACCCGTGTTACCTTCCTTCCTGCCTCCAATTAACACAGAAACACTAAAAGCAGGGGTGAAGTAGACTATTTATGTCTTCTAGCTTGCTTTACCATCGAATAAGATCATGGCTGATCATTTACCTCAGTGCTATTATTCAGCACACATTTCCCTTAATTCAGTAATCTGTCTATCTTTATTAAGAAGAAACACGAGTCCTCTGGAGCAAATAATTCCAAATTCACTGCCTTCTGTATAAAGACATTTCACCTCACTTCAGCCATGTAAGGCCGACCCCTTATTCTCAATATATGCCTCCTAGCACTGGGCTCCTCAAACGTGCAATCCTGCCTGAATGCTGCCCAAGAATCGGTAAGCTTCGATGAGATCTCTTCGATTCAACTTCTGAGAACATAACTCCAATCCTTTCAGTCCTTCAAAGTTCAAAAGTTCAAAGTAATTTCATTATCAAAGTAGATATATGTCACCATGAGATTCATTTTCTTGTGTGCATTTGTAGTAAATAGAAAGAAACACAAAAGAATGATGAAAAATTGCACACAACAGAGATGGGCAAACAACCAATGTGCAAAAGACGACAAACTGTGCAAATACAAAAAAACAAACAAGTATATAAATAAATAAGCAAGCAAGCAATAAATATTGAGAACCTGAGTTGTTGAGTCCTTAGAAGTGAGTTCATAGGTTGTGGAATCAGTTCAATGTTGGCGTGAGTGAAGTTATCTCCTCTGGTTTAAGAACCTGATCGTTGGGGTTTCATAACTGTTCCTGAACCTGGTGGCGTAGGACTTGAGGCTCCTGTACCTCCTTCTAGATAGCAGCAATGAGAAGAAAGCATGGACTAGATGGTGGGGCCCTTGAAAATGGATGCTGCTTTCCTGCAACAGCACTCCTTGTTCATAAGTCTTTAAGACATAAGATCTTGCTCAATGGTGGAGAGGGCTTCACCTGTGATGGACTGCACTATATCCACCCCTTTTTTGTAGTTTTTTCTTCTTTAAGGATATTGGTGTTCCCATACTAGACCAAGATGCAACCACTCTCTTACAGAAGTCCTGCCAATCCTTGAACCAGTCCAGAAAATCTCCATCACTAGGGCAAACAAATACTCGTGGAGTGACTAAAACATTTCTGAAGTGCTATCTCATTTAGGTACTATACAACTTCAATATAACTTTCTTATTTCTGTACTCAGATGCCTTATAATAAAAGGCAGCATACAACTTGATTTAGGAGACTGAATTAGAACAGTGCAGAGACGTTGGAGGGTTACAGGGCGAAAGAAGATACAGAGAAAAAGTGGAGGTTGTAGTGAGATATGGGGGGGGGGGGAGACCCATCGAGGGATTTGAAAAAAGGATTAAGAATTTTTTTTGTTATAGCTTCATGTAAACTGGAGCCAATATACATCAGAAAACCTAGCAGTGAGAGGTAACTAGGATCTGATGTTCAAATTCAGTGGCTGAGATACAGCAAGTAGAATATGAAACCAGCCTGGAATGCACTCTAATGGTTTCAGCCCTCCAAGAAGACTACAATCCTGTCACAGTTTGGAGGATTACATTCATTAATTACCCAAAAATCTATGCTAGCTAGAATCAGGGCTTTATGCTTTGGCTCTTGGTAGGGTTACCCATGCCAATCTGGCCAACCTCGACCGGTCATACTAAGAGTGATCCACCAGTCCTCCAGGTCTGGGGGGTTCAACTCAGGGCTAGCAACCCTGACTGGTCAAACAAAACTGTTATGGAAATAGCAATGAAGGGACAGACAAAGGTGAAGGGGCTTCATTGCTACCCTAAATGCCAGCAGGTGTAATGGGCAGTAAGTAAGTAATGGTTTCCGCAGCACATGAGCTACAGCAGGGGAGTTAGGTCATGCTATGGAGTAAGAAGCAGGCAGCTTTAAGCATTGGTATTGATACAAGATTCAAATATCATCTTGGGTTAATTAAAGTTGCAAACAATCTGATTCACCTTCTGCCAGAGTGAGGCACAGAAATATCCTCCAAAATACTTTGTGAATCATTTGATACCATGCCTTTCCTCAGCATCACTATCCAAATACCCTTCTGAAGAAAGAAACAAGCAATAGTTTCTCAGTAAGCTGTACGAAGAAGGTGACTGAGTCATCAACTCATATCTCCAATGTTCCCTAGAGAACCCTCCATGAAACAACTGTTTCATTTAAAAGATTAGTGTCCTCCTTTTAACTATCAACAATCTCTTACATTTAGTTAGTATTATTAACACGATAAAACATATCATGGCACACTGCAGCAGGGACATAATCAGAAATTAATAACAAGCTAAAGAATTAAAGTTCAAATTAAATTAATTATCAAAGTATGTACATGTCACCATATACTGCCCCATGATTCATTTTCTTGCAGGCATTCCCAGTAGAGCAAAGAAATACAATAGAATCGGTAAAACTACACAAAAAGTCAGACAACCAATGTGTTGACAACAACAAATTGTACAAAGACAAAAAAAAAAACAAATAATGTATAAAATAATAAATAATACTGAGAACTTAAGTTGTAGAATCCTTGAAACTGAATTAGTTCATTGTTGAGGTGAGTAAACTTGTCTATGATGGCTCAGGAGCCTGATGGTTGAAGGGTAATAGCTGTTCCTGAACTTGATAGTGTGGGACCTAAGGCTCCTGTACCTCCTTCATGATGGCAGCAGCAAGAAAAGAGCATGGGCTCTGTTTGCAAGATGGGCGACTAAAGCATTATTCATTGTGAATTTTAGGTATAGTCTTAATTAGTGATTTCAGCATCAGGATCCAATTTTTAAATTTGACATAATAGAGCATGAGACATAGAAGCAGAATTAGTCCACTTGACCCACTGAGTCTGATCTACCATTCTATCATGCCTGATTTATTATCCCTCTCAATTCCATTTTCCTGCCTTTGATGCCCTGACTAATCAAAAACCTATCAATCTCCACTTTAAATATACCCATGACTTAGCCTCCACAGCCGTCTGTGGCAATGAATTCCACAGATTCTATACCCTATGATAAAATAAATTCCTCCTCATCTCTGTTCTCAATAGACGTCCCTTTATTCTGAGGCAGTGGCCTCTGGTCCAAGACTACTCTGTTATAGAAATTATCCTCTCTACATTCACTCTATCTAGGCCTTTCTATATTTGATAGGTTTCAATAAGACCCCCCCCCCCCCCATTCCTCTAAACTGTAGTCAGTACAGATGCAGAGCCATCAGGCATTCCTTCCATTCCCAGAATAATTCTCATGAACCTTTTCTGGACCTTCTCTAATGCCAAGACATTATTTCTTAAATAAGAGACCCAAAACTTCTCACAATACTCCATGTGGTCTGACCAATGCCTTATAAAGCCTCAGCTTAACATCCTTACATTGCATTTGTCTTCCTTACCAATTATGCAACCTGCAAGTTAACCTTTAGGGAATTCTGTATGAGGACTCCCGAGTCCCTTTGCACCTCTAATTTTTGAATTATTTTCCCCCACTTAGAAAACAGCCTTTCCCTTTATACCTTGTACCATAATGCATGACCATACACTTCCATACATTATATTCCATCTTCACTTTGCCCATTCTCCCAATCTGTCCAAGTCCTTCTGCAGATTCCCTGCTTCCCCGGCACTACCTGACCCTCCAGTATCTTTATATTGTCTGCAATCTTGGCCACAGAGCCATCAATTCCATTATCCAAATCATTGACATCTAACATGAAAAGAAGCAGTCCCAACAACAGCCCCTGTGGAACACTGGCTAGACACCAGCAGCCAACCAAAAAAGGTCCCATTTAATCCCAAACTTTGCCTCCTGCCAATCAGCCAGACTTCTATCCATGCTAGTATCTTTCCTGTAATGCGGGTGAGGGCAGCGTTGATAGTGGAGGAAGGGAAGTCTCTTCCTTGAAGGAGGACATTTCTTTGTTCTGGAATGAAAAGCCTCATCCTGAGAGCAGATGCAGCAGAGACAGAGGAACTAAGAGAAGTGGATGGCATTTTTAAAGTGCCAGGTTGGGAAGAGGTATAGTCCATGTAGCTGTGAGAAAAATATATCTGTGGATAGACTGTCTCCAGAGTTAGAGACAGTGAGATCGAGAAAGGGGAGGGAGATGTCAGAAATGGACCAAGTAAATTTGAGGGCAGAATGGTAGATGGAGGCAAAGTTGATGAAGTCGATGATCTTAGTATAGGTACAGGAAGCAGGACCAATGCAGTCATTGATGTAGTGTAGGAAGAGTTGGGGAGTGGTACCAGTGTAGGCTTGGAACATAGACTGTTCCACATAGCTGACAAAAAGACAGGCATAGCTGGGACACATGTGAGTGCCTTTGATTTGAAGGAAGTGTGAGGAGCCAAAGGAGAAATTATTGAGAGTGAGGACCAGATCCACCAGACAGAGGAGAGTGGTGGTGGTGGGGAACTGGTTGGGTCTATTGTCGAGAAAGAAGCAAAGAGCTGTAAAGCCTTCCTGTTTGGAGATGGGGGTGCATAGGGACTGGACATCCATAATGAAAATAAGACAATTTGGGCCAGGGAACTTAAAGTCATTGAAAAGATCAGAAGATTCTCCTTTGTCTATCATGCTTGTCATTCCCTCAAAGAATTCTATCAGATTTGTCAGGCAAGATTTCCACTCAAGGAAACTATGTTGTCATTGGCCTATTTTATTATGTGATTATAAGCACTCCAAAACAATATTTTTAATAATGGATTCCAACATCTTCTCAACCACTGAAGTGAGGCTAACAGACCTATCATTTCCTTTCTTCTGGCCCTCTCCCTTCTTAAAGAGTGCAGTAACATTTGCAATTTTCTAGTCCTCCAGAACCATTCCAGAATCTAGTGATTCTTCAAAGATCATTACTAATGCCTCCACTTTCAGAACCCTGGGGTGTAGTCCATCTGGTCCAAGTGGCTTATCTACCTTCAGATCTTTCAGCTCTCCAAGCACCTTCTCCTTAGTAATAGCAACTACATTCATTTCTTCCCCCTGACATCTCCAATTTCTGGCATACTGATAGGGTCTTCCACAGTGAAGACTGATAGAAAATACTTATTAAGTTCATCTGACATTTCCTTGTTCCTCATTACTACCTCTCTAGTATCATATTCCAGTGGTCAGAATTCTACTCTTGCCTCTCTTTTACTCTTTATATATGTGAAAAAAACATTAGTGTCCTCTTTTATATTACTTACTAGCTTATCGTCGTTTTTCATCTTATCAAGTCAAGTCACTTTTATTGTTATTTATTATGCCTTTGTTGTTGCCTTCTGCTGGTTGTTAAAACCTTCATACTAATTTTTGATATATGGTATCAAAGTTCAAAGCAAACTTATTATCAAAGTACATATATGTCGCCATATATAATACTGAGATTTATTTTCGTGCTGGCACATTCAGTAAATCAATGAAACATGGTAGAATCAATGACAGACTGCACTCAAAAGGACGAACAAACAACTAATGTGCAAAATCCAAAAAACAGTCTCTTTGGCTTTTAAAAACGCAAACACAAGGAAAACTGCAGATGCTGGAAATTCAGGCAACACACTCAAAATGCTGGTGGAACGCAGTAGGCCAGGCAGCATCTATAGGGAGAAGTACAGATGTTTCGGGCCGAGACCATTCATCAGGATGGACGAAGGGTCTCGGCCCAAAACATCGACTGTACTTCCTATAGATGCTGCCTGGCCTGCTGCGTTCCACCAGCATTTTGTGTGTGTGTGTTGTTTGTCTTTGGCTTTTATGCTGTTTTTGACTTCCCTTGTTATTGACAGTTGTGTCATTCTCCCTTTAGAATATTTCTTCTTTGGGATAAATCGATCCAATGCGTTCCGAATTGCTCCCAGAGACTCCAGCTATTACTTTTCTGCTGTCAACCCTGCCAGTGTTATCTTCCAATCAACTTTGGCCACCTCCTCTCTCATGCCTCTGTAATTCCATTTACTGCATTGTAATACTGATACATCTGTCTTTAGCTTCTCCTTCTCAAACTGCAGTGTGAATTCTATCATATTATGATCATTGTCTCTGAAGGGCTCCTTTACCTTAAGCTCCCAAATCAAATCAGGTTCAATGCACAACACCCGATCCAGAATTGCCTTTCCACTGGTGGGCTCAACCACAAGCTGCTTGAAAAAGTCAACTTGCAGGCATTTTTCAAGTTCCCTTCTTTGGATCTAGTACCAACCTGATACTTCCAATCTACTGGGATATTAACTATGTTAACTTATCTCCACAAACAGTGAAGGGGCGAGTGATGGCGAGGCGAGTTCGGAGGATGAGCCAAGGTGGTTTGTTGCAGAATCGATGCAGTTGGAGTTCCAATGCTCGTGCAGCCGGCCTGGGAGAGAGGTTGGATTGCTCTGGGTGCCAGAAGAGGTCGGGCCCTGGGTGAAGAAGTTCCTTTGCTCATTCAACTGGCCTGGGAGTGAGGTTCGATTGCTCTGGGTGCCAAAAGAGGTCGGGCCCTGGGTGAAGAAGTTCCTTTGCTCATTCAACTGGCCTGGGAGTGAGGTTCGATTGCTCTGGGCCCTGAGCAGATTTGAAGAGCTTGAGAGCAGCTTCAAGCTGCATGGCAAAACCTGGGCCCAGAGTGAGTTGCTGGGCGGTGTGGTCTAAGTCCGGTGCCCAGGGTCCTCGTGCAAGGCACAATTCATCGTATAGACAATTTAAGCATTGGCTCAGATCAGAGGCGAGAGACGATTTCACTCGTTCTCTGCGATGTTCACTCCTCTCTCCGGGGTGCAGAGACTTTTACTGTTCCGTTGTTTGGTCAATTTAAATGCCAGCCCAGATAGACTGAAAAGACAGGGTGTCGGTCAGGATGAAAACTGATTTCAATCATTCTCTGCGGTGGTCATCTCCATGGCGCTGAGGCTATGAAGACTGCCCCGGCTGCTGTGCTCCATGCCCGCTGATATGATGAACTGATAAGTAAGGCTTTGGGCCTACTCCGAGCTGCTTCGAGATTCAGATCTGAAGACTCAGTTTTGGTTTGGGATGCTGTTGTTCACTTCAATCGTTTGCATGATTTGTGTTTTTTTTTCTCTTGCACATCGAGTGTTGGTCTTTTATTTTTTTTATTTAAATTGGACTCTTTTGGGTTTCTTGCTTTGTGGCTCCCTGTGAGCAAGCAAATTCCAAGGTTGTATAATTTATACATTCTTGCACTTGAACCTTGAATCTTGTATATTGAAATCTCCTATGACTATCGTAACATTACCCTTTTGACACACATTTTCTATCTCCCTTTGTAATTTTAGTTCACATCTTGGCTACTGTTTTGAGGCCTGTATATAATTCCCATAAGGGTCTTTTTACCCTTGCAGTTTCTTAACTCTACCCAAAAATATTCTACATCTTCCGATTGTTGCCTCTTTCTAAAGATTTGATTTCAATTTTTACCAACAGAACCACCCACTCTCTCTACCTACCCCTGTCCTTTCAGTACGACTCAGTGATGCCCACAACGTCATACCTGCTCTATCTGGGCTACAAGATCATCTACCATATTCCATATGTGTGTGCATTCAAATATAGCACCTTTAGTCCTGTATTCATCACCCTTTTCTATTTTTCCTCCATGTTACATTTCATCTCATCCCACTGACTGGAAAGAGCTCAGGACATCTGCCTGTTGTTCCTCCCAGTCTTGCTACGCACTGCCTTTGCTTGTATACCAACCTCAGCCCTATCACTTCACCTCCCATCCTCCTGCCAAATTAGTTTAAACCCTCCCCAACAACTCTACCAAACCTGTGCACAAGGATATTAGTCTCCCTCAGGTTCAGCTGTAACCTGTCCTTTTCGTACAGGTCATACCTTCCCCAGAAGATATCAATGATCCAGAAAACTGAATCCCAGCCCCCTGCACTAATTCCTCAGTCACACGTTCATTTGCCAAATCATCCTATTCTCACCCTCAAGGACATGTGACATAGGCAGCAATCCAGAGGTTACTGCCCTGGAGGTCCTCCTTTTCAACTTTCAACCTAATAGCCTATATTCTCTCTTCAGAACCTCCTCCCCTTTCCTACCTACATCATTGGTACCAATTAGTACCATGACTTCAGGCTGCTTATCCTCCTCCCTGTAGAATGCTGTGGACCTGATCTGAGACATCCTGACCTGACACGTGGGAGGAAATATACCATCTGAGTGTCTCTTCCACAGCCACAGAATACCCTGTCTGCTCCTACTACTACTGCACTCTTCTTCTCACCCCCTTACCCTTCTGAGCCACAGAGCCAGACTAGGTGCCAGAGACCAGGTCACCGAAGCTTCCAAATGCTCGGTCGTCCACCCAGACAGCACCCAATGTGGTACACTTATTATTGAGGGGAATAGATACAGGGGTACTGTGCACTGACAGCCTATTCCCTTTTGCTTTCCTGACAGTCACCCAGGTACCTGCCTCTGGCAACTTAGGGGGTGACTACCCCTCTGTAGCTGCTGTCAATCACCTCCACGTTCTCCTGTATGACCCAAAGGTCATTCAGCTGCAGTTCCAGTTCCTTAACATGGTCTCTAAGGAGCAGCAGCTCGATGCACTTTCGGCAGATGTTTCAGGGAGACTGAAGGTCTCAGAGTTTCCACATCTGGGACCTCTGGTATTGCCACATCTCACACAAAGAACACACCACTAAATCTGGGCTGCTTCTCACTGGACTAGCTACGTACTAATAGACAAAAAGAAAAAGAAAACTTTCTAGAAACTCACTCTGCCTGTTCTTGCTTAAGACTGTTGAGCTAAATCCTGACAACTCTAACACTGTCCACTCACACAGTGGCCACTACGCTTACACTTCACTTCATTTTATTGGCCCTTGATGAGCGCCTAAGAGATCGTTATGATTGCAGCCCACTAAAAAATCCTGAAAGGTCCTGAGCTCTTTTAAAACCTTGTACCACCTCGGCCAAATGATGACTGCTGATGGATTTAGTGACAAGGTTAGTCAACAAGCACATTACAATTCCCAACACATGCTCCCTACACTGAGCTCCATTGAGGAGAACAGTTTCTATAAGAACACAAAGGTGTCCTCAAAATCTCTGAAAATTTGCTCTATCGTCACTGTGCCATTGGAATTCATTGTCCAAGACTACACAGGAAAGCAGCATCCATCAACAAGGACTTCCACCATCCAGGCGATGCTCTCTTCTTGCTGCTGCCATCGGGAAGTAGGTACAGGAGCCTTCGGTCCTACACCAACAGATTCAGGAAGTTAGTATCCTATAGCATCATGCTCCTGAAGTGGCAGAATAATAACTCTGAACTGATTCTACAACCTATAGCAACACACATTAAACACTGGAGGAACTCAGCAGGCTAGACAGTATCTATGGAAAAGGGTACAGTTGAAGTTTCGGGACAAGACCCTTCGGCAGGACTGGATCGCGGAGTGGTGGTGGGCAAAAGGGAGATGGGGGATCCAATGGCAGTGCGTGAAGACCCAGGCTGGAGTCAGAGCTGGAGGTTGAACGATCGGCACTTTGGAGATCTCTGAGGTTGCTGGAACCCACATTGATGACGGTGGAATCCAGGTTTTGAATCTGCTCTGGATCATTTTTCTGGAGGCGTCCGGGTCTGCCGATGTCAGGGACAGCAGATTCTGTGGTCTGTAGACGGGCGATCTTCCGATCCTTGCAGGGCGCGAGAAAGTCAAAGATCCGGCGATTGAAAGCGTGGGTCCGGCGGAGGATAAAGAAGCACACAAGTTCATTACAGGTGATGGAGAGAGAATCCTGGAGTTGTGGAAGTGACTGGGATAGGGATGCCAGGTACCTCCTCATGGAGGAAAGCGTGGCGCATAGAACACGGTGGGAGAAGCAGTCAATTGAATGTGAGTACCTGGGGATCGAGAAGCCTGGAAACAAATCTCGAAACCGTGTGGTAAAAACTGGTGGCAGACTCATGTTCACAGAAAAGATACATGGCTGTGGTAGTGGAACTGGGTGAGCTATGGACTCGCTTTCAAGGACTCTACAACTGATATTTTCAGTATATCTATTTATCTATCTATCTTAGTTTTTTTATTTACACAGTTTGCCTTTTTTTTGCACGTTGGTTGTCTGTCTTTGTGTGTAGATTTTCATTGTATTTCTTTGTTCCACTGTGAATGCCTGCAAGGAAATGAATCTTAAGGTGGCATATAGTGACATATACGTATGTCGGTACTTTGGGCCTTGAAATTTGAACACAAGTGGTGGAGGAGTTTTCAGGATGCATCTTAACACTCCAGGTCTATCTGCTGGAAGCCCATGGAGATGAGGTTTAGGCAGCAGAAGTTGTGTACTGTAGTTCAAGTCATTCACCCACCCTGAAGATGTGGCACTGTTTTCAGATGGTTTTTCAGTCACTCCAGAACTCACAGAACTGCAGTTCAAGCAAGTAATATTCAACCCCCCCACCCCCACATGTAGGGGAAATACATGTGTTTTCACTGTGAGATGGAATAGACCCAGTGGGCCAAATGGTCTCCTGTTTCACAACAGAATATGTGAGATTATGTTTGCCTATAAAGAAGAATGCGTATGTACTGTATGAATCAGGATACCAGGGATGGAAACTCAATGTGTGTTATAAAAATTAACAAATGTTGGGAACAGTCTGATTTAATTTAAGACTGGGATGAGGAGGAAAAGCACGCTGAGATGAAGCTGATGGCTAATTCAATTTTTGCAA
Organism: Hemitrygon akajei; assembly: GCF_048418815.1. Lineage (NCBI taxonomy): Eukaryota > Metazoa > Chordata > Chondrichthyes > Myliobatiformes > Dasyatidae > Hemitrygon > Hemitrygon akajei. The sequence goes on from NC_133134.1 coordinate 30,058,584, forward strand.
GATTTACTTGCCAAAAACTGTGGCTTACAAATGCTGAATTTAGACTATGGTGCTGACAGAATCAAAGAGAAAATTGAGAGTAGTGGCGACAGCAGAGATTTTAAGAAGGTTAAGGAGAGTTAATGCAACAAATGCTGGTTATTTGTTGTTGGACTTTCAATAGTATTTCCAGTGTTCACAGCAGTTAGACTAAAAAATAAATGCACAAAACTGCTGGAAGAACTGTATTATAAATAGTTATGTTTAAACTTTGTTTATATAAGTTAGTTTAGGCCACCATTGAGTTGTAAAATGCAGAAAGAGCACATGAGAAGTTGAAAGACCGAGATGGACTTGAAATTGGGTCTGGCGTTTTCATTGAATAACTGCAGCATTCTTCAGTCACCTCCAGAGGGAGCCTGTTGCTTTACTCTCCTCCATTGGAGAGTACTAATGCCACCAGGGAATCTATGTCCATTCTGGCACCACATCAAACAATGCAAAAGAATAAACATCACACAGTTGTCTACTCACTGCTGCCCAGTACTCAGAAGGAGATTCTTAAACACGTGTCCAACAGCAATTTGAACACCTAGAAAATCACCTGTACAATGGCAACATTATGGTTAAATCATTGCCTTGGTTTGGATTAATAATCATCCAACGACCAGAATTAAACTCCCACCACAATGTAGCTGAGGAATTTAATTTCAGTTAATCAATTAGATCAGAGAAAAAAAACACCAGTGACCAGATTGTTGTAAAATCCCATGTGGTTTACTTGGGGGAGGAAATCTGCCGAACCAACTGGCCTTTCGGTAATACCAGACCACTGTCAATGTGGCTCAATCTTTCCGTCCTTTTGAAAAAAAAGTTAGCGTGCTGTTCAGTTGAAAAGTGATGAGGGACAAGCAATAAGTTCTGGCCCGGCAGACGGTACCCACTTCTCATGAATGATTTTTTTAAAAATAGGCACCACAGAAGTGATGTAGTACAGACATAAAATATTGCTAATGTTTGTGGCTTTTTAGCTTTCCTGCACATTCCTTTTAGGGATATCGATTTGGAAACCTGATAGCTGCTGCATTTAGCATAAACAAACTGACTTTAAGCCAGGTACAAACCAAAACATCAGCAGTAGGTTTAGTTTTCATACAATAGGTGGGGAAGGGGTTACCCCACAACCAATACTGAATCAGTTGAGATCTGGATAAAGGAAAAAAATTCCAAACTGGATTCCTTTGTATCTGTGAAACAGTCACAACAACAATTCTGCTTCTAGGCCATTGCCTTTAACACACTAAATTTACAGCCACATTGAAACTATAGTCACACATGTGTGAACAAAAACTATTGATACTGTCTTATTAAATAATGCACAGCATGTATTTTAAAAACAAATTTGAAATTGGGCCATGGTGAAACTAACTATGACCGAAATAATTAAGGCACTAAAAATTGGTTTCTGTATCATTATGTTTAAGCTAATTCAATTTTCATAATGCAGTTAGTTCTTTGAAGCAACAGCAATAATTTCATTTAGCATCTCAGAAAGACAAAATATAATCAATCACAGGTTGCCAAGCCAATTCCTCCATTTGCACTGAGGTATGGAAGATGTAAAATGTCAAATATAATTAAATAAATGTGTTTGTCACTTAGGTAATACAGAAGATAAAATTTACAAATCCTATTCAATGTAAATTCAAAACTGTCTATTCCCCAAGCAATCCATTTTAACAGTGTTCCAGTAGAGGACACCATAAGACCATAAGGTATAAAAGCAGAATTAGGCCATTTGGCCCTTGAAGTCCGCTCTGCCATTTCATTACAGCTGATCCATTTTCCTTCTCGGCCCCTATCTCCTGCCTTCTCCCCGTATCCCTTCATGCCCTGACCAATCAAGAATCTATCAACTTCTGCCTCAAATATACCCAATGACTTGGCCTCCACAGCCGCCATTGGCAACAAATTTCATACATTCACCACTCTCTGGCTACAGAAATACCTCCTCATCAATCTAAAAGGACGTCCCTCTATTCTGAGGCTGTATCCTCTGGTCTTAGACTCCCTCATCATAGGAAACATCCTCTTCACATCCCCTCTATTGAGACCTTTCAATATTCAGTTGGTTTCAATGAGGTCACCCTTATTCTTCTGAATTCCAGCGAGCTGAGGTCCAGAGCCATGAAACACTCCTCATATAATGAGCCTTTCAACCCCAGAATAATTTTCATGTATCTCCTTTGAACTCTCTCCAAAGTCAACACACCCTTCTTAGATAAGGGGCCTAAAACTGCTCACAATACTCCAAGCACGGCCTCACCAGTGCTTAATAAAGTCTCAACATTATGTACCGGTACTTGCTTTTACATTCTAGTCCTCTCGAAATGAATGCTAACATCACACCTCCTCACCACCAACTCAACCTGCAAATTAACCTTTAGGGAATCCTGCATGAGGACTCAAAATTCCCTCTGCACCTTGGATTTTGGAATTTTCTCTCCATTTAGAAAATAATCTATGCATTTATTTCTTCTACCAAAGTGCATGACCATACACTTCCCAACATGGTATTCCATCTGCCACATTACAGATGACGTATTTATGACATAATCATATCTTCTTCTTAGGCATTGTTTAGGATTGTGAATGACTTGCTTCTACTCCAATTTTGTGAGAAAGAGGTGTCGGATGAGGTAATTTTGGATACACAGAAGGGATAGAGGTCCCTAATCAGTTAGGCCGGTGGAAACTTGCGAGGCAGTGCACTCCTTCTGTCACTTCCACAGGGTTGTGTTGCTCCTGAGACATGGACTTCAGGTTCTTTATTCTCAGAATCAGAATCAGAATCAGGTTTATTATCACCAGCATGTGACGTGAAATTTGTTAACTTAGCAGCAGCAGTTCAATGCAATACATAGTCTAGTAGAGAGAGAAAAAAATAATGATAAATAAAATCAAACATAATAAAGAAGCAAATCAATTACATATATTGAATAGATTTTTTTTAAATGTGCAATAACTGAAATACTGTATATTTAAAAAAGTGAGGTAGTGTCCAAAGCTTCAATGTCCATTTAGGAATCAGATGGCAGAGGGGAAGAAGCTGTTCCTGAATCGCTGACTGTGTGCCGTCAGGCTTCTGTATCTCCTACCTGATGGTAACAGTGAGAAAAGGGCATGCCCTGGGTGCTGGAGATCCTGAATAATGGACACTGCCTTTCTGAGAGACCACTCCCTAAAGATGACCTAGGTCATTTGTAGGCTAGTGCCTGAGATGGTGCAGACTAGATTTACAACCTTCTGCAGCTTCTTACGGTCCTGTGCAATAGCCCTTCCATACTAGACAGTGATGCAGCCTGTCAGAAAGCTCTCCACGGTTCGACTATAGAAGTTTTTGAGAGTATTTGTTGACATGCCAAATCTCTTCCAACTCCTAATAAAGTATAGCCGCTGTCTTGCCTTCTTTATGACTAGATCAATATGTTGGGACCAGGTTAGATCCTCAGAGATCTTGATGCCCAGGAACTTGAAGCTGCTCACTCTCTCTACTTCTGTGAGGACTCTATGAGGACTGGTATGTGTTCCTTCGTCTTACCCTTCCTGAGGTCCACAATCAGCTCTCTTGTCTTACTGACATTGAGTGCCAGGTTGTTGCTGCGGCACCACTCCACTAGTTGGCATATCTCACTCCTGTACTCCCTCTCATCATCACCTAAGATTCTACCAACAATGGTTGTATTGTCAGCAAATTTGTAGATGGTACTTGAGCTATGCCTAGTCACACAGTCATGTGTATACAGAGAGTAGAGCAATGGGCTAAGCACACACCCCTGAGGTGCACCAGTGTTGATCGTCAGCGAGGAGGATATGTTATCACCAATCCACACAGACTGTAGTCTTCCGGTTAGGAAGTTGAGGATCCAGTTACAGAGGAAGGTACAGAGGCCCAGGTTCTGCAACTTCTCATCAGGATTGTGGGAATGATGGTATTAAATGCTGAGCTACAGTCGATGAACAACATCCTGATATGTGTTTGTGTTGTCCAGGTGGTCTAAAGCCGTGTGGAGAGCCATTGAGATTGCATCTGCCGTTGACTTATTGTGGCGATAGGCAAATTGCAATGGGTCCAGGTCCTTGTTGAGGCAGGAGTTCAGTCTAATCATAACCAACCTCTCAAAGCACTTCATCACGCAAAGCAATTCTATGCCTAGTTCCAGATCTCTACTGAAGTTATCATGACCAGAAATTCTGGAGAGTCGGGAGCAAGTTCCAAATTTTTGAGGAGCTTTCTTGAGTACTTTTCTCCCTTCACCTTGTAGTCTCTTCCTATAATAGCATTTGGAATACAGGTCCTATTTCACAAGTCTAGTGTTAGGCCATCTCCCCAATATATTCTGCTAAGTATAACTAGGGCCCTGATACCAATACAGTACACTGACAACCATTCTTAGACAGAATTTAAACCGTTCTGCTGGATTTATCTTTGCAAGGACTATTGTTTGTAATCAAGATTTCAGAAGAAAATGAGATAGATCTGAGGCTCTTTGAATATCCTTTTCCTCACTTGTCTAAAGGTGATGTTGAGTTTCAGTATCGATGTCTGTCTTTGTTGAGAGATGGATTCAAATGGTCTACATTTTCCAAATCCTGCAATCAACTTTATTGTTAAAAGACAGTGTGCTATAGCATAGGGAGGTTGGCAGAGGCCCTTTGCCTTACTGGTGTATGCTTTAGTGAATGAGTCAACAATGGCTTTGACCGTGGTCTTTGAGTAAACACAAATACACACGCTATCTGAATTCTATACAGCAACTTCTAAGGTTTGTGTAATCTTGCATCATAGCTTGAACAAGCTCCCATAAAGTACGAAGTTCAACTCCATTCTACGGGGGAATTGATTAGAGACAGCAGTGTTGAAGAAATGATACACCCTTGTTTGACATCTAAAATTGTCTCTTTTGCAGACCCATTGATTAGGTTCATGGCTTGAATACTATCAAAAAACAAATATGTTGTAAATCAGTGAAAATGTTATAAACACAAGAGATTCTGCAGATGCTGAAAAACCAGAGTAACACACACAAAATACTGGAGGGACTCAGGCAGCATCTATGGAGAGGAATAAAGAACATACATTTGGGGTGAGACCTTTCATCAGGACTGGTAAGGAAGGGGAAAGATAGCAGAATAAGACAGTGGTGCAGGGGAAAGAATACAAGCTAGAAGGTGATAGGTGCAATGGGGGGGAAGGTAGATGGGTGGGGAAAGTGGGGAGAAGTGAAAAACTGGGAGGTGATAGGTGGAAAATGTACCACCATGTCCCATGGACCATGGGAGAACGGCAAGTGGGGGGTGTGATAGGCAGGTGAGAAGTGGAATAAAAGTGGAGTCAGAAAGGGGCATCAAAAAAGAGAGGAGGGGAGAAATCTGATTTTAAATTTGCTTTATAATAGCATGCAAGCCACGAAATACACCCCTCCTGTCAAATTTAAGGAGACTATACATTGATATATATGCCACACATAACCAAATAATGAGAACATACCCAGCAATTGATTATCACACAGGAAAATAAACCACTTCCTTTTCATCTCAAACTTTTATTGCAGAATAAAAGACTATTTCAAGTAACCTAATTTATTGTAGTGTTCAGTGGCAGAATTGGTTAAGTTACTGGATTGATATAAAAAAAACTCGACAGACATAAATTTAAATCTCTCTGTGGCAGCTGTAGAATTTAAATTTATTGTTAAATAAATCTGGAACATACAAATTAGCTTACTGTCATTAACACTGAAACTACTGGATTATCATTTTTAAAAAATCTGGAAGAATTCTCCTGTCTTTACCCAGTTTGGCCTATTTTTGACCCAGGCCATATTTGTGTCACTGTGCAGCTTGGCCTATCTGTAACAGCAACGTGGTTGAATCTGAACTGTTCTCTGAACAAAGCACTTTGTGGAAAGTACAGTTGAAAATGTATAATACTGTATATATGCCGGTCTGATCAAAAAGCCCAGATCTTGTGAACAAATCAGTAAATGTTACCAAGCCCAGTAAGCTGATCATTTAGACATGGTCCAGTTGTGTGCTGGCTATTGATGTCCATTTCCAAAGCACCAACATTTTATACAGTGCAGTACGAATTGTTTTCTTATTGAAAACAGACCCAGCTGGACTGAATTAATTGATCTCAGCCATGGCACCAGCTGGGCTACTCCAAATCAGCTTAATGCTTCTGGGCCCGGAAGAAGAAAATCAGTTCAGGATTTTATTGCTGGTACAATCTAGTGATAACTGCTGCAAAATGTTTGTGTGTGTGCTTATCAGCTGCAGAATGAAATCAAGTTTGCCTGCCTTGGTCTGGGCTCTTATACCCACTTGCTACCTCTCACTACCCATGAAATAGCTTGCTGCCACTATGTGTGGCATTGGAAGCCTTCCAGTGTTTAGTAGGCCACTGAGTCACAGAATTATTATGCCACAGATGAAGACCACTCAGCCCATCAAGTCTATGCCAACTCCTAGTTGAGCAATCCTACCTCTTCCCTAGTACTTCCCCTTAGTGTTAAAATTATTCTAAACTACTGATCCAACTCCTTTTGGAAGGCACCGGTTGATTCTGCACGCACCATCTGTACAGGCAGTGAATCACAGATACTAATAATATTCTGAGGAAAACTCCCTTCCAACTTGTCGAAAATTCTCAAACTTTGTTCTTGAACCAACCATTAGTGAGAGGACTTCCTAATCTAACCAAAACCAGTATTGATTTTATAAACCTCAATGAAATCTCCTCTCAGGTACCTTTGATTTATTGATTCCAGCCAACTTAATATCTAACCACGGGACTATTCCACACACTTGACAGAACCATCACAAATTTGCTTAAGTTTGGTAATGAGAAATGAACACAATATTTCAGTTGTAGTTTAGAATCATCAAAATGTACAGAGCAGAAACGGGTTGCTTCAACTTACTTCATCCATATTGACTGTGATGTTTGTCTATATGATCCATGGACATCAGTTTGGCTTAACCTGTGTTTGGACAGGTTCAACATAACTCAAGTTAACCCAAACAGTCCTTCCAGGTGAGGCAACACTTCAGCTGTGAGTCTGTTGGGGTCATCTACTGTATCCAGTGTTCCCGATGTGGTCTCTCTACCTGAGAGCGACATAGATTGGGAGACCGTTTCGCTGAACACCTTCACTCTGTTCACCACCGTTTCGCTGAACACCTTCACTCTGTTCACCAGTAAAAGCAGGATCTCCTGGTGGCCACCCATTTCAATTCTGCTTCCCATTCCCATTCCGACACGAGAGTCCATGACCTCCTCTACTGCTGCAATGTGGCCACACTAGCAACACCTTATATTCCATCTGGGTAGCCTTCAACCTGATGGCATGAACAGCAATTTCTCAAACTTCCGGTAATTGCCCACTCCTCTCCTTTACTATTCCCCATTTCATTTCCCTCTCTTCTCTCCTTACCTGCCCATCACCTCACTCTGGTACACCTCCCCCTTCTCTTTATCCCACAGTCTTCTGTCCTCTTCAATCAAATTCCCCCTTCTCCGACCCTTTAGCTCTTTCACCAATTAACTTCCTAGCTCTTTACTTCACCCCTCCCCCCCTCCCGGTTTCACCTACCACTTACCACCTTGTACTTCTTCCTTCCCACCATCAACATTCCTACTTTGATTCCTCCTCTTTCTTTTCAGTCCCGATGAAGGCTCCCGGCCTGAAACGTCAACTGTTTACTCCTTTCCATAGAGCAGGGATGGCCAACCTATGGCGCATTGGATGATTAGAAGTGATGTATTGCACCTCAATGATAATAGTAAAAAAGTAAGCCTACTCATGCAGAGTATTACCAAAAACCGATCTGTAGAAAAAAAATCTATAACAGGAATTCGAGTAGCTTAGAGCTAGAAATGGGTTTTACTGAGAATAAATCTAAAACTTAGCAATTATTTTTAGCGATTTTATTATTTCGTGCACATCTTTTGGCGAATGCTATCTTCTTTCACATTAATCTGTTTTCAATTTTTAAAAATGTTCAATGAGTCAAACTAGGAAAGAAGGACTTCTGTTCTGCAGTCGTTCCATAACTGTTCAATACACGTTTGATACTTGTTTGATCCTGAGATGCCAGGCGTCTGCACCAGCGGTGCGTCGCAGGTTTTTGCCAGTCAGTTTACAATTGACACCCGTGCGCTATGGAGTTGTGCTTTGTTCATCCTTTGTGAACATTTGCAGTTTTGTACTTTTTTGAAAACTAAGCCTTGTTTTTACATTCAGTTACCCATCACAGTGCAAAAGAAAATGAGCAAAAGGAAAGCAGAAAGTGATAGTAAGCGTGAATTCAATGAACAGTGGCAAAATGAGTTCTTATTTATAGTGGGTCCGTCAGGAAAACTGTTGTGCATTGTTTGTGATAACACTTTCTTACATAATAGAAGACATGATCTGAATAGACACTATAAAACACAACATCAGACTGAAATAGAAGGAAACTGAAGCTAGTGCTTGGGTCTGAGTTACAGAAAGTGTGTTTAAGACAAAGGAAGAAATTAAAAGAAGACAAAATATATTTGTTCAAAGTCTCATTAAGGTAAGTAATGTTTATCTTGTTTTTATATTAAATCAATATATCATGTAAAATGCTAAATATGTCTATATTAACATATTTTTACAAGAATTGAGTGGGGGTACAAGAATCGTACAGCACATCTGAACTCGTCTGTGAAAAACTTGATGCATGGAATGTAAAAGGTTGGCCACCCCCTGCCATAGAGGCTGCCTGGCCTCCTGAGTTCCTCCACTGTTTTGTGTGTGCTGCTTTGGATTTCCATCATCTGCCAATTTTCTCATGTTTGTAGCTGTGCTGCTTTCCTTCTCTAGATCTCAGTTTTGAATCTCAAAATCCCACACCTTTACCAACCTCTCAATGCGTTTTTAAGGATTTATAAACATGTATACAGAGTTAGCCTTGTTTATGTGCATTCTTCACAACTGTGCAATTGAGTCTAAATTGTCTCTGCTTACTCTTTCTGCTAAAGTACATCATCAGACACCTGAAAGAAATATTCTATTCCAATCTCTAAAATGGAAAGAGATTACTAGGTGGTCAGGGGAAAAGATTGAAGGCTGTGCTTAAGGCTTCTGAATGCAACTCCAGTCATTTTTGCACATCTCTTACCCACTATCAATCAAAGTGGAAAAGGAGGATTCAGGGTGGTGGTATATGGAATGTGTTCTAAGCAGCAAACAGCTGCACCATCTTCTGATTTTGAGGGACTGCTTAAGAGGGCCAGAAGCATCATGCAACGCTTCTATGCATTAAATTTCATCTGCTGCTTGTCGGTGCATTATTCAGCTATCTATATCTACCATAGTTTTCACTGTTCACCACACTCCCATGCTTTAATATACAGTACATCAGGCAGAGCAGTGTTTGATATATTCCCAGTACTAATCCTCAAGGAATATTGCTGTTTATCACCCTCCAAGTGTAAAACAAATATTTGCCACCATTCTGAAAATTATGCCTTTAATTAAAACAATTTCTATCCATGCTGCTATCGATCCTTCAATTTTAAAAATGATCTGCCAAAATTTATAGTGAAGTAAAATGCACTTTCTTTTATACATGCACAGTTAGTTTAATATCTTAAGGCAAGAACAGATACCTTGTTTAACTTACGACAGAAAATCAAGTAAAAATCTAAACACGCTCTAGCATGTCTAATTAATGGGAGACAGTCTTATTTACTTTAGAAGAAATTATGGTTGACTATAATAGAACTGATAATGTATTTAAATATATGTTTTAATTACTTTGGAATAAATAGATTTGCTGAATTTCAAAGTCATTCTCAAAGAAGAATGAGATTGTACTCTGACTGAAGGCCTAAAGGGCTAATTGTTTTTATATTTTGTACATAATTTTGACAAACTCTTAAGCTATAATTTTGAAATTGCCTTCAGTAAGAAAAGCAACACACACAAAATGGTGGAGGAACTCAGCAGGTCAGACAGGATCCATGGAAATGAATAAACTGTCGACATTTCCTGCCGAGGTCCTTCTTCGGGACTGGGAAGGAAGGGGGGCACACCAGAAGAAAAAGATGGAGGGAGGGGAAGTGGGGTAGCTGGAGGGTGGTAGGTGAAGCCAGGTGGGTGGGAAAGGTAAAGGGCTGGAGAGAAAGGAATCTGATATGAGAGGAGAGTGGAACGTAGGAGAAAGGGAAGGAGGAGGGTACCCAGTGGAAGAGGATAGGCAGGTGAGGAAATGAAGAGGCCAGAGTGAGAAATAGAAGAAAAGAGGAGAAGAGGGAATTTTCTTTACCGGAAGTAGAAATTGATAAGAAAACTCAGGATTTTTGTTAACAAATTTAATTTGCACATTAAAGTTATTTAAGTAAGTTTATTTTATTAGGAAAATATTGTTTTCTCATTTCATTGGAAAAACCACTGGGAATAATGATATTCGCCAAAGGAGCACCACACTGTATATTTATAGGTAACAAAATAAAAAGCTTGCTGGACATTCTCAGCAAATTTACACTGTATCTGTGCAAAGAGAAACAGGATTACTACTACCTCAGCTCAGGGAACCCTAATGAGGACCAGGAAAGTGAGAAAACAAGTTCATTTTAAATTACAGGGTGGAGGAAGGGAGACACTGGGCTCCTGAGTCTGTCACTGTACTCTGCATTCCAATTCAATTCAGACCCATTTGCTTGTGATTTCCTGCTTTGTTGCAACAAAATCACGCTTAAGCTTGAGGAACAACACATCGTTCCCCAGCTCTGCTGTAAGATTATCCACCTGTCATTTAACTCCGTTTTTCTCTTGCCACAATCACTGCCTGATCTGCTGGGCATTCCCAGTGCTTTCCTTTTGATTTCAGATTTCAGTAACAGTTCTGATCTGCAAATTCACAGACTGGCTTATTTCCACTTTCATTGGAACCTGTACAATCCTGATTGACAGATTCAATAAGATATCTATCTGAGCAGATAGGACAAAAAAAAAGAATAAGGAATAGGTAGGACAAAGGGAATATATTTGGTATGATAAAGCCATGGATCTATCCTGACTGATTTATTCAGTCAAGATAAATCTATAGCATTATCCTACCAAATATATTCCTTTTGTCCTATCCATTCCTTATAACTCCAATTTAAATAATGTACCTCTGCTTAAAATGTATTCAGACTCTGCTTCCAGAGTCTTTGAGGAAGAGACTCATAACCTTTCGAGAAAAAAATCACACCATTGTCTTAAACTGACAACTCTTTATCTTAAACAGTGACCTCCAGTTCTAATTTCCTCTGCAGAAGGAAACATCATTTTCAATCCCACTCTTTCAAGACTACTCAGAATCTCATGCATCCATCCTTCCTTGAATAAGGTGATAAATAATTCAAATATGGTATCACCAGTACCAAATATGACTGAAGTATAATGTACCAACTTTTGTATCCATTTCCCTTCACAATAGTTACTGGGCGAGCAGTACTTAGGCATGTACTGTATATATAGCTAGGGTGCCTCAGACTTTTGCACAGTACTGTAGTAATTCTATGTATTGTACTGTACTGCTGCCACAAAAATAAAATTCATGACATACGTGAGTGATGATAAACTTGATTCTGATATGGGTCCCTAATGACTGAGAATGGAAGGTGGATGGGGACAGAGCAGAAAGCACCAAAGAGACATTCTGTAATGATCAATAACCAATGGTTTGGAATCAAGTGACTTTGCCTGGCGTCTCAGGGACGGGTGTGTTTCCACCCGTGTCACATCTCACCCCAGCATGCCTTCTCTGTTACCTGTCCCATACTCCTATGCAATCTATGCATAGATTGCAGAGGACCTATGCAATCTAGCTATAAATATATATACAGTATATACCACAAATATTTGTATAGTACTAGCCTTCAGTGAGTCATACCAGTAACCTCTTAAGGCTATACGTCAGGGGTTCCAAACCTGGGGTCCACAGACATCTTGCTTAATGGTATTGGTCCATGACATAAAAACAGTTGGGAACCTGTGTTATAGATCATAACTGCGCACTAGTAAAGCTGGGAATAGACTGGATTGAGTACTTGTAATGAAGCATTGTGTTTTCAACAGGATTATAGAATTGGGTGGTGATATATACACACTTGGCTGTCTACTGACCTTACCTAAACGAACCTTTGGTCAGATGAGTTTGAAAGGTAGAAGCTAATCAGAAAATGAGACCATGATGAGGGGTTTCATTGAAAAAAATATACCATTAATTTGTTTTTTCTCCCCACGGTATCTCTATGAACGGGTCAAAACATGAATAAGACAGTTAGATTTTAGCAATGTGCTAAGAGTGACTGTCCTTGACGTGTTAGCAGAACTGAACTCATGCTTAGCTCCAAGCAAAATGCTTCTGGTTGTCAGAAGACTATCTTCCCAGCTTCGAGGCATAGAAACATAGAAAATCTAAAGCACAATACAGGCCCTTCGGCCCACAATGCTGTTCCCAACATGTACTTACCTCAGAAATTACCTTGGGTTACCCGTAGCCCTCTATTTTTCTAAGCTCCATTTACCTATCCAGGGGTCTCTAAAAGACCCTATCGTTTCCACCTCCACCACTGTCACTGGTAGCCCATTCCATGCACTCACCACTCTATGCATAAAAAACTTACCCCTGACATCTCCTCTGTATCTACTTCCAAGCACCTTAAAACTGTGTCCTCTCGTCTTAGCCATTTCAGCCCTGGGAAAAAGCCTCTGACTATCCACATGATCCAATGCCTCTCATCACCTTATACACCTCTATCAGGTCACCTCTCATCCAACGTTACTCCAAGGAGAAAAGGCCAAGTTCACTCAACCTATCCTCATAAGGCATGATCGCCAATCCAGGCAGTATCCTTGTAAATCTCCTCTGCACCCTTTCTATAGTTTCCACATCCTCCCTTTAGTGAGGTGACCAGAACTGAGCACAATACTCCAAATGGGGTCTGACCAGCGTCCTATACAGCTATAACATTACCTCTCGGCTCTTGAACTCAATCCCATGGTTGATGAAAGCCAATACACCGTATGCCTTCTTAACCACAGAGTCAACCTGCACAGCAGCTGTGAGTGTGCTATAGAGTTGGACACCAAGATCCCTCTCATCCTCCACACTGCCAAGAGTCTTACCATTAATAATGTACTCTGTCATCATATTTGACCTACCAAAATAAACCACCTCACACTTCTCTGGGTTGAACTCCATCTGCCACTTCTCAACCCAATTTTGCATCCTATCGATGTCCCGCTGTAACCTCTGACAGTCCTCCACACTATCCACAATACACCCAACAGTTGTGTCATCAGCAAATTTACTAACCTATCCCTCCACTTCCTCATCCAGGTCATTTATAAAAATCACAAAGAGAAGGGGTCCCAGAACAGATCCCTGAGACAGACCACTGGTCATCAACCTCCATGCAGAATATGACCCGTCAGCAACCACTCTTTGCCTTCTGTGTACAAGCCAGTTCTGGATCCACAGAGCAATGTCCCTTTAGATCCCATGTCTCCCTACTTTTTCAATAAGCCTTGCATGGGGCACCTTATCAAATGCCTTGCTGAAATCCGTATACACTACATCTACCTTCATCAATGTGTTTAGTCACCTCCTCAAAAAATTCAATCAAGTTTGTAAGGCACTTGACAAAGCCATACTGACTATTCCTGATCAAAATTATGCCTCTTCAAATGTTCATAAATCCTGCCTCTCAGGATCTTCTCCAACTTACCAACCACTGTAGTAAGACTCAATGGCCTATAATTTCCTGGGCTACCTCTACTCCCTTTCTTGAATAAGGGAACAACATCCGCAACCCTCCAATCCTCTGGTACCTCTCCCATCCCCATTGATGATGCAAAGATCATTGCCAGAGGCTCAGCAATCTCCTCCCTCGCTTCCCACATTAGCCTGGGGTAGATCTCATCCAATCCCGGTGACTTATCCAACTTGATGCTATCCAAAATCTCCAGCACATCCTCTTTCTTAATCTCTAAATGCTGAAGTTTTTCAGTCCACTGTAAGTCATCCCTACAATTGCCATTGTCCTTTTCCGTAGTGAATACTGAAGCAAAGTATTCATTAAGTACCTCTGCTACCTCCTTCGGTTCCACACACACTTTCCCACTGTCACACTTGATTGGTCCTATTCTCTCACATCTTATCCTCGTGCTCTTCACATACTTGTAGAATGCCTTGGGGTTTTCCTTAATTCTGTCCGCCAAGGCCTTCTCGTGGCCCCTTCTGGCTCTCCTAATTAAGCTCCTTCCTGCTAGCCTTTTAATTTTCTAGATCTCTATCATTACCTAGTTTTTGAATCTTTCGTAAGCTTTTCTTTCCTTCTTGACTAGATTTTCAACTGCCTTTGTACACCATGGTTCCTATACCCTACCATCCTTTCCCTGTCTCATTGGAATGTACCTCTGCAAATATCCCCTGAACATTTGCCACATTGCTGCCATACATTTTCCTGAGAACATCTGTTCCCAATTTATGCTTCCAAATTCCTGCCTGATAGCTTCATAATTCCCCTTACTTCAAATAAATGCATTCCTAACCCATCTGTTCCTATCCCTCTTCAATGCTATGCTAAAGGAGATAGAATTATGTTCACTATCTCCAAAATGCTCTCCCACTATAAGACCTGACACCTGAACAGGTTCATTTCCCACTACCGGATCAAGTACAGCCTCTCCTCTTGTAGGCTTATCTACATTCTGTTTCAGGAAGCTTCCTGAACACACCTAACAAACTCCATCCCATCTAAACCCCTCGCTCTAGGGAGATGCCAATCAATATCGGGGAAATTAAAATCCTCCATCACGGCAATCCTGTTATTACAGCACTGTTCCAGAATCTGTCTCCCTATCTGCTCCTCGATGTCTATAAAAAACACCCAGTAGAGTTATTGACCCCTTCCTGTTCCCTTTGTCTACAGAGACTCTGTAGACAATCCTCCATGATTTCCTCCTTTTCTGCAGCCGTGACACTATCTTTGATCAACAGTGCCATGCCCCACCTCTTTTACCTCCCTCCCTGTCCTTTCTGAAACATTTAAAGCCTTTCACTCTAAGTAGCCATTCCTGCCCCTGAGCCATCCAAGTCTCTGTAATGGCCACAACATCATAGCCCCAAGTACTGATCCACGCTCTAAGCTCATCCACTTTGTTCATGATGCTTCTTGCATTAAAATAGACACATCTCAAACCATCAGTCTGAGTGCATCCCTTCTCTATCAACTGCCTATCCGCCCTCTCACACTGCCTACAGCAGGGGTTCCCAACCTGGGGTGTCCGCACCCCCAGGGGGTGCGAGATGGAATTTCAGGGGGTGCGACAAAGACTGGCTTGTGTCCTTGAGTGACAAGTTATGAGTCATCACTCAGCCAGCTGCCAGCGTGCCTTGAGAAGTGGTAGTAACATTTGTCCCAAGCACACTCCAGTCTCCCGCTGCCCGAGTGGAGAGAGATGTAAACTCACTCCAGTCTCCCGCTGCCCGAGTCAGCATTGAGGATTCTCGTCAGTGATACTTGGGAATTACACCTCAGAGTTGAGGAGTCTCATCAATGTTAGCTAGAAAGTTACATCTCAGAGTTAAAAATCATCTCATAACGCCAAAATCTTTATACATTCCGAATCAACCATCGAGGAATGACTTCATGTTGAAATCAAACCTGCAGACAGTAGGTAAATTATTCAATTATAAAATTTTAAAATGCTGCATTTTGATAAAAAGCAGCTGAAGTCATTCATTCGTATTTGTCTCAATGCATTAAAGAAGTTTTTGAATTTCAAAGGTTTTTTTCTCTTAAAAGGTTTTTTCCCTTGAATCGTTGATAATTTTGAATTGTGTTAGTTGAGGAGGTATCACGGTTAGCACCAAGGACTTTGAATCATGTGATGGGAGTTCATATCTCCGGTAATCATCAGAAATCGTAAATTCAGTAGACAGTAGCCTAATAAGTCGCGTCGCATCCCTGTAGCATTTCCACCTGATGATCTATCTTGGCGTAACCGCAGATAATATCGTAATATAATATTCAAAAGCATATTTCTCGTGATACTTTGCTATAGGCATGGCTGGTTGAGTAAAGCGGTCATCCCTGACTTAGTCGGATAGTTTTTCTCATATTAGCTCATATTTTTCTGTTTACCCTTAACCCTTCATCATGTCAAAAAGAAGGAAATGGGATGATGACTATGTGTGCTTTGGTTTCACTTGTACAACAGGAAATGATGGCTTGCAAAAACCCCAGTGCATTCTTTGTAGCATTATGTTTTCCAACTCAAATCTGAAGCCATCCAAGCTTCAAGAGCACTTCAAGAAAAAGCATGGCGGAACTGATGTTGAAGGACATGATGTTGGGTCATTGAAAATCAAAAGAGCTTGTTTTGATTCACAAGGAACTCTTCCAAAATTAGGTTTCGTTTCTGTTGAAAAACCACTACTTCTTGCTTCATGCCAAGTGGCATATAAAGTGGCCAAATCCAAGAAGCCCCATACAATTGCGGAAGAGCTCATCAAGCCATGTGCACTGGAAATGGCAACAATTATCCTGGGCAAAGAAGCAAGAAAAAAATTTGAAAAGGTGCCCCTATCAAATATTGTCATTCACAACCGAATCAGTGATTTGAATGAAGATATTTTGGACCAAGTCCTCTCAGATGTCAGAGCTAGTCCTCTTAAAATCTCTATTCAGTTGGATGAGTCAACTCATGTCTCCAGTTATAGTCAACTCATCACATTAGTGAGGTATGTCAATAATGGTGCTGTGAAGGAAGATTTCCTGTTTTGTAAAGATCTGAAAACAAACACAACTGCAAAGAATGTGATGCAGCTGGTGAAAGACTTCTTTGCCAAACATGATTTAGATATCAAAGTCATTGGTTCTGTGTGCACTGACGGGGCACCTGCAATGCTTGGAAATAAATCCGGCTTTTCTGCATTGATGAAAAAGGAGATTCCAGACTTGCAAGTTATCCATTGTTTTCTTCATCGGCATGCTTTGGCATCAAAAACATTGCCTCCAAATTTGAAGAAAGTCCTTGATACTTGTGTGAAGATCATCAACTGGATCAGGGGGCGTGTTTTGAGCCATTGCATCTTTAAATCATTTTGTGAGGATCTGGGAAGTGAGCATTCAGTTTTGCTTTTCCATACAGAAGTCTGTTGGTTGTCACGAGGACAAGCTTTAACCCGCTTCTTTGACCCATGGGAAGAAATCAAAGTTTTTCTGGAGGAGCGTGAACGTGATCTGGTTGGGGCAATGGAATCACAGGAATTCACCCAAATGCTGGCTTACTTAGCTGACATTTTCACTTGTATGAATGACCTGAGTGTTTCTCTTCAAGGAAAAGGGATAAACATCTTGAAGGCTTGTGAAAAGTTGAATGCCTTCAAAGAAAAGTTACATCTTTGGCGTCGAAGGATGGATAGAGGCAGTCTCTCAAATTTTCCTTCACTAGAAGAGATGGTTGATGATGCTGGATCCATAATTCCTACTGTGCGTGAAGAAATTGTGGCTCATTTGGAAATGCTGTCAGAATCGTTTGAGTGGATATCTTGCTGCTGGAAACCTGAAGATTTCAGAAGAATGGATCATGAATCCATATTCCTACAATTTGGAGAAAATGTCAGATGATGAAGAGCTGAAGGAAGATCTTATTGATTTGCGGGCAAATCGAGCTCTTGAAATACAATTTGAAAGCAAGACTTCGGAGGAGTTTTGGTGTGCAGCACTGGATATGTTCCCAAGACTTGGTGGAAAAGCACTCTGTGTCCTCATTCCATTTGCAACAACATACTTGTGTGAATCTGGATTCAGTTCTGTTTTGTCAATCAAGACAAAATCTAGGAATCGCCTGAATCCACAGGCAGACCTGCGGATCGCAGTCAGCAAGAAAGTTCCACGTTTTGACAAAATCATGAATGAGAAGCAGGAGCAAAGAAGTCATTGAATTTTATGTTCACAATTGGGATTGATTTTACTGTTTACAATTTTTTCTAAATAAATTAGAATCTAATTGCTCAATTTATAATTGCATGTTATGCACTGAGTTAAAAGCTTTTTTTTTTAAAGTTCAATTTGTTCACCCGCAGTATTGTATGTGGTTAGATAGATAGATAGATAGATAGATAGATACTTTATTCATCCCCATGGGGAAATTCAACTTTTTTTTTCAATGTCCCATACACTTGTTGTAGCAAAACTAATTACATACAATACTTAACTCAGTAAAAAATATGATATGCATCTAAATCACTATCTCAAAAAGCATTAATAATAGCTTTTAAAAAGTTCTTAAGTTCTGGCGGTAGAATTGTAAAGCCTAATGGCATTGGGGAGTATTGACCTCTTCATCCTGTCTGAGGAGCATTGCATCGATAGTAACCTGTCGCTGAAGCTGCTTCTCTGTCTCTGGATGGTGCTATGTAGAGGATGTTCAGAGTTATCCATAATTGACCGTAGCCTACTCAGCGCCCTTCGCTCAGCTACCGATGTTAAACTCTCCAGTACTTTGCCCACGACAGAGCCCGCCTTCCTTACCAGCTTATTAAGACGTGAGGCATCCCTCTTCTTAATGCTTCCTCCCCAACACGCCACCACAAAGAAGAGGGCGTTCTCCACAACTGACCTATAGAACATGTTCAGCATCTCACTACAGACATTGAATGACGCCAACCTTCTTAGGAAGTACAGTCGACAATCAATTTGTGGTTCAAAAATTAGAAATTAGACTTCTTCATCTTCAAATGTGATATTACTTTTGTAGGGGGTGCAAACATGAATCAAACATTTCCTAGGGGTGTGGGGCATAGAAAAGGTTGGGAACCACTGGCCTACAGGCTTTCTCTATTTGTGAGCCAACCGTCCCTTCTTCTGTCTCTTCAATTCGGTTCCTACACTCCAGCCATTCTAGTTTAAACTCTCTCCATTAGCCTTAGCAAACCTCCCTGCCAGGATATTGGTCTCCTTCAGATTCAAGTGCAACCCATCCTTTTTGTACAGGTCACACCTGCCCCAAAAGAGGTCCCTATGATCCAGAAATCTGAATCCCTGCCCCCTTGTCCAATCCCTCAGCCACGCACTTATCCTCCACCTCACCCTATTCCTGTCACTGTCACTGTCACATGGCACAGGCGGTAATCCCGAGATTACTACCGTTGAGGTCCTGCTTCTCAGCTTCTTTCCTAACTCCCTGTAGTCTGTTTTCGGGACCTCCTCCCTTTTCCTGCCTATGTCGTTGGTACCAATATGTACCATGACCTCTGGCTGTTCACCTTTCCACCTCAGGATATCTTGGACACGATCAGAAACATCCCTGACTCTGGCACCTGGGAGGCAAACTTCCATCTGTGCTTCTTTCCTACCTCCACAGAGTCGCCTGTCTGTCCCCCAACAATAGAGTCCCCTATCACTGCTGCCATCCTCTTCCTTTCCCTGCCCTTCTGAACCACAGGTAGGTCATTCCCCCAACACTACTCAAACAGGAGTACTTAGTGTTAACGGGGACAGCCACAGGGGTACTATCTAGTATCTGACTCTTGCCCTTCCCTCTCCTAACTGTTACCTACTTATCTGTCTCCAGAGGCCTAAGTGTGACTACTTGCCTATAGCTCCTCTCTATCACCTCCTCACTTTCCCTGACCAGACAAAGGTAATCGAGCTGCATCTCCAGTACCCTAACCTGGTCCCTAAGGAGCTGCAACTTGACGCACCTGGCGCAGATGTGGCCATCCAGGAGGCTGGGAGTCTCCTGGACATCCCACATCAGAAACCCAGAACAGAACACCGGCCTCACAGACATACTTCCTGTTTCTATTCTGCACAAGTAACTTACCTCATCTCGACCAGTTATCGCTGAAAACCCTCCTACTCTGACTCTCTCTACTCTGTTGCCCATTCCTCTGGCGCCCACTCTATAAAGCTATCTTCTTGTTAAAGCCTTCCCGCCGGTTTAACTCGCTGACGTCCATGCGCTTGCGCAGTCGTGCCTCGATCTCAATTGGAGGAGTTCTGAACATTTTTAGTTATTTTATCATTGATTATTCCTCCAATCAGAAGATTAAAAGTGGTTTTTCATTTTGTGGCAGCTCAGGTAAATAAGCTGTCCTAAACCACTTGCAGAAAAGCCAAGCCACAGTTCGGGCTTCAGCAGATAAGTGGCTGGAACCTTTTGTTCTAGGGTGGTATCAAGCATTATGCATCTCCAGCAAATATGAGATTAGCTTCATCAACAACATTCCCACGAATGAAAGAGAATTCTGGAAATAATCAGTAGAGGAGGTAGCATCAATGGCGAGATGGAGTTAACAATTCAAGTGGCTAAATACCCTTTGTCAGATTTGGCGATAAGAGAAACCAGTTGCTATTAAGTTGCAAGGAGGGTGGTGGAGTCACAGATTTTGCCCGGCCAGCTGAGTGTTTCTGTTATCATTCCAGATTTCCAGTGTCTGCAGTTTTTATTTCATTTACCAGTATCAACAACCTAAAGTCCTAATTAACCAGAAACTCAACTGGACCAGCTACAGAAATATTGAGGCTACAAGACCAGGTCCTGGTCTAGGCCATCTGCAGTCTGTGACTCCTCAAAGGTTTTCCAATACCTGCAAGACACTGGCTAAAAGTATGGTAGAACACACTCTGGGGAAAAATAGATCTCCAAGTTAAGCAGCCTACTTCATCCAGGCCCTTTAGATTGTGATATATTCTATTAGTCCTCTATCGATTATGATTATTCCCTATAGTACCACTTCACCAGGGCTGCAATTAATACTATTTACAAGTCAGCGAGACTTGTCCGAAGAGCTCCATGATGTCCCAGCTGTACCGAGGGCAACAGATGTTTTGTATGACCACCAACACTAGTTGCAGTCCAAGAGGCCTGGCGCCAGGCAAATAACCTCCAGTAAAGTTGTTAATTCATTTTTCACAGGTTTCCATTATATGGCAGAATTAAGGACTGAAGCCTGAGAAATTTGCAGCCCCCGCTTCTGGCGTGATGGCCCGAGATTTACCAGCTGAAATGATGCATTTCATTTATCTATTAATTGACTTAAAGAAGGAGATTATTATATTACCTTTCATAATTATTTTGTAAAATGTTCCTGCTGTGTTGTGTTAAATAATCTCAGCTGCATAACAACTGGCCACTACGAATAATAAGACCATGAAACTATAAAAATAGGAGCAGATTTTGGCCATTCGGTTCATCGAGTCTGGAATAGTCTGCCACAGCTAACTACTAAGTTCTTTCACTTGGTACAAAATGTCTGGAGCCTAATGCTATCTCTAGAAATGTATAAAGTTAGAAGATAATTTTCAAGACAGGAATGGGAAATTGGTATTTGCATTATACATAACAAAAAAACAGTTTCTGTTTGAAGTCACTGACAAATGTCTTTTTAACTCAGTTAGCTCAGAATCAAATGATAAATAATGTGTGTACCTACCTGTAAAAACTAAGCTGATATCCTCTAATTCTTCTACTTGAACTTTAAAACTGAAAGATTCATTGTAGAATGGATCTATGGTGCCCTTCATGCAAGATGTTCTTTTTGTTTTTACAAGTTTCAATCCATGCACCAGCTGAACTTTAACAAATGGATCTATCAGAAGATTAAATGTAAAACAAGTTGAAAGCAGTCATAATGACTCTCATTATCAATAGAATTATCTCTACTTAACTTGTATTTTGCATACAGACTAGCATAAAATATGTTTGAAAATAAATGCCTTACTAGATTTTTACCTAACAATCACTATTAGGTATTAACAAAACTCTTCTTTACCTGATCTTTGGCTCATATCTGTCTGAAGGAGTTGTTTTGCTCTAATAATATCCACATTTAGTCTTCCTGCACTTGGCAAATAATTAAGAGAGATCAATAGTTCCCCTAGTTCAACTTCATTCTAGAAAAGAAAAGCACTCAATTAGAATACAGAAGATTTGTATCAAAGAATTTAATAAATGTACACTCACAATTAGGGAAAAAGACATGTTTCCTAGCATTTTTCCTGTTCAAAATATTACATAGCCAAGCAAGTTACAATACACAAAAGGAAATGGTGTAACCAATGAATGCACAATAAACACCCAGAAATAACTATTATGAAAGTTGATTTGGCATATAGTTTGGCTAGGGCATTGCAGGTAATCCTCCTGGACACCAGAAAATCTGCAGATGCTGGAAATCCACAGCAACACACACAAAATGCTGGAGGAACTCAGCAGGCCGGCTCACATTTATGTAAAAAGTGTAAACAATCGACATTCCAGGCAGAGATGCTTCATCAGTCCTGATGCAATCATTGTAGTAATATGCGAATGCAAAAATAACACGACCAGTATCCCAATGAAACCCTGAATAATAAATTCCCAAAACTTTGGGAACACCACTTTGGGAAACAGCCCGAATCGTTGACTGTTTACTCTTTTCCAAAAAGGCCGCCTGGTAATCGCATAGGTACTTGGCGATTAAAGTCTGATTCTGATTCTGATTCTGGTCTGCTGAGTTTCTCCAGCATTTTGTGTGTTTTGTTTAGGTAATTCTCCTACTCATCTTCAAAAGAAGAGATGTCGGACTCAGACAGTACCCAAAAGCATTTTAACACAACATGCAAAAGTTTGCATCCCCACATTTCCTCAGTACCTCAGCTCATATTTTTGTATGCTGAATCTTGAGGTAGACATAAACCCCTAATCTACCAAAAGGCACGAATTTTACCAAATCAATCACAGCTGATAACTAGATTATATACTTATGACTTGAAACAGCTGGAATATTTTTATTGTCAGTCAATTTCTATAATCACAAGGGAGAACTCATTGGAATTAGAACCACCTTTACAACATTCTGTGTGATAATATGAAGATAAAGATTCTCCCACTCCTATTAACCTGATAAGGGGACTTGGCCCAAAACATCAACTCTTTATTCCTTTTCATAGGTGCTGCCTGACCTGCTGAGATCCTCCAGAATTTTGTGCATGTTACTCTGGATTTCCAGCATCTGTGGAACCTCTTGTGTTTATAATTTTTGTACACATATTTATCTCTTGAAAATCTCAATGAGATCAACATAATGAATTTAGAATGCAACAAAGCAGCCAGGCTAGAAAACATCTAACATTTTTGAACGAGTTGAATTCCCTTTTAAAGTAATATTTTATACAAGGATATTTTAAGCATTTGACTATTTTGACCTGTTTTGAGTTCCGTCGATGAGGTTATTCTTCGTACTCACAATCTCACATAAATGACCTGCTGTTCATGAACAGACACCTTTCCGCAAGTACTGGTTGCCCTTGAAGCCACAGACCACATAACCATGCATTGGAATACATTATCCATCTCCTTTCACTGTTATTTAAAGAGCTGCATTCTAGAAGTGCAACGAGGATTTACTCTATCCCTTTATGTTGATGAAAATCCCATCTGCTGCAATTTGCTTTGTAATTAGAATATGGAAGACAATTGTATTAACACTGAATTTATTATTCATGATTTCACTGGGAGACTGGTGGTGGTGTTATTTTTCCTCAATGACAGTTTTCATATATTATTAGAATGATTGTCTTGAGCAACAAAACTTGTCTTGCACCTTTTATACAGCTATACAATCCTGGGACACTACAAGTAGCAACTGGCTCTCATGGTAAAGTCAGGTTAACAGATATTTAACCAAAAGGATTGAAGAAGCAGTCCAAAGAAGCAGTATTCTTAGGAAGGGAAGTCCAGATAGATAAAGTTGTGGTTATTCGTTGTGGAACCATTAAAACTGGATTGTTCAACAAATTGTACAGCACAGAAACAGCACTTTCAGCCCGTCATGACAATACAGGCCATCGAGTATCCATTGTTTCCTAGTCCCATTTCCCAGAATGTGTCCTATAGCCTCCTAGGCCATAGTATTTCAAATCCTGAAATAGCTTATTCCTAAGTGTTGAGAGAGTACCACCCTCCACTGACAGCAGTGTGTTCCAGATTTCAAAAACCCTTTTGGGTGAAAGATTTCTTCCTCAGTTCCCTTCGAAGTCATTCTTACCTTAAACTTGTGTCCTCCGGTTATAGGCACAATTACTAAGGGGAAAGGTTTCCTACTATCCCTTCTACTTACGCCCTTCATCAATTTGAATCAAGTTCCCTTTCAAGCTCCCCTACTCAAAGCAAAACAAACCCAGCCTCCCCAGTCTCTCCTCATAATGAAATATTGCATCGTAGGCAACATCCTGGTGAATCTCCTCTGCCCCGTTTCCAATGTCCTCCATCCTACATACTACGCGTGACTAAACTTGCACAGAGTACTTCTCCTGTGACCTAATAAATGATTGATAGCATCATACTATAATTTCTCTGGCTTTGCATTCTAACACAACCAATGAAGGCAAATATCCTATATACAGTATGCAATCTCTGCATTACAGGGTGTTGCTTTCCTAGAAAATGGTTCCTATCACAACTTTCCATAATGCAAAGCTGTTTTCATCTGTGCATGTGACAAGAAATGTGAGTTGAAAGAAAAATGTTTATTTACTTTTTTTGTATAAATTCAAAGAAAGAGAACTTTATGCTGTATCTCAAAAGTTTGAGTATGATTTGTGAATCCTATAAAAACAACTTTTCAACACCCAAAGCAATATAATGTGGGAATTGTCTGTATGTTGTTTTTGGCTACCTTATCTCACATGCTACTGCTTTTAGGTATCCTTAGAATGGTAATTGTTCCGAAGTATTTCTTAGTGATCGACCAATCATTATGCACATCCTAGTCTTAATAATCTTCCCAATGCACATTACCTCACAGTTTCCAATATTAAATTTCATCTGCCATTTCTCTGCACATCTAACCAAATCATCAATTTTGTTCTGTAAGAGGAGAGTACCCTCCTTTCTAACAAGAACACTATTGACTTTCATGTCATCTGCAACCGTATTAATCATACCTGACATTTACAATTGATTATAAATATATATAGCATGCACAAAAAACATGTTTAAGGACTTTGATAAGGAATGTTGGAAATAGAATGAAAGATTATAAGGAAAGAGGGAGGAATCAAGATAGTTTTATTTACACCATTTGGCTTATCTGGTCTATGCTGGTATTTATGTCCCACAGACACATTTCTCCCACTTCTATTTATCTATGTTCCACTTTAAATAGATCTATGATACAGCCTTAGATTTACAAAGAAGAAATAGTGTGGGATGAAAGTAACCAGTAGGCTACCCGAGGAAAGAATAATCACTTCCATATTTTCCTGTCTTGGATACTTTATAATATTACATTATTTATTTTTCAATATATTCCTAGAACCATGTTTAAGGAGCTGATTGTTGACTTCAGGAAGTGGAAGCCAGAGGTTCATGAGCCGGTCCTCATCAGAGGATCAGAAACGGAGAAGGTCAGCAGTTTAAAATTTTTCGGTGTTGTCATTTCAGAGGACATGTCCTGGGCCCAGCCTTAGGTGCAATTACAAAGAAAGCAAGGCAGCGCCTCTTCTTCCTTTGGACTTTGCCAAGATTTAGCATGACATTTAAAACTCTGGCAAACTTCTACAGGTGGAGAGTATACTGACTGGCTGCATCTGAGCCTGGGATGGAAACACCAATGCCACTGAATGGAAAATTGTACAAGAAGTAGTGGGCGTGGCTCAGTCCATCTCAGGTAGAATCCTCCCCACCACTGAGCACATCTACAAAGAGCTTTGTCGCAGGAAAGCAGCATCCATTATCAGGGACTCCCAGCATCCAGACCATGCTCAGGACTCAGGACTCCTTCCACCAGATTCAGGAACAGTTATTACCCCTCAACCATCAGGCTCTTGAACCAAAGGGTATAACTTCACTCAAATTCACTTGCCTCATAACTGAAATGTTTCCACAACCTATGGACTCACTTTCAAGGACTATTTCATTTCGTGTTCTTGATTGTTATTGCTTATTTATTTATTTATTTTTATTATTATTTCTTTCTTTTGTACTTGCACAGCCTGTTGTAGTTTATACATTGGTTAAACACCCACTTGGCACAGTCTTTCATTGACTCTATTATGGTTATTATTCCGTTATGGATTTATTGAATATGCCTGCAAGAGAATAATTCTTAGGGTTGTAAATGGTGAAATATATGTACTTTGCTAATAAATCCACTTTGAACTTTGAACTTTAGGATACATTTGACAATACTGCATTCAATGAAAACGCATTCACATTTTCAAACTATAATCTTAGTTCTTTATATTGAATTGCAAGTCTAATACTATAGCTTTGTGGGTATGTCCAGTTATAGCTAATTGGAAGGTCCAAAGTAATTTCTTGAGTATCATGTTCCTAGTAATGATTGTATTATTGTGCTCTTTTGTGTAATCAAAATATACCTGAAGACAGGTCACAAATTTTACCTATCAAAATAACAACTTTAATTCATCATAAAAGTACTGCTTTTTCACATTCATTAAACATGGCCTCACAAAACGAGTTAAGGAATGTTTCCACTCCTTAGAGGACATTTTTTGCAAACTGACCAGTCTGTTCAGCCAGTTTTCAGTGTGATGGGTTGCCAGGATTTGCCAGGATTTTGCCAGGATTTGCTTTTACACCAGACATTTGCAGACAAGTCCACTGAGATAATCTCTGATGAAGGGTTTCAGAGCTGTCTTATTTTCACCAGTGCTGCCTGAGCTGTTGATTGTTTCCAGCATCTTGTTGCATTTATTTCAAATTATCAGCATCTACACTCAGGGTCCACTTTAGTAGGTACCTCCTGTATCCAGTAAAGTGGTCACTGAGTGCATGTTCATGGTTTTCGGCTGCTGTTGCCCATTCACTTCAAGGCTTGAAGTGCTCTGCATTCAGAGATACTCCTCTGCACTCCATTGTTGTAATGCATGGTTATTTGAGATACAGTTAGCTTCCTGTCAGCTTGAACCATTCTGGCCATTCTCCCCTGAGCTCTCTCATTAACAAGGTATTTTCATCCACAGAACTGCCACTCACTGGATTTTTTTTTTTTTTGCTTTCCGCACCATTCTCTGAAAACTCTTGATATATTGTGTGTAAAAATCCCAGAAGATCACAGTTTCTGAGATACTCAAACCTCGTACCTGGAACCAACAATCATTCCATGGTCAGTATCACTTCAATCACATTCTTTCCCCATGCTGAAGTTTGGCCTGAACAAAAACTGAACATTTTGACCATACATTGAGTTGCTTCCATAAGATTGGCTGATTAGATATTTGCATTAACAAGCAGATGTACCTAAAAAGTAGCCACTGAGTGCACATTTTTTTCGCTTATCAAAAACATAGAAATGGCCCTGATGCAGAATGATACAAAAGGCATTTATGTAGAAATCTAAAACATAGAAAATAAATCATATGTTACCTGAGAGCTTGGAATTAGTGCTTTCCACCAATGTCCACCTTTCACAAGGTCCACTTCATTTAATGGCATTGTAATTTTTCCAATGACACAATGACGTGAAAACTTATCAAAGTCCACAACCGTTAAAAGGAGAGTCCTCCTCTGAGCTTCTAAAAATGGGATTTCAAATGTATATCGCTCCTCAAAAACTGGGTTCTGTGTTTTGCGTTTAACACCTGTTTGTCTTGAATTCTTTTGATCTGGTAAGAGGCACATCTTAACATAAGGATTTGAATGAGCCATATCTTGTTTTGAACCATCATATGAGATCGGGGGAGGGAGATCTCTGGCTTCAATCACTCTCACTATCAAGTGGTTGTGTAGGAGATCATACTGAGTACTGAAATGAAGCATGCCAAGCTGATATTTGGAGAGAATTTCTTCATCAGTCAAAGAGTCTACATCATCGCTGCTTGAATCAACAGAGTAGAGCCTAGGCTCAAATTTTTGAAAATAGTCCTCCGACATGGGCTTTCGGAAAACCTTCGGCTGCACTATTTCCTTCTTGGATCCTATTGCCCAAAACTCAATAGGCTTGATATCAACCAGAGGGGAGCTTGGTCGCCTAATGGACTCGAGATCTGCAAAATTGGAAATCCAAACAAGCAAAACAAATAGTGTGAGAGGGAAGCAAACCATTAGAACTAAGAAAACATTCAAATTCCTGGGATTTACATTGTCCCAGAATGGGCTGAAGAGTGAATCATTATAATGAATCGTTTGATTTTAGCACACAAGTGTGGCACTTGCAGAACACCATAAATTCTTCAGACATTGTTTTTTGGCGTAATTTTACAGAATATAACCTATTTGACCATGACCATTGTGGAAACTTTTATGCCACTTCATTATTACCCCTTATTGAAAGCACCAAGAAGGTATGCATTCTCTTCCATTATAATAAGCAATAATAGGGATCCATCACGGCTTGCTATGGCAACTATTCTGCATATAACCGCAAGAAACTGCAGAGAGTTGCGGATACAGCTCAGGATATCACAGAAACCAGCCTTTCTTCTATGGACTCTGTCATTACTTCTCACTGCCTCAGTAACATAGCCAGCATTATCAAGGACCTCATCCACCCAGAACATGCTCTCTTCTCCTCTCTTCCATCAAGCAGAAGATCTAAAAGCCTGAAAGTGTGTACCATCAGGCTCAAAGTTTCTACGTCACTGTCAAAGACTACTAAATGGTTTGCTAAGTATGACTTTCTGACCTCACAATCTACCTTATTATGATCTTGTTTACCTGCATTGCGCTTTCTCTGTAAATGTTACATTTAATTCTGCAATCTGTTACTTATTTTTTACCTTGTTCTACCTTAATGCACTGTGTAATGATTTGATCTGTATGAACAACATACAAGACAGGCTTTTTTACTATATCTTGATACATGTGATAATAATAAGCCAACTCCAATTTCAAATCCAATTTATTAAAACCATTCTTGGAGAGAAAGCTGGAAATTTTGGTGCAAAGCAACAGTATGGATTAGAAAGTATACGAAGACTCTGGTAATATACAGAAGGTCCACCATTCAATACACTAAAAATTAGGGCTGAGATAACTGAAAGTTCCATCAGCAGAGTATAATTAGAGGAAGGAAAGACACACAGAAGGATAAAATCAGTTGATGGGTTTGCAAAATCTCACTGGTGCAGAGCTACAATGTCTCCAGATGGGGAAGAAGAATTTAAAATTGTTTGAGGAAGTGAAGCAGGTGAGTGGCAGGGCGTAGAGTTGATGGTTGAAGGATTATCTGTGTGATTAGCAAATGAAGAGCTTGGACCACGTACATAGGCAGCACTAAAATGGGAACATTGTTATGGTTCTATCTTATAAAGTTTTGTGCAGTTTGGTGACCAGGAGGTTGGGAAAGAAAGGGGGAAATCGAGCCTAGCTGTGACAAAGTTATCAAAAAGGGTTTTCTGAGAAATAGAGTTTTGAGAAATAGAGAATGTCAAACACTGAGTAAGCAATGTTAACTGAACAGGAAGTTAGCCTCATTGAGTTATAATATGCAAGATATGGAACTCAGCTCTGAAGCATACGGATGCATACACCTGGTTTATTATGATTAAAGTAGCGAACGAGGGTTTCAGACATGATTAAAATGATCTCAAATCTTGGGCATTTACAAGAAGCAATAGCTTCAGTATTCTTAACTTTGAAGCATTGGGAAGTTTGATGCAACTCTTAAAAATGTGATCTGAACTCAGTGAGAAGGGAGAAGAAAGGGATATGATATATTATCTCCAATATAAAGACAGAATTCTTTCCAGTGATTAATATTCAGGGGCTTGAAAATCTGTATCTGGATGAAACATGAAGTTTTGAATGGGATAACATAACTTATACAAGCATGCAAACATACAAAGTGGAAGCAAGAGGAGGGATTCAGTCCCCTGATAACATCATTAAATAACATAATAGCTGATCTTATTGTAACCTAATTGCTGCCTACATCAGTAACCCCTAATAATCTTTGGAACTGTAATAACATAAGACTGTAAGTAAGATATAAAAGCAAAATTAGGGCATTCAGCCCATTCAGCCTATTCTACCATTCATTACATGGCTGATTTATTTTGTTTCTCAACCCCATTCTCCTGTGTTCTGCCCATAAGCTAGACTGGACTGCCAACACAGATGCCTTGTGCAGGAAGGCACAGAGTCGACTGTACTTCCTTAGAAGGTTGGCGTCATTCAATGTCTGTAGTGAGATGCTGAAGATGTTCTATAGGTCAGTTGTGGAGAGCGCCCTCTTCTTTGTGGTGGCGTGTTGGGGAGGAAGCATTAAGAAGAGGGACGCCTCACGTCTTAATAAGCTGGTAAGGAAGGCGGGCTCTGTCGTGGGCAAAGTACTGGAGAGTTTAACATCGGTAGCTGAGCGAAGGGCGCTGAGTAGGCTACGGTCAATTATGGAAAACTCTGAACATCCTCTACATAGCACCATCCAGAGACAGAGAAGCAGTTTCAGCGACAGGTTACTATCGATGCAATGCTCCTCAGACAGGATGAAGAGGTCAATACTCCCCAATGCCATTAGGCTTTACAATTCTACCACCAGGACTTAAGAACTTTTTAAAAGCTATTATTAATGCTTTTTGAGATAGTGATTTAGATGCATATCATATTTTTTACTGAGTTAAGTATTGTATGTAATTAGTTTTGCTACAACAAGTGTATGGGACATTGGAAAAAAAGTTGAATTTCCCCATGGGGATGAATAAAGTATCTATCTATCTATCTATCTCTATCTACTCAAGAATCTATCAATCTCCGCTTTAAATATACCCACTGACTTGACCTCTACAGCCTTCTGTGGCCATGTATTTCAGATTCACTCTCTCTCTGTTCTAAAGGGATATCCTTCTATTTTGAGGCTGTGCACTTTAAGTCCTAGACTCTCCCACTTTTGGGAACATTTTCTCCACCTCCACAACAATCCATTTACATAACATGATTTTACACAAGAAGACGGTGGGCACAATTGCATTGATCATAGTAACCGTCACCATCCAAACCTTACATTCTTTAAATCACTGACCTCAAATTCTTTCTTATGCAATGCAATAATAACAGGAAGAAGATGAGATCAAGTAGCTGTATATTATGGGATATTTCTGAGGCCTTACCTCTCTGTAGGGCATTGTCCTGAACTGCATTGCAAATCATCATGCATCTTCTTCCTTGAATCTTCAGCGGTACAACAAGACCAAGTGATAACATTTAGCCTGACACAAAACAATAACTGATTCCACCTGCTTCCAAAATGACCACAGGTCCTACGCTGGAATTGTTTACTACGTGAGTTTGGCAGAGGTCACAGCAAGATTCAGGAAGTAAAGGCAGGAAGAAGGGAAAAAGAAAATTTGTCCACTTCGCAAAACCATGAATGTCAATTTTATAGACAAGGCACTGCCATCCTCCAAGTTTGGCCTACAGATAGGAATCAGTGAGGGAGCACTCAGCACTTCCAGCCACATCAAGGCATTACATTGCAATGTTTCTGTCTTCAATTGCAATGCACAGTAGCTTGCAGCACATGTAACACTGTAATTACAAATTCTTATCTTTACTCTAGGCTAACTGCACACCACACAAGTCTCAGAGGTTATGATGCCATCTGCTTTTCTTACTGCTTTTAATCATTTCGTTTTCAAATTGCCCATCCTGTTAATCTGTGTTATCTACTATTTTATACAAATATTCTCATTACTTTTATCCTTTGTCTGTTTGCTTTAAGATACTTATTACTTTCTCTCTAGGAATTTTGAATGGTGTTACTCAATACCTAGTGACTTAAACAATTTTCTATACAATCACATATTTATTATTCCCAATGCATTCATAGAAAGTCAAAACGAAAAATTAGGAAACAAAAAACTGCAAACATCACAGAACCGTGCAGATGTCACTAAAACATGAATAACAATATGTTACATAATTCCTTAATCAGAACTATACATTATATTTCAGCCTTCACCTTCTGCTCTTTGGGATAATGTGGCAACTATTAATCTTGACTGCATCTAAAATATTACATATGAAAGCAATTAATTCAGAGTACAGGGTTGATTGGCTAGATTAGTGTTCCCCTTATTGTATGAGATCAAAAGAGTGATCTAATGGAAATAATTAAGATGATTAAACAGTTTCCCAATATAGATGAAAAGAATCTATCTGTTGGTAGGGGAATTTAGGACAGAGAGGCATAAAATTAGAGCTTAGCTGTTGTGACATGATGTCAGGCACATCTGAACAAAAGAAGTAGAAAACTTTAACTCTCTTCTAAAAGGACAGCTGAGGTCAATTAAGAATTCCATAACAAAGTTCAATAAAGTTTACTAAGTGAGAGTATTAAATCAAAGGTCTCACCAACCCTAGACACACTCTTTTTCCCTCTCTCCCACTGGGCAGAAGATGCAGAAGTTTGAACGCTCATACCACCATGCTCAAGGACTGCTTCTATCCCACTGTTCAAAAGGCCTCTTGTACAATAAGATGGGCTCTTAGTCTCACAAGCTACCTTGTTATGAGCTTGCACTTTGTCGTTTTCTGGCACTGTGCTATTTTGGTGGATTTTACACTGTATTCTACATTGTTATTGTTCTACCTAATTCTAACTCAATGCATTGTGTAACGATTTGATCCCTATAAACAGTATGCAAGTTAAGCTTATCATTGTTGACTAGGCACATGTGACAATAATAAACCCGTACTGATACCAATTATTAAGAAATATGGACCCAAGAGGATAAAAAATTTTCATTTTTGTAACAATTATGATGGAAGTGAATGGCAGGTTAAGGAGGCTGACTGATTATCTCTTACTCTGTTGAATAAAGCATGTAAACTGTTATGTACATAATATTCCTCAGCCTTACTTGAAATCCGTCTTGTGAGGCTGTATGTGGATCGTGATGTGGCCGAGGAACTCTTTCTGTCGGGTGAGATCCCTTGAGGCGTTGGTGGAGGATCACCTTTGGTGTTCTCGACATCTGTTTCTCGATCATTGCTACGGTTATTTATTCTGTTTCATTAAAAAGGCACAATTTTAGGTTCCTGATCATTTCAGCTTTTCTGAACAATGCTACAAAACACCTCTTCTTAACATTTTCTCTCATATTTATTTCGTTTGAAAACACTTTCTTTGTCTCAGACTCATGCTGACCCAATGCAACATTGTTATAATCACGGCAAATGATTCACAAAGATACTGAAACATACAGTGTAAAAGTCTTAGGCACATGTAAAAACATTCTGTAAAGTGAAGATGCTGTTAAAAAAAATGAAATGAAATAAATATCAAAAAAATTTATAAAGAGCAATAAACAGTAAAAAGCTAACTCAAATCAATATTTGCTGTGACCACCCTTTGCTTTAAAAACTGCAACAACTCTCTTAGGTACACTGTACTGTAATGCAGTTTTATAAGAAAATCAGCTGGCTGGTTGCTCCAAGCATCTTGGAGAATTTGCCACAGTTCTGCAGACTTTGGCCATCTCACTTGCTTCTGTCTCTCTAGGTAGTCCCAGACAGTCTTGACGGTGTTGAGATCAGGGCTCCGAGAAGGACATACCATCTGCTGCAGAACTCCTGCTTCTACTTTTTACTGAAGATACTTCCTTATGACCTTGGCCATGTTATTAGGGTCATTGTCTTGCTGCAGAATGAAGTTAGGACTGAATGGATGCTGCCCTGATGGATGAGAATCTGCTTGTACATCTCAGCATTGAGGATGCCATTCATTCTGACCAGATTACCAACTCAGTTTGCAGAAATGCAGCCCCAAGCCTGCAGGGAACCTACACTGTGCTTCACTGTTAGCTGCGGACACTCATCCATGTAGCGCTCTCCACCTCTTCTATGGACAAGTTGCCTCCTGTTTGAGGGAAAGCTTCAAATATTGACTTGTCAGTACAGAGCATTTGTTCGGCACCTCAGTCCTTGCATTTTTTGTGTGTGGATGAGTCTCTTGGCTTTGTTTCCACTTTAGAGAAATGGATTTTTGGCAGCAACTCTTCCATGAAGACTATTCTGACAAGACTTCTCTAGACTGTAGAGGGCATACTTGTGTTCCAGTGGTTTCTGTGAGTTCACAGATGATTGCAGTGCTGGACGACTTCTGTTTTAGAAGGGATAACAGTTTGATGTATCTCTGGCCTGCTGCACTAACTTTCCAAGGCTAACCTCTGCATTTCTGTTCCTTAACTTTGCCCATTTCTTAGTGCTTCTTCAGAAGAGCTTGGAAAGCACATCTTGAAACTCCACTAGAAATTTCTGCTTGTGAGAGGCCTTGTTGATGCAGAATGGCCATCTTGTGTCTTGTTGCAGTGCTCTCTCTTGCCATGGTGTAAAAATTGATGATTTGAAAGTTAAACTGCCACATCTGCCAGATCCTCACCTTTTAGTTTGGTTGTTCTTCGCCAGTTTAACTCCTTCTTCACCCATTTCTGTTTCAAGTAATCAGGTTAGTTCATTCAACTCATTATGTCATTGATCATTAACATGCTTGGTGTTATATTTGTTTAATCATGCACTGGACTACAAAGTAATCAAGCTTTCATTTGAACAGTAATGGTATTACTTAATATGTTACTTTCTTGAATGAAATACAAAAAAATCTCTGCGATATTTAATTTTTTTGGGAAAATGAAAGTTTGGAACTCTAAAATTTTCTCTTTTCTACTGACACACTAATGCAGAAGACAAAAAAGCATCTAAAACAAAATTTATATAAAAAATCTAGGGTGCCTAAGACTTTGCACAGTATGATAACTCTGTGTGGTCTTATTCTGATTTCCCTGAATATACAAAACTGTGACCTTCTTTAAACAATATACAGTAAAACTTTGGTAGTGCTCAATGAGCATATTTTCCTGATTCTTGGATGTTACTCTTATTAACTTCTAGATTTACTTTTATTCTATTTATTCCACAGTAATATAACATTTTCCCAGGAACCCAGTGAGTTTAAAAGGAGTGAGCAATATGCAAGCATTCCAACCATGGCTCCAGCTGCAAACCTGTCCATGTTCCTAAGCCCTGGTGTTCCAGAACCCCAACTATACTTCAGCACACAACAGTCCAATGGTGTTGCTTCCTGCCTTGATTGCACACCAAAACCAGACCTTATCCATACCCAGCCTGCTCACACTCCAGACTTAATGAATGAGCAAGATACTGAACTATCAGGATCTCTGAACAATTGAGTACCAGAATATTGACATTCAAATTTCTCCCTTTTCACTTTAAACCTGTGACTTCTAATTCTAGACTCCCCTGCCCTGCAAAAAGAAAAACTCTGACTATCTGTCCTATATATGCCCATCAGATTTTATAAACCTACATATGGTCACTCCTTCAGCTTCTTCACTCTGGTGAGAAGAAACTCCACCCTTCGAATTTTTCCTTATAACTTCAGCACTCAAGTTCAGGCAACATCCTGGTAAATATCTTTAGGCTTCTATACTCTTTCCACTGCTACTGCATCCTTCCTGTGGACAAAAGCAATTTAACTGATGTCTTGTACAACTACAACATAAATCTCAGTTCTTACAATGAATACTCCAGCAAATATACTAAATTTTTTTTAATGCACTACCCATCCACCTGTGCTTTCGCTTTCAGTGAGTATTGTCTTGTTCCCCAAGGACACTCTGCACATCAGCACACCCGAGATCCTCACATGTCCACCCAAAAGTTGACTTCCTGAAGTATATCACTCCATACTCGTCTGGATTCAATGAAATATTTCTTAAAGTTTGATATTAAATTCCACCTACAGCTCCATACAGCTTTCTGGCTGATCTATATCTTTGGCCAAGTTTCACTATCTATTGACTCCACCAATGTTCATGTTTATTGCAAACCTAGTAATCAGACTACATAAAAATAATGTATATTTAACAAACAACAAATATCACAGCACCATCCTGGGCACTAACCTCCCCACCTTCGAGGCTACCTTCAAAAGGAAGTACTTCAAGCAGGAGATACTGTGATACACAAACACAATAACAACTGCAGATGCTGAAAACTGTCCCTAAGAAGGGTCTCTGCCTGAAACGTCGAGAGTTTACTCTTTTCCATAGATTCTGCCTGGCCTGCTGAGTTCCTTCAGCATTTTGTGTGTGTTACTGTGATATACTACTTGTTACAGACTTCCAGACAGAAAAACACCCATAGCTAATGTACATGCAAATATTTGTGCAAGAGACCAAGGAATCACTTCTGTAATTTCCCTTTCCATTCTTCTATTACAATCTGATATTCAGAGACCTTAAAACCATTTAAAATTGTTTGAAGTACAGCCATTTCTATTGCTAAAGTTATTAAAATATTTCAAATATTAAAGGAAACATTTGAAGAAAATTTTAAAACAGTAAAAATAATAAAATAATTTTAAAGATGTTAACTTCCTGCCAATTTTCCATTTATTCCACAAAACTGAGAATTTCTATTCAAGTGGATCAGGATCCTGGTCTTAATACAGGAGAGGTAGATTCCCCAACATAATGTCAGGGAACCCCATCACATCTGAGCTCTGCCATGGGACTTCATATGGAGTCCTGAGACAGAAGAGAATGATGGACTTTAGCTCTCTGCAAGTGGCTGAATACTTCTGAACTGCTGGCCACAGCAGCTTGATTCAGTCAATTATCGCGGAATAATTCTCCTCTTCTTTCAAACTGCTTCTCAGTCTTCTTACTATACCTGTCTGAGAAAAGAAATGGGGGGGGGGGGTTGACGTAAGAGTTCTATCAGAATGGCACCATCTCATTAAAATACCAGAGCTGTCCAAGAGCTTTATGTGCTTCCAACTTTCTGAGTTAAAGGCAGGAATAACTGAGAGTAGGCCACACCTAATACTGGGAGACTCTTACTTCCAATTGTTGTATGAAAAATTATACACACATAAGCATATTTTTTGTATGGCGTTATAATGTTGATGCGTCATTTTTACATCACCTTTGTATTTGGATATCATAAATTTGAGATAGATCTGATAGATTTTAAAATTTGCTTCTGCATTCCACACTGAAATAAAATAACTCCAGCTAATTTTGATTCTCTCTCCTGCCAAAGCGCTTCCTTCTTATAAAGTCTCATCATTTATAATGTTATCACCTTGGCATCTATGGTACCACAATCATTCACGATCGCTTCAGGTAACGAATCTTCAGATACTATATCGTGAATTGTGGTGTTTTATCATTACACCCCGCGGCCATAGTGAACGCACGGTTTTGTCAGCCAAACGCATTTCCCCGCCATGGTTTTACGGGCTCGGCGCGACATCATGACATAGGCACCATGGCAGACATCTAGAAGCGGAGAACTGACAACATCACAATAACCCCTCGCATCCAATGTAATTTTGCCACCGTACAAGTTCTAGCGCGGCCACTTGTTGAACAATCCAAGCTTCAGCGCTCAAAGATGCGTACAATTTTTTTTTTAAAAAAACAGACTTACAGCCACGGCGGAGTCTGTGCGGGGAACGGTCCCAAAATTTCCACTTCGTCCTCACTGGACTGACAGCAGCTGCAGTCATAGCACTTTTGACAACACTTCCTGCAAGTCCATCTGCACAGAATAAAATCTGATATTCTGGTCAAAAACCCCTGTTTAACGAAGAGAACGAAATGGAATTAGTACGCGTTGTTCCGCGTGCGGCTGGCCCTAATGCCTGTCTCCCTTTGCCGTGGGCTTTTCAGTCGGTGATGCGAAGGGACATCTGTTGTTAATCTTCGACCATTACCC
The DNA here is from genome assembly GCF_048418815.1 of Hemitrygon akajei. Lineage (NCBI taxonomy): Eukaryota > Metazoa > Chordata > Chondrichthyes > Myliobatiformes > Dasyatidae > Hemitrygon > Hemitrygon akajei. The sequence continues at coordinate 30,096,350 of NC_133134.1, forward strand.
GTTTTCTGCGGGATTTTGATCGTTATTCGCCATCGCGGTTGCCGACAGGAGCAATTCAAGCATCAATCGCACTTGCAAAAGAAAGTGTGTGGGGTGGGGGAGGGGTGGAGAGGAAGGGGTTCCCCGATGTTTGTGTAAACCAATTGCTTTCAGAATTCAATAAATAAGGAACTGTTGGATCTGATCTGAGCAGCTGTTACTAAAAGTGCGGTATTGTGTCATGTTCAGAGAGTAAAAGACTCACCTGGCTTATAGGTTCCAACTGTCCTTTTAGAGATCCGTGTCAAGAGGGGAAGGAGGAAAGAAAATTAAATCAGTTTAGCGTTCTAAATGCAGACAGTTTCCCAGCTATATAGTAAAAATATGCCATTTGACATTTGTTATATCTGGTGCTAGTACTGACGGGGCAAAACTGCTAGGTGTCAATGATCTTTCGACCACAGATGTAGCCGTGGGCTTTAGGGCTGGTATATTTCCTTCCCAATTAGCTGTGGTTGTCACCATGGAAACTGCGGCCAGCACTCTGACGCATCGCCCGATCGGTACCTCTGTTAAAAAAGATATTGAAGGTGCAAACCGAGAGAATTGTGTCATTTTTCAAAGCATTTCTGTGCAGACAGCAACTGTTGCTTTCGCGGAAAGAAAGGCGTTTTAACAAAATGAGCGCGATGCATTCAAAACTAGGATGTTAAAATAAATTTGTTGCGGAATATGTCAGTTTTCAATGAGACACCTCAGGGAAGCCAAAGGGGCACCGAAAACAATAACAATTAGCTGACAATTATACAAAAAGACAATTTGCAGTGTGAATTCATTACCTGAACATGTTTATTATAAGCACTTTTATGTTGCTTTGATAAAGGAGAACAAACATTTCTGGTTGTTATGCCACCCTTCCATTCAAATCCCCCAGTACATTTTAAAACGGTTCCTCCTGCTCTGCAAATTTACCTTTAGGTGTTTCCAACCCTACCTGTATATACGCCATCTTCGCTCAGTGTCTCACTACTTCATGCCTCGTCCTGCGCATGGCGTCTCCCCTCTCTGCTCTCAAACAGACGTGACTTGTATGAGTGATAGTACTGGCCATTCCGATTTTACTTTTAGATTCTTCGACAAGCCGCCACCGCCGCCACCTCTCCCTCTTCACCCAGTTAAACCACCTTGAGTTGCAATCCCTTTGCGCAGTCGACCCGCACTTCCCCGCCCCGTAAATTCCCACCCACAGTAACCGCTCCTCTTGTTTACACGGGCAGTGCAAAAGTAGAAATGCCGCACTTTCAGACCTGTCGTTTTCCCCGCCGGCATCTGTCGTTCAGTGAGACACAGAAGGGGAAGGAATCCCCGGGCGTCGTCACTCCAACAGCGCACCAGCCGCGGACAACTGGTTCCAACTGGCGCAACCGTGTGTCCGCATCCTCCACTGTCCAAGTCAAGCCATGAAGGTAGAGGAAGAACTAACTCTTGTGCGGGGAAGCGACACTGTTATGTTTGCCGCGCCAACAAGCTTCCATAGTGTATACGTCGAGCTCTGCAAAGTGTGCCCGGCTTCGCGCTGATTGAATGTGTTACATGGCACAATTAAAAATCACATCGTTTAGATTGGGATTCCCATCGGCTCTTAAGATGGACGGTCAGAAAGTAGAGACGGGCAACGATAAGAACGTGGCACTATTATAGAAGTCTCAGCTTCCAATATCTGTTTATATCAGTAGTCATACTGAGTTCTAGTATAAAACTAGAACGAAGCTGCCTCCCCATCTCTCACACCCAATTATATATTCCCGGCCAAAATTAATGTCCACAGTGAATTCGCCTGGTCTGTGCTGCCGCAAGCGCATAAGAAGGGTTTAAATGACAACATTTACATGTTCCTCATGAGTTTTTAGATAAATAATCGTGAAACAAAGTGCCAGGGTGGGATGCGAGTGACGGGGTTACCCATTCGTTGGGTCTCACAGATCCAACAGTTGGAAGCAGACGAAATCCAAAATCTCGAGCACTAACAAAAAAAACTTTCACGACTGTCGAGGTGAGTCAGGACAGGCATTCTCCGTGCTTTGAAACGGTATAAAGTTCAAAACTTGCAGAACCCACTGAAACGTGCAAAAATCACAACCTGGCGCAGCGGGACGCGAAAAAAAAAGGTTTACTGTGAGTGCTGGAGGGTTGCGGTGTATTTATGATTATACCTGTTTACCTGGGAGGCGGCTGGTACTTCCTGAAATGCAAATTGATTTACGAAATAGTTTAAAAGGTGCGATTTGGAAATACTGAGCAATTTGGTTTAAACCCCGATGTTATAATGTTTCTGTTAAAGAAGTCACGCACAATGTGGATGGAATGCTGCGACAGGTTTGTTTAGCAGTGATTGGCTCGGCGTCTACGGCCGTAAACACAGGTCTAAACGCCTAGAAATTCCACTAGGAAATACCAACAAACGTGAATGCAAATCTCATTGGTGCCGCTGTTTTGAATATTTTACCAGCTTAACCTGTGATTTAACATCAGAATCAGGTTTAATATCACTGGCAAATGTCGTGAAATTTGTTATTTTGCGGCAGCAGTACGCTGCAATTCAAAAAAAAAATTAAAAAAATTGTAAATTACAGTAAGTATATATATATATAAAGAAATTAAGTTAATTAAGTGCAAAAAGAGAGGGGAAATAGTGAGGCAGTGATCACGGGTTCATTGTCCTCTCAGAAATCTGATGGCGGAGGGGGGAAGAAGCTGTTCCTGAAATGTTGAGTGTTTGTCTCCAGGCTCCTGTACCTCCTCCTCGATGGTAGCAATGAGGAGAGGGCGTGTCCTAGGTGAAAGGGGTCATTAATGACGGACGCCGTCTTTTTGAGGCATCTCCTTTTTAAGATGCCCTCGATGCTGGGGAGGCTAATTCTGTGATGGCGTTGGCCGAATTTGCAAGTCTCTGCAGCTTTTCCCGATCCTGTGCAATCGTCCCTCCAAGCTGGATGCTGATGCTATCCGTTAGGACGCTCTCCACGGCACATCTGTAGAAATTTGCGCGTCACTTTGAAGACATATCAAGTCTCCTCAGACTCCTAATGAAATATAGCTGCTGTCCTTACTTATTTGAATTTATATCAAGATCTTGGGCCCATGCTAGATCCTTAGAAATGTTGACACCCAGGAACTTGAAACTGCTCACCCTTTCCACTTCTGATCCCTCGCTGAGGAGTGGTGTGTCCCCCGTCCCCCCCCCCCCCCCACTTACCCTTCCAGAAGTCCACAATCAGATGGAGTTACTGACGTTCAGTGCAAAGCCGTTGCTGCAACGCCACCCAACCAGCGGATCTGGTCTTGCTTTTGTACGTCCCCTGGTCACCATCAGAAATTCTGCCAACAATAGTTGTGCCGTCGGCATTTCACCTGCGGCTGGCCACATAATCGTGAGTGTACAGGGAGTGGAGTAGCGGGCTAAGCACCCGTAGTTAAGATAGGTCAGTGTTGATTGTCAGCGTGGAGGAGATGTTATTTCCAATTCGCACAGACTATGGTCTTCCGATGAGGGAGTCAAGGATCCAGTTGCAAAGGGAGGCACTAAGGCCCAGGTTTGGGAACTTCTTGATTAGAACTGAGGGTATGATTGTGTTGAACGCTGAGAGGTAACCGAGAGAACCTATAAGAGGAACTATGGTAGCAATAATAATTAGAAATGCCACAGCAAGGCAGGCGATGGAAGTTAATTTATTTGTACTGCTACACAGTGTCAAGTCATCACACAAAACCCATCATGTAAGACCCAGTATCAGTTTATCATTGACAATTTAACAGTATTTGAAATATGTACTGATCGGAAACGGCACTTTTTTTGTTTATGGAGGGGTTGCAATTTTTAAGCTGAAATTTTCCAATTGAAATTGTAAAGTGTTATTTAATTGGGACGATAATCTAATAATCGTGTTACTCTTTTATAGAGGAGCAGGCAATAATATAGCGTTACTTAAAATGAAGTTTTCGAAAGCCTCGAAAAAAAATCAGCATTATTTCACACAGAATAAACAATAAATAATTCTCTTATCAGTGTTCATGGGCACGTTCTTGGATGATTATTCGAGATACTGTTATGTCAAAGCATCATAAGGTTTAGAGCGGAGCGATAGCAAATTTGTAACAAACCGAGAGGAACTGTGGTACAGTGACCCCAACCGCACGAAACAAGCTAATGCATCAGGGGCTTGTCCAGCAAAATGTCAACAGTAACACTTCGCACACAATGCCATCAGAGCTGCATTCTGACTGCAAGTGCAAGGCGTGCAGGCATTCCCCATTCCAGCCAGCTTCGCCACATGCTATTGACGTGTTTTGCCGAAATAAGTCTCCAAAAGTTACACAGGAGTCGACGCTATGAAGATTTTAAAAAAAACACTGAGGTTAGGGTTAGGGTGTTAATGTTAAGTTTTGAATAGGGAATATTTGGCTTTTTGGCTGATTATTTTCAAGAACGAATTATGAACGCAAACATTCAAAACCTTCTGAGGCTCTTGGAAGCTATAGATAATATTTGCACGCAGCAGTCCTTTATTGTGGGTCAGCTAAGTTTGATTTCGAAGTTAATTGTTTTTAGGTTTTAGTTCCTTTACTAAAAAGAAACAAGCAAAGTTAACCCCCCCCCCCCCCACTACTCCCCGGAATGTTCCCATGGTTGTTTCTTTAATACACCAGATTACAGGTTCCCAAAGACTTCATGGCTTAAACAAAATGTGCTTTCGTTTGATAAGTAAATAAATATAAACTGAAATCAAATAACCGCTGTATCTAAACAATCTGCAAAATATAAATGGACTGAAAAGTTGTTATCCTTTGGAACAAACTATTATTAGATGTATCAGGAAAGGAGACTTAGTAAGTTCTGTATCTGGAAACTGGAAAGAAAACTTTGAAGTCAGCAGAATCTACAGTAAGTACTGTATGTTATGTTTAGTAGCTCCAAAACATAAACTGTCTAACTTCGTTTTTACTTCAAGCCAGGCGCGCACATATGACGCGCTGGCGGAATGACGTATGCCTCACGTACCTTTACATACAGCCGGTAATGAATGATTTAAACACGATTGTTTAATGATATTCAAATATTACTGAAATATTAAATACACACCTCCCTGCTTAGCTATAAAGTCCAGCTCACTATAAAATGCATTTCAAATACATACATACACGGTACACCATAAAATACAACTACTATCTCTACACCATAGTAAATGTTAAATTGCTCCATTCCGGCCGAAAGATTTAATCGCTGTGGAGGCTTTCTTACTCTTGTGGGATAAGGTCTTTCAGGACGCGGGGAGGGGGGAACTCTGCTTGGCAGGTGAGACTTGCAACTGAAACGATCTCAGGTTCTAGGACCTCCTCTGTGGTTGTAGGAGTTGACTTTGGGACTACAGGAAGTGGTTCTGACAGCTCTGCACACTTCCCTTTTCTTACAATTGACTGTACATTCCTCAACTGATTGACGTGTCATCTCGAGATGGCACCAGATGCAATTTCCATTGTGTAGGAGAATGGTCCAGTTCTGACCTTAATCTTTCCAAGTACCCTCTAGATCATCTCCATAGTCAGAACTGCTTGCCCTGGGATGAACACTGAAGCTCTTTGGTTGAAGAGCCCTCGATTTGTCTCAGCTGTTTGTGCTACACACTCCCTCTGAGATTGGGTTTGAGGATGACCGAGGAACAGTATGGCTGGTGAGTTGTTAGTTGTGGCGTATGCTGCATTGCAAGTACTGATTGAAATATTTTATATCCTAAACCACTCAAGGCCTCTCTCAATCTGTGCATTTTTCTCTATAGCGGTAAGGGAACGTGATGAAAAGCCTATGGGACATTCACTTCCATCACTAGTAACATGTGACATGACTGCACCTATACCATAAGATGAGCCTCCACAGAAAAACTTCACTGGACGGTACTGATCATAATGCGTGAAGACAGTGTCTGGTATTATCTCTTTTGGAAAGCCACGTCACACTATTTCTCCATTGCGATTTCCTGCTGATCTGTAGTAATGAGTCAAGGGATGGAGTACTTTTACACTTTAAATATATTACAGTATTTTACACTTGTGGACTGCCCCAATGTATTCTTAGGTTCTGTTGGTTGTCCATGTAAACAATGGATTTCACTGTATGGTTCTATGTACATGTGATATATAAATAAATCTGAATCTGAATCTATTGTAATCAAAATCACAAATCTCATTTTCCTGCATATAAACAGGATGCAACAGTCTCTCTTCCCTTGACTAAGGCCTACTACAGAACTTTTTGCACTGTCTGTAGTTGATGAGAGTCTTCCTGATTTTTATCAATGTAAATACAGTTAAAGCATCTTTAGCAATGGTTTGTTTTACTTTCTGCTTCAGTTCCATTCCTCTTCATTTCACCAGAATCCATAAGACCATGATCCTCACGTCCTTTCTTTTCATCGGCTACTCTTGCGCCTGTTGATACGTCCAAAGACATGTTCACATGTGTACAGATGGCACACAGGTTTACCTTGAAAGAACTCTCCATGGCCTCTGTGTCATCTGACTGATTGTTCTACATCCAATTTGCACCATATTTTTCTCTAGTCAAAATCTGAGAGGACTAAAGTGATATTGTTCTGACCTACCAGAAATATCATGTCCCTATCAGCAAATAAATTCTGCTATATGCTTAGATTGGACAAAATGGTTTACCATGATTTATATTTGAACTCAATGCCAAGTTCTAACCTTATAACCTCAAGATCACAAGAACTGATAAAGGGTCTCGACCAGAAGCATCAACTGTTTATTTCTCTTTTAGATGTTGCCTGACCTGCTGAGTTCCTCCCAAATTTTGTGTGTGTTGCTCCGGACTTCCAGAATCTGCAGCATTTCTTGTGTTTATTGTCATAACAACTACCCTCTTCCATTACAAATGTAAAACAATATTAATCGTCAAGAGGTAAATTTCTCCAGCAAGGCCTCCAGTGATTATGACATAGACCAACTTACTGAGTTGCAGCGGTTTATGTGGTGAATATGCTCCTAAATGCAGTAATACCAGAAATTCCAGGCTTTCATTCAACAGCAATTGAGGAACACCAATAAAGGTCAAGAGATCAAACGGTACGTGATTAGAGTTGAATGTAAATGTCCTGATGTCCTTTGCATCTTCTACTGATTAGGTCCTCTTAGCTTGTGGGGGTTACAGGTTTGCAAGGCACCGACAAAGAACTGTTGATGAGTTACTGCATGGCTTCCAAGTGGACAACAGATTCGCCACATTTAGCGCTCTGCTGACATTTTGGCCTAAAGATCAGTTACCAGTCAAATGAATGACATTATCTTGGAAAGTGTTTGATCTCTTAAACATTGTGATAGTCCCTCAAGTGGATTATGGTCCTTCATTAATTTTCGTGTCATGGATTTGGCAGATAGTCATTGTGGAGCCAGCATACACACAATATACACAGATTAGGAAAATGGGAAAAGAAGTAGCAGCTGGAGTACAGTCTGGGAAAGTGGACAGTCATGTACTTTTGTAGGAAGAATAAAGGCACAGACTGTTATCTAAATGGGGAGAAAATTCAGAAATCAGACGTGCAAAGGGACTTGTCAGTCCTAGTGTGGGATTCCCTGAAGGTTGTTTGCAGGTTGAGTTGGTGGTAAGGAAGACAAATGCAATGGTAACATTCATTTCCAGAGGACTCGAATATAAAAGCAAGGATGTAATGCTGAGACTTCACAAGGCATTGGTTAGACCTCACTTGGAATATTGTGAGCAGTTTTGGGCCCCTTGTCTAAGAAAGGATGTTTTGTCATCGGCAAGGGCCGAGAGGAAGATCCCGAGAATGAAAGGGTTAACATATGAGGAGCGTTTGATGACTCTGGGACAGTACTCGCCAGAGTTTAGAATCTGGAGGGAGCTCATTAAAATCTATTGAATACTGAAAGGCCCCGGTAGAGTGGCCATGGAGAAGATACGTCCTTAATAGGGGAATCTCGGGCCAGAGGACACAGCCTCAGAATAGAACAGAGATGAAGAGGAAATTCATTAGATAGAGGGTAGTAAATCTGTGGAATTCATTGCCACAGATGCTGTGGAGGCCAAGTTATTGTGTATATTTAAAGTGGAGGTTGATAGTTTCTTGATTTGTATGGGTGTCAAAGGTTACAGGGAGAAAGTAGGAGAATAGGGGTGAGAAGGGTAATAAATCAGTTATGATAGACTGGCAGAGCAGACTTTATGGGCTAAATGGCCTCTTTCTGCTCTTATGTCTTATGGTATTATGAATAAACTGCATTAACATTAATAACATAGTTAACTGAATCTTTGGGGAAAGGTGCAAATTGATATTGGAGATACATAAATGTTGCTGATATTGAACATCCAGGGAAAGGGTTCCCAACCTGGTGTTCTGGTATTGGCCCATGGCATAAAAAAGGTTGGGAACCCCTGATCTAGGGAGAGATACACAGTCTATGTTGCAAGTGGCTAGTTGAAAATTATACTGATATTTGATGCTACCTATCGATTCAAATCTCAGCATTAAACAAGCTATGCAGTTTACCTCATTATCTGAAGAAGTAAACATAGAGTTAAGAATTGTGGAATCATCATCTAGTGGGGCCAATTTTGACATGTTAAGCAGAAGGTTATTGATGAAGCAATGACTGAGCTTAAAGACAACACCGAGGAACTATTGGAGCAGTATCCTGAGATGAATTGCCTTCAATTACTATTTACTTTTGTGTGAGTTAGAATTCCAGCTGTTGGAGAATGATTGCCTAGTATCAATTATCTTTTGTTTCACAAGAATTCCTTGATGCCACACTTAGTTTAACATCATCTAAATCATCTAGGGCAGCATGGTAGTATGTTGGTTAGCATAACGCTTTACAACCCCGGTTGTAGGATTGGGGTTCGATTCTCACCATTGTCAATTAGGAGTTTGTAAGTTCTCAATGTGACCATATGGGCTTCCTCCAGGTGCTCCAGTTTCCTCCAGAATTCCAAATATGTACATTTAACCTCAGTTGTGGGCATGCTATGTTGACCCCAGAAGTATGGTGACACTTGCAGGCTGCCCAGCACAGTCCTCACTGATTTGACTTGATGCAAATGACACATTTCACATATGTTTTGGTGTATTTGTGACCAATAAAGCTAATCTCTAAATGAACCAATCTGTGCTCTTGGGATACATTTGGACTGAAGCTGAAATGTAGGTAGGAGTCAACTGATTCCAGCAGAAGCTAAGCTGTAAATTACCATGCAAGTTACCTAAAAGGGCTGCTGTGGACTTTTTCCATTGCTGTGCGAGTGATGAAATGTAAGCTGAGGAAGTGGTACATGCTCAGATTGAAATTACCCAGGTTTATGTGGACAGAATGTGAGCAATTTTCCAAATTAAAGGGTAGATTTGAATCACAACTGCATTGAACATTACCTACTGTTGGCTCAGCATATCTACTACTCAAGATCTCCAATAAATATTTGCCATATTCAGATGTGAATCGCTGTTATTCTCTCCCAGCAGGTGTTCACCTTACAGAACCTTTACATCTGGAACTCAACCGTCTATATCAGTAGCACTCCACTTACTCTTCTAATCATCTCCTGGTCAACTTTGATCACCAGTTATCCAATGTTCACAATTAAAATACTAATTCCCTTTTGACATCCTCCCTTTTCCTCAATCTGAAACCTTTTATGATCTTACAATCCCCCTAGAAGTATGGTTTCTAGTCCATCCTCCATTCCTTTTGATCCAGTTCTGGTACCTTGAGCATTTCATCTCTCTGTAAGATTCATCTCCTTGGCTTCAAGTTTTAGAAATACGTTCCGGTTTCCATAGTGGCTGAACAACTTCAGATTTCACAGATTTCCGTAAGGCTCCTCAGGAAGTTTTTCCAAGAGGAAGGTATTATGTCAATGCATATGACTGCTGCAGTTATTATTGTCCACCCTGGCTCAACAGTAATACTGTCCTCTGACATGTAGGATAAAGTCCCGCTCTGCACTTTTGATAACCAGAATAACACTTCAGCACAGTACTGAAGGTATACTGCACTTTTAGACATACTGCCTGTTGAATTAGCTGTCAAACTGGGCCTTGGGTTGTTGTCAGTTGGAGGAAAGAATTCCAGAGCATTGATGGATTTTTCTGTTACCCTGACTAATGATTACAACAAAAGGAACAGCACAAAAGCAAAATATATGATTCTTGATTTTCTTTATATTGATGGCCGTTTAGATCACAGAAGTAACCACACTTCAAGAACTATTTTATTGAATGAAAAGCACATGGTAACCTCCTGAACTAACAAATAAACATTATTGAAAGTCTTTTCCTTCAATGACTATGGTGCTTGGAGAATAACTGCTTAAGCTCCTTCAGACTACTTACAATTCTAGGCAACTTCAATGAAACCAAAAATACTATACAGCTTATGACAAACTGTTTAAGTAAAATTGCCCACTACCTATTATAACACTGGACTAAAATTACCCAGTTTCAGCCAAGAAATTTTACTTGAAACAAGAAAGTCCTGTTAAGAGATGCTAAGAGAAACTGAAATTTGGAACATAAACTAAGACCAAAGCACTGGACGTTGGATTCTGATCTCCAAACTCTCTTTTGCTCATTCATGTTCACGTAGCATCTACATTTCTGTTTTGAATGCAGCCTTTATTTAGGGGTTCTGCCTGTCTGTATTTGGAAATGAAAACTGGATAATAATGTGGAAAACTGTGCAGAATGTCCACTTCACAGAAAGCAAGGCAAATCCAGTTACTACCCAACAACCTCCTCTAAATTATCAGGATGGCACTCAACAGTATCAAGCTCAGATTTCTACAAGACTACTCTGGTCTGTTGTACACCAGACATTATCTTGGTCCATAGCGCTGAGGTGAGAGTGACTGCCCTTGACACTGAAGTCAAGAGGCATCAAAGGAAAAACAATCCAGGAGTTAAAATGGTTGAATTTGTTGAAGGGTAATCATCACAACACTTGGATATCACTGAAGAGTTCCTCATGACAATGTCCAAGGACAAATTATCTTCAGCTGATCCATCCATGGATCTTCTTTCTATAATAAGGTTAGAAGTGATGAAATGATTGCATATTATTCAATCTCAATGGTAATATCAAAGTTCGTAGCCGAAGTTCAAAGTAAATTTATTATCAAAGCACATGTATCTCAACATATATGCCTGAGATTTACTTTCTTGTGGGCATTCACAATAACTACAAAGAAACACAAAAGAATCAATGAAAAACCACCCACAAACAAAGACAGGCAAACAACCCCTGTGCAAAATACAACAAATTGCACAAATACAAAAAAAGAAAAAGGTAAAATAAATTAATTAATACAGTACTTACAAAAATACATAAATAAATAGAACCTGAGTTGTAAAGTCCTTGAAAATGAGTCCATACATTATGGAATCACTTCAGTGTTGGAGTGAATGACATTTCCCATTCTGGTTCAGGAGCCTGATGGTTGAGAGGTGATAACTGTTCCTGAACCTGGTGGTGTGGGACATATCGCTCCTGTATCTCCTTCCTGATAGCAACAGTGAGAAGAGAACATGGCCTGGATGGTGGGGGTTCCTGGCGATAGTTGCTAATTCCTGTAACAGCGCTCCTTGTAGATGGGTTCAATGGTGGGGAGGGCTTTACCTGTGATGAACTGGGCTGCATCTAAGTTCAAGGGCATTGGTGTTTCAATACCTGGTCCTGATGCAACCAGTCAGTATGTACCGTGCAGCTATAGAAGTTTGTCAAAGTTTTAGATGACATGCCGAATCTTCACAAACTTCTAAGAAAGCAGTGGCACTTCTGTGCCTTCTTTGTAATGGATCCATGACAGATTCTCTCAATAACACTGATGTTTTTAAAGCTACTGACCACCTCCAGCTCTGATCCCTTGATGATGCCTGGCTCATGGACCTCCAGTTTCTTCCTTCTGTAGTCAATGATCAGATCTTCGGTTTTGCTGATGTTGAATGAGTGGCACCATTCAGACAAGTTTTCAATCTCTCTCCTATTTGCTGATTTGTCAACACCTTGGTTTGGCCAACAGCAGTGGGGTCATTAGCAAACCTAAATATAGCATTGGGGTAGTAGTTCACCTCACTATCATTAGTATAAAGCAAGCAGAGAAGGGGGCTAAGTACACAGCCTTGTGGTGCATCCGTACTGATGGTGGTTGTGGAGATGTTGTTGCTAATCCAAACAGTGCACACATGATGCAGCTCATACCTGTATGTGCAAGACCAGGACTGCATTTAACCATGGCCTAAAATTAACAGAGGTGTCACAACATACCAGGGAATGAGCAGCTTCAACAAAGGTGATACTAACAGCCTACCTTTGACATTCTATGATATGATTATGCTCATTCCCCCATCATTAACTTCGTGATGTCACATTGACCACAAGTTCAAAAGTAACTAACAGAGCAGGCAAAGTCTGGGTAAAACGCAGCAAGAAATCCACTTTCTGACATCCCAAGGCCTTTCCACAATCTACAAATATACAAGTCAAGAGCATGATGAATGCTGTTCACTTGCCGGAATAAATGCAACTCCTAAAAACTTTTACAGAGTTTGTCACTATCTATGTCCAAGCTACACGCTTGATTAGCATCCTGTCCACCATCCTAGGCATCCCTTCCTTCCAGTGCAGGAACACAGAAGCTGCATTGTGTTTTATTTACAAAAGACAGTGTGGTCAGCCACCTCATTAACTTTGACAGCCTCTCTCAAATCCTTAACTGCTTTCACCAGGAAGGAAGGACAATGCCTACTGCTGCACAGACACACCGTCACCCGCACACTCCTTCCCAAGTTATACCCCATCCTGAAGTACAAATGCATCAGCAGGATTTCATCATTGCTAGGTCTAAGTCCTAGAACTTCTATCCATTACCTTCACCAAAAAGCTCTGCAGCTGTTCAAGAAAGTAGCTCAAGAATTCTTTTAAATAGCTTTGTTAACTCTTGACCAATTCTATGTCAATCGCATGAGTTACGAACGAAACAGACCATGATATCAAAAGTGATCAACGACTGGTATAAATAAATCATTACATAGTTTATTTGACTGTTGGTAAACTGATATACTTTAAGCCGCAGTAACTGACAGTAATTGATTCTGTTGACTCATGAAAGGATTTTAACTCCGGGCTGCTGGCAAACTTCTCCCTGCCTTCAACAGGTCTACTGATGATATTGAACTTATATCTGAAAAAGGAAGAGGAGATCGAGTTCAGAGTCTTACACATAGAGATGAGGCAGGAAAGTCTTTCCTATGGGTCTTAAAATGATACAGGAGATCATTCAGACCATCAGATTCATGCTAGCTCCCAGAGGAACAATCCCGTCAGTTCTATTTTCTCTTTACTACTTCCCTGTACCTCTGCAATTTATTCTGCCTGAAATATGCCCATAACTCACATTTAGTTTTCTTTTTGTCTTTAGCCTATACTCAAAGTGAATTAATAGTCACCAATCTTGGAAGTTCTTTTGCAAGTAATCTGTGCTCTAGTTCATGGCATAAATTCCCAGTACTAGTTGCTGATCATGGGCGCTGAGCTGAGATGAAGAAGTTTGCTCGACCCCTCCCAGGTAAGGTACCTCAGACTATCTTGGCAAGTAAACCTTGCAATGCCTGGGCCAGAGAAAGCCCAAGGACAGAGAATGATACTCACTAAATTTGCTCAGCAACGGAACTTTCATAGGGCTGGGGGATGGAGCAGGCATTCTGAGACACTGATAAGAGGACAGCAGACGTGGACCCACCACACTGGAAAGAAGCCTACAGAACAACACACACAAAATGCTAGAGGATCCCAGTAGGTCAGGCAGCATCTGTGGAGAAGAATAAACAGTCAGTGGTCTGAACCAAGACCCCTCTTCAAGGGAGAAGACTCCAGAATATAAAGGTGGGGGAGGGGACAGAGAATAGCTAGAAGGTGATAGGTGAAGCCAATGTGTGGAAAAGGTAAAGGGCTGGAGAAAAAGGAATCTGATAGGAGATAAGAGTGGACCAGAGGAAAAAGGGAAGAAGGAGGGGGCCCAGAAGGAGGAGATAGGCAGGTAAGAAGAAGTAAGAGGCCAGAATAGAGAATAGAAGAAGAGGGGAGGGGGAGGGAAAACAAAAGGATAAATCAATATTTATGCCATCAGGTTGGAGGCCACCGAGACGGAATATTGCTCCTCCACTGAGGGTGACCTCATCTTGGTACAACAGGAGGCCATGGACTGATGTATAGAAATGGGAATGGGAATCCAAATTAAAATATTTGGCCACCGGGACGTTCTGCTTTTGGCAGATGGAGCAGAGGCGCTCGACAAAGGGGTCCTCCAATTTACGATGGGTCTCACCAATGTAGAGGAGGCCGCATCAGGAGCACCAGACAAAATAGATGACCCCAGTAGATTAGCAGATGGAGTGTTGCCTCACCTGGAAAGATTGTTTGGGGCCTTGAATGAGGGTGAGGGAGGAGTGAATGGGCAGGTGTCGCACTTTGGCCACTTGTAGGGATAGGCGCCAGGAGGGAGATTAGTGGGGATGGATAAATGGACAAGAGAATCACAGAGGGAGCAATTCTTGCAGAAAGTGGGGTAGGGTGGGGGGGGGAGGTAAAGATATGTTTACCTCTATAATAAATACTCAACTTCGGAAACTGTTGAAGGGGAGGAAATAACAGAAGGAGGGGGAGGGGGCAGGAAGCCGCAGTGATCAGATCTCTGGCTCTGAGTCTGTTGCTGTGACTCAGAAGAGAAGAGAGGTGAGGAGGTCTGCAGTAGTGATAGGAGATCCTATAGTCAGAGGAACAGAGACAAGACTCTGAGGGTGCGAGAGAGACACCCGGATGGTATGTTGCATCTCAGATGCCTGGGTCAGGGATGACTTGGATTGGGTCCACAGCGTTCTAAAGGGGGAGGTTGAGCAGCTAGAGGCCTTGGTACATATTGACACCAGTGACGTAGGTAGGAAAGGTGAGGAGGTCCTGAAGAGAGATTTTAAGGAGCTAGGTAAAAAGCTGAAAGAAGCGGAACTCCAGGGTAGTAATCTTTGGATTGCTGCCTGTGCCACACACCACTGAGGGTAAAAATAGGATAATTTAGCAGATGAATGTGTGGTTGACCAACTGGTGCAAGGGACAGGGGTTCAGATTTCTGGATTAGTCGGGCCCTCTTCCAAGGGGAACCAATATCCTTGTGGACAGGTTTGCTAGAGTTGTTCAGGAGGATTTAAGCTAATTTGGTAGGGGAATGGAATGTGAGACTGCTAGCAAAGTCAGGTTGATGATAGGGCAAAATTGGAGTCAATGGGGTGAATTGCAATATAAAAGGGAGACAAGATCAAAAAGTTTGATGAATTCAGGACTGAAGGTGTTATATTTAAAAGCATGCAGTATATGAAAAAGGTAGATGAACTTGTAGCACAGCTACAGATTGGCAGGTATGATGTTGTGGGCAGCACTGAATCATGGCTGAGAGAGGATTATAGCTGGGAGTTGAACAGCCAAGGATTCACACTGGATCAAAAAAAACAGGCAGGTAGGCAAAGGGGATGGGGTGGCTCTGTTGAAAAAATAATGAGCAGAGGACTGGAATGTGTAGAATCATTGTGCATCAAGCTAAGAAACTGCAAAGTTAAAAGACCCTGATGGGAGTTAGATACAGATCTCCAAACAATAGCAAATATATGGTTCATTAACTACAACTAGAAAATGCGTAACAAAAGGGCAATGTTACAATACTCATGGGGATTTCAATTATATTGGCAGCTATATTGGGAAAACTAGGTTTGTGCTGGATCTTAAGAGAAAGAATTTGCAGAATGCCTACGAGGTGGCTTTTAGAGCAGCTCTTGGTGGAGCCCACTAAGGGATCAGCTATTCTGGATTGTGTGTTATGCAACAAAATGGAATTGATTAAGAAAGCTTAAGGTAAAGGAAGATGGGGAGAGTGTAGATATCTGGGAAATGGAGGAGATGCGTATGAGGGCTGCATCAATGGTGCAGGAAGGGAAGCCCCATGCTTTGAAGAAGGAGGACATCTCTGATGTCCTGGAAAGGACAGTTGTATCCTGGGAACTGATGCAGTGGAGACAGGGAGGGATGAGGTATGTTCAAGATAACCATAGAAGTGGGTAGGATTATAAAAGATGTTTATTTCCAGAGATGGAGACTGAGAGATTGAGAAAGGGAAGGAAGGTGTCAGAAATGGACCAAGTGAATTTAAGGACAGGGTGGAAGTTAGAGGCGAAGTTGATTAAATTAACAAGCTCAACACGGGTGCATGATGCAGCAGCAATGGAGTTGTCAATGTGATGGAGGAAGAATTGGGGAGCATTACCAGGGAAGGCCTGGAATATGGACTGTTCTACATAGCCACTGAAGAGGCAGGCATAGCTGCGGCCCATGTGGGTCCCCATGGCTACGCGACGTCTAGTGAAACTGGGAGGAACCGAAGGAAAAATTGTTGAGGGTGAGGACCAGTTTTTCACCAAACTGAAAAGGGTAATGTCATGGTTCCGGTTGGCCATTCCCCTTTAACACTTCTTTCTCCCTGATTATGCCCCAATTTCAGTCATTTGCTGCTAGTTACCCAATTACCGTACACCTGGTTTTTATCAGAGACTGGGAAATAAATACAATGGCAACTCTATCACAGGCTGCTAGTTTGTTGGTCAATTCTTGTGTGATAGTTTGTTCCCTAGTCTGATTAGAACTGTTAGTTCTAAGTTCTGCTCTAGTTTCTAGATAGTCCCTGTAAATCCTGTCTCCTTGTCAAGATTCCTCCAGTTTCCTGTTCTATGTTCAGGTCTATGCCAGCCTCCCAACTCAGTTGATGTGCCTGTGTCCTGCACTTGGGTTCTCCTCAGTCACCCCTTGCAACAAGGTAATGGTGGAGGGGAATGGGTTGGTTCATTTATTGAGAAAGAAGTGGAGAGCTTTGAGGCCTTCTTGATGGGGTATAGAAGTGCATAGGGACTGGACATCCATGGTGAAAATGAGGCAGTCAGGACCAGGGAATGGAAAGTTACTGTGCTGATTGAGTCTATAGAGAAATCTATAGAGATGCCCTGATCTCTTTGTATATTGTGAGTGATGAGAATGCAGGGTCAGGCAACTTCAGGGTGCTAATACAAAGCTGCCAGAGAATTGTTGAATTAATTCAATTATAAACTGCTAAGTTATTAGTATACCTGATGCTGTGATTCCATTCCATACATTGGTTGGAAGAACCTTAGAAAAATAGAGGTCTATGGGTAATTCTAGGCAATTTCTAAAGTAAGTACATGTTCAGCACAGCATTGTGGGTCAAAGGGCCTGTATTGTGCTCTAGGCTTTCTATGTTCTACAGTATATTCTAACTTCACTACATGCCCTAGTAAGGCATCTCTTCCAAGTATTTCACTGGCTTGTAGATAACTGTCTTTTTGAAAACTAGACTTTTATAAGTTTTTATTTTTATACTGAAAATCAGGGTTAGCCTGTGAGCTTCAGCTCGCTAGACTGACCTCTCCTATCCTAGTTTCTAAATACCTACTCCATGCACCAGCCAGTGATGACTGATTAGGTCTTCAGACAAATGTTGTGGGGTGGGGGGGGGGGGGAGCGAGGGATGACAATTTCTAGATTTTTGCTTCCCAGTATAAATCAGTAATGGTACATTTTCATGAACTTCTCCATTGTTAGTGTGCCTTAATAGTGCGTAATAGCAAAAAAAGCAATGAAGATAGGAGGGACATTGATGATTATTGCAATGATTGGATGGGAGAGATTTGCAGTAGGTGAGTCAAGTCACTTTTATTGTCATTTTGACCATAACTGCTGGTACAGTACATAGTAAAAATGAGACAATGTTTTTCAGGACCATGGTGTTACATGAGACAGTACAAAAACTAGACTGAACTATGTTTTTTTTTTAAAAATTACAACACAGAGAAAGCTACACTAAACTACAGACCTACACTGGACTGCATAATGTGCACAAAAACAGCGCAGGCATTACAATAAATAATAAACAGGACAGTAGGACAAGGAGTCAGTCCAGGCTTTGGGTATTGAGGAGTCTGATAGCTTGGGGGAAGAAACTGTTGCATGGTCTGGTTGTGAGCCCAAATGCTTCAGAGCCTTTTCCCAGACAGCAGGAGGGAGAAGAGATTGTATGAGGGGTGCATGGAGTCCTTCATAATGCTGTTTCCTTTGGGGATGCAACGTGTAGTGTAAATGTCCATGATGGCAGGAAGAGACCCTGATGATGATCTCAGCTGACTGCATTATCCGCTGCAGGGTCTTGCAATCCGAGATGGTGCAATTTCCAAACCAGGCAGTGATGCAGTTGCTCAGGATGCTCTCAATACAACCCCTGTAGAATGTGATGAGGATGGGGGGGTGGGAGATGGACTTTCCTCAGCCTTCGCAGAAAGTAGAGATGGGGCTGGGCTTTCTTTGCTATGGAGCTGGTGTTGAGGGACCAGGTGAGATTCTCTGTCAGGTGAACACCAAGAAATTTGGTGCTCTTTACAATCTCTACTGAGGAGTGTCATGGTTTCTCGTGCCCCACAAACGACCAGGAGACGCAGAAGATTCTTCAAGAAGTATTAAACTTTAATTTGCAAATCAAAGTTGAGACAGTCATTGAGCTAGTCGCCGATTGCCCACCGATCCTTGGACATAGCATTTTTTATAGCAATCTCCTGGTTTAGTTGCATTAGCATATCCAATCGGTCTACAGTTGCGTATCACAAGTACATCCGCCACTATTGTTTCTACCCATTGACTTAATCATGTTCTAATCTACATCTCTTAGCTACCTCTCATTAACACACCATTATAATCTACACCTCCCCATTATCTTCTACATTCTTAAGAATTCATTCTCCTACTAAATTGGATACATGCATAGCAAATAGCAAACTCAAAGCTGACTACATAGCTTTGGTTACATAGCAAACAATGCAACTTCTATACTCCAATAGGAGCCATCGATGTTCAGTGGGGAGTGGTCGCTCTGTGCCCTCCTGAAGTCAACAACCATCTCTTTTGTTTTGTTCACATTCAGAGACAGGTTGTTGGCTCTGCACCAGTCCGTTAGCAGCTGCACCTCCTCTCTGTAAGCTGACTCATCATTCTTGCTGATGAGACACACCACGGTCGTGTCATCGGCAAACTTAATGATATGGTTCGAGCTGTGTGTTGCATTACAGTCGTGGGTCAGCAGAGTGAACAGCAATGGACTGAGCACACAGCCCTGGGGAGCCCCTGTGTTTTTCATGGATACTATTATAATAAAGTATTTTAAGATTGTACTGAATGTGGCCATAAGACTGTTCATAACAGACTTAGTTATGGAACCTGGGCCAGGACATTGAACCTTATCAAACACTATTTCTTGGTACCAGGATCTAAGCAATTAATATCTACATGCTTCTTGGTATGTACTATCTGCTGGTGGTAAGCATTTAGCTCTTCCCTGTTTACTGCATTAAAGCCAATCAGTAAGTGACTGTGCATCAGGGTGTCGCCAAGACTGGGCATTATATGTCTGCCAGTGCTTGCTTCACTTCACCTTCAACATCTTGCCTTTTGTGAAAGTTACTGGCAAGCAGGAACTGATGTAAACCCCTTCTTGTCAAAGGATGAGCTGCCCAAATTCCAGTTTTTCAGATTCCCTATCAAACTTTAGTGAACTTGCAAAGGATTAATGACTTGCCCTGACTACTTTGCTCCTCATTTTGAGTGCAGGTTGAAGGTTCAACACCCCCTCCATGTTGCATAGATCCAAGTATAAAACAGTAGCTTGCCTTCACTGGTGTTAAACATTGTTTGAATAGTCATGGTGGTGGGTTGATTATACCAACATATGTTGATGGAGATGATGCTTTTCTGCCTGAGGCAGACTCAATCTGTGTGTGCTATTTTTATTAGTACTGTGGATGATGCTTTGGAATTAATGAAGTTCTTCAATGCAGCAATGTCTTATCAAACTTTACATACCATGTCTGATAGGAAAAGTTTTCCATGAGTGCGGAATCTCCTTGCTCTTACAGCTCCTGAGGGGACAGGGCATCTGGGTTTCCAGCTCAGTCCTTAGCTATTCTCCTGGGTCAAGGTAGTTTTATAATAAGGAGCAAGCTCCTAGTCAGAATCCTGTCACCAAGGGGAAGTTAGTATCAACAAAGCACTCACACTGCCATAACACCAGAAGAAATAGTTTTCCAGATAAATAGGAGAGAATAGCCCTGATAGAAATATTGTCCTTTAAAATCCAAAATGGAACCAAAATCTAATAAGGCTAGTGCTTGGTGACCATTGCAAAAAAGACCACTGAGTCATCCTGGACCCTGGCACCTGAGAGGGAACATACCATCCGGTGTCTCTTTCACATCCACAGTGTTTCCTGTCTGCTCCTCTAACTATAAATTCCCCTATCACTACTGCACACTCCTCTTCTTCCCTCTTTGCCATTCTGAGCCTCAGTGCCAGAGACCTGGTCAATGTGGCTTTCCCCTGGTAGGTCATTTCTCCCCCCCCCCCCCCAAGCCCCCCACACAGAACAATATCCAAAGCAGTATACTTATTGAGTTCTGGGTCTGTACTCACTGTAGTTTAGAAGAATGAGAGGGACCTTATTGAAATTTAGCAAATATTAAAAGGCTTAAATAGGGCAGATGTGCAGAGGATTTTTCAAATAGTCTAAGGGAGTCTAGGACCAGAGGGCACATACTCAGAATAGAAGGACATTCCTTTAGTGGAGAAATGAGGAGGCACTTGTTTATCTAGACAGTGGTGAATCCATGGTATTCGTTGCCATACACGGCTATGGAGGCCAGGTCAGTGGGTATATTTAAAGCAGAGGTTGATCAGTGTTTGAATAGTAACAGCATTAAAGGTTACAGGGGAAATGGAGGAGAGTGGGGTTGTGAGGGGAAAATAAAATCGGCCGTGAAAGTAAGGCAGAGCGTGCACGATGATCTGAGCGGTCTAATTCTGCTCCCATGTCTTCCTTGTGCTGATCTATATGAGCCTATTTCACAATCAATATCACACTTCCCTTGTACACAGCCCATAACCCGCCATCTTTCTGACATCCAACAGTCTCTTAAATGCTCCTAATGTATCATTCTCTACCACCAGCCCCGAAAGTGTGTTCCGGGTACGCTGCACTCACTGTGGTAAAAAAAAAAGCCTCTGATATCTCTCCTAAACTTTCGTCCAGTACCCTGAACAGGATGTTCTTTGGGGACTCACTGCCACGGCTGAGGAGCTAGTGCAGCTCCTCATCTGATGGAGATAGAAAGAACAAGAGGCAGGCATTGTGCATTACTTCAAGAGCTTCTCCATCATCAATCACTGAGTAGATAAAAGAGGTGGAAGGTGATCAAAGCTAAGAGGGAAAGTAGCAAACCTCACCCTCTGCTGCCCACTTCTAGACCTTTATCTTATCAAATTTTCAGTGGGTTATTAAAGGATAATCCTACTCTACCCGTTAATGTCTAGGTTCGCTGAAATATGTGGACAACTTATAAAGATCAACTTCAAGAGGCTAGAGCTATCAATCAACTCAAATACCAATCAAATATCAGCCAAACCAGGCTATTGCCAACAGCATATACATTGAATAAAAAAATTGGGATATTGTCCCCAATATCTTGAGATCACAGACTTAGTTACCCATTGTTTTTCACAAGCCTTTGACAAAACGTTTAGAAGATCAAAATGAAATTCCATAGAAGACTATCTTACTGCTTACTGCTTGTGAATTTCTGCCTCCTGCCAATTTGGTTTCCTGGCAAAGGCAGCTGTGATAGCTGGCAGCAAAATCTGATTATTTAAAACCATGAAAAAATCTGAAAATTGTCATAAGTGATAATCCATTCAAATGATTTGAAGGCTAGTTCTGTCAATTCAGTCAAAAATAAGCTAATTCCTTGTGAACTCCATAAGTAAGGATTAACAGAGAATGTTGGAACTATTCAGCAAGCCAGGCAGTCTCTGTGCAGAGGGAAACAGAATTTGCATTTTGGTCAATGAAAAAGAAGTTGGAGAAATCCCAACCTCACTATAAAACCTGCTGATAAGGGGGGAGCTGTTGTTGTCTGGCGTACCGACCTCTACCTGGCCGAGGCACAGCGACAACTCTCTGATACCTCCTCTTATTTACCCCTTGATCATGACCCCACTAAGGAGCACCAGGCCATTGTCTCCTATACCATCACCAACCTTATCAGCTCTGGGGATCTCCCATCCACTGCCACCAACCTCATAGTTCCCACACCCCGCACTTCCCGTTTCTACCTCCTACCCAAGATCCACAAACCTGCCTGTCCAGGTAGACCTATTGTCTCAGCTTGCTCCTGCCCCACTGAACTCATTTCTGCATACCTTGACACTGTCTTATCCCCCCTTGTTCAATCTCTTCCCACCTATGTTCGTGACACTTCTCATGCTTTGAATTTTTTCAATGATTTTAAGTTCCCTGGCCCCCGCCGTCTTATTTTCACCATGGACGTCCAGTCCCTATATACCTCCATCCCCCACCGAGATGGTCTCGAAGCTCTTCGCTTTTTTTTGGATTCCAGACCTAACCAATTCCCCTCTACCACCACTCTCCTCCGTCTAGCGGAATTAGTTCTTACTCTCAATAATTTCTCCTTTGGCTCCTCCCACTTCCTCCAAACCAAGGGTGTAGCCATGGGCACCCGCATGGGTCCCAGTTATGCCTGCCTTTTTGTTGGCTTTGTGGAACAGTCCATGTTTCAAATCTATACCGGTATCCATCCCCCTCTTTTCCTTCGCTACATCGACGACTGCATTGGCGCTGCCTCCTGCACGCATACTGAGCTCGTCGACTTCATTAGCTTTGCCTCCAACTTTCACCCTGTGCTCAAATTTACCTGGTCCATTTCCGACACCTCCCTCCCCTTTCTTGATCTTTCTGTCTCCATCTCTGGAGACGGCCTATCTACTGATATCTACTATAAGCCTACAGACTCTCACAGCTACCTGGACTATTCCTCTTCCCACCCCGTCTCTTGCAAAAATGCTATCCCCTTCTCACAATTCCTCCGTCTCCGCCGCATCTGCTCTCAGGATGAGGCTTTTCATTCCAGGACAAAGGAGATGTCTTCCTTTTTTAAACAAAGGGGCTTTCCTTCGTCCACCATCAACTCTGCTGTCAAACGCATCTCTCCCATTTCCCGCACATCTGCCCTCACCCCATCCACCCACCACCCCACTTGGGATAGGGTTCCCCTTGTCCTTACCTACCACCCCACCAGCCTCCAGGTCCAACGTATAATTCTCCGTATCTTCCGCCACCTCCAATGGGATCCCACTACCAAACAGATTTTTCCCTCCCCTGCTCTTTCTGCTTTTCGCAGGGATCGCTCCCTACGTGACTCCCTTCTCTACTCGTCCCCCCATCCCTTCCCACCGATCTCCCTCCTGGCACTTATCCTTGTAAACGGAACAAGTGCTACACCTGCCCTTACACTTCCTCCCTCACCACCATTCAGGGCCCCAGACAGTCCTTCCAGGTGAGGCGACACTTCACCTGTGAGTCGGCTGGTGTGGTATACTGCGTCCGGTGCTCCCGGTGTGGCCTTTTATATATTGGTGAGACTCAACGCAGACTAGGAAACCGTTTCACTGAACACCTACGCTCGGTCCGCCAGAGAAAGCAGGATCTCCCAGTGGCCACACATTTTAATTCCACGTCCCATTCCCATTCTGATATGTCTATCCATGGCCTCCTCTACTGTCAAGATGAATCCAAACTCAGGTTGGAGGAACAACACCTTATATACCGGCTAGGTAGCCTCCAACCTGATGGCATGAACATTGACTTCTCTAACTTCCGTTAATGCCCCTCCTCCCCTTCTTACCCCATCCCTGACATATTTAGTTGTTTGCCTGTTCTCCATCTCCCTCTGGTGCTTCCCCCCCCCCCCTTTCTTTCTCCTGAGGCCTCCCGTCCCATGATCCTTTCCCTTCTCCAGCTCTGTATCACTTTCGCCAATCACCTTTCCAGCTCTTAGCTTCATCCCACCCCCTCTGGTCTTCTCCTATCATTTCGCATTTCCCCCTCCCCCCACTACTTTCAAATCTCTTACTATCTTTCCTTTTGGTTAGTCCTGACAAAGGGTCTCGGCCCAGCGCTTCTTCCTATAGATGCTGCCTGGCCTGCTGCGTTCCACCAGCGTTTTGTGTGTGTTGTTGTTTGGAGAAGTATGCTGTTTCTATGGATTCTACCTAACCTAATATTTTCAACTTGCTCCATTTTGATTTCAGATTTCTGGAAGAGAATAAGGGAGATGAAAGAGCTAAGGGCAGAGACAAACTCAGCAGATGCAAGTGTAAATAATCAAAAACCATAGGTATTAGGAAACATTAAGGTACTTTAATTGGATGTTTGTCTTTGGCAGAGCTGAAGGGGAGAGAGAAAGGCATGTCAAGCCAAAGAGGAACTCAGAGTGGTTGGTCCATGTACAGCCAGAGAGTTCACTGCCCTTTCACAGGGGTGTGAGAAAGGGCTGATTTAAAGGCAGCTCTGGTATCTTCCTCACAGGTTATCAGAGCAACTCGGTGAAAATGCCCCGAGGCAGAAATATACATTCAGAAGTGACTTCTGCAAATTGGAGTCGTCGCACTGAAAATTCCAAAAACAAAAGTGAAAGCTGATATCAAGCCATCTCCAACCTCTCAACCTTCAGATTAACCTGAGAGAGGACAAGAGATAGGTACCCAATCACTTTCCAGGATTTTGTTTGGAAGCAGATCGGTTTGACAATTTAAACATTTTACTGAGTCTGATAAGTTCTGATATAACCAGCAGTATAGGTTTTATAATGTTAGATGGTTCTTCCCAGCGTATGGAAGTGTGGCAAGTGAAGGGATGCAAAAACAGTTTCAAGGAGAAATTAATGCCTTTAGACCATGACCATACAACTATAAGATATAGGAGCAGAATTAGGCCATTTGGCCCATTGAGTCTACACTGCCCTTTCATCAGGGCTGATCCAATTTCCTCTGAGCCCCAATTATTTGCCTTCTCACCATATCCCTTCATGCCCTGACCATTCAAGAATCTATCAATCTCTGCCTTAACTATACACAAAGACTTGGCCTCCACAGCTGCCTGTGGCAAAAAATTCCAGAGATTCACCACTCTCTGGCTAAAGAAATTCCTCCTCATCTCCGTTCTAAAAGGATAGCCCTCTATTCTGAGGCTATGTCCTCTGGTCTTAGACTCACCCACCATAGGAAATACCCTCTCCATATCCACTCTATTAAGGCCTTTCACCATTCAATAAGTTTCAATGAGGTCTGTCCTCATTTTCTGAATTCCAGCGAATATAGGCCCAGAACCATCAAACACTCCTCATATGATAAGACATTCAATCCAGGAATCATTTTAAAGAACCTCCTTTGAACCATCCCCAGTTTCAGCAATTTTTTTCTGAGATTAGGGGCCCAGAACTGCTCGCAATACTCCAAGTGAGGCCTCACTAGTACTTCATAAAGTCCCAACATTAAATCCTTGCTTTTATATTCTAGTCCACTTGAAATGGATGCTAACATTGCATTTGCCTTTCTCACCACAGACTCAATCTGTACACTAACCTTTAGAAAATTCTACTCAAGGACTCCCAAGTCCCTTTGCACCTCAGTTTTTCTCTCCATTTACAAAATTGTCAACCTTTCATTCCTTCTATCAAAGAGCATGACCATATGCTTCCCGACACTGTATTCCATCTACCATTTCATTGCCCATTCTCCTAATCTGTCTAATTCCTCTGTAGCCTCTCAAAACTACCTGCTCTTCCACCTATCTTCATAACGTCTGGAAACTTTGTAACAATGCCATCAATTCCATCATCCAAATCATTGATATATAACAAAAAAAGTTGGTCTCAACACAGACCCCTGAACACCACTAGTCACTGGCAGACAAGGCTCCCTGTATTCCCACTCTTTGTCTCCTGCAAATCATCCACTGCTTTATCCATGCTGGAATCTTTCATGTAATACCATTGGCTCATAGCTTGTTAAGCAGCCTCATGTGTGGCATCTTGTCAAAGGCCTTCTGAAAATCCAAGTACACAACATCTCCTTACTCTATACTGCTTGTTACTACTTCAAAGAATTCCAGCAGATTTGTCAGGCAAGATTTTCCCTTGAGAAAACCATGCTGACTACAGGCTATTTTATCACGTGCCTCCAAGTACCCTGAGACCTCATCCTTATCATTCAACTCCAACATCTTCCCAACCACTGAGGTCAGACTAACTGGCCTACAGTTTCCTTTCTTCTGTCTATCTCCCTTCTTAAATGGTGGAGTGATGTTTGCAATCAGCAGTCCTTTTACAACCATTCCAGAATCTAGTGATTCTTGAAAGATCATTACTAATGCCTCCACGATCTCTTCAGCCACCTCTTTCACAACTCTGGGGTGTACACCACCTGGTCCAATTGACTTATCTACCTTCAGACCTTTCCAGTTCACAAGAACCTTCTCTCTAGTTAAGGCAATTTCACACACTTCATGACCCCATCACCTGGAAGTTCCACCATACTGCTAGAGTCTTCCACCGTGAAGATGGATGCAAAATACTTATTCGATTTGTCTGCCATTTTGTTGTCCCCCATTACTACCTCTCCAGCATCAGTTTTCCTGCAGTCCAATATCTACTCTTGCCTCTCTTTTACACTTTTGGTATCTGAAGAAACTTTTGGCTTGCTTTCCTATTCCATCTTTACATTCATAATGACTCTTTTAGTTGCCTTCTGTTGGTTTATAAAAGCTTCCCAGTCCTCTAACTTCCCACTAATTTTTGTTCTATTATATGCTCTCCCTTTGGCTTTTATATTCACTTTGACTTCTCTTGTTAGCCACTGTTGTGTCATCTTTCCTTTAGAATAATTCTTCCTCTTTGGGATGTATATATTCTGTGCCTTCCAATTGGTTCCAGAAATTTCAGCCATTGCTGCTCTGCCATCATCACTGCCAGTGTTCTTTTCCAATCAATTCTGGCCAGCTCCTCTCTCATGCCTCTAAGTCCCTTTACTCCACTGTAATACTGATACATCTGACTTTAGCTTCTCCTTTTCAAATTTCAGGGTGAATTTGATCATATTATGATCACTTTCCCCTCAGGGTACTTGTATCTTAAGCTCTCTAATCAATTCTGGTCCATTGCACAACACCCAACCCAGAATAGCTGATCCTCTAGTGGGCTTAACATAAGCCACTCTAAAAAGACATCTTATAGGTACTCTAGAAATTCCCCTCTTGGAATCCAGCACCAACCTGATTTTCCAAATCTGCCTGCATATGACAATTGTAAAGTTGCCCTTTTAGCATGCGTTTTCCATCTCCTGTTGTAATTTGTAAGCCACATCCTTACTACTGTTTGGGGTTTGTATACAACTCCCATCAGGGTCGTTTTATCCTTGCAGTTCCTTAGCTCTAGCCACAATGATTCAACACCTAATGAATTGACTTCATTTTTACCAACAGAGCAATGCCTCTCCCCCCCCCCCCCCCCACCTTCCTTTCAATACAACATATATTCTTGGACATGACGCTCCCAGCTGTAACCTTCTTTCAGCCACGATTCAGTGATGCCTGCAACATCATACCTGCCAATCTGCAACTGTGCTGCAAGTTCATCTGCCTTATTCCGTATACTGCACAACACTTTCAGTATTACTTCATTACAGTATTATTTTAGACCTTTTATAGAGGAGTGTTTTCCTGCCTTCATAGTGGTCGGAATTGAATGATGTAACTGGTGGAAAAGACCTGCTTGCTCTGGAAACCAGCTCCAGGGTGCTCCCTACTAGATTAGGGTGAAGCTTCTCTATTAGGCCAGTGTCTGGGTGAGGAACTGCCCCAATAAGTAAATATAACAAATGCTGCAACCTGGTTTTCTGTGTATCCCATCTAAAACCTTCAGTACACCTGATTTCCTTTATCTCACCTGGAGACCCTCAGTTCACCACCCCTCCTCCTCACCTCTTTGCCTACTTAATTCTTTTCTCTTAACATTCAGGCACACCTTCCTCTTTGAATTTTTAGTGGCTTCTGGAAATGTTGTCTCATCCTTAGACCACAAGGGCAGATTTGAAGGGCTGAATGATTGCCCTTCACTTTGCCGGCTTCACTTTTTTATAAACACAAGATACTCTACAAATGTTGAAGGGAGGAGCTTAGGATGTTGGCACCTAACGGCAACTCCTTTGCTTGCATCTTCGGAAACAGCTCTATTTTTATCTTTAATATCTCTTTTTTTTCCCTATTCAGGGTTCTTTTGAAGACCCTGACCTGGAGTTACAGGCTGACCTTGGTTCTTTGCGGAATTGGGACCCGCTCTCGGTGCCTCACGACGGGCCGCTTTTCAAAATCTCGAAGGCGTGGCCTGGAAGACTAGTGCGCCTTCAGGGGTGCCGGATTTTCGTGGCTCTGGGGGCGGGTGGATTCGAAGTCGGTGCCGCCACCTGATGTGTTGTGGGAGTACATGGAAGATCAAAAGAAGCGAGCTGGCTGCTGGCTGTGTGTCTGAAGACCCATCTTCTTTCGGCACAGAGCTCGGAAAAAATGACGCAACAGACTTTTAACACCATAAATCAGTGAGTTGTTTTGAAACGTCTCCCCTCACTGTGAAACAGGAACTCCTCTTTTTCTCTTATTGGGGAGAGAGAGAGTCTGTGGTATGTCGAACACCGGGTAAACCAGTGGTCTTTGGGGTACTGCAAGTCTGTGTCTTTATTGATGCTTTGCTGCACGCTTGAGTGCTCAGTGGGGGGCACCAATGCTTTTTTTTTTGCTGGTGGGGGGTCGTCGCTTTGCTGATACTTATGTGCTTATGCGTGGGAGGGGGAAGCAGGGGGGATTTGGGGTTCTAACATTTAATTGTCATTCATTCCTTGAGGTACTTCTCTGTTTTTGTGGATGTTTACAATGAAAAAGAATTTCAGGATGTATATTGTATACATTTCTCAGACATTAAATGTACCTATTGCAAACTAAAGCAACACAAAATATGACGGGGGATCTCAGCAGTTCAGGCAGCATCTATGGAGGGTGAGTAGACAGCTGACTTTTCTAGGACTGGTAGACAAAATCTTAGTCCCATTGTTAATCCACACCAGGCTTACTTCCCTCACAGGAAAATAGCCACTCACAGGAGACCTTGCCCACGCCCAGGATTACGGCTGCACAGGTGGAAGGTCAACCGAGGAAGATCTGTACCAGCAAGGCGGCTGGACCGGATGGAGTTTCCCCACGATTACTGAGGGCCTGTGCGACTGAGCTGGGAGAACCACTACAGCGCATCTTCAACATGAGCCTGGAGCAGAGAAGAGTACCCAGACAGTGGAAAACATCCTGTATTGTCCCGGTACCGAAGAAACCACAACCAAAGGAGTTGAATGACTTCAGACCTGTTGCCTTGACGTCGCACGTGATGAAGACCATGGAGCGGCTGATAATACAGTATCTGAGGCCACAAACCAGGCACACCCAGGATCCTCTTCAGTTTGCGTATAAGGAGAAGGTGGGAGTGGAGGATGCTATTACGTATTTGCTGCACAAATCACTCTCTCACCTAGATGGGGTCAGTTGTGCTGTGAGGATTACATTCCTTGACTTCTCTAGTGCCTTTAACACCATCCAGCCCAAGATCTTAAGGCACAAACTAACGGAGATGGGAGTAGACTCTCACATGGTGGATTGGATAGTGGACTACTTGACAGATAGACCTCAGTATGTGCGGTTGGGAGACTGTAGGTCTGACACGGTGGTCAGCAGCACAGGGGCGCCGCAGGGAACCGTACTCTCTCCGGTCCTGTTCACCCTGTGCACATCAGACTTCCAATATAACTTGGAGTCCTGCCATGTGCAGAAGTTCGCTGATGACACGGCCATAGTGGGGTGTGTCAGGAATGGACAGGAGGAGGAGTATAGGAAACTGATACAGGACTTTGTGATATGGTGCAACTCAAACTACCTGCGTCTCAATATCACCAAGACCAAGGAGATGGTGGTGGACTTTAGGAGATCTAGGCCTCATATGGAGCCAGTGATCATTAATGGAGAATGTGTGGAGCAGGTTAAGACCTACAAGTATCTGGAAGTACAGTTAGATGAGAAGCTAGACTGGACTGCCAACACAGATGCCTTGTGCAGGAAGGCACAGAGTCGACTGTACTTCCTAAGAAGGTTGGCGTCATTCAATGTCTGTAGTGAGATGCTGAAGATGTTCTATAGGTCAGTTGTGGAGAGCGCCCTCTTCTTTGTGGTGGCGTGTTGGGGAGGAAGCATTAAGAAGAGGGACGCCTCATGTCTTAATAAGCTGGTAAGGAAGGCGGGCTCTGTCGTGGGCAAAGTACTGGAGAGTTTAACATCGGTAGGCTACGGTCAATTATGGATAACTCTGAACATCCTCTACATAGCACCATCCAGAGACAGAGAAGCAGTTTCAGCGACAGGTTACTATCGATGCAATGCTCCTCAGACAGGATGAAGAGGTCAATACTCCCCAATGCCATTAGGCTTTACAATTCTACCGCCAGGACTTAAGAACTTTTTAAAAGCTATTATTAATGCTTTTTGAGATAGTGATTTAGATGCATATCATATTTTTTTACTGAGTTAAGTATTGTATGTAATTAGTTTTGCTACAACAAGTGTATGGGACATTGGAAAAAAGTTGAATTTCCCCATGGGGATGAATAAAGTATCTATCTATCTATCTATCTATCTATCTATCTATCTATTAAAGATTTGGTTTCAGTTTCGCAGATTTTTTGACTTAAGTAATTTTGTTCTTTCTAGTAATATCTATCTTAACTTTTTTTAAACCATGAATTTTAGATAAGGCCTTTTTAACATGGAAAACAAAGGGAATAAAAACTTTTTTAGGTTTGTTTTTAGAGGATTGTTTAATGTCTTTTTCACAGCTAGTGGACAAATATGATTTATCTAATGCACAATTTTTAAGATATTTACAAGTCAGGAATTTTTTACGCGATTTGTTACCGAATTACCCATTTGCTCATTTACCAAATATGATAGATGTTATCTTTCAGCTTAATCCATTTCAAAAAGGATTGATAGCCATTATATATAAACAGCTATTGAATTTACAAATGATGTCTAATGATAAGGTTAAACGTGCTTATGAATTGGAACTTCAAGAGTCATTTTCAGATAATCAGTGGAATAAAATTTGTCATTTAGTTAACAATTCATCTATCTGCATCTGTTACTCCTTGATTCAGTTCAAGGTAGTGCATAGGGCACATATGTCAAAAGATAAACTAGCGCACATTTTTTCTAATATACAGGCAGTCCCCGGGTTACGAACAAGTTATGTTCCTGAGTCCATCTTTAAGTCAGATTTGTACGCAAGTCAGAATAAGTACATCCGATATTATTTAGCGTCAGTTAGTCAAACATTTGTCTTAGTATATAGTATATATTTTACCTTTCTATGCATATAAAACACTTAAGAAACATATGTATTCCAATAATTAAACCACAGCATTGCTTAGTAATAATTGTAGCTTTCACCAGGGCAGGGCCTTTCACATGCTCCATTATTCTCACTTTATCCTTTATCCTTTAAAATTGTTCCGATCGCTGACCAACTGTAGCCTAACACTTTTCCAATGATCGATGGCATTTCACCTCTTTCCAAACACTTTATTATTTCCACTTTATTTTCAATCGCGATTGCTTCCTGTCAATGGAACAGAAACACTGCGGGCGGCAGGTCCAGAGCTGTGCCAGCTCCCGAGGTCCGCTGGGACCTAAAGTCCACCGCACTGAGACAGGCTAAATGGGACAAGTGAGGGCTGTGCTGGGTTTGGGTATTTGATCCTCCACAATATTCCGCGCGTGGGAATTTAAACTGGAGGTGGCAGTGTTTTTTTTTATGAGGTCAAGTTGCGAGCTCAACATCAACCTGGCACGGATGGTACAGGAGTCACTGGATCGACATCAACCCGGCACGGGAGCAGTCTGTCACTGGATTGAACTCGGGAACCTCCATTCTTGAGCCTGGCGCTGATCTTACTGCGCCACCAGCCGACCGGAACGGGGGGGGGGGGGGGGGGGGGTGGGGTCAGGGTGAACCTTGCTAAGAAAAATTTAAGCCAAATACAAAGTTACACACTCAACACAGTGTCAATGGCAATGACTTAAAATGGCGGACGGCGTCGCGATCCGACTTAAAATGGCGGACTGTGTTCACCTTCCTCGGTTTGTAAGTACAAGTTGTCTGTAGGTCAGATGTTCATAACTCGGGGACTACCTGTAAATCCTACCTGTGATAGATGCAACACTGAGGTGGCTACCTTAACTCATATGTTTTAGTCTTGCATAAAGTTAAGTAATTTTTGGAGAGATATTTTTAGAACGTTATCAAAAGTCATAGGTTTGGACCTACAACCTAATTCATTTATGGCAATCTTTGGGATTATTCCAACGGAAGCAGGAAATGTTCCTGCTTCCGCTCAATGCATGATTGCTTTCTCAACATTATTGGCTAGGAGAGCTATTCTATTGTACTGGAAGGATCCCAATCCACCCACTGTTTTATTTTGGCTGTCCTCCATTATGTCATGTTTAAGTTTGGAGAAAATTAGGAGTCGGATGTTTGATACATCTTTTAAATTTGAGCCATCTTGGTGACCTTTTATTCAATATTTTCATATGATCTAATTCTTTTTACTTTTTCAGTTAATTTTTTTTCTTCTCCGTGAAGTTTTAGATTTGACCAGAAGGGTTTTTTTCCCTTTTTTTTTAACTGTATCCTCAAAATGGACTGCCCAGTCCCCCTTTCTTTGTTTTAGGTTAGTTTAGTGGGTTTTTTTTCTCAATAACAGAAATTTTGAGTCTTTTTTTCTATGAACTGTTAAGAGGAGATGTGGTTTTTTTTCTTCATGTTAGCTTAATACTATATATGATTTTGACAGTGTATATTCCTTTCTTTGTTTGCACTATTATTGAAATATGTATTTGAGCTAACCTCTCCTCTGATTTGTATTTATCCTTATTTTTTTAAATCAATAAAAAGATTGAAAAAGAAAAGTAAGACAGCTGACGTTTTGGGCCAAAACACTTCATCAGGACCTCCACTTTTTCATTTTATTTTTATACAGTTGTAGTACGGGTAAAAAGACTGCTTTGTCTTCTTAACTGAACTGGGATAATAAACTCTTGTCACATTAGACTGTAGGACACAAACAGAATTGTGGCAGTAAAATACACAGGCTGGCATACACACTATTCAAAGGCAGCACCCCCTCCTTTCCTGTTCTGATGAAGGGTGTCAGCCCGAAACACCAACTTCTTATTCCTGTCCATTGATGCTTGCTGATTTCCTCCATCATTTTGTGTGTTCTAGCCATTTCCCGTTGGGTTTGCTCAAAGTCTGATCTGTCTACATTTTTGCGTATGATTACCGGCACCTCCCTATAGAACATATTGCACGCAAATCTACTATAGAATACTTCTCTTGTAAAGAAGTGTGTCTGAAACCCAGCCGCAAGATTTTAATAATGAATAAATCAAATGCTTATATTTTCCAAAATTTTTTTTTAAAATTGTTTCTTAAAATCAAGGCTATTCGTTTGTTTCTGTTAGTGTTTAGTTACAGGATATTAGCCATTAATGCAGTTAGCAGCAAATACTGGTAACACTAACCAATAATGGAACAATATATTATATTAACTATTATGCTAACTAGTAATATATTTTATCATACTGAATTAGCAATCATAATAATTCACACAAATCAAATCTCTATGCTGATTTAAAAGCCCCATCAAAGAACAGTCTGCTTCAATAATTAATCTTTAATGTAATTTGAACTACACCACTAATCAGTTGAACCATCCTCCACTTTCCTGATACTGAAATTAAGCAAATGTGTTGGATAATAATGATCTGCCTATTTGGGTAAGACTAGGTAGCTGTGCATTGTGTATTCAGGACACTCAGAGTATGGGAAAGTATCAGTGAGCAGAATGGGGTCAAGAACCAGAGGTTTCTATGGAGACCAAAGGGCAGAGGCAAGCAAACAAAAGTCAAAACATAGATTAACAGCTGTAGCTACTGACCAGGAGCGTGGCTTATTTGGTCCTCATACATTCTGGGATGTGAACTTCACTTCCGGTACTTTGCAGGGCTTAATATTGCATCTAGTGTGTTGTCTCCACACTCTGTGATCATGAGCCGTGATGGTACATTAAGAGCAATTCAGCTTCGGTTTCGGACATAATTTGATCCAATCTGATTGACAGTGGGGTGGCACAGTGGCAACGCTTTAGAGTACAGGCGACCGAGTTCAATTCCCACTGCTGCCTCTAAGGAGTTTGTACGTTCTCTCCATGACAGCGTGGGTTTCTTCCTAGTGTTCTGGTTTCCTCCCACAGTCCAAAGACTTACAGGTTGGTATGTTAATTGGTCATTATAAATTGTCCCATGATTGAGCTAGGATTAAATTGGGAGATTGCTTGGGCGGCATGATTCAAGGAGCCTATTCTATGCTGTATCTCAATAAATAAACAAAATAAATATTTCCTGCGCTTATTTTCCATGTAAACAGATCAATTTTGGCACACTGAACGCCAACAAACATGCTCTCTGTTCTGGCCTCGAGAGATGCATCCATTTCCATCCTCTCTTTATTTGCCCTTGAAACAACAATATCTGTGAGTCTTAAGCTTTCTTAATATTGGGAAACATTTATTAGATGTATTTTAAAGAAAGTAGGTTTATTGTTTATCACTGTTAAGTTATCATTGCGCCACGAGTTTACTCTGTACATGGCATAATTATGGAATATTGCATGTGTGCTTTCGCTTGGTTAATACTGATCATGAGAATAACCAATAGCATCCGTACAATCAGGTGCGGTGATTCTGAATTGAATCTAATATGTGTTTTACTTAGCAGGCGAGACATAAAGCAGTCTCAAGTTCTCGGGCCTCCTCAGGAGTTGATTCTGAGAAGTGGCTCTGACAACTCTGGAGAGCTTCCTTTTTCATCTGATTGTGTATCCTGATCTTGGGAAGGTGGTTTTAGTTCACTGGAGAATTCTCTTTTTAATCCTTCTATTGCCCCCTTTACAATCTGATATCTCTTCTTGGTTTCTTCATCCACAATGTCATCTGACAAATCCTCCATTTTTATATCTCTATTGACTCCTTTATTTTTGACCTTCCATTCATCCAGCTGAGCTTCAATCTTTCACCTACTTTTACAAACAGCTTTTTGTCTCCTACTTGAAGTTTATGCAACAACCTTAATGCACGCAGAGTACATTCTGGTTCTTAATGCTCACAAAAGCCAAATGCTTGCAACTTTCCTAAGAGCTCCTTGAACTTTCTTCCAGCTTAAAACCAAGCTACGTTTTGCAAGTAACTGCCTGATTAGCATATCAGAAGCTTTCTCAGCTATGTTGCTGTAGTCGACCTGGAACTTCTGTCACTTTCACGCTTCCACTAAGCAGCATGGTCCTTCCTTGGTCCAATGTGCTTTCCAACAGAGCACAAAGGTTGGAACCAACACCTAATTATCCCCCTGTTGGGCAACAATTCATGGTGTACAACATGGAGAGAGTTGTGGCATCAACCAGTACCATTCTTAATTTGCTTTCATTGCAGAGGGTGTGGCATGCAGATGGTGAACAGATCTCCAATCAAGTTATAGTTGTCTCAGGCACTCACATCCTCTCAATGCTGGTCTCCCAGTTTACACCACATACAAGCTCAATGTGACTTGTTGGTTGTTGTATTTCACTGTTATGGATGTCATTCCTACGGGAGTTCTCTTTTATCTAACATAAGTTTTTAGTTGGATATCTGCAAGGTTCAGTTTAGTATCTTAAAATGCCTCTTAAACTCATTTTGTGGAATCACTGAACCAGCTGAACCGGTGTCCAATTCCATTTTAATTAATTTGCCGTTCATTTCTAATGTAAGCCATATTGCTTGTCTATTGTTAATTTTCACACTGTAAACCTCAAGACTACACAGTCCTGTGTCACTCTCATCATTATCCTGTTTTTCATCAACAGCATGTAGGTTAGTGTCCCCTTTGAAACTGCAACTTGACCTTTTAGCTTTTTATCTTCCCTGTGCGGTCCATTTATTTTTGTCTGCCCAGCATGCTTTTTGTATGTATCTTACTCTTCAGCATTTTCTGCAAGTTTCACTTTTAAATCTGCATTTGTTCAGAGAATGTGAGCCCCTGTCACAACAGTAACACGATTTGTTTGGCCAGTCTGGTTTCTGTTTAGACAATGCAATTTTGTTCGCGTTTGCTTTCATTCCTGACCGCAACTCAATTTCATCTGTCTGCAGCTTCCATTGAAACAGCAATTTCAACTGTTCTTTTAAATGTAATCTGTGCTTCAGTTGGGAGTCATTTTTGAATGCTTTCTTGTAAGATTCTACAAAATAAACAATCTCTGATTCGAGTATCATTACTGTACTGACAATGCTCAGACAATCGCATCATTTCAGCCACATATGCTGAAGTGGACACCCCTTCCACATGGACAATGGTTATGGTTCTAAAAGTTCCTGCATTACTTTGATTATATTAACAAAGTTCATTTCTGTTGGCCAGTTGGAGCAGTTGAACTTTGAAGCAAACTATATGCCTTTAAGCCCAATGAACTCAGCAAAATTGGTACTTGTTTCTCATTGGCTATTTCATTTGCTTCAAAATACTGTTGAATTAGCTCAGTATACATGAGCCATTTTCCTGTTGTGTGATCAAACTCATCAATTTTTCCAATGTAGCCAGCCATTTCCGATTTTTTTCATGATTATTATCAACTAGTACTCACTCTTTTTGAACCCATAAATTCTTCCACTTCCTGCTGCTTTTTTTAAAATCAACAGTTTGCTGGACAGCGTTTTTTTACTTGCTGCTCCTCACTGTGTAACTGGAACGTCTCACTGCGCTTCAGTGGGTTGGTAGTTGTCTCACGTTCATTTTAAAACCATCTGGTCGCCTTCATCATATTTTGTAACTTCAAAACATGAAACTAATTTAAAGGATGACATGGGAGACCAGGAACACAGGTGTAATTCATGTTTACTTTAAGTGAGGCATGAAGTTCTATGCAATTCATGTACTTATACATATAACTGGTGATAAATTATTTAAATGAACAAGAATGCTTACTCAACCAAGATTACTCAAATATTCAAGATTATATAAGAATATTCATGATATATACAAGATTACTCAAAGGTTAATAATTATTAAATACACAGCAGCCATTTTTTTCGAAAGGTTTTTCACCTGTTGGTTGAACACTTCCTTTTCAGAACAGATCCTATCCTATAACGAAATGGTCTGGAGGAATGAAGATCAGGTGCAAGTGTGCCTGATGCTGGCGTAGCTTGGAATGCAAAGATGATTGGAGGTAAGTCAGCAGGTGATAAGTGCCGGAATGGAGGATAGATGATCATGGCATTGAGTTACAACTGTAGACACTGTAGAGGTTTGTCCCCAATAGTTTCTTTAGGAACTGGGGGAAAGCACACTTCTACCACCACCACAACCCTGATCACAAGCATAGCTGAGAAAGCACTCAACCTCTTCCAGCTCTTACCTGGGAAGTCCAGGCAAACATGTTGGGGCAAATACTTTACTGAAATATTTCCACCTAAAAGACCATAAGATATAGGAGCTGAATTAGGCCATTTGGCCCATTCTGTTCCACCATTTCATCACGGCTGATCCAATTTTCCTTTCAGCTCCAATCTCCTGCCTTCTCCCTGTATCCCTTCATGTCCTGACCAATCAAGAATCTGGCAACTCCACAGATACCTGTGGCACAGAATTCCACAGATTCATCACTGCCTGGCTAAAGTAATTCCTCCTCACCTTCATTCTAAAAGGATGCCCCTCTATTCTGTGTCCTCTGGTCTTTGATTCTCTCACCATAGGAAATATCCTTTCCACATCCACTATATCAAGGCCATTCACCATTTGTTAGGTTTCAATGAGGTCACCCCTCATTCTTCTGAATTCTAGTGAATATAAGCCCACAGTTGTCAAATGCTTTTCATATGACAAGCCATTCAATCCAGGAATCATTTTGATGAACCTCTTCTGAACCCTCTTCAGTTTCAGTACATCCTTTATAAGCTAAGGGGCCCAAAACTACTCACAGTAGGCCAAGTGAGACCTCACCAGTGCTTTATAAAGGCTCAACGTAACATACTAGTCTTTATATTCTAGTGCTCTTGAAATGAATGCTAACATTGCAATTGCCTTCCTCATCACAGACTCAACCTGCAAATTAACCTTTAGGGAATCCTGCACAAGGATTCCCAAGTCCCTTCGTGCCTCAGTTTTTTTGAATTTTCTCTCCATTTAGAAAATAGTCAACCCTTTCATTTCTTCTACCAAAGTGCATTTCCCGATATTGTATTCCATCTGCCTTTCCTTTGCCCATGCTCCTAATCTAAGTCCTTCTGTAGCCTCTCAAAACTACCTGCCCCTCCACCTATCGTCATATTGTCTGCAAACTTTGCAACAAAGCCATCAATTCCATCATCTAAATCATTGTACCATATGACTCCTGGGGCAATGAGCTGTAATTCCTTCAAATTCCTAGCATGCCTTTCAGAATAAACGTAGACAACTTGAAGATAAAGTCCTCAAAGTTTAAGATTCTTCAAATTATAATATCTAATCTGACTTCATTTTGGATAGGGTGGTTGAGAGATAGACCTCAAAAGTTAAATAAAAATGTTAAGAATTAGAAGATCCTCCAGGATTCCAACAAATGGATGGATTAGCTTTTAATAGAGAACCTGTCTTATTTTCAGTTTAGTCAGAGCATATATCATATATCAGAGCAAATTACAACAACAAAGTAAATTATTTTCCTACAGTTTAAAAAAAAGTAGTCCACAGAATGTGAAGATGTTCCGAATTTGAGAATATTATGGTGCTACTGCTAGGCACTAGTGCAAATTGACTTTATCATTAAATACAGATTTAAAATCTTCACTGTGTGATAAGAAAATATTCCCCATATACTGTATATGCTTTGGAATATGAATGAATGTGCTTAACATTTCTGTGTGAAGTCTTTTTGATGCCAAATATGGTATCAGGGACACTGAGTAGGTTTTGGCTGTTCCTTCCCATTTAAGATTTGCAACACAGATACTGAAGGGCTGAAAAAATACTCTCTTAATTGTAAATTGATTTACTCCTATGCAATATTAACTACTTAGAGAAGTGCTACATTTCCTTCATGGAATTTACTTTTGGAAAGTAGCTTATTTTATCAATGACTATCAAAATATCACAGTATCTATAAGGGACAGTTTGAAAGTATAAAAGGAAGAATGAAAATGTGAAAAAAATTAGTAATTTGATATCTCTGGGCCAACATTTCAGCAATAAGATCCTTTTTGCATCTCTCAGCAAATAAAAACTAACTTTTGAAAATGCTGAGAATTCTGGTTTATAGCATTACTTTGGAAAAGAAGTATGAGCTTTTGTCATCACAGTGATCTGTATTCAGATTAATTCTATAAAATAATCCATTTAATAACAAAAGCTGCGGAAAGTAATGAAATCCCAGCAAAGAAAGCTGGTAATGAAAATTAGGGAGAGAGATCTGAAAAATATGAGAATCAGAGAACGTGAATGAACAAATGTAATAAGAGCATAAGAACACCAAATATAATTCAGCTAAACCATGGTAAACTTCCAGGAAGCATTTATTTTTATTGAGTATCATTGAACTCTGGAATTCTGGGCTGGTCCCTAAATACAGATTGACAACAGCTCTTTAAAAGGGAATTACATGTTCCTGATAAGAGGAGATATCTCTGTTTTCTGAAAATTGGCTATAATCTCTGATATCATGTAATGCTGTCTATTTAGGCTGAGCTGTCTGCCTTCAACAGAGGAAATGGCCAAAATGTTTTTTTACTCTTAAAAGACGTTTTTTTTAATGATCTGTTTCTTTCGGTCTCTCAGGAGATTATGCAGAAAAGTAATGGAGTCACAAGAGACTCAGATGCTTGAATAAGTAGCAGCAAGTGACCTCATGCATGATTTTGACCAAAAACCTCAATAATTCCTTTTGTCCCACACTAGCTCCTTGACCTGTCGTGTTACTCCAGTTCAGATTGGAACATTATCAAAAGACAAGGCTATCCAGAACAAGCCTGCTTTGGAAATGATCTCTTTTTCAATATTTCCTCAACTTTAATACTATGCGTCTGATACAAATGAGGCAATTGAATGCGCAAAAACAGAAACACATATATTGCTGGAGAAACTCAGCAGGTTAGGCAGCATCTGTGGAAAGGAATGAACAGTCGATGTTTTGGGATGAGATCCTTCATCAGGACTGGAAAGGAAGGGGGAAGAAGCCAGAATAAGAAGGTAGGAGGAGGGGAAGGAGTACAAGCTGGAAGATGATAGATGAAGCCATGTGAGGGGGAAGGTAGGTGGGTAGCAGAAGGGATGAAGAGAGAAGCTAGGAGATGATAGGTGGAAAAGATAAAGACTGAAACTTCCTCTCCAGCCCCGATGAAGGGTCTTGGTCCAAAATGTCAGCTCTTTATTCCTTTGCATAGATGGTGCCTGACCTGCAGAGTTCCACCAACATTTTGTGTGTGCTACTCTGGACTTCCAGCATCTGAAGATTCTCTTGTATTTGAGAAACACATTTGCCTTCCTTTTCCACAGTGAGTTCTTAATCACCTTACTCATTTAATTGGAGAATGGGAAAACACCATGGTAGTGTAGCAGTTCACATGATGCCTTTACAGCTTGGGGCATCGGAGTTCAGAGTTCAATCATGGCTGGCATCCTCTGTAAGGAGTTTGTACATCCTTCCCAGAGAATGGGTGGGTTTCTGCTGGGTGCTCTGCTTTCTTCCCACGGTCCAAAGGTCAAAGTTAATTGGTCATTGTAAATTGTCCTGTGATTAGATTTGGGTTAAGTTGGTAGGTTGCAGGTGGCACAGCTCATAGGGCTGGAAGGGCTTATTCCAGGCTGTATCTCTGAGCAAAACTAAAAATAAATGAAATAAACCATCCAGCCTTTGGAAACAACATATCAGAACTTTGGTCAGCCCAGTCTCAACAATTGAGTTGCAGTATGCCAATGATATTGTATGAACTCAGAGAATAAGATGCAAGGAATCCTCAATTCATTCTCTGAGGGGTAATGGAGGGTGGACATCACATGCAACAACCATTAAACAAAAGTTCTCTACCAACCTATCCTTTTTGCACAGAACTGCCTCTATCAATAAAGATTCATAGACAGTCCCAGGAAAATGTGGGCCGTTTCCCATATCTTGGAAGCCACACTTGTGAAGGCAGTCATCAGTGTTTGAAAATCAAGACAGATCTGGCACAAAACCTATCATCTAACAGGTAGTTGGCGTTTGCCACCCTCCTGTAAGCTTATGAGTCCTGGACCATCTACACCAAACACCTCAAGAAACTTAGAACTAATATCAACCTCGAGAAGGGATCTAGTGCTTTCCCAATGTTCATGACGAATAAATTCTTCCCTGGTTAATCCAAACAGATACACCTCCTGTGCAACTTGATGTGGATTCCTACTGTGTCTGGCAATATACATTGCTCCACATTCACAGGGAATCCTGTAAACGCCAGCCATCCCATGGCCCAGTCATCTTTCACCTGCATAAACTGGGATTTGAGCTTCCTTAAGGGTTTGTGGATGGCATTAACCTGGTATTTCTTCAGGACCCTGGTGATCCTTCCATGTGAATGCAGAGCAACATCCATTGGTCAGGAAACCCGCATCAAGAAGCACTGGCGGTGTATCCATTTGGGTTACCCAGAGAAACTGGTGGTAGCAGAACACTGTATTTGCAATGGCCAAAGGATTGATCTTGACGGCACAAAACTACTGTGCTGCAACAAAGTCTTCCCCAACCATCTGGTGAAGGAAGCCATTGAAATAAAACTAGAGAAAAAGAACTTTAAGAAGAAAGTCTCGCTCTATGTAGGAACTGGAATTCGACTACAACTAAGGTGGGACAGCGGAATCCTGATTGGATGAGGACTAACCAGTTGAGGGGATGGATATCGGGCATATATATACATCACCAGACGAGACATGCCTAGGCATCTTTGCATATGAAAACGGCAGAGTTTAACTTTGAAATGTCGGTTAAAATTGAGATTTGGTAACCAGCTGGAAGCCTGAGTAGAGTTTATTTGTAATTTCAACCTCCTCTCCTAGGTCAACACCCTCAGTATTGAGATCCCAATCTCACTCAGTCAGCTCTATAAGGAGGACCATGGCATTTGCATGAATTGACCAGATTCCCAAAGCAGACTCTTTGTTCCAAATCTGTCATGGGAAGGGATTAGCAGACAGAGGAAAAGATTTCTGGGTATTCTTCATGCTGCTTTGAAATAATAAACACATTGTAACTGACTTTTAACCTATGAAAGCTTAAACTGGAGAGGGAATTTGCAGAACATTCAAAATCACGAGTCTCAACCATGGTGTGCACACAGGCGTACTGCATAAATGGCAGAAGGAGAATACCACTTGTTAAGCTATCCACCTGCTTCGTCTGTCAAGTCTCCCCTGTGCCACCTATGCAGGAAGGTCTGTAGTGTCCACGTTTGCCTCATTTGGCCATTTCAGAAAACATACATCAAAATAGAAGCAAGTCATTCTCAATCCTGAACCACTAAGAAGAAGAAGAAGAAGCTAAGCATGTTATTCTGATAAATGCAGATAAGTAATGACTTTGTGTCATGGGGATCTCAGTCATGTTGTAACGTGGCGAACAAACACCTCATCAAGTGACTAACCTCGATAGACCACATTCTCAAAAGCTGAACGTCATCAGGGAGGGACCATCTATAGAGCAACCACTTGCAGTCATGTGGACCAGTTAGATCTGTTAGAGAAATATCAAAACAATTCAGAGTTGGTGGATAGATACTTCCTCATTTGTCTAACTAGCAAACCATGTTAGTTTAATAGACAGGACAGATTTTAAAAAAATTTTAGATGCTGGAACAGCTGGAGGAGAGTTAAGACCATGAGATCACTAGGAACATTACGTGAACACAGCATTAATGATTTCTTTATTTGCCTGGTAGCTTTCTGCAGTAAGGCAGAGACAGGGTAGTAGACATTAAGTTAGCAGCTGTCTTCAGCATGAGGCTAAACAAGAAATTGTCTTTGGATGATATGGAATTGCAGCAAAAGTCATCATTAACCAACAACAAAGACACACGTGAAGGTGGGGAAGATTTGGCAAAAAACATTGTGTTAGCTGAAAACTTCTAGCTAGCATCATAATTGGGGTAAACACATCAGTAATTTGATAGATGGCTTATCAACACCTTCTCAGGTGCATTTAAGGTGGGCAACAACAAGTGTTGCTTGCCAGTAAGTTCTTTATCTTGCAACTGAATAAAGAAAATTCTTGGAATATTTATTTACCCAGTGGGCATTTAATAATCAAGGTATTTTAATTGCCAAGATCAATTTACAACATGAGGACTAGTAGTGACTTTAATTCCTCATCAATGAAAATGTTGGGCAGGTAAAACCTAGAAGGAAAATCTCGGAAACGTTTGCAGTTTGCTGTAAGATCCAATTTTCCTTTAATGTGTATTTTTCATTGAAATCAAATTGAGTATCATATTCAAGTGTGGTGACACGCGATCCAGTTCTTAGGCACTGATCTTTGATGATTTCCACCAAATCAGGGGGCAAAACTTATCTGGCTTTCAAAGACTTATTTTACTCTTCTTGTGGGTAGAGATTGTTTTTGGCTTCTCCCTGCAGAATAGTTCTCTGTAGTGTGAAAGGACTGTAGATCAGTATGGCTGATAGGGACTGTAGTGTGAGTTAAGAGTGGCATTACTTCAGATGTCAGAGGTGAACACAGGAACCAAGGTTCTCATTAACTCTCTTTCTCTCTCCACAGATGCTGCCTGACCTGGTGAGTTTTCTCCTTTTGCTTTAGTAATGCATCATCTGTAGACTTTTTATTTTTTACCACATTCTTGGAAGTGTTTTTTATACTTAATATTTTGGTGGAAATTCTCAATAATCCCTTTAAGGACTGTTGGTCGGTTTACACTTGTCCCGAGAATACTAGACAGAGCGAGGCAGGCCATTTGTTAACATGTTCAAGTGTCTCTGCACACTGACTTGATATGATGCTAATCTGATACAGTGGCTAGCTCTCTTTATAGGACCGCTTCACATCTGTTTACTACCTGGAAAGCGTGATCAGCATAGTCCAAGTTC
The DNA here is from genome assembly GCF_048418815.1 of Hemitrygon akajei. Taxonomy (NCBI): domain Eukaryota; kingdom Metazoa; phylum Chordata; class Chondrichthyes; order Myliobatiformes; family Dasyatidae; genus Hemitrygon; species Hemitrygon akajei. The sequence goes on from NC_133134.1 coordinate 30,140,703, forward strand.
AATAGTGTGGAAGAGAACGTAAACATAATTTGCTAGAAATGTATCGGTGTTTCAATGAATATACTGCTGGAAGTTCAGCAGTGTGTAAGTTGCATAACCAGCAGGCTGCTGCAATTCGAGATGACTGATCATCACTACTCTTTCAAAGGTCAATAGGACATTAATTATTAGCCTTGTCATCAACACCCACATTCCATAAGTGGCTAAGCAAAAAAACCCCCACCATGAATAAAACATCCTTGCTTGTTGTTTTATCTTATTGGGAATTGTCTGGTAAGGTGCACCTTCCCAACATAAAACAAGCAATGTTAGTCACTGTCGTTGGTGGAAGTCCAGCTGGTGATGAAAAGGCATACGGGAACGAGATGGATCAGCTGTGTGAATGGTGTGGCCACAACAACCTTGCACTCAGCATCAGCCAAACCAAGGAATTGTGGACTTAAGGAAGGGGAAGGAGGGAGAACACGCACCAGTCCTCATTGAGGGTGAACAACTTTAAGTTCCCAGGTATCAACACATTGGAGGATCTATCCTGGACCCAACATATAGGTGCAGTCATGAAGAAGGCTTGCCAGTGACTCTGCTTCATGAGTCGTCATTGGCAAATACAATCTGCTTGCCCGCTGGTCTAAGTCATCCTCCACTTTAAAATCTTTCAGTCACGGGGCCGGTTGCTAGAGGAGATTTGGCATAATACTGAAGACTCTTGCAAATTTTTATAGATGTATAGTGGAGAGCATTCTGACCGCTGGCACCACAGCCTCGTATGGAATCTCCAATGCACAAAATCACAAGAGACTGCAGAGGGTCAAAGATGCAGCCAGCTCAATCACTGGCACAAACCTTCCCACCATCAGAGACAGCTTCAAGAAGGAGCACAAGAAAGCAACATTTATCACTAGGCACCCTCACCACCCAGGATCTTCTCATCACTAATCATCAAGGAGGAGATACAGGAGCCTGGAGACCCACTCTCGATGATTCAAAACCAGATTCTTCCTCTCTGACATCAGATTTCTGAACGGTCCAGGAACTCTACTTTGTTACTCCCTTTATTGCAATATTTATTTATTTTGTAATTTATAGTAATTTTATGTCTTTGCGCTGTACTGCTGCCACAAAACAACAAATTTCACATCGTATAAGTCAAGGATACAAAACCTAAATCTGACTTTGAGAAAGTATTAGAACATACAGCAGAACGACAGTTCCATGATTACCACATGCAACACTACATTTACTACAGAGATTAGATTTTCATGAATCTACAATAAGTCATTCTGATACTGTCTGTCTGCAGCAGCAGAGCTGTGGGAATATGTTTGTTCGTGAGTCATCAATGGCAAATACAATCTGCTTGCCTGCTGGTCTAAGTCATCCTCCTCTTTAAAATCTTTCCGTTTCAGAGCCAGTTGCTGAAATTAAATCATGTAGGTAGTCAGTTGAATCTTTGCTGTTCCTTTCACCAACCTTAAAATCTATCCATGTGAATATGTTTATTCTAAAAAGAACCTCTTTAAATTACTTAATAGCGGCCTTGAATTTAGATGAACAGGCACGTGAATAGGCAGCGATTAGAAGCATATGGACCACGTGTTGGCAGATGCAATTAGCTTAAATTGACATAATGGTCAGTGCAGACATCATGATATAAAGGCCCTGTTTCTGTGCTGTACTGTTCCATGTTTTATGTTCATATTAAACCATTATTTTTTACTGTTTTAAAGTTATAAATAGGTATCATATAGAACCAAGTGTAACTTATCTATGCTGACCAAAATATCCATATCCCCCTGAACCAGGCGTTCCCAACCTTTTTTACACCACGGACCCCAGGTTGAGAGCCCCTGCTGTAAAGCTTTTCTATCTACTGTATGTAAATGTCTCTTAAACATTGTAATTGTCCTCACCAGTGCAGCTTCTGCCAGCAGCTCTTTCCAAATGGCCACCACCCTCTTTATGGAAAAGTTTCCTCCCTGGTCCCTTTTAAATCTTTCCCATCTCACCTTAAATCTCTGTCCTTTGGATATAGACCCCACTATTCCTGCAGTGAGAAGTTATGACCATGCACCTTCCCTGTGTCTTTCATGATTATCTATACCTCTGTATGGTCATCCATCAGATAGGTTGAAGAGATAAAGGGTTGAAGAAGGAATCTGGTAGGAGAGGACAGTGGACCATGGAAGAAAGGGAAGGAGGAGGGAAGCCAGAGGAAGGAGATGTGCAGTTAAGGAGAAGATAAGGAATGAGAGGGCAACAGAAAAAGAGAGGAGAGAGGCAGCAGGTATTACTGGAAGTTGGAGAAATCAACCTTCGTGCCATTAGGGTGAGGCTACTCAGACAGAATATGAGGTGTTGCAGGAGCGACACGATCACAACAGGTAACCCGGACAGACGCAGAGGTGAAGTATCGCCACACCTGTAAGGACAGTATTGGGCCCTGAGTAGCGTTAAGGGAGGATGTGCAGCGTTTGTCATGCTAGCAGGGATAAGTGCCACGTGGGAGATCAGTGGGGAGGAATGAATGGACAAGCGAGTCATGTAGGGAGCAATCCCTGCAGAGGTGGGGTGTGGGACGTTGACAGTGGAAGTTGCAGAGAATGATGTGCTGGATACGGAGGCTCATGAGGTGGCACATAAGGACAAAGGGAAGCCGATCTCCACTATGGAGTTGTGTGGGACATGGAGGAAATACAAGTGAGGGCAGCAGCGATGGTGGTGGATGGGAAATCCTGTTCTTGGAAAAAAGAGGCTATCTCAGATGTTCTAGAGTGAAAAGCCTCATCTAGAGAACAGATTCAGTGGAGATGGAAGAACTGAGATAAGGGAATAGTATTTTTACAAGTTACAGGGTGGGAAGAGATGTAGTCAAGATAACTGTGAGAGTCATGAATCCTCATGACTTTTCTGCACCCTTTCCAGTTTAATGATATTATTATTATTATTGTGTTTTTAATTTTTCTCAACTCAAGCTGTTAAAACCTGAGGTAAGGACATAGCCAAACACGTGTATTTTTCAGTTGCTAGAAACTTTTTTATTATTTTAGTGGTGTTTAGTATCATGATGTTCTAGAGCTTTAAGCATAATTGCTTAATGCTTTTGTGTAGTGACTTTGGGATAATACCACTTCTAGGTATTACTATCAGGACAATCTTCCATAGTCTTTCAATTTCCTCTTTTAATTCAGCATGTTGCCGGTGTTGTTCACTTATTGATTTCTGTAAGTTATGTGTGGAATGTATAGGTCTATTAAATAAGTTGTTCTTGCTTGCTTATCTGGAAATATTATATCTGGATGGTTATGGATTGTCCTGTTGTTAATATCATTATTATTATCATCATTATTATTACTAGTCAAGAGTTCAAGGTACATTTATTACCAAACTATGTATAAATTATACAACCTTGAAATGTGTCTGCTTACAGACAGCCACCAAACAAGAAGCCCAATAGAACCCAATTTTTAAAAAAGGACCAACACCCGATGAGCAGAGAGAATAAAGAACAATAAAGCAAGCATCAGCATTCAGAATGAAACTGAGTCCATAAACCCGAAACCGGGAGCAGCCAGAGTAGGCTCAGTTCCTCACACAGAGGCAAATTGTTGCGAAGCTCACAGGCATGACACAGCCTCGGCCTTCATCGCCAAAGAGTGCAGTGTAAAACATCCAGGAATAGAATCGGCTCAATTCTTACCTCCAGTCCCAGCACTTTGCCTTTTCGGTCCATCTGGCCTTGTGTTTGAATTGTCAGCACCAGCTCGTTCCCTGAAATCAGGCCCAGGCCCAGGCCCCATCACTACGATATGCTCCGGGCCGCTTCCAGTCCGTACTTGATCTCTCCAAATCGGTGCGGTGCTTAGTCGGATCAAACCTTGCCTCTGGTTTCGGCGGATAGGCTCCGAAACAGCTCCACTCCTGCTTCTCTCCAACTGCATCTCCAGTTCCAACCCCGTCTTCTCCTGGAACATGCCTTGACCTCAGTCCAGCTCTGTCTCGCACCCGCACACCTGGACCCTCCGATCTGCCTCACCTTCGTTCACCCCTTCTTTGCTTGCGGTGATCAGTTACCACAATTTTCCATATAAAAACTGTTAGTAACAGAGCGGTTAGTTGAATTTCTTGCTTTGAGAACCAACAGTCACCCATGTTCAGTAGCACCATCTTAAACCAGAGCTTAGTACAACTACTAAGAGAGTATCACTTGTATTGTTACAACGCATACACACACAAGGCAAATACCTAATCAGCCAAATGTGGGGGGGGGGGGGGGGGGTGTTCAGTATCTCAGAAACAGCTGATCTCCTGTGATTTTCATGCACGACTTTCTCTAAAGTTTACAGAGAATAGTGTAAAAAAACAAAAGAACATCCAGTAAGCAGCACTCCTACTAAGGCACAGCAAATGGACTCTTTTGAACAAAGTGTTATTTGTATTAGGTAGATAACAAAAGCAGGGACTGTGATCTGTAATCAAACCACACTCAATACTTCTGTGCAGTCAGCATATGAATTTTGTGTTGCTTTCCTATTGATTGCTGCCCGTAGCTAATTATAACCATACTGCACACTAGAATGCAATATCCTGAATGGCTATTGTGTCTTCAAACCAATTTACACTTCCTAAAGAAGAGGTGTTCATTCAGCTATAACAAGCGATGGCAAACATTCTGACATTCATTCCGATTTGTGAAACAATGAAGAATAGTACTGCACAGATCAGCGTGGGTTTGAGACACAGGTAAAAGGTAAAAGAGTACCATCTGTGCAGGGATTGGGAGGTGTCTCTCTCACACACACACACACACACACACACACACACACACACACACACACACACACACACACACACACACACACACACACACACACACACACACACACACACACACACACACACACACACACACACACACACACACACACACACACACAGTTTTTGGAAGCCAAGCTCCAGGGTCTTGGGTACAGAGCTGGAGGAAGACTAACGGTCAAAGTCACTGAATGCACTTGAACTGCCATATCTCGTTAACAGCACGTCTAACATACACACTACCCATCACTCACCTATCAGCAATGCCTATGAGTCAGGATTTATATCAAACATCCATGTCCTCCACTGCACCCTCATGTACTGTGATCCTCAGACTCATTCCTCACTGATTTTACAAATTCCAGCCATTCAGTCATAAAAAACACATCAATGTAACAGATGCATCATGCAACATTGCCTCTCACTTTCAAGGCAAGGTGACCATCAGGATGAGAAGAAGCAAATGTGCTGGCGTAAGTGCCAGATCTCCAGCACATTTGATTCAACTTTCCACCATGGAGAAGATAGGCCTTTCCAACACTAGGGCTACTATTATTGAAGACTGGCCAGTCAGAGGTATGAAACATTACAATGGTGAAATATTCTCCTCCAATTACACTACCTCTTTATTCTTCTCATCCTTCTAGCTTACATGTGAGAGACAGGGTGAGCGGGAAAGTTTATTTTTGTGGTGAGAGGTCATCAACTGAAATGGTCACTCTGGCTCATATTGCACAGGTGCTACCTGACCTGCAGGATGTGGTTCCAATATTTTCTGTCCTTATTTCAGGATTCCAGCATCAACAGTGTTTTTGATTTTGTGATGTCCGTGTTTTTTTCTTACAAGATAAGGATGATAAAAACAGCATTTAACAAGGTCCCTCACACAGTAGGCTCATCCAGAAGATTAAGGTGGGTGGGATCCATACCTTAGATTCAGAACTGACTTGCCAGAGAAGATGGGGGTAATGGTCGATGGGAATTAGTTTAGCTGGAGAACCATGACTAGTAGTGCTCTATACTAGGACCACTGCTGTTTGTGATATAGGTAAATACTATGGATGAAAATGTAGATGGATGGGTTAGTAAGTAATCAGACACTATAGAGGTTGGTGGTGGTGTAGATGGTGTACAAGATTACCCAAGGATATAGTGGAATCTAGAACATTTGCAGATAGAGGTGGAGAAATGGCAGCTAGTGCTTAATCTGTCAAATTTGAGGTGTTCCACCTTGTGAGATCAAACCTACACTCTATTAATAGTTGATAGGTGGTAAAGAAGTCATTGGGCGCGCTTTCTTTACTAGTCAAGGAATTGAATTCCAGAGTCAGGAAGTTATATTACAGGTTTATGAAGCTATAATTATGCTGCACCTGGAGTACTGCATTCAGTTCTGCTTGCCCCATTATGAGAAGGATGTGGAGACTTTGGAGAGTTTGCAGAGGAGGTTTGTCAGGATGTTGCTTGGATAAGAAGGCATGCGCTATAAGAAAAGGTTGTACAAAACTGCGTTGTTTTCTCTGGAGTGGCAGAGGCTAAAGGAGATGTGACAGAAGTTTATAAGAGTATGGAAGAGTATGATAGACAGCCAATATTTTCCTCCCAGGTTCAACATGTCTTAATACGAGAGGGCATGCATTTAGAGTGAGAGAGAGTAAGTTCAAAGGAGATCTGAGGGGAAATTTGTTAACACAGAGAGTGGTGGTAGCTAGGATGCACTGCTAGTGATGATAGTGGAAGCAGATACAATAAAGGTGTTGAAGAGGCTCTGAGCTAGGCATATGAATGAATAGGGAATGCAGGAATGTAGACGTTGTATGAGCAGAGGAAATGAACTTAGTCAGGTTTAAATTAGTAGTTTAATTAGTTCAGAACTGGATAGTCTTGAGATTTACAATGTGAAAGCTAACAATAGACAAGCAATATGGCTTACACCAGAAGTGAATGGCAAATTAATTAAATGGAATTGGACACTGATTCGGCTGTTTTAGTCATTCCACAAAATGCATTTGAAGGACATTTCAAAAATACTGAACTGATGCCTGCAGATATCCAGCTAAGAACTTACACTGGAAAAAAGATAACCCTGTGGGAATGACATTTGTGACAGTGAAATACAACTACCATCAAGCCACATTGGGCTGGCATTCTAGGGACATGGTTGACTGATAAACCACAACTTAATTGGAGATCCATCCACCACTTGCATGTCACACTCCCGCATGAAAAAGAACTAAAAAAGGTACTGGATGATGCCACAGCAATGTTCAAGGATGGCATTGGAAAACTAAAGCTATCAAGGGTAGAATAGTGTTAAGTGAAAATGCCACACACAAGCTTTACTAAAGCCATCTGATTCCTTATACCATCCATGATAATGTAGCCAGTGAGTTAAACTGCATGGAGGCTGAAGGAATTCTTTCTAGATTGAGTGGAGCCCATGGGCAATGCCAGTGGTCCCAGTAGTCAAGAAGAACGGATCTGTCAGGATATCTGGTGATTTGAAGGTCACCATCAACCCAGTATTGAAAGTAGATCAATACCATCTGTCCAGGATGGAGGATATGTTTGCAAACCTTTCTGGAGGGAAACGCTTCAGCAAAATGGACTTAACTAAGGCCTACCTACAGATGGAAGAAGAGTCCAAAGTGTTTCTCACCATAAAGTCTCACAAAGGGCTTTATCACTTTGCCCCTGCACTCAGGCTGCCTTATTGTATAAGTGCAGTCACGTCACATGTTACGAGTGATGGAAGTGAACATCCCATAGCTCCTGCATCATGTTCCCTTACCGTTGCAGAGAAAAATTATGCACAGATAGACAGAGAGGCCTTGAATCTGGTTTGTGGTGTAAAACGCTTCATCCAGTAACTGTATGGAAGAGAAGCTTGCCCTCATTACTGATCATCATTCACTGGTCACAAACAAGAGAAAATCTGCAGATACTGGAAATGAAGGTAATACACACAAAATGCTGGAGGAACTCAGTAGGCCAGGCAGTATCTGTGGAAAAGAGTTGACATTTGGGTTGACATTTCAACCCAAAACCCTTCATCGGGACTGCTGATGAATAGATAAGGCAGTCTTATTGAAGGGTTCAGCATTTTGTGTGTTATCAACCATCGGTGTTCATTTTCTATCCACATTATGGTTTTCCTCTAACAACAGCAGCATGAATTAGAGATGGGCTCTATTTCTTGGAGGACACAATAGCAAGATCAAATTAATGATCTATTCATGAAATGCTGATAGATTGCTCCAATTACTCTTGGAAAAGAAAGTCACTGAAAAATTTACAAAAGAGGGCATTTATCTTGGTATTCTCCTTAATGCAAATCGAAAGTCTCCCTATTACAGCAGAGATAATCCAAAGGGAAACCAGAAAAGATGCCACGTTATTTCAGAACTACATGGCTGAACAAAATGGCTGAAGTGTGCAGCAGAAATTCCAGTCCCCTCATTTTTACCAGTGAACTTGCCCTTGATGGAGATTGCCTTATGTGGGGATTAAGTGTTGCTTTACCACCCAAGATGAGAGCTAAAATGTTGGAGGAGCAACATGCCAGTCATCTAGGCCTGTTCAAAATAAAAAGTCTGGGATAGATCAGCAGACTGAGCAGCTTGCCATGCATTGACTGGGATGCTAACACGTCCCGAGGATAACAATAGCAGCGCCTCTCCATCCCAGGAAAGTCTTGCATTACCCTGGCAGAGGATCCATGTGGATTTTATTGGACTATTCATGGGCACAACTTTCTTAGTAGCAGTGGATGCAGCTACAAAGTAGCCAGAAGCGTTCCCAATAGCCTCCACTGCAGCCTCGCACTATGTAGATGTGTTGAGAAGCCTCTTCTCAAGAGCTCCGGAACTTCTAGTCAGCGACAATGGACCACAGTTTGTTGGGGAACAGTTTCAGTCATTCCTGAAAATGAATAGAATAAGACATATTACATCTGCACTGCACCATCCGGCTACAAGTGGCTTGGTGGAAAGGTTTGTCCAGAGTGAAAAGAACACACTGTGAGCAATGTTAGCAGAATGCACTATACTGGCATTGAATCAGAAGATCACCAATTTCCTCCTTGCATATCACAATGCAGCACACTCCACAACCAACAACCCTCCAGCTATGCTCTTCCTGGGTCATCCATTATGCCATGCTTGGACCTGCCCAAACCCAATCTCAGACAGAGTTTGCAGGGCAGACAGCTGCGACAAATTGAGGGCTCCTCAAACAAGGAGGTTTGATGTTTCACTCCTGGCCAGGCAGTCCTGGCAAGGGACTACTGAGGCGATGAAAAGTGGGTACTTGTAAAGATTAAGGATGGAACTGGAGGCTCTCCTTTCAGACTGCATCTGACATCATCTGGAGGCAACATATCGATCAGCTGAGGAGAGCAGAGTCAATTATTAGAGAAGAGAGATGTCCAGAGCTGTCAGAACTCCTTCCTGCTGTCACAGAGTCAACTCCTACAACCACCAGAGGAGGCAGCAGAACCTGAGATTGTTCAACAACCACAGTCTCACCTGTCAATCAGAGTGACCCCTGCCACTCCCCTCCCCCAGTCAGGAACAATGCCATCCCACAGAGTAAGAAATTGTCCACAGAGATTAAATCTTTACGCCTGAATGGGACAATTTAAAATTTACTATGCTGTGGATGTTTGTATTGTAGTTGCATTATATAGTATATTGTATATTTACATTACTTAATACTTCAGTAATAGTTGAGTAATATTATAACTGTATTGTTTCTTTAAGTCTTCTTTGTTGTTGACATAATTCATTACAGGTTATATATAAAAGTATGTGAATGGCATACATCATTATGTCATCATGTTATATGTGTGCGCCTCACTAAAGTAAAACTAAAACTAGAGAACACACATTATTCCCAGCTCCATGTTTTTCTTTCGACTAGTTTTATGTTTTGAAGTTACGAAACAAAACACAAAACGGCCTCAGGTATTTGCACAGAACCTAGAGCCCAAAGTTTGAGCATGGAAGTGGTGGATAATCCCATTATCACACATGTAGACATAATCACAATGCAGCGTTTAATGGTAAATACTTCATCATCTGGTCTGAGATTTGACTGCTTTCCCTGACCTTAGGAGCTACTTACATTCAAAAAATATCTGAATGGTTAGACTAAATTCACTAGAAGAGAATGGTAGCACAAATAAATACTTGATTGAATACAATAAAGAGTAAATAATATTAACCATCTATTAGTTTATTGTGTGAGTAATGCTTTTTGAATGAGATATTAAGTAAACATTTCAACTGCTCTTTTAGATATACAAAAGATCTCATGGTATGGTATAAGAAAGTACAAATAAGTTATCTTTGTATCCTGCACAATAATTATGCCTCAATCAACATAGCTAAAAACAAACAATCTGGAAATTATTGTGTTCCTGTTATTAGGGAAAATTAGTTTCCTGCATTACTATGGTGACTACGCATGAAAATGTATTAGTTGGTTACAAAGCATTCTGCGATGTCTTGGGCACATGAATGTGCTATATACTATAAAACCTATTAATCTGACTTGCTCAGGACCTTGGTGGTGCTGGACAGGCAGATTTTCAAGATTATTAGATGTTATTCAAACATTTATACACCAAGATACTTTTAATTCACAATTTTTAGCAAGGTTCAAGATTCAAGATTCATTTATTATCAAAGAATGCATGAATTATACAACGTTGAGATTTGCTTGATTAAAGGGAGTGAGAGAAAGGACACTTTGATGAGTTTGAAGGGGGAGCAGCGGCTGGGACTCAGATGTCTTAAAGGCAGCATCGGATCCAAGGTCCAAGTGAGTTAATGGAATACAAGAACCCACACCCAGTAAGCCAGCAACCAAAACAATTGTATCTCTGAACAATTGGATACTGCATTATTGAACTATTGAAAAGCAAACTTTCCTTTTATTTACTTGTTAAAACGGATTAATTTCTTCTAGAAATTCCTACTTGCAAAATCAGCAAAATCACATTGACAACCCTAGGGCAAATATTCTGCATGTTGAATCTCACATTGCTGCTGGGTAGAGAATTCCATGATTTAGACCCACTGATAACTAAGGGCCTGTGAAATATTTCCGAGTCAGGATGTTGTGCAATATCAAGGAAAACCTGCAGCTTGTGGTGTTCTCAGGTCTCAGTCTCTCTTGCCTTTCCTGATGGTAGATCGACTGGGTTTGGCAGCTACTGTGGCCAATCTCCTGTAGTGTATATTACAGATGAGGTACTTTGCAGTTAATGCATACCAATCATGAAAAACTGAATGTTTAGGGCTATTAATGGGGTACCTAGCAAGTAAACTGCTATTTTCTGGAGCTTCTCAAGAGATGTTGGTGCTGCGTTCACTCAGACAACTGATAGTAATCCAACATACACCTGCCTTGTTTCCTTATAGATAGTGGAAAGGACTTGGGTGTCATGAGGTGAGTCACACTCTAAAGGATACCCTTCCTCTCATGACAACAGAATTTATGTGGATGGTAAAGTTGAGTTTCTGCTTCATAGCAACTCCCAGTATATTAATGGAGTGGAGCTTGGCAGTGTTAGTGCCACTGAATGTTGCCAGTGTAAATATTGAAATTATATAGTACCCTGGTGAGGCAACACCTGAAATGTTTTGCATAAATCTAATCTATAAATGAAAATTAGCATGCATAATATGCATCACACATCGTGCAAAGGTGCCAGGTCATTTTTTCCAGGCCCCACACGATGCAGGTAAGATTCTGATTTATAATGGCAATTTAATTAGCTCAAGAATTTCTAGCACAGAATAATTCTGTTTTACTAACATCAGCAATGCACCTTAGTCAAGACTTTTCAAACTGGCACTGACAATCAAAGTTCAAAGTAACTTTTCTTATCAAAGTACATATATATATATATATATATATAAAATCATATACAACCCCAGAGATTCATTTTCTTGTGGCCCTACTTAACAAATCTGTAGAACGATAACTATAACAGAATCAATGTAAGACCACACATGTGGGGTGTTCCACCAGCATGCAGAAGCCACCAAACAAAATGCAAAAGAAGAAACAATAGTAATAAATAAGCAATAAATGTCGAGAACATGAGATGAAGAATCCTTGAAAGTGAGTCCATTGGTTGTGGGAACATTTCAATGATGGGACAAGTGAAGTTATCCCCTTTGGTTCAGGAGTCTGATGACTGATTGGTAGCAACTGCTCCTGAACCTGCTGGTGTGAGTCCTGAGGCTCTTGTACTTTTTCCCTGATAAAGCAGTGTAAAGAGAACACATCCTGAGTGGTGGGGATCCCTGATAATGAACGCAGCTGTCCTGTAATAGCGTTTCAAGTAGGTGTGCTCAATGGTTTTATCTGTGATGGATTGGGCCACGTCCATACTTTTTGTAGGATTTTCCGTTCAAGAGCATTCATGTTTCCATACCAAGTTGTGATGCATCCAGTCAGTACACCCTCCAAAACACGTCTATAGAAGTTTGTCAAAGTTTTAGATGTAATGCTGAATCTCCGCACACTCCTAAGAAATTAGAGGTGCTGTTGTGCTTTCGATTTAATTCACAGCAATTTAATTCCAGATCATTAGTTACTGCATTATGTTACTAAGGCATGGTCATGCAGGTTTGATTACGTATCCCAATGAGAGCCACAAATTTGTTGTCAAGCATTTTGGGCCATCAAAGAAAATATGTTTTCATTTAATATTAATGAATAGTCATTCCAAATTAATTAAATCACAATTTGAGTTAGCTGCCAGTAATTCTAACTAAAGGCCCCAGACTGAGCCCTTAGTCATTGACGGATCACTGGTCAGAGACTCCACATATCTATTTCAAAAGAACTAAAGTCCTGGCACCATCTCACAATCCCAGTTACTGTCACAGTCTATGGTTTGGCAACCAACAGGAAACAGATGTCTGCATTTTAAGGATCATCCATTTTAGTTTAAGTGGCTGGCTAAAGTTGGTCATTTTTGTCACAGAAGCTGATTTTATAGAGTGGTAAGTTGTACTTACAATACCCCGATCATCTTGGATGCGGCCTGCTGCCTGAATTCACCGCCCTTGTTGCCTGCCTGCCCTTACTTCCTTCTTATGGACAGAGAGGACCAGCCAAGTGTAACCCTCCACACCCGAGAATCATCCCTCAAAGTGGAGAAGGCTGCAAGAGAAAACTAGGAGTCAGGCGGCATCCTCTCCATTCCCTTTGCCCCATGTTGCCTGTCATAGGTCAACGAACTGCTTCAAAAGACCTCTGATAGTCAGAGCATCCTTTCATGTAAACCATTCATATAGAGAAAAATAGCTTAGAAAGGAAGAAGTATTAAAAGCAAAAAAAAAAGAATGAGAACAGATTCAAGTTCTGGACATTAACTAGAATTAAGTAAAATAAGTAAAGTGTGATTATTCAGGTAAATGCTTCACTAAATGCTAATTACTTACCTAAAGCTGAAGCACTTCACATCTGGTTTCTCACTTTACTGCAGCTGCACTAGCATCTGACTTCCAATTTGTTTCCAAATTGTGCATTTCTTTGCACTGTGAGTGAAGTCAGGGACAATATAGCTTGTGGTTCTTTACAGAGCACCAGATAAACCTAAATACAATCTGGCCCATTGGTTTTTGGAAACTAAGTGCAGGAAAATGCAGTTCTCTCTGTGAAAGAAATACACCATTCATGCATTTTAATAGAAATAAAACTAATTTATAATCCATCAAGGCACTTTCTAGCAGTAATCTGCAAGGCAAAGGTTTCCGTTTAGGATTTATGGAGCCACTGCATTGTTTAATTTGATATTAGGCAGCAAACACACACACGTGATCACGGGGGCTGTAAAATATACTATACTTAACTGATGAAGTTGAACTGGGAGAATAGTCAGCATTAAGAAAAACCAATTGTGGCATATGGTTACAATAAACCTTTCCTGCTTAGCATACTCCTTTAAAACAACGAGATGTCAAATGAAATGCAGCACAACTCAACGGATGAGGCAAGATGACCACAATGATTAAGATAAGAAATGATATGCTTGTGAAGATTCCAATGCATTAATCTGCAGCTGTATCATTCATTTAATATTCCCTGCTATGAGGATTATATTTTTCAAATGTTTATTATTTCTTTATTTTGTGGTTATTCTCAATAACTTTTCAATAGCTTTTTGTTGGTTGATTGCTTCCTCATACCTATCACTGTTTTCCTGTCCACAATCTTCGTTTCCTCCTCATCTGATTACTTATCTCACTTTTTATAGCTCCTCTTCTAAGCAGACCTCATTAATGTTCACAATTGACTTTACAAAAATGTTCATTGGTGAATTCCACTTCATATTTATTTGAGATTTATGAATACAATTCCAAAATAAACATTTCATTATTATGGGGAAATTAAAAAGAACATGTAAGAGCAGGAAATCTGAAATAAAAACAGAAAGTGTTGGAAACACTCAGCAGGTCAGGCAATATCTGTAAAACGGGAAACAAAGTTAAAGCTTCAAGTTGAGACCCATTGTCAAAATAAAGAGTCTCAAATATGTTCTGATGAAGGATCTCAAGACTTGAAACATTATTCAGAGTCGGTTTCATTTCCTCCTCCATCTGCCTATCACCTCTCCTCATCTGGATCCTCCTATCACCCGCTACCTCTTGCTCCGCCCCTTCCTTCCACCTTTGGTTCTGGCTGCTTCCACTTATCCTTCAGTCCAGAAGAAGAATCTTCACCAATAGGTTGAATGGCCATTTTCCTCCACAGATGCTGCCCTACCAGTCGAGTTCTTCCGGCACTTTGTTTGCTGTTCTAGATTCCAGCTTCTGCAGTCTCTTGATCAAAATAGGTCTATCCACCACTATCACAGCAGCTGTTCCTTTCTGATAGATAGATACTTTATTCATCCCCATGGGGAAATTCAACTTTTTTTCCAATGTCCCATACACTTGTTGTAGCAAAACTAATTACATACAATACTTAACTCAGTAAAAAAATATGATATGCATCTAAATCACTATCTCAAAAAGCATTAATAATAGCTTTTAAAAAGTTCTTAAGTCCTGGCGGTAGAATTGTAAAGCCTAATGGCATTGGGGAGTATTGACCTCTTCATCCTGTCTGAGGAGCATTGCATCGATAGTAACCTGTCGCTGAAACTGCTTCTCTGTCTCTGGATGGTGCTATGTAGAGGATGTTCAGAGTTTTCCATAATTGACCGTAGCCTACTCAGCGCCCTTCGCTCAGCTACCGATGTTAAACTCTCCAGTACTTTGCCCAGGACAGAGCCCGCCTTCCTTACCAGCTTATTAAGACGTGAGGCGTCCCTCTTCTTAATGCTTCCTCCCCAACACGCCACCACAAAGAAGAGGGCTCTCTCCACAACTGACCTATAGAACATCTTCAGCATCTCACTACAGACATTGAATGACGCCAACCTTCTAAGGAAGTACAGTCGACTCTGTGCCTTCCTGCACAAGGCATCTGTGTTGGCAGTCCAATCTAGCTTCTCGTCTAACTGTACTCCCAGATATTTGTAGGTCTTAACCTGCTCCTGTTTATTTCAATAGACCACTATACTTGTGAAAGGTTAACCAGCACAGAATTATCTGGCAGATTTGTTAAAATATATTCTTTTTTTTCATAATATGGGCAATGTTGCCAAAATCATGTTGATTTTCCCTAACTACCCCTGGAAAGTTAGTAATGAATTACCTTTATGAATATATATTGGCCCTTTTGTTGTTGCCCAACCTGGGCAGCAGTAGTATCTGTGTGAAAGACACGCATGACAATGTACTTCTGTATCTTGTGACGAAAACCCTATGGACAACTGCACTATCCATAGAGTCACCATCGGTTGACGACAACTTGATGGCACTCAATAACAGTAACAAACCTATATTTTAATCAGGATGGTTGGAGAAAGCAGCTTGTAGGTGTTGAGGGTCTCATGCATCTGTGAGCTGGGAAATCTGAGGAAGTTTGTGGTGCCCTGTTAAGCTCTAAGATGGATGATAGCTAACAGGAGCAGAAGGCTAATATCAGGCATGTGCTCATGAATTGTAAGCCTCTGTCCAAATAAATACTTAGACCAGGAAAATCAATGTAAACAGTCTGATTTTAAGACAATGATGAACTTTAACAATTAGCATTATTTGTCATGTGTACCAAGAAACATCAAAACATACAGTGAAGTTGGTAGTCTGTGTCAACAACCAACACTGAAGATGTGCTGGCGGCTTCTGGTGTCAACATAGTACTCCCATAACTTACTAACCCTAATATATACGTTTTCAGAAACCAGAGTACCTGGAAGAAACCTATGCTCTCACATGGAAAACATACAAACCTCTTACAGAAGCAGGGAATGAGCCCTAATCACTGGCACTGTAAAGTGTTGTGCTAATTACTACGCCACCGTGCTGCATACGATCCACCCCATTGTTTATAATGTTCACACTGCAAAAACTAATCCCGATTATGACTATATCTGTGGCCAATGTACTGCGTTTCAGAAGCGGTGTGACTAAGAAGAAGCTTCACAGTTATTTCAAAATTAATCAAGGTGACCATGCAGCGTTTGAACAACACGACCCTGGAATATCGGGGAAACAGGATGGAGAATGAAATGTCCATACGAAGAATGATTGCAATTCTGGACATAAAGGGAATTGATTTTGAGTAATGCGATATCAAGATTGCGAAGCCATGAGCAAAACGCATCAACATTGACTGGTGGACAAATGCTGAAAATAGTGTTACAAAATGTAATGACAAGATCCAGTCACTGTGAGTGTCTCCACCAGAGACAATTGAAATGCAAATGAAAATCAGTTAAACACTGGAAACCTTAAATTTTCAAATACAGAATCTCTACTTACACACAAACACAAGTCTCACTGTGCATCTCAGATGATATGAAGTCTGGTCCAGCTGGAAAAAGCCGCTCTTTTCATGTCCAACATGTAATCTGCTGTATTTTTGTCGGCTCACATCATGACTTTGTAGTTTTCAACCAGACAAATAAGCATTCATTTTTTTAAAAAATAGGTTACTTTTGAGACTGATCCATTTTACCCATGTGTGATAACTTCTCAATGAAGGCTGCACTGTCCAATCTCTTGCAAAATATGAAGATTTTGTAGAAATATTGAGGAGAAAATGTGTTTGCTTCAAGAAAATGTGTTGGCTGTACTGTGAGTACATTTGGCATATTTCAGCAAGCCAGAAATGCCTCAGATAATGTGTCATAGATCTGTTCCTCCTGCGCAATTCTTTTAGGAAAAAAAGGGAACTAATATGAAACCACACACTGAGAACACAAGTGGTGGCTTCTAATTTACATTATATATCATCTACTTATGAAGTAAATAACCATTATCCTAGCAGGGTGCATATGTTTCCCTTTGTAGAAGGGAGTCTTAAATTGTACACAGTTAATGCAGTTGGAATAATTTCAATGATGCTTTTTTTTTGGTATATTTTAGTATCACCAGGCTTTGAGAGACGGTGGCTCAAGCATAATACTGAGAAAGGATTTCCTGTGTTTTGCAGTTGAAAGATAAACCCCTACTTCTCTCTTTAATGGTTTTTAGCTTTCGAGAGTTCTCTTAAATTAACAGACTCCCTTGAAGTTGTTGATAGATTTATATAGGAGTCCATAATTCCTTTCTTGGCCACCCACAATAATTATCTATACAATGCCTTTCAGCAAAAGTGTTCACAATCAGAGGGTCAGCTTCTATTTGTGCTCCTGGCAGTCTATGTCTTCACTGCTATCCTCAACTTTATCACCACCATTATCCTATTTGTTCAAGATCCTGCCACAGATTACCAAAAGCTTTCCGTATCTGACTGAATCAAGTACTGGTCACCTCAAAATCTGTTATTGGATGAGATTTGAACTGGGACTCATCAACTCTCTATATGGATCTAAAATGCAAAGAGATGGAAAAAATGCAGGGAAGACATCCAAGGACTTTACTGGCTGCAAAGTGCTTCAGGATATTCTATGGTGATGAAAGGTACTATATAAATAAAGGTCTCCCTTCCTTTCTTAACTTAGCTTAAGTTCAGCTTCAAACAACGTAAACTATTAATGTCAAAATTACAACATTGCTAGGCACCACCTCTGTCTTATTTCATTGCTTCTACCATCTCAACTGCATCTCTTTCTCCTGAGAATCAAGATTCTGTGTTTCATCCTCAATAAATGAAATTGTACATTACTTTTAGTTCTTGCTGTCCATTGTCCTCTCTTTTATTGTTTGCAGGATTTAAAATCACCACTTTGATGTTCAACTCTTTCTTCAGCGTTGGCTCTCCTCATGTCTAAAGCCCTCTACACCTGACTGCCACTGCATAACCATCTCTGATCAGGATTTATCCCTGATAGGATCCGACCCTGAGGAAGTCTCCAGCTAATTGTCCTTCACACAATGCTGTAGGAACTCAGCAGGTCAGGCAGCATCTATGGAAAGAATTTTTTAAAAATCAACATTCCAAACTGAGACCGATCATCAGGACTCCATCTACGCTGCAGCTGATCCCAGGATGAGGCTTTCCTCCTTCTTCAACTAATGGGATCTCCCTTTACACCACTAATGCTGTCTTCACCTGCATCTCCCCCATTTCCCTGACATTCTCCCTCACCCCATCTTCCAGCCACCTTAACAGGGATGGAGTTCCTCTTGTCCTAACCTACCTCCTGATGAGCCTCCACATCCAGGACATCTTTCTCCACAACTTTGCCATCTTCAATGGGATCCTACCCTCAGACATATCTTTACCTCCCCTCCCACTCTTTGCTTTCGGCGGGGTTGCTCTCTCTGTGATTCCCTTGTCCATTGATCCCTCCTCACTAATCTGTCTCCTGGCACTTATACCTGCAACTAGACTAAGTGTTACACTTCCTCCATCAGGGCCCCAAAGAGTCTTTGCAGAGGAGGCAATACTTCATCTGCGAGTCTGTCAGGGCCATCTACTGTATCCAGTGCACCTGGTGCAGCCTCCTCTACATCAGTGAGACCCTTTATAGATTGAGGGGAACCACTTTGTTAAGCACCTCTCTCCACCCATTACAAGCAAGATTTCCCAGTGGTCAACCATTTTAATTCCAATCCTCGGTCCCATTGAGACATGTCAATCCACGGCCTCCTCTACTGACATGCTGAGGCCACACTCATTTTCCATCCTGGTAGCCTCCAATCTGATGGGATGAATATCGATTTCTTTAACTTCCAGCAATTTCTCCCCCCCCCCCTTCTCTTTTCTTCCATTCTCCATTCTGGCTCCCCCTTACCTCTTCTCCTCACCTGCTTAATCATCTCCTCCGGTGTCCCTCCTCCTTCCCTCTCTCCCATGGTCCACTCTCCTCTCCTATTAGATTCCTTCTTCTTCAGCCCTTTACCTTTTCTACATAACACCTCCCAGTTTCTCACTTCATCCTCCCTCCCACACCCACCTGGCTTCACCTATCACCTTCTAGGTTCTACTGTTTCCCCTCCCTTCAAGAACTCTTCCTGAAGGGTCTTGGCCCATGATGTCGATTCTTTATTCTCTGCCATTGATGCTGACTGACCTGTGGAGTACCTCCAGCATTTTGTGTGTGTTACTCTGGATTTCCAGCATCTGCAGAATCTCTAGTGTGTAGATGGAATCTCTAGAATCTGGATAGAATCTCTCGTGTGAAGAGTATGGTCCCATATTCTTGGACAAAGGACTTCTTCCTCACTGCTGTATTGTATTTTTCCTAAAAGCATTTACAGCATGAACTGTTTTCCCCTAAATCTCTTCCATGATTAGTCAGGATCTATCTTTATCATAAAGAATTGTTTTGGGATACTGTTAAAGGGATTTCAGATTCATCTCCATTTTGGTTTCACATTACACGACTCTTTCAGCTTGAAGATGCAAAGGTCCACATGTCGGAAAATACAAAATCAAGGCCAGCCACTCTTATCCAATTATACTGACAAAAGCCAAGTAAAGGCCTTTTATGTTTAAAGATAGATAGATAGATAGATAGATACTTTATTCATCCCCATGGGGAAATTCAACTTTTTTTCCAATGTCCCATACACTTGTTGTAGCAAAACTAATTACATACAATACTTAACTCAGTAAAAAATATGATATGCATCTAAATCACTATCTCAAAAAGCATTAATAATAGCTTTTAAAAAGTTCTTAAGTCCTGGCGGTTGAATTGTAAAGCCTAATGGCATTGGGGAGTATTGACCTCTTCATCCTGTCTGAGGAGCATTGCATCGATAGTAACCTGTCGCTGAAACTGCTTCTCTGTCTCTGGATGGTGCTATGTAGAGGATGTTCAGAGTTTTCCATAATTGACCGTAGCCTACTCAGCGCCCTTCGCTCAGCTACCGATGTTAAACTCTCCAGTACTTTGCCCAGGACAGAGCCCGCCTTCCTTACCAGCTTATTAAGACGTGAGGCGTCCCTCTTCTTAATGCTTCCTCCCCAACACGCCACCACAAAGAAGAGGGCGCTCTCCACAACTGACCTATAGAACATCTTCAGCATCTCACTACAGACATTGAATGACGCCAACCTTCTAAGGAAGTACAGTCGACTCTGTGCCTTCCTGCACAAGGCATCTGTGTTGGCAGTCCAGTCTAGCTTCTCGTCTAACTGTACTCCCAGATACTTGTAGGTCTTAACCTGCTCCACACATTCTCCATTAATGATCACTGGCTCCATATGAGGCCTAGGTGTATTTCATGAACCCAGAGATATACACTCCACGGTTACTTTATTAGCTACATCCTGTACTGTACGGGGTTGTTGGGCCAGAATAGCTCAAAGTGCCAGAAGGGCCTATTTCATGCTGTATTGCTAAATAAAAAGAAAATAAAATTTGATTATGTGGTGTTATATACAGAATTTAGAGAACCAGCATGCTAACAGGCCCTTCTGGCCCAAGGAGATCACACAGCCAATTGTACATGTGACCAATTAACTGCTTACCCATATATCTTTGTGCTGTGAGAGGAAATTGGACACTGCCTTCTAGCCAAATGGGGATATAACAATAATTTCCAAAGATAAGTGTCACTGGGAATGAGATGCAATAAATTAAAATGCCCAATCTACAATTTAACAGACATGAAGAGCAGAAAAAGATTGACAATGTTATTAAGTTAATATGGAGACAGATTCAGGCATCACCACCTTGCCATATTAATAATTCCTGGGCCAGTATTTCTCTGTGCTCAATTGTAGGAGTTCCATTTCTAGTATTACTGTTTGTGGTTTCGCCTTTTGATTTAGTCGGTCATTTTGTTTATTTCGAGTCTGAGTCTGAGTGTATTCCGGACATCACTCTGGATTTGGGTTCACCACCATCCATAGCTCTCTTGTTACAAGCAAAGATTAAATTAAACTGGTTTACACAACTTCTACACCAATAATTCCCAGGAAGCATAACATTTGATTCCTTATTTATTTCAATTAAATTATTCTATCAAATGCAGTAAAACTTGTTAGATAATGTTTAAGCTGCTGTAAAATTTCTGCATGCAGCAATTCCGAGTGATTTAAAAAAATTATCTACTTACATGAAACATCAATTGTTTCCATCATAGTCTCTTGCTTGTAATCTATTTTAACTTTTATTTGTTCATACAGTGTGGATGTGTCCAGTAAACTAGCATTTATTGCCATTTCCTAATTGACTTAACTGAGTGAAGCACATGAAATGTTTTAAACACAAGGGATTCAGCAGATGCTGGGAATCTGGTGCAACGCACACAAAATACTGGAGTAACTCAGCAGGTTAGGCAGCATCCATGGAGGGAATAAACAGTCGACATTTCAGGCTGAGACCTTGCATCAGAACAATCAGCCATTTTCTGGCTTATAGTTAAGGGATGAAAATGAGATTAAATCAAACATTGTAATTTTGCTAACAAACATAAATGATTGTAAAAATAATGTAAAATGTGGTCAGCTTATACACAGTACTAATAAGCAGTCAAGTTAAGAAATAACACTTAAAAGTCTTGTATTCGGATCAATCAAACTACTAAATAGCAAATGAAATGTACTGTTTTAGACATGATTGACTGAGCTCAATGTAAGTATTCAGTCCTGTGTGTCAGTATTTTGTGCTCAGCCAGCTTCGTTCATTTCCCCAGTTCCATCTCCTCAGCTTCCAGCAGCAGCCAGCACTCACGTCCAGGATAACTCAGCACTCCAGAATAGACCTGTCTGGACACTGAAATGGTGAGGCTCTAATCACAGGACACCGATTGTCGGACACCTGATCTTCCACGCTGACTTCTCCACTGAAATGCTGGTTTGTGTTCTCCGAAACCTAACCCACAGCCATTAACCCCAGCTCCTCTAGCCCTTGTCGACACACAGGGACTACAGGATGGGAGACCAGAGGTCCAGTATATCATGTGAAATTCAGTGCTCCAAGAGATACAAGAGATTGGATTTCTGGTAAGGGAAGTACGTTTCAAATCTTTTTGATGTTTTACATCGATCATAGGGCAGATAGTGAATCCTTGATTATGGGAAAGTATGCTGCATGCTGCAAATAAATTTTAGGAATTTATCATTCTATTTTCAATTTACTGCCAACACTTTTGTCGCTGCCACTGTCAACAACAAAGATTTTGCTTCCTGTATACTTTAGGGTGTACCTTGTGGATTTTTGGCTGCTGATCATGAAAATCACCATGAAATTTCCTTATCACACACCATATTTTGAAATTGTCTATATTTGTTATTTCAATTCATAATTCAAATCAGAATAACTGATTCCAAGATTAAGGTATTTTTGTTGGTCTACAAATCAAATAGGTCATCGATGACGAGCAATTTCAAGAACTTCTAGTGGGAACGGAGAAAATCGCATATACAGCATCCAAAGATGTTGTTAAAAATTTTCATGGCAACTACAGAGCACCAAACTGCATTGACAAAATGCTTCAAGCAACAAAACCATGAAATGCAACATGTCACTAAAGATTAATTTTCTGCATTTCCATTTAGACCTCTTCCCTGCAAATCTTGGCACTGTCAGTGACAGGCATGGTGAAAGATTTCACTAGGACATTTCGATCATGGAGAAATAGTATCACTTAAGCGAGAAGCCTCAGACACTGAGTACAAATGAAAATCGTCAACGTAACATTTTTAGCTTAGTTAAACTATTGCAAAGCATCTGCACCATTATGCTTTTAAATGCATTATATTCAATAAGCATTTATTGTTTCTCCAAATTCCTATGTGATACAAGTAGGCTGAAATTATATTTGTGTTGAGCTTCAAGTGGTCTATCACAAATAATATTTCTGAGGAAGCAACACTTCTGAAAAAGTTTGTTGTCCAGTGTAATTGATAAACAAAGCAGCTGACAATCAATTCTTGGATTAACATAATTCAAAACTTTTTGGATTTATCTGAGACTGATGTCATCAAGATGATGCAAATTGGTCACATGGTCTACAAGGTGCCTTGAAAAGCCTGGCATTACACTATAAACACAACTACCGAAATTGGCTAATGGGAGTCATTGGCTTACAAAAATGCCCATCAGCTATTTGAGAGCCCTCACCCACTACTTTTACCTAATAACTGTTAGAGGCCTGTTATTCGAGAGCCTGTCTTTTTCTCACCAGGGTACTTCTTTGTCAAAGGCATGGCCATTTAGATACAAAATCAGTGGAATAAACGGATTGCCTTATTTGCCACTTTTAAAATAACTATAAACCAGTAACACAAAGAATGCTTAAGACCGTTTTTTTCTGTGAAATGTTCTAGAGGATACCAAAAGGGTAGGGGTGGGTGGCAGAGATATAAACTAATTGGTAGAAGGATTAACTGCAGATTACACTCTGTGTTCACTTTATTCAGTACACCTGTATTACACCTGTTCATTAATACAAATATCTAATCAGCTACTCATGTGGCACCAACTCAATGCAGAAAAGCATGCAGACATAGTCAGGTGGTTCAGTTGTTCTGACCAAACATCAGAATGGGGAAGAAAAATTATGTATGTGACATTGACCGCGGAATGTTTGTTGATGCCAGACGAGGTGGTTTCAGTATCTGAGAAACTGCTCATTTCTTGGGGTTTTTGCACACGAGACTAGAGTTTACAGACAATGTGGGGAAAAACAAAAAAAAATGCAGTGAGTAGCAGTTCTGTGGGCGCGAATGCCAGAGGAGATTGGCCAGACTGGTTCATATTGGCAGGAAAGTGACAGTAACTCAAAAAACCATGAATTGCAGCGGTGAAGAGCGTCTCCGAATGTACAACATGAACAATCATGACGCAGATGGGCTACAGCAGCAGACGACCACAAATAAACAGGAGGTACCTAATAAAGTGGCCACTGACCGTAGAGAAAACATTTTTCATTTTAAACCAATGATACAGAACTCACTGCCTAGACAAATGAAAGAGGCAGAAACTCAATACATTTAAAAAGTAACCAACTGTACACCTGGAGAGTTATAACCTACAAAGCCACAGACTTAGAACTGGGAAGTGGGACTAACTGAGAGTTCCAATTAGGCTGATCTCATTTTCTGTAACCTAAACACTCCAATGTATTTCCATAATTTTGGGAATTCAACAGTTGACATTAAGTTATGAGAGTGCCTTCTGCAATCCTTCATTTTGTACATTTTAGGCTAATATCTCCCACTGAGACTTCTTTTACACAGCTGGTGACGATAAAAAAAAGTGCAAGTAATCCACTGAATATTGATAGGTGATGCAAAGTCAGTGACTCCATACAATAAGCAGAGGGAAGGTCACACCATTAAAAAATTCTTTACATAATTAAAAAAGCAAAAGAAAAATTATTCAAATAAGCATTTATTAACAAAATAATAAATTACCTAGACATAAATGCTTTAAAAATTTACACATCTGAGTAAAAGCTGACTTTCAATATTAAGTGCACCTTAGAATGCTGTTTGCTGGAATGAGAGCAACTAAATATTACTGTGACACTGCCTTCTGGCCAAATGGGGATAATAACAATAATTTCCAAAGATAGTGTCACTGGGAATGAGACGCAATAAATTAAAATGCCCAATCTACAATTTAACAGATACGAAAAGCAGAAAAAGATTGACAATGTTATTAAGTTAATATGGAGACAGATTCAGGCATCACCACCTTGCCATATTAATAATTCCTGGGCCAGTATTTATGATTATTTAACCTCATTATTAAGTGTGCTCGGTTCCATGTATTCAAGAGTTGAAAGGAAACCATATCCAAAAGACCAGCATCAAACCCAGCCAGGAGGTTCACTGGCAAGACATCCTTGATTTTCCTTGGCACTGTCAAGAAGTCTGGGATATTTTTATTCCCCAGGAAAAAGTGCATCAGTTCCTGTTTCTGCAACCGTTCCCTCCAGAACTTAATTAAGTCCTCTAATCGTTCCATCAGGAATTTTTCATCCCACGCATCCAGGGGGCCTTTCAACAGCAGATGAAAAAGGGCCGTCTTCATGTTGTAGGAGCAAAGGATTGCGTTCCACTGAATCGAAAATTCCTGGTCAAAATCTTTGCAGCCCAGGTCTCGAAGAGCTTTCAGAATCTGTAGGCATTTCAAGTGGCATGAGTTGACTGGTGTTTGAACCTTCAGCCAGTTCAGAAGCTTCTGCTCATGCTTTGAGAGATAGACGTGCCAAAAGGCCTCTGGTTTCAAAGGCCGGAGAGCTGGCTCTGGGCTGGTCCAGGGCTGGGCTACCAGAAACACTGAGTCACCCACATGCACAGCTGGAATCAGTCTCACCGACATAGAAATGTGACAGCACACGTAATCGGACTTCGGCAACAGTTTCAGTATGAGTTGGTCATTGACCACAGAGAGAGTGAGGGAGCATCGCTCCTCACACTGGTATCTGATGACATTCAGGCATCTGTGCATCTTGCTGTAAAACCACCTCAGCACCTGGGTGGATGACAGAGCTGACTTCTTCTGAAAGTGGACACAGAAACAATCAGCAAAAACTTTCCTGTACTTTGCCCACTCAGAGCTGCAGGAGGGTATTAATCTGCAAACAGCGGTTCCCCTCAGACTGAAGGGTAGCTCGTTCCTCCCTATATCAAAGGCGGGCTCTAGCTTCAGAAGCTGGGGCACTTTTATTGGTATAAGAACATCAAAGCAGTCCGGGCTGTTAATCTTATGCTGTTCATAGGCACTGCCAATCTGGACGAAGTCCCCTCGAAACGTCAGCGTGAAATCCTGGTGCTCGGTTTTCCCAACTTTCACAAGCTCGCTGACTATCTTGGTCACATGTGACTTGCTGTGTCCTAGGACGTGGGGAGACAATTTCAGCTGCTGCTCGTAGTAATGCTCCAGAACTATCTTCCTGACGCGAGCTGATGTTGTTCCCCGGAGAGGCGAGGGTTGCCGAGGCACTAGCCAAAGGCAGTACTTGAGGAGGCAGTAGCATATCAGGAACACCAGGGAGTACCTGTACAGCGGGGAGTCACCGGCTTCCTCTGTGTCCGGGGGACCGCTCGGCTCCGTCTGTTGTCCCCCGCTCAAGACCTGGTGGAAGCACAAGAAAGCGGTGCACAGGCAGGTCGCCAGAAGCCCAAACACTCGCCCGCTTGGAGGGTGGACTGGCATGGTCTGGTGCGGGGTGGTGATCAGCCCATTCCTACCGGCTCCGCAGCCACGTGGAAACACCCTGTAAAACTCGCCGTGCGCTCCCACTCCGCCACAGTACCGACCGGTCCGGGACTCTCATTCTCAACCCAACACAGCAAACCGTTACTTAGTTTGAAACTTCCTCTTCCGAGGGAAATAGATTTGCGTCACATTTTCTATGAGCGAAGAGGAAATGCCATCCTTTACATCGCGGAATTCTAGTTTTAAACTATAATCCGTTGTGCGCGGGGCTCCAGTACATTTTTAACTACTTGCGCGCCTCTATACATCGCCTCTCTTTCGCTAGGTTTAGTTCAGACCCTGCATTCGGAGAAAAGAAAAAGCACGAACTACCCGTTTGAACTAATGGAGCCCAGCTCGAAGTTGCAAAGGAACGAATTTGCAAACTGCCCGGCGGGTTTCTCCCCCGCCTGTGTTTCGGTGCACCACGTATAGGCGGCAATTTGATGTTTAAATTCATTTCAGACAAAGGGTATTCCCCGCCCCCCCCCCACCCCGAAAAGTTTAGTTCACTAGAACAGGAAAACAAGTATTTCTATTCTACCTAAATTGTGCGAATTTTCATTTGCATACCACATCACTACCTTGAAAAGAAACACTTTTCATTATTCACGGACCCAAAATAGGAGATAATGTCAACCATGAGAAAGTCTGCAGATGCTGGAAATCCAGGCAGCACACACAAACTGCCGGAGGGACTCAGCGGGTCAGGCAGCATCTATGGAAAAGAATTAAACAGTTGTTGCTTCCAGCAGAGAAAATCTGCAGATGCTGGAAATCCAAGCAAAAGACAGAAAATGCTGGAGGCAAAATAAAAACATTCCCAGTCCTGATGAAGGTTCTCGGCCCAAAACGTCGACGGTTGTCTCTTTTAAATAGATGCTGCCTGGCCGGCTGAGTTCCGTGTGTTGATAGGAGATCACGTACTTGGCACTGGGGCCAAGGGTGCAGTGCAGATCTTAACTTGGATGTTGGTTAAAAACAAGAAAGTTGGTCCAGTAGAAGTCTCAGCTCGCTAGGATGATGGTGGGTCAGAGCTCATGGAGTTAATTCAGCAGTTAATGCCTTTGGCCCACCATGTTCACACTGACCATCCCATTCACCAGCAACTGGTTGTTTGCTGTGCCTTGGTTATCCAAGTTCTCATCCAGATGCCACTTAAATGCTGAGCAGTCTGTTACAGATCGCAGCCACCCTCTGGCAAAAAAAATAAAATCTTTCTCAGATCCCTCTAAACCTTACTTGTTACCTTAAACTTATCCACTCTGGTCTTAAGCATTTCAACCGAAGGAAAAGGTTTCCTACCAACTACCTTATCCACGCTTCCTATAATTTTGTACACGTCCAACAAGTTCTCCCCCCCCCCCCCCCCAACCTCCAATGCTGCAAGGGAACCAAACCCAGTCTAAAAGGTCTCCTCAAAATGGAAACGCAACTTCCCAGGCAACATCCAGATGAAACTCATCTGCACCTCTCCTGTTTTATGATGTGCTTCCTGTAGCGCGGTGACCATAACTGTCTAACATATTCCAGCCATGGCCTGTATGTTTTATGAAGTTGTAGCAAGATCCCCAGCTCTTTTAGTGTATGCCTTCACCACCCTATCTGCAGTGCTACCTTCAGGATCATTTACACCAATGTCCCTTTGTTTCTCGGTACTTGTAAGACCCTACCATTCATGGTATATCTTCTGTCCTTATTAGAGCCCCAAAATGCATCACCTCACTCTGAACAGTTAAAAACGCCTCAATATCACATCAGTAAATGTGTATAGGAATTGAATTATTCATGGATGTGGCTGTACGCAAAGTCAAGTTTTATCATCCATTCCTAATTTTCCATTAAGAAGTGAAGCATACTCCAGAACTATTGTACTACTGGTAAATTTACTTCTTGGTGATGGGGAGGGGTTAAGAATTGAAACATAGAATGTCGCTAACTTTTGCACATGCTGTTATTCGCAACTTGGAGACTTTTTATGTATTTAATCTTGTAACGAAAGTGTTGTTCCTTTCTGCACCATGTGGTGCATTGGGCAGCATATTTTTCCCCATTTCCTTAGCATTTGCCTACTTTTTTTTTACGAGACTAACTTGACACTCAAGCCAGCACAGATGATGGAGCCAGCCAGAATCGAACCCCAGACAACTACACTACTGGCCGACAATGTAATGAACTGGAACCTGTATAATTCCAAAGTGCTTTTCTTTAAGCTAAGTGTGTATGTGTCAGGAGGCATGGTCATTGTGTAACTCAGGGGAGGTTGATATACTGCTGGCCTGGAGAACTGCTGCTGTATGAGGAGCTGACCTCCAGAACAGATAACAGTCAAAACATAGCCTGAAAACTTGTGTGAAAAACAAACTTTGTGAGCTATAAATCAGAAGCAGCCTCCACCCATGAGGAGTAGAGGTGTTTCTCATTGCTCAAACAGAGAGCCTGCAGAGAGACTTAGATAGTTTAGGGCAATGGGCAAAGAAGTGGCAAATGAAATACAATGTCGGAAAGTGCATGGTCATGCATTTTGGTGGAAGAAATAAACGGACAGACTATTACTTAGATGGAGAGAGAATTCAAAATGCAGAGATGCAAAGGGACTTGGGAGCCTTTGTGTAGGATACTCTAAAGGTTAACCTCCAGGCTGAATCGGTGAAGAAGGCAAATGCGATGTTGGCATTCATTTCTAGAGGTATAGAATATAGGAGCAGGGATGTGATGTTGAGGCTCTATAAGGCACTCGTGAGACCACACGGAGTACTGTGTGCAGTTTTGGGCTCCTTGTTTAGAAAGGATATGCTGACATTGGAGAGGGTTCAGAGAAGATTCATGAGAATAATTCCAGGAATGAAAGGGTTACCGTATGAGGAACGTCTGGCAGCTCTTGGGCTGTATTCTCTGGAGTTCAGGAGAATGAGGGGGGATCTCACAGAAACATTCTGGATGTTAAAAGGCCTGAAGAGATTAGATATGGCAAATCTATTTCCCATGCTAGGGGATTCTAGGACAAGAGGGCACGACTTCAGGATTGAAGGACATCCATTTAGAACAAAGATGCGAAGAAATTACTTTAGTCAGAGGGTGGTAAATCTGTGGAATCTGTTGCCACAAGTGGCTGTGGAGGCCAAGTCATTGGGTGTATTTAAGGCACAGATCGATAGGTTCTTGATTAGCCAGGGCATCAAAGAGTATGGGGAGAAGGCAGGGGAATGGGAATGACTGAAAGAATTGGATCAGCCCATGATTGAATGGTGGAGCAGACTCGATGGGCCAAATGGCCTACTTCTGCTCCTGTATCTTATGGTCTTATGCCAGCAATATACCAATTAACATGTCTTTGAAGAGATCCGCTCTGTTTTATGTTTTGGCTCATTGTTGTAAGACCTAGTGAAAGGTACACAACTCTATATATTGCTGTTTTTCAGATTGAAGATTAGAATTCAATGTTCAGAATGTGAATTACCATTCCATGTTATTAAAACAGTTGCTATGTTTTAACAAGAGTGAAGATCATACCAAATTCATTTGCTTTCTGTATTGCAGAGAGGAAAGCATGCAGATTAATCTATACTGTTTATTATCATCCTACAATGCATAATTGTCAGGAAGAGGTGAGCAATTGCGGTTAAACTATTTCCTTTATTTCTAAAACTCATTCTACATATGCACGCTTCTGACTAATATACACAATGGCTTACTTTCTGAAGATCAGGGCTGGTTTTTCTGCTCTGGGAACTGTTCCTACATTTATAATTATAATCCCCAACAACACAGCAATCAAGTGATTAAGTACATAAACTAATCCAGTGGGCTTGCCAGTATTCCCCAACTTCCTCAATATTCCCTTGATCAATTTCTTGTGGTTCTAACTGTTTCCAGCGTGCATGTGAGTGGAACACACTTGCCAATCAAGGGACCCACTCCTGGGATTTTTAACAATTTCTTAAAGGCACAAACCTGAAGTTCCGTCACTATACCCGACAATTTTTACTGTGTGTGTGCACTGGGTCTTCCCAAAATATTTTGCAAAATCCTTACCTAATTGCATCTTATTTATATTTAAATCCAGAAACCAGTTATTGTTCCTATATTCTGTATTGATACTTTTTTTCTGAAGTAATGTGTAACAGAAGAATTTACAATTGTTTCAGAATTGAATAAACAATGGGGCACATTGTTCTTAACTCAGTCTGTGATTATACTCATTTACTGTGCTGTTCTATTCTTGCAGCCCATTTGAGGGCCTGCTGATTCAGATGTCCCAAAGGGCAGAGTGAATCTGCAAGTGTGGACTAGGCTTCTGAAAGTGGATTCTGAAATCACACCCTGATTGCTGTTTTGACTTATTACTGGTGCTATGAGCCTTGGGCTGGAGGGTGTTGCACAGAGCAGTACTGTACATCAGATTTCTAAGTCAGTTTATGGATTTCCCAGCTTCTTGCAATTTCTGCAGCTGCGAGGAATCGCTGTGTAACGTATGTATGCAGAGTGAGAGGTTGTAGCCTGTAGCTGAATATGGAATACATTGTTGGATAACGAATGATAATGCATTTTGGTTAAAGGAACAATAGTGCAGACTATTATCTAGATGGGGAGAAAATTCAAACATCAGAGGTGCAGGGGGACTTAAGAGTCCTCGAGCAAGACTTCCATAAGGTTAATTCACAGGTTGAGCCTGTGGTAAAGAAGACAACTGCAATGTTGACATTTATTTCAAGGGGAATAGAATATAAAAACAAGGAGATAATGCAGAAGCTTTATAAGACCCCAGTCAGGCCTCGCTTGGAGTATTGTCAACAGTTTTGGGCCCCTTATCTAAGCAAGGAGATTATCATTGGAGAGAGTCCAGAGGAGATTCGTGAGAATGATTCTGAGAATGAAGGGGTTAACATATGAGGACCATTTGGCAGCTTTGGGCTGTACTCACGGGAATTTAGAAGAATTGGGGGGGGGGGGTCTCATTGAAACCTACCGAATGTTGAGAGAACTAGATAAGTGGATGTGGAGAGGACGTTTCCTCTGGGGGGGTATGCAGAACTAGAGGGCACATCCTCAAAACTGAGGTGCAACCTTTTAGGACAGAAGTAAGGAAGAATTTTTCTTAGACAGAGAGTGGTGAATCTGTGGAATGCTCTGCCACAGACTGTGGTTGAGGCCAAGTCTGTGGAAATATTTAAAGCAGAAGTTGATAGATTCCTGATTGGAATCAAGGAATATGGTGAGAGGGCAGGTGTATGGAGAGCCAGGATCAGCCACAGTGAAATGGCGGAGCGGACTCAATGGGCCTACTTCTGCTCCTATGTCTTATGGTCTTATATCTGAAGGAGCTACTCCTTAGGTTTTGGCTACACTTCATTCTCCTGATCTTCAGTGGGATGATGTAGGGATTGCCTGATTAGTTTGCTTCTGGGCCTGACCAAGGCAGCCCAGAGCCCAGGTTGATTGCCTGTCCATCTTCTGGGGCAACGTCTGTGTCTCAGTGTCCCTACCTAGGGAAGGAGCATGCAGTTTCCATGGGTACATTAGGAGCCTTCCAGGATCAATGGGCAGCACAAGGGTTCCAGTGTTTTCTGGATAAGGAAATGCAGTAATATACAGTCTTCATCTAGGCCGTTCCCCTTTCTTATTTCTACCATTGGGTAGGAGATACAGGAGCATAGGTTCCGCACACCTGTGTTCAGGAAGTTATTACAATATAGCCTGGCTCATGAAACAGCATTGATAGCTTCTATCACCACTACTCTAAACTGTTTCTATGACTTACAGACTAACTTTCAAGGCCTCTTTACAACTCATGTTCTCAATATTACTTTTTATTTGCAGTTTGAATTGTTTCGCACATTGGTTGTTTGTCAGTCTTCGTTTATGTACATTTTTTTTGTAATTTCTATTGTATTTCTTTTATTTCTTGTAATTGCCTGCCATAAAATGAATGTCAAGGTAATGTATGATAACATATCTGTATTTTGATAATAAATTTATTTTGAAAGGAAAATAGAATATTTATTGATTTTTTATAATGTGTTTGTATAAATTAGTGAAATGCAGAAAGATTGCACTTTATAAACAATTTTGTATAAAATGCATTAAATATCGATGCAATCTAATTTCAGTTTACAATTATTAACATAATTGTAGTGCTCTTTAATCAACAGAGGATGATGGCGTGTGGATTCCAAGTATCTATCTCACTTTTAAGGACAGTTAAGTTTTAAACAGATGAGAAAACTGTGGTCTATCTCACTAACAGTCCAAAATTAACTGATTTAAGTAAATATTTTTACTTTTGGAACGCTTCAAAGGAGCTTCAAATCTCTCAAAGGAATTTCACTCTGAGAAAGTGATCACTACTCACAATTGGCTAATACTGAAATTTTGACCCAGTGATTCTCTTTCTCTGGGGCAGGCTGAGTTCAGGTCATGGGAAAAAGTTAGCTTGAGCCTTGGTGTGAGAGGAGTACATACTAAATCAGCAGTCCCTCTGGGTTCCTAATGTTACTTTCAACATTCCTAATGTTACACTGGATGGAATGAAATGCACGCAGATTTGAGTAAAGAATATCTTTTACTTCCTTACTGTTTCATTGAACGCTTCCTCTTTCATGTTCCTTTGCTTTAATAATTAAAGTTAATCTCAAGGGCCACATGTCGAGGAGAAGAACTCCGTCAAGCTTCAGTACGTTCAACTTCGATGCCATTTTCACACATAAGGACTGTCAGGCAAGGATACAATTGGAAGCTCAAAGAGACTTAATTCAAAAGTCTATGTGCCTGGTTTGAATGCATCTGTACTACATGAGTGAGGTGTTGCACTTGTGGGATCACTTCAGATTCAGATTGCAATGTGAGAGCTTAGAGGTGGAGAACTAGTCGGTCTGTTTTATCCATGAAGCTAAAATGGAAATATTTTCTAATACTGTCAACTTTACCTATTTTTAATAAATTTATTAGTTCCCCTTTTTTGTTTAACTGTTTAGTTCCCAAGAAAATTCACACACGATAGTTTACTCCTTTAAATTACAATAGGAGACAGGAAATCCTAAACAAGTTATTTGAAGAACCAGGAGGATCATTTATCACTAAGGGTTCTTAGTTCCTCCAGTCATAAAATGGAGGAAGGTAGGAATCTGAATGGAATATCCAGAAGTACTCTCCATACCCCCAGCAGGGATGCAGATAACTGAACTTAACTTTACAAGTAGACAATTTTGCTCCTGAAGAAAGATGAGGCAGATGTTACAGAGAATGACCAGTTGAATGGGGATATTTGTTGGCTGTAATTAGAAATTAGAAATTTGATCTGGTAATGGCATAATCATGCTTTGGATTCATTAATTATCTTTGATTCATATGTCTTTCATCAAATGTTACCCTCCCAAGTCTTGAAAGAATTGATTCAATACCCTCAGTATAGTTTTATTAACTGGGAAATTTTCCTCTGTTTTAGCCACCTAAAATAACTCATTTCTCTCTTTCCCAGACCTGAACCATTAACTGCTTCACTTCCACATTTGCTACCTAATCTTTTTCCAGCATTTTCTGTTTTTATTTCTGATTTCCTGCATACAGCATTTTTTTTTGGAATTTCGAACTGTGGTATAATTCTCATAAGTCTACACTAAACCCTCTCTAAGGTTTCACATGTGCTCCCTGCCAAAATAAACCTCTATTTTGTGTTCCAGATATAGTCAAAACATGGCTCTGTACAACCAAAGTCTGATTACTTCCTTTAACGTAATGGTCAGTATTCCATTACTTCCACTTGAAGTGTGTTGTTCTCCTGCACATCCAATTTATTTTCTTTCACCACAGCTCCTAGTCCTATATTGCTCCAGATCTGGCTCCTTGCACATCTCCATTGTTATTCCTTCCTCAGATAGTGGCTGCTGGGAATCGAAACTCCAGAATCCTGGAATCTCTTTGCGTTTCGATCTCGCTCTATTCTTGGAAGCTTGGTCAAAGAGTTAGGGTGTAAGGAGCATATATTAATCTATTCTGATATTTGCTTGTCTCATTTAATATCAAATTCTATTTCAATAATGCACCTTATGAAAAAAAACTGCAAAATATTTTCTCTTTCAAATTTTTGCCCCCCTCAAATCAACTTTCTATGTCTCCCAATTCTGCATGTTTGAAAAGATTCTTCTTTTGAAGTTATTAATACATGTTGTTCAAATAACTGGCACTACTGGATGTCACATACCACTAGTGTGAGTTCCTTTTTTAAACCTATTCTCTGTCATCCATCTACTGTGTCATCAGGCTTATTTTAAGGATAACTCTGGTTCCTCTTCAAAGATGGAGACAAAAGAGACTGCAGATGTTATAACTATACAAGTCATTGGTGGAACTACACTTTGGGGTGTTGTATGCAGTTCCAGTCACCCATTAAGCTGGAAATTGTGCTGAAATCGTTCAGGATTCTGTTACCAGGATTGGAGCACTTTTCATTATACGAGACTGGATAGGCTGGGACTTTATTTTCCACAGAATAATCTTATAAAGATATATTAAAATCATGAGGGGTGTGGACAAGGTGGATGGTCACAGTTTTTCTCCATTGATTGTGGCATCTAAAACAAAATGGCATAGATTTGCGCCAAGAGTGGAAGAATTTAAAAAGAACTTCTGGGACAATTTTTTCACAGAGGGTATATGGAGTGAGGTGCTAGAGACAAGTACAATTATAATATTTAGATTCAGAATCAGATTTATTATCACCAACATGTGTCGTGACATTTGTTAACTGAGCAGCAGCAGTTCAATACAATACATAATGTGGAAGAAGAAGAAGAAGAATTACAATAAATGAAATAAGTAAATCAATTACAGTATACGTATATTGAATAGATTAAAACTCATGCAAAAACCAGAAATAATATATATTAAAAAAGTGAGGTAGTGTTCACCCACTCAATGTCCATTTAGGAATCAGATGGCAGAGGGGAAGAAGCTGTTCCTGAATCACTGAGTGTGTGCCTTCAGGCTTCGGTACCTCCTACCTGATGGTAACAGTGAGAAAAGGGCATGCCCTGGGTGCTGGAGGTCCTTAATAATGGACACTGCCTTTCTGGGACACCGCTCTTTGAAGATGTCCTGGGCACTTTGTAGGCTAGTACCCAAGTTGGAGCTGACTAAATTTACACTGCAGCTTCTTCCGGTCCTGTGCAGTAGCCCCTCCATACCAGACAGTGATTGCATCCTGTCAAATGCTTTCCACGGTACATCTGTAGAAGTTTTTGAGTATACTTGGACAGACAAATGGGACCAGCTCCACGGGCAGCCGGGACCAGCTGGGCCCAGGGGCCTGTTTTCATGCTGTAAGATTCAGATGCTTGAATCTACAGCTAAAAATCAAACTGCTAGAGCAGCTTAGCAAGTCAGGCAGAAACTTTGGAGGCAGAGGGATGGTCAGAATTTCAGGTTGGCAGCCTGCATTAGCATGTCCCTCCAAAGGTTTTGTGCATAGTAAAACAAAATCAAAAAAACTGTGCCTTTCCACAGGAGTCTGCTTTCTAAATGTGCAACACACACAAAATGCTGGTGGAACGCAGCAGGCCAGGCAGCATCTATAGGGAGAAGTAGTGTTGATGTTTCAGGCCGAGACCCTTCATTAGGACTAACTGAAAGAAGAGATAGTAAGAGATTTGAAAGTGGGAGGGGGGTGGGGGAGATCCGAGATGATAGGAGAAGACAGGAGGGGGAGGGATGAAGCTAAGAGTTGATTGGCAAAAGGTATACACAGCTGAAGAAGGGGGAGGATCATGGGACGAGAGGCCTAGGGAGAAAGAAAGGGGGAGGGGAGCACCAGAGGGAGATGGAAAGCAGGCAAGGAGTGATTGTGAGAGGGACAGAGAGAGAAAAAAGAGAGAGAGCCACAGTAGCTATTATAGCTCAGGGCATCTGAGCTCAAACCCAGTGTCTTTGGTATGGAGTTTGTATATCGTCCCCACAGAAGACAAGGGTTTCCCCCATGTGCTCTGGTTTCCTTCCGAAGTCCAAAGATATACCGGGCAGGAGGTTAATTGGTCATTGTAAATTGTCCCGTGATTAGGCTAGGGTTAAATCTGCATTGCAGGTGGTGCGGCTCAAAGGGTCAGAGGGCCTATTCCACGTTATATCTCTAAATAAATTAAATTTAAAAATGAGTAAAAATCTTAGTCCCTTTACGTACAGGGTGCCCCTTTTACTTTCACCCTTCACCAATGCATCCAGTGCAGCACCTAGGAATCTTGAAACATTCTCTCTTCCAGGTAGAAACATTCTGTCTGTCTTCATTTGTAGAACCTATTTGTGCCTGCTGCAATTACAATGCACCCAATCTTTAAGAAATACGAGGTATCTTTAATCAGGATTGCCTTAACTGACAGTGGGCAATCACAATATTAGACTCCAATTGATATATCTGGATTAAACATTGTGATTATTGCTGAAGTGATATTGCAATCATTATAATTAAGCTGTCATGCTTCTTCCAGTGCAATCAATAAGTCAATTATGTATGGGCAGTCATATGCCGTTTTCTGAAGCTATCATGTGTAGCCCACATTTCCTCTATTTTTACCCCAGAAACCTATTTCATAATGTTTCATCCACAATCATTTGTGGAGAGAACACTCATATTTTCAGTGCTTTCAATATTTCAAGCTATTAATTTTTCCTTTATCTTTGCTATTCTTTATGCACCTTAACAAGTGTCTCGATGTCTTTTCTGTGAATATAACAAACAATGGTTCAAGTTGATGAAATGTTATCCAGTCTGATACACTCCATTCTGATGAAGCATTAACTCTTTTGTTTTCTTCATAGATGACGAATATTCTCAGTACAAACTTTCAGCATCTGCACGTTTATTTTTAAATTGTATTAAATTGTTTGCATAAGCTATGTTCTGAGTTATGGGTGGCAGGAATCAGAATCAGGTTTAAAATCACTGGCATGTTATGCAATACTAATAATAGAGTGAAAAACTGTGAATTACTGTAAAAAATATATACCACACACACAATATATATATATGTATATATATATATATATATATATATATATATATATATATATATATATATATATATACCTGGACCAGCATGATGTACACTCCAGAGTTGTGAAAGAGGTGGCTGAAGAGATTGTGCAGGCATTAGTAATGATCTTTCAAGAATCACTAGATTTCTAGAATACTTCCAGAAGACTGGAAAATTGCAAATGTCACTCCGATCTTCAAGAAAGGAGAGAAGCAGAAGACAGGAAACTGTAGGCCAGTTAGTCTGACCTCAGTGGTTGGGAAGATGTTGGAGTTGAATGATAAGGATGAGGTCTCAGGGTACCTGGAGGCATGTGATAAAATAGCCTGTAGTCAGCATGGTTTTCTCAAAGGAAAATTTTGCCTGACAAATCTGTTGGAATTCTTTGAAGAAGTAACAAGCAGTATAGAGTAAGGAGATGTTGTGTATTTGGATTTTCAGAAGGCCTTTGACAAGGTGCCACACATAAGGCTGTTTAACAAGCTACGAGTCCATAGTATTACAGGAAAGATTCTAGCATGGATAAAGCAGTGGCTGATTGGCAGGAAGCAGTGAGTGGGAATAAAAGGAGCCTTTTCTGACTGGCTGCTGGTGACTAGTGGTGTTCCACAGGGGTCTGTGTTGGGAACGATTCCTTTTACGTTATATGTCAACGATTTGGATGATGGAATTGATGGCTTTGTTGAAAAGTTTGCAGACCATATGAAGATAGGTGGAGGGGTAGGTAGTTCTGAGGAAGTAGAGAGGCTACAGAAGGACAGATTAGAAAATGGGTAAAGAAAATGGGCAAAGAACAACAACAGCTCAACCTATGCCCCACGGACATGCAGTTTCCTAGGAAATAAGGGGCCAGGAGAGGGCTGCAACTTTCAGTGACCATAATCAGGCATATTAGAAATACAGGCAAAGGAGAAGCTTCCTAGATGTGTCTGAACACCAGGATCCGAACAGGGACAATGCAGGTGACTGCAGGTATTGGGAACTTGTTAACAAAGGAACTGCTACCAAGTGCGTGGAATTGCTTCAGAATTGGTTGGTAAACCCTGCTGTAACCCTATCATTATCAATGGTTCCTTGTAATGCTTTGCCTGAAACATTTTTGCAAAGTCAGCCAGCTCAAATAGAAAAGACAAATGATGCTGATCAATTTTTTTGTCATGGACAAATTTTATCAATGATGAGGCCGGTGTGAATTAACGAAATATTCAACATCCTTACGAGCTTCCAATGCAGCCAATAAAAGATCTTTATGGAGGCATGCAAGATGTTTCTAGGCTTTTACTCTGAGGAAGTTCATCACCCCCCCCCCCCCCCCCACCTCACCTTCATCTCTTCATACCTAAATGAAAACTGTTTGGAGATGAGAGGTACTCATTTAATCACACCAGGAAGCCTCGAACATGACTGACAGACACACTTAGCTGTAGATTTTCCACCTGCTGTTGGAACCCCATTCTGTCTGTCCTGTCCCATCCCGCACCCACCTCCTGAACCACGCACCACCCCCAAATGATTAAAGTCCAGTCCAAAAATTTTACTCACCACTATTATTCGAGGATTTTTTGTCAGAACAGATTATGAAGATGGTTCCTCCCACAATTAAAGCCATTGCTCTTAACAATCTTACTCTGAACTGAAACCCCTGGAACATTCTTCATTGGCTTTCAATAACTTTGCGCTAGGTGAGAAATTGATCGCACATTGATAGTTATGCATGATAAATCCAGCACACTTGCTTATAGTACTGTTATTGATGCATAGAGTGACCTGGGTGTGAGTTTTCCCATGCACTTTGTATTCTGAGGATGGTGCAGGCCAAATATGTCATTGAAAGCGACACACATGGAGCCAATTGCACATTGCACACTGATAAATACTCCAGTGCAGATCTTGGTTCCTTAATACAATAGTGCATAGAGAACCTAAGAAGAATAATAATGGAGTTTGTAATCCACTTAAAATCCTATTATCAATTCTGTTTTGTAGAAATCGAAATACAAAGCACACTAAGATGTGGTGCTATGGACCTCTTGAGACTACAAGACTAGGATTAGCACAAAGGTTGAAATGATGTCCCTTGTAAATCTGGGGCCAAGGGTTGAGTGGCTGCCAAATATCACCATGATTCTGCCTAGGCTCAAAGTCATTGCTCCACATTGTATTCCCAGCTGTTGCAATTTTATTTGGAATTATAAGGAACAGTTCAGATAATCACAATGAGTTAAGTGAATAAAATCTTGTTACATATACCATCATTTGATTACGTTCTGAACAAGCCAAAAAAGTTACTGAATCACATACATACAAGTAGATGTCTGTAAGTAACATAACTTATTGATAATAACATACGTCACATACATTTTGCAAGTTAATGAAAAATATAAGTTATTAGTACAAGAATAATTAGCACATATTTTTCATAACTCGTTTGATAATTTTCAGATGCCTCTATAATTCACCAACTAAGATTTCATTATTCAAAGCCATCACCCAGTATGCCATGACCAAGAGTAGATGAAAGAGCAGCCACAAATAGTATGTAAACTGAGAATACTACTGAATATCTATAAGCTAACATTTTTTTAAAATGGTGAGTTGAAATCATTAACTCAGGAAAGATAATGCTCTGTCTTATTTTGGAAAACGGGCTAAGGCTTTATATGACTGATATTCTGATTGTTCTATTTAAATATTCAGTTAATTTAACTCCAGCATGCTCAGGATTTTGGTAGTGCCAGATTGGCAGATGTTCTGGACTATTTAATGTTATTCCAATTAATAATCCAACACATTTATAATTTGCATTCCTTTTAGGTGTTGCACAGTGATATAGTAACTTTTCCAGCAAATTAGGTATGTTTAAACATGGGAAACAAAAAGCGGTGATTTTCAAGGGTGGGGAGGGAATGGTGCAACTTTAATGCTGAACTTTGGGAATGCATGGCTTGTTTCAGCACATAAAGGCAGTTCATACAATTGTAATTGTCCTTTTCCTCAAATCTAAATATAAACAGCAGCATTAAGAAGTTGGAAACAATGGATCTGTTGTTTAATTCCTCAACTGCTGATGACAAGCAGATTTGTTTAAAGTGTTAGTAAAGTAGTTGTGGCTTTGCTTCATATTCGTTACCCAGCAAGCCTATCCATTGCTTTATTAGCATTCTGGATTTGAAATTATCTAAGATGAATATCCGATGAACACAAAATCAACCAGAACAACAAGGATGTTTTGTGAAAATGTAGTAATATACAAATAAAACTCACCATTTTTCCCAAAATCCGGGGCTGACGGTAAAGGATTTGAACCATGCTTTTGGCAATCTGCTGTTAAGATGGAACACCTTTTCAATAATAGGCATGCTAGTTCAAAATTCCATCTTGGTTAACTAAGCAATACTATGACCAAAATCCATTATTTTCACTGTAAATATTATCACACAGAAGAAAATAGGGAATTCTGGAGTGCTAAAACTCACTTTAGAAATCTAACCTCCATTGCTAAGCATCCCCAGGAGTTGGCTGGGTTCCATTCCAAGCTGCTGTGCTATTCTCTGAACATCAAAGCCCATGTTCATCAGAAGCTGAATCATGCTCACTTCCTGACCTGTGACCTGATCACGAAGTGCTGGGCAAGTGGGGTTGCAGTGTGGCAGACGACACTGATCGATTAAGTGGAAGGAACAGTTTCTGGCGGAGGGTCTTGAACTCTTGTTTTCCTGAAGATTTCGGTCCCAGCACTGGAGCGCCCTGTTCAAGGAAACCCCCCTCACATGAAAATCCAGCCAGTTGCTACAATGAAATATGAGGAACCGTTAATGAGTGGAAAAGTTGTGTTAAGTTGACACACAGACCTGTTTGTCTTTCCAGTTTAACAGTTTCATTAATTTGGAAAAATAAAACTAATCCGAAAGCTTCTAATAAACTGTCAACATCAAAGCACCCATGGTTCTGCAGTCTTGACAAACCAGCTGTGAAGAATTGGTTCATGATCTCTTTTCTTCTTTGCTTTCAGGTTTTGTGTGAATCAAATTGTGTCACTTCACGTTATTTGATTCAAGCAGAAAATATACCATTACAAATCACTGTTGTATCATCTATGGTTCTACAATTCTTGATCTAAAGGTCTGCATTGGTTTTCAAACTTACACTCAGTGGCCACTTTATTAGGTACCTCCTTTCTATTCTATCAAGTACTCACCTTTGTTTAATAAAAAGCTTGATCATCATGGTTTTTATACAGCAAAAAAAAAGTCAACACAATGAAACATGATTTTCTTAATGTGTTACCCATTTAACCCTTGATATTTGGAACCATTTTTGGTCATTTCTGATAGCAGAACTAAATGGTGTCAAGGTAATTTTTGTTTGACTATTTAAATATAAGAGTCAAAGGTTCAAATAATCCAAATCTAATACCTTCCAACAAAAATTACTGTTCAGCAAATCAGAAACTTGACAGGCAGTTTTATTACTACTCCAGAAATTAACTGGCCTTCTCTATCACAAGACCACCGAAGATGAGCAAAGAACATGGCCAACAAAAAACAATCTAAATTGACAGAAAAACAACTCATTTGCAGTAGCTACAGTTATTTATGAGCATAAAGATTTAGCATAATCTTCAGAATAATATGGCAGCTTCCATAAGATAGAACATTACAATTTATCCTGTAAAACAATTTGCATCCAGAGAATAGCACAGAATCAGTTTTTTTCAGTTTAACCCCAAGAAAACAAGTTTGCTCAGTAATTCAGTAACATATAATTTTTTTCTCAATCATGTAGCTGGAATCCATTGCAAAAATATAAAAGGGGAATATTTCATACAGTTAAAGTTAAGGCCTAGCTTGAATTAGAAGTCAAAAAATAGCAGCAAGGTTATTTGGATCTGAACTTCCCGGGGACTATTCTGGTTTCTCATGGTAACTGTCAGGACATAAGCAGATGTGAAATGTTCATCATTTCTGGAGTTTCCAATTCGAATGATTAAATCTGAGCTTTCATTAACCCCCAGTGTCAACTAAATTGAGTGGGTCAATACTTCCCTGAGTCAGAAGTAGAATCAGGCACACAATTTGAGCAGATATGGAACTACAGTAGTGAGGCAGTGTTATGCTATTGAAGATGTTGTTATTCAGGTGAAGTGTTAAAATTAGGTCCTATCTATATTCTTAGGTGAATATTAAAAGGTCCTATGGTATTGTGGAGTTTTTCCTGTTGTCCTACTCAGTGGTAATATTTTTGAACCAGATTTTCTAGTAATGATTATTTTGCAATTTATAATGAGAGCTTACTCTGTACAAATTGTTTGCAGTGTTTCCTAACACTAACTACATTTCAAGAAGTATATTTTTGGCTGAACAGTGCTTTAGGACAGAGGTACTTGTATAAATGTAATTCCTTCCTTTAATACAGGATCATTAAAGTCAGACTCCAGAAACTGAGCAGGATGAATGAGGGCAACACCTGAGTCATATAACTTTTCAAAAATGCAACAGATCTTTCATGAGGTCTTCATTCTATTTAATGTCGAGCACAAAAGTCTTAACTTTTATCCCCATAATATCATTCACATCTGACCCTGCACAGCCTGTCTTCTGTTGTCATCCCAGTCCACGTCTCTGTCACTATCACATCTCACTCCCAGGAGGAAATCTGCAGATGCTGTAAATTCAAACAACACACACAAAATGCAGGTGGAACATAGCAAGCCAGGCAGCATCTATAGGGAGAAGCACTGTGGACGTTTCGGGCCGAGACCCTTCGTCAGGACTAACTGAAAGGAAAGATAGTAAGGGACATCTCACTCCCAGCCAGTTTCATAATTTCAATGTTCTGTAAACTTCAGTCAATCCAACATGCTGATATTCCAATCATTTTCTATTCATTCACCTACTCATTCATTTCCTGTTCACTGACTTGTCCATGCTGTGCTCACTGACTTACGTCCCCACCCCTCAAGCTCCACATTTCCAAATTACATCTTTCCGTTTGAATTTTAAGCCTCACCATCACTAACTTAGAATCACAATTATCTCCTGCAATTACATCCCAAAAATTTCTGAATGTGGTCCTTTGCCCCATAAAGGAAGGCAGGGGAGGAGTACGATATACAACCCAACAATACTGCACCACTACACGGTACGATCATTGTCGGAATTTGTACATCCAGTCACTTCAAATCAGTTCAAGCTTAATTGTCATTTAACCATACAGCCAAATGAGACAGCATTACTCCGGGACCAAAGTGCAAAACACAGTACCAACAGAGACACACAGCACAAAGCACACATAACACGTACAAGATAGCAAGCACGTGTAAGATAACAGTAAAATACAGCCACGCAAAAAAAAGTCCAGACCCTGAATCCATGAATGCCGCAGAAATTCTGCAGTTGACCAGAGTATAGCTTGTCTTCTACCTAATGAACCTTGGAGGAGGGGCAGGGCCGACTCCTGCCTCGATACCACGCCACACAGCCCCCAACGGAGTGCACCAGCTCCGACCTCTCTCTCCTGGCAGCTGTAAACAAGTAATCTCGCAGCTTGAGGCTCCGAGTCCATGAATGCCACCGAAATCTGCATTCAACCCTGTCCCCGTTTCCTTTGACTCTCTCAGAGTCCACCACTCTCTTCTCGGTTGACTGCACCTTTGATCGAGCAGCCAAATCTGTCTGTGATGCAGATTCCAGGGAGACAAAACCATCGGCTAAATTGTCTGTTAAATTGGCTCAGGTTCTAGAATTCATCTCCTAAATATGTCTCGTTTTCACCCACCTATTCATCTTCCTGGGTAGTTCCGAGAGAACAAGAATAGCTTGCTTGTACTTTGTTGTTGGGCATTCTGAGGTTGTTGCTGGGCCAATGTGAAAACCAGAAATGGTACAAAGGGGTGTGCGGGGGGGGGGGGGAGTGATGCTGTGGAAAGATACCATGAGGTAGGGCAGTCTTCCTACTCTTTTTTTAAAATTGGGATTCTGTGTGCATCTAACAAATGCTATCTGGAATCGTCCTTCTCCACCTTGAACAGTCATGGGTCAGGGATTCCTCGG
Organism: Hemitrygon akajei; assembly: GCF_048418815.1. NCBI lineage: Eukaryota > Metazoa > Chordata > Chondrichthyes > Myliobatiformes > Dasyatidae > Hemitrygon > Hemitrygon akajei. Next base: position 30,185,270 of record NC_133134.1, read on the forward strand.
ACTCAGTGGAAATGATGCAATTCCTTGAAGATGGGTTGAGCACATCCTTTCTCCCTATTCAGCTGGTAATCTCTTCCCATGACGGAGCATGAGAACGTGTGCCTGTTTTGGGAATCCGGAGTCAGTCCAATTTGTCCAGCATGCTTACCTGTGTCTCAGTGTTGATAATGTTGCCCTGGGAGAGGATACTTACAACTCACCCTTCCAGTAAATTTGGAGGATTTTGTTTGAATACCAACTTGGTGGTATCTTTCTAGTGCCTGCTCTAGGTGGCCCATATCTTGGAAGGTTACAAGAAGATATGAATTGCTTCTGTGTGTAAGTTTTATGCCAGTCCTGGTCTTGATCTTCAAATAGCCTTTTCCTCAATTGACTAAAATCTTGAAGGCAGTGATTAATTTCATTAGCTGATGTCTGACCTTACCAAGCAATGATTCCCAAGACATAAATCCGTGTTTCCAGTGCTTGCCACAAAACTATATTGCTGGAGGGTGCACAGTGCATCATGGACACCTAGATAGAAGTATTGAATTTATTGAAATCTTACATCCATCCCGCAACGTGAGGGAGTAAAAATCTTTGAGCTATGACTCTGTCAGAATGTACAGACATGTGAATTTACAAGTCTAAAGGCCTGTAGAAAGGAGCTGTCCCGTAGCCCATTTGTCCTGGTTTTTATGCTGGGGTGCTGTTTGCCAGACGGAAGCAGCTAGAACAGTTTATGGTTGGGGTGACTGGTGTCCCTGATGATCTTCCAGGCCTTCTTTCTGCACCTGCTGCTGTAAACGTCCTCAGTGGAGGGAAGTTCACATTCACAGATGCACTGGGCTGTTCGTACTACTCCCTGCAGTGCCACGTACATGACAAGTAGTTTGTCAAGTGGATATTGAGTGGCAAGACCATCCTCCTGCTTCAGTGAACAAGTCAGTGATGGCTTGGAGCAAGCATTACCTGCAAAGGCAGCCTGGCCTTCTAGATTCAGGTAGCTTCATTTCTGGAATCTGGTCAGAATCCCAGCATTCTAAGAACTCTGCTCTTTAAATCATCCAGTGTCCAGTTCTTTCCTTCAACATGCACCTTTTTGTACATTAACATCACTGTATAAATCAAGTTCTTGTGTTTTTGAGCAGGAACTAAAAAGGGCAAGGTCCAACCCTTGACTTTCAGCTACTGTCATCTCCCTGTCCACTGTACGTCAAGTGCTTGGCTGTCTTTTTAGCTACATAAAGGTAGTGAGCACCTTGATGTTTTCTATACCTATGAATCTCTACTTGCTGATGAAGTGCTCTCTAGTGCAAACGCTATCAGCATCACTGTTGAAGTGGACCTATGGTAATTCCTGGCACCTGCCCAGCAGGATTGCGGCTCACAGGCCTGTCATATGAAAAAGCAGGTTTTAATGAGTAAGTGGTGATGTCCATTTCACACCTGTCAGAAGAGATAAAAATCAATGGTTTCTTAGATGCTACTGGGTCAAGGAGGCTCAATTGCTAACCTGAAACAAAAAAAAGGTCAGAAAGTGCTGGCACTTGAGCAGGCATTCCCCATTGATCTGCACTTGATAATAAATATTAAAACAAGGATATCAATAGGTTTCCAGCTAATGTCAGCAGTGTGTGATCTGTAAACCGATTGGGAATGAGACTGTTAAAGGAACGTACCATTTTTGAGCAATGCCTTATCCACTGTGAAACTAGTGATATTTATGACTTCCAATGCTATGCAAATTAAGGGACGACACAATCATTTTTACAGACAAGCTACAATGTTTTCTTATTCAACCAAACACACACAAGATGCTGGAGGAACTCAGTAGGTCAGGCAGCATCAACAATGGAAATGAGAAATACAGTCAGCGTTTTGGGCTGAGACCCTGCTTCAGCATTGAGAAGGAAGGGCAAAGACGCCAGAATGAAATGGTGGTGGGGAGAGGAGTAGGCTAGCTGGAATGTGATAGGTGAAGCCAGCTGGGTGGGAAAGGTAAAGGGCTGGTATCTTTGATATGAGCAGCAGATTGGTTGATTGGAAATCAGAACCAGCAAGGTGCAGTTACTATCTGGGATTAAATCTGGTGCTAACTTCTTTGTTCAAGCCAACTGACAGCTCTTTTTAGGGATGCTTGAATTGATGATCAGTTCTGCTTTTCACTTTCCAGTCCTGAAGAAGGATCTCAGCCCCAAACATTGACTGTTTATTCATTTCCATAGATGCTGCCTGACCTCCATTACAGTCGGCCATCCTTATCCGCAGGGGATTGGTTCCGGGACCCCCCGCGGATACAAAAAATTGCAAATGCTCAAGTCCCATATTTAACCTGTCTCAGTGCGGTGGACATTAGAACCTGGCGCAGCTCTGAATCCGCAATGTTTCTGTTCACAAAAGTAATCACGATCGCGATTGAAAATAAGGTGGAAGTAATAAAGCGATCAGAAAGAGGTGAAACGCCATTGGTCATTGAAAAAGCATTAGGCTACAGTCGGTCAACGATCAGAACAATTTTAATGGAGCATGTGAAAGGCCCTGCCCTGATGAAAGCTACAATTATTACTAAGCAACGCAGTGGTTTAATTATTGAAATACGTATGTTTCTTAAGTGTTTTATATGAATAGAAAGGTCAAATATGTACTATATACCAAGAAAAACGTTTGACTAACTGATGCTAAATAATACCGGATGTACCTGCTCCGACTTCAAATCCGACTTAAAGACGGACTCAGGAACAGAACTCGTTCATAATCCGGGGACTGCCTGTACTTTTAAATAATCTCTAGATTATTTATAATATCTAATACAATGTAAATTCTATGTAAATAGTTGTTATACTGTATGGTTTAGGGAATAATGACAAGAAAATAGTCTGTACATGCTCAAACAACGAGTGCGGGAGAGAGAACTTCTGGGTTTTCCTAATCCGCGGTTGGTTGAATCCACGCATGCGGAAACCGCGGATAAGGAGGGCCAACTGCATTTTGCGTGTGGAGCTTTGCACTTATTTATTTTATATCAGGAGATTAGATGTTGGGACGGATGTAGGGAGTAAACATTTTATTTAACCTTAACTATGATTTGGATGAAGCCAATTAAGTGGCCTGGGGAAATACAGAACTTTCTGTGGGTTTTCCAAAATCCGCCTTCACAACATCACATTTACATCATAGAGCACACTGCATTTGCATAAATCAGGCTCTCAGTTTGTTCCACAAATGTCGCATTGATGTGCCTCTGAAATTATTTTGCATCATATTTGTCATATTTTACAGAAGGCTTTAATGAGCAAGCAGATATCACCAGTGATTTTCATTTCACTGCTGTCCAAAAATGTAAACATCAAGAATCTGCCAGCCTTTCCTCAGCCAAGAAGGCCCAATTGGCCAAGGAGAGGCTTGAGCATGCTGGGCAGAGTTAGGCTAAGAATAAATTCATTTGAATGTTACATGTTTCTAAATCTAGAAGCCTAACACTATAAAATTGCGTTAGAATAGAGCCAGTGGCCTTGTCATCACCCTTGGCAATAATTAGTGCGTAAAGTTGAAATCAATCATTTTAGGTAACACTTACTGCATAACAAGGTTCTGAAGTCTAATACCAATTGTGCAGATCATTAATTACCGGGTATTGTAAAATTACTGACAGCTAAACTCCAAATTTTTATGACATCAAATGAGAGAAGAAACAGTATTAAATGACTGTTTGGTATTTGTACCTATGTATGCCTTAAGAAGTTAATTAAACAATAAAAAAACAAAGGGCTAAATGTTTGCTGAATATTAACCTCAATTTTGGCTAAAATCAATATTATTTAATAGAAGTCCTTGTTCAAATATATTTAAAACAGAATGTAAAATGAACCAAATGTTCTTAGTGTTAGTTTTTGGTCTTTCATGGAGAAACACAAATATTTAATAAGGTGAATATTTTTTATTAAAGTGGTACTTCAAACAACCGCAGACTCCACTAATTCTTCTGACCTATTTAACCTCAGAGGGTTATCCTTTTCCATATCAGATTGCCTTTTCTGTACTGCAAAATATTGCTGTATTTCTATCATCTCCCACTGTGGCCCAAGCTGTTATTTTCACTAACTCATCTTATGATTCCCAAAGTGAGCTTTCTGTTGTCATCTGAACCCTGCATAAACTGTGCCTTGTCCTTTGGGAGTAATTTTGCTTGAGGGCAGTTAGTTTGAAACTGAAATAGAGGGACAGTAGTAGGACCACTACATCTCAATGCTGGACATTGAGGTTCAATGGACAGGTTCAATTTTGACTGCCGGTACTGTATCTATGGTGCACATTCTCCTGTACCAATGGATAGAACTGGTGCTCCAGTTTCCTCCTAGATTAATTGGCCATTGTATGTTGCTCATTTCCCCTAGTGCATAGGCGAGTTGTAGACTTTGGGAGGAGTTGATGAGATTAATGTAGGATTAATGTAAACAATTAGTTGAATATCACCACAGAGTCAGTGGGACAATGGGTCTGTTTCCCTGCTGCACGTTTCCACGATTCTGTGATACTGTGTTGGATTTGGGTGTAAAATTGGCATTTTTATTGTAGTTTCACTTTCCTGTGCTTGCTTGGAATTTTATACAATCACTTATATGCATGTAATTGTTCAGTGAATTTTCCAGTATTATGAGTACAGTATGAAGGAGTTAACTATTGGGTGTGAACTAGGATTGAAGGATTTTGTGCAGGATTAGAACGCTGGCGAACAATACCAATGCAAAGCAAGGAAAGGCACAAAGGAATAAGGTTACTTCTGTATTTGTCTAGAAACTTCTTGGTTTTCAGTAGCAGGTGTCATTTCACTTGAATCTGGCTATTTAATGGGCTAATTGCTCTCACTGAAATTTTTGATGATATCTAGTCTGAGTACGAGACAACCATGACTACTTTTCCCTTTGTTTTCTCTTTGTTCACACAGCACTCAATAAAATTGCTAGCAATAAGCTTTATACCTCGTTCTTGGCTTCCGAAAAATCTCGGGATCACAAAGAATCAGGATCCAACATAAAGTATGTCTGTGATTAGAACAGTGCAAGGATCAGCCTGTAACCATAATCATTGAGATCCCTGCAGTTACAATATCATTGTCCTTCCCTTTTGTATTGGTACTGTTCTCCAGCCTTCCAATCCTGCACAGAATCACTGGCCCTTCAATCCCACTTCACATCTAGTTGTTAAACTTCTTCACTGGTCACAAATTGTGAGCTCTGCAACTTGTACTTAAGTACTTGTTCCTTTACTCCTCTCATCCCGATAACAAACAAACCTTTAACATTTTTCTGATCTACTCTTATCTCATTTTTGCCCCTGTTCAATCATCACCATTTCCAAAATGTTGGAAGCTTCGACTCTCTATGCAAAATACATTTTACGTATTAAAGAATGCCTAATGTGTTGATGTAAAAATCTGTCAAGACAACATATAAAGTATGCAAGAACTAGGCTCTATTTGATCTGTGATCTGTGATCACCCTTCAGTCTCATTCTACAACCCTAAAGGCTGCATTGTTCCCCACAACCTTGAATGTTCTTTAGCCAGAGAGTGGTGAATTCATTGTGGAAGTCACTGCCACAGTCAGCTGCAGAGAACAAGTCATTCGGTATAGTTGAAGTGGAGGTTGATAGTTCTTGATTAGTAAGGGCGTCAAAGGTTATAGGGAGAAGGTAGGAGAATGGGAATGATAGATGGAATGGGATAATATATCAGCCATGATAGAAAGATGAATCAGGTCAAATGGTCTAATTGTGCTCAGATATCTTACGGTCTTACTTTTCACTTCTGTAACTGTCCCCTGGGAGGAGGAGCTCACCAGTGGTAACCAAGGAGATTCCACTAGCTGGGCAGTCTTTGATAACTAGTGCTGTCAAATGCCTGTTTCGCTCTCTTAAACATCTCTGGTAATCAGTCATTTGAAACAGGTAAATTAAATAATTGGAAGTTAAATAATAGATTAAAAATATATTTCAAAATACATTAAATTATTGTTAATTAATATAATTGTGAAAAAAGGAACCTAACAAATAAGAACACACACAAAATGCTGGTAGAACACAGCAGGCTAGACCCGAAACGTCGACATCGCTTCTCCCTATAGATGCTGCCTAGCCTGCTGTGTTCTACCAGCATTTTGTGTGTGTTGCTGTTTGAATTTCCAGCATCTGCAGATTTCCTCGTGTTTGACCTAACAAATAAGATAGCCAGACTTTAAAATGAACATTGAAAGTATATCCGGCCCCTCAACTCAGTAGGTTAGTGAGTTTGGGGTGGAATAAGATGGCAGATGGCCCACGTCTGACCTTGAGTACATTCCATACTTCTGTGCTGCAGTGCGTTCTGATTTTAGCAGGCAGTTCTGTACAGAACCAGCCACTAGCTATTAGTGGGATCTAATTCTCTACAGAACTACCAGCTAGCTGTCAGCACCACCTAGTTCACTACAGCTCCACCAGTGAGCTGTCAGTCTGACAGGGCTCTCGCAGAATCACCAGCTAATCATTGGAATGATCCAGTTCTTTACAGAGCCACCAGCAAGATCACCACATGGTCTAGTTCACTACAGCTGTCAATGTGGTCAAATTCTCTCAGAATCACCAGCTAACGTTGCAGGCTTGCTATGTCGGCACCAGAAGTGTGGTAACACTTGCAGGCAGCACAACACAATCCCGCTGATTTGATTTGAACCAGACAAAGCATTTCAGTGTATGTTTCAACATACACGTGACGAGTAAAGATAATATGTCTTTCTTTATTTCTAATCATTAGTGTGATGCATTACAGAGGTACCACCAGCTGGCCATGAGTACAAATTAATTTTCTCAGAACCCAGCAATCAGCTGTCAGAGTGATTCCACCCATTATGTTTCACAGAATTAATTTCCTAAAATGCATTTTCTGTATTAAAAAATATTTAATACTGTACGCCAGTTTAAAAATCTGTCAAGCTGACAGTGTATTCAAACCTATAAGTTTTAAGGATTGAAAGCAATAAAAGCAGAAGTACATATCTGACTCTTGGAATTTTCTCTGCAAAAGGATTATGAAGTAAATGTAGTTTTACATAATTTAGATTAGCTTATGATTCATGACATCATTTTACCCAATTTTGATGAGACAATCATTAGTATAGTAATTAAAATTTTACCCTTTTTCCAAAGAGTTTAAAAATAGCTCTGCAGCACTACTTCCCTTTGTCTAGCAGCTTCTTTAAGCGTAAGACTGATGAAGTATTCATCAGAGAAAATCTTTAAGAATCTTATAAATAGTTTAATAAGCTAATTCTCAATAGAAGAGTACAAACACAATAATATTGTATATAAGAGCTATCAACTTGTTTAACATAATAATACCTTACCTCTTAGAGATCAAAGTGTGTGATAGACACGCTGGGGCAAATACAGCTCTAAAATAGAAACAATTTGAATTATCAACAAATTGTTAGGCAAAAAAAAACATATATTTACTAAGCACTAAAACTGATTTCTGAGTTATCTTAAATTATTAGGAATGAAATGATGTAAGTGTATTGTGCCTAGCTTGAACAGTTTATATACATTTTTAAAATGTGTTAACTTAGCCTTTTCCAATTTTCTGTACCAAGAACAATTATTTTCATATTCTGGCAGCAGCAAATAACTTTTGAAAAAGTGTTTGCTAAATGTTCTATTGAATACTGTGTACTCTTTCATTCCTTTTTAACTGAGTTGCAACAAGATCTCCATCAGGCTTTGAGCATATAACCCAGGCTGACAATTTATAATAGCTCTAGAGTCCCATTGTTAAAGGAGGCATTCTTGAGATGAGAATGTTAAACTGTCCTGATCTTCTTATTCTCTTGGTTTAAGTGGATATAACAAGTCCCACGGCACTATACGAAAGGTCAGGAAATCTTTCAAGTTTATTGGATAACATTTCTCTCATTTAAAAAGGAAACCTTCACATAAAATGGACTGGTTGATAATTTGTATATCACTGCTGCTGTACAATGACTGCCAGTGAATACCAAAATAACATCAATGATTGCAATTCACAATGCATTTTGGTATATGAAATGCTTTGAAAATTCACACCATGAAAGCTACAATGGAAATGTAAATGCAATATCTATTGAAGCTTGGATTTCAGTCATTGTGGGAGTGTGAATTCACTGAATGCTATGTACTTCTAGAGTTTGAGAAGTCTACAATGGGTATTTTAGATATTGATGGTAAAAATGATTTTCAAATTTCTCTTCTGCTTCAATGCAAAGTATTTTGGCTCACATATAAATATAACAGATCAATTTGGATGCAAGTTCTCAGGTTAAAATGTATTAGCCTTTAATTTTATATGCAGTCTATGTAAATCTATATTTCACCATTACCAGTTTATTACATTCTTACAACATTTCCCTGTTCTTTATTGGTTTTGTTTTAAATAAGTAAATGTCAAAATAAACTAGGAAAGCAATTAAACATTAAAATTATCTTGATATAACAAGCTAGTGAACATATATAATATAAATATACTGCAATATATATTTATTTATTTATAAAATGTAATACATTTATAATAATATATGTTGAAAAAGATATTGAGTATACCATTGACTCTCAAATGAATATTTATTGGTTAGATTGAACAGTCATAATAGATGCATTTTAGAACTCTGAAACACATTCTATAGCAGATCATTGTAGATTTTCTGTCCAACTTCAAAATATTGTCTTTATTTAATGTGCAAGAAAAATGACGTTTAGTCTATAGTTATGATAGGATTCTTTTTCTGATAAAATAATATTCATTTATATAACTTCCAAATCTAAATGAAAAAGGTGCTTACACTGAGATTGCCAATGTCAATAGTACCACTATTTCAAGCAGTTGAATCATTTTCTAGCTTTTATTCCAATACTTTAGATTTTACTTTTTAGAGATTTGAATACCTATTACTTAATTCCACAATACTTTCTCAAAGAGGATTTTGGTTGCACATTTCCAGAGAAATGCCTTTTGTGGTACATGGATATTCTCACGACAAGAATTGTCACAACGTGTCATCTGCATTCATGCTTGTTCGGGTTTTCAGTTCGCTGATTGAACCATCAGTCACTCAGCATGTGGTGCTATATAAATGTTTTTATATATTCTAGGGATCATTGAGTTCATGTTTGCATAGAATTAAATTCTATCCTTCTGAATAATAGACTACCAAAAAAATCCAGGCCATTGTTTCAAGTTAAATTTAGCAATATTAATTTTCCAAAAAGAAGGAATACGAGGAACTTCTATAAAGCTGTTTCTATCAATGCTCAACAGTTAATCCAATGCTGCTAAAATCATAAGGTTGTCTAAGCACAAGAGATTCTGCAGATGCTGGAAATACAGAGCAACACACACAAAATGCTGAAAGAACTCAGCAGCTATAAAAATGACTAAACAGTTGACGTCTCAGGCTAGGGCCCTTCATCAGAAATGGAAAGGAAGGGGAAATGTACCAGAATAAGAAGGTTGGTAGAGGGGAAGGGGAGAACAAGCTAGAAGGTGATAGATGAAGCCAGATGGGTAAGGGAGGAGGAGTGAAGTAAGAAATTGGGAGGTGATAGGTGGAAAAGGCAAAGGGCTGGAGAAGAAGGAATCTGATAGGAGAGGAGAGTGGATATTGGGAGAAAACAAAGGAGGAGGTCATCAGAGGAGGTGATTGGCAGGCGAGGAAAAGAGAAAAGAGGGGAGCCAGAATGGGGAATGGAAGAAAGGTAAGGGAGAAGGGGAGAAAGTACAAAATGTTACAGAAATTGAAGTTCATCTCATCAGGTTGGAAGCAACCTAGACTGAATATGAGGAGTTGCTTTTCCAACCTGGGAGTGGCTCATCTTGGCAGGACTAATAAAAAATGTCCTAGTAAAGGATCCCCTTGGAATGAGTGACCATAACATGGTCGAATTCCATATTCAATTAGAGGATGAGAGGGTTGGATCTCAAACAAGCGTACTGAGCTTAAATAAAGGAGACTATGATGGTATGAGAGCGGAATTGCTTAAGATGGATTGGGAAAATAGATTAAAGGGTAGATCGGTACTTGATCAGTGGTGTATATTTAGAAAAAATAGTTATCTGTGACTAAGTAAAGAAATAAAGCAAAGTATACGACTAAAAAGAAAGTTATATAAGGTAGCTAAATCTAGTGGGAAGATTGAAGATCCAGAAGCTTTTAAAGATCAGCAGCAAATAACAAAACGATTGATTAAGAAGGGGAAGATAGATTATGAAAGTAAATTGGCGAAAAACATAAAAGCAGATAGTAAGAGTTTTTATAGTTACATAAAAAGAAAAAGGGTGGCTAAAGTAAATGTTGGTCCCCTAGAAGATGAGACCGGGAAATTAATGGTAGGGGACATGGAGATGGCGGAAATGCTGAACAAATATTTTGTATCAGTTTTTACAGTAGAGGACACTCAAAATATCCCAACACTGGATAAACAGGGGGCTCTAGGGGGAGAGAAGCTAACTACGATTCAAATCACCAAGGAAATGGTACTTGATAAATTAATGGGACTGAAGGTGGATAAATCCCCTGGACCGGATGGCTTGCATCCTAGGGTCTTAAGGGAAGTGGCGGTCGGGATTGTGGATGCATAAGTGATAATTTTTCAAAACTCGCTGGACTCGGCAATGGTCCCGGCAGATTGGAAAAATGCTAATGTAACTCCTTTATTTAAAAAGGGCAATAGACAGAAGGCTGGGAATTATAGGCCAGTTAGCCTAACATCTGTGGTTGGCAAAATGTTGGAATCGATAATTAAGGAAACAGTAACAGGGCATTTGGATAAACATAGCTTAATAGGACAAAGTCAGCATGGCTTTACAAAAGGGAAGTCATGTTTGACAAATTTGTTGGAGTTCTTTGAGGACATAACATATAGGGTAGATAAAGGGGAATCAGTGGATGTGGTGTATTTGGACCTCCAAAAGGCACTTGACAAGGTGCCACACCAAAGATTATTACTTAAAGTAAAAAATCATGGGATTGGGGATAATATTCTGGCATGGGTGGAGGATTGGCTTTCTAACAGAAAACAGAGAGTTGGGATAAATGGTTTATTCTCAGACTGGCAGTTGGTGACTAGTGGCGTTTCGCAGGGGTCGGTGTTGGGATTCAACTCTTTACAATCTATATTAATGATTTGGAGAAAGGGACTAAGTGCAACGTATCGAAGTTTGCTGATGACACAAAGATGGGAGGGAGTGTAATGAGTGCGGAGGACATTGAAACCCTGCAGGGGGACATAGATGGGCTGAGTGTTTGGGCAGACATTTGGCAGATGAAATATAATACTGACAAGTGTGAGGTCTTGCACGTTGGCAGGAAAAATAATAGAGCAAGTTATTATCTAAATGGAGAGAAACTGGAAAGTGCTTCTGTGCAAAGGGATCTGGGGGTCCTGGTGCAGGAAACACAAAAGGTTAGTATGCAAGTGCAGCAGGTGGTCAAGAAGGCCAATGGAATGCTGGCTTTTATTGCTAGGGGGATGGAGTATAAGAACAGGGAGGTCTTACTGCAGTTGTACCAGGTATTGGTGAGACCACACCTGGAGAACTGCGTGCAGTTCTGGTGTCCATATTTAAGAAAGGACATACTGGCTCTAGAGGTAGTGCCGAGAAGGTTCACTAGGTTAATTCCGGGGATGGGTGGGTTGATGTATGATGAGAGGTTTAGATTGGGACTCTACTCATTGGAGTTCTGAAGAATGAGAGGCGATCTTATTGAAACATATAAGATTGTGAAGGGGCTTGATCGGGTGGATGCGGGGAGAATGTTCCCAATGATGGGTGAAACTAGGATTAGGGGGCATAATCTTAAAATAAGGGGATGGCGTTCCAGGACTGAGATGCGGAGAAATTTCTTCACTCAGAGGGTAGTGGGGCTGTGGAATTTACTGCCCCAGAGAGCTGTGGAAGCTACTACACTCAATAAATTCAAAACGGAGATAGACATTTTCCTGGATAAAAATGGCATTAGGGGATACGGTGAGCGAGCAAGTAAGTGGACATGAGGCTAGGTTTAGATCAGCCATGTGATCTCCTGGACCAGTTTTCGATAGCCTGGATGGGTCGGAGAGGAATTTTCCAGATTTTTTCTCCTCAATTGGCAACTCGGTTTTTTTTCCCCCGGGTGATCACATGGGTTTGGGCGGGATGAATAATCAAATAAAATGGGTGGCATGGTGCCCTGTTGGTTGGCACTGTTGCCTTGTGGGATTCGGTGAAAACTAGAGTTAAGATTGGATCAGCCATGATCTTGTTGAATGGCGGAGCAGGCTTGAGGGGCCGATTGGCCTACTCCTGCTCCTATCTCTTAAGTTCTTATGTTCTTATGAAGAGGAGGCCATGGAACGATATGTCAGGATGGGAATGGACATAGGAATTAAAATGGTTGGCCACCAGGAAATTTTGCTTCTTGCAGATGTGGCGGAGATGCTCAACAAAGCGATTTCCCAGTTTGCTTTGGGTCTCAGCTATGGACTGGAGGTTGCATCAGGAGCTCCAAGTAGAGGACCCCAACAGTTCTGCAGGTGAAATCTCGTCTCTGAATGGAACTGAGGGAGGAGGTGAACGAGCAGGTATAGCAGTGCTGCCGCTTGCAGTTATAAGGGCCGAGAGGGAGATTAGTGGGGAGGGTGAATGGACAAGGACATCACGGAGAGAGCGAGTCCTATGGAAAACAGAGAATGGAGGTGGGGAGGGGGATGACGATGTGCTTAGTGTTAGGGTTCTGTTGAAGATAGCAGATGTTAAGGAGAATGATGTATTGGGTGCAGAGTGGTAGGCAAGGACAAAAGGAACTTTACCCTGGTAAGGGGTTAGGAAGATGGTGTGAGCGCGGATGTCTAGGAAATGGACGAGATGCGGGTGAGGGCAGCATCATTGATAGAGTAAGGGAAACACCATTCTTTGAAGAAGGAGGACATCTCTGATTCCTGGAAAGGAAAGCCTCATCCTGAGAACAGATAAAGCATAGATGAAGGAACTGAGAAAAAGGAATAGCATTTTTACAGGAGGCAGGGTGGGAAGAGGTAGTCAAGATAACCATGGGAATCAGTAAATTCATAAAAGATATTGGTAGACCATTTGTCTCCAGAGATGGAGACAGAGAGATTGTGAAAGGGGGAAGAGGTGTCAGAAATGGACCAAATAAATTTAAGGGCAGGGGTGAAGTTGGAGGGAAAGTTGACGAAATTGACAAGCTCAGCATGGGCGCATGAAAAAGCAACAATGCAATCATCAATGCAGCACAGAAAGATTTGGGGATTGTTACCAGGGAAGGCTTGGAACATGGACTGTCTCACGTAGCCAATGAAAAGGCAGCATAGCTGTGGCCCATGTGGGTGCTCATGGCTACACCTTGAGTCTGGAGAAAGTTGTAGGAGCTGAAAGAGAAATTGTTGAAGGGGAGGACCAGTTTTGCTAGATGGAGAAGGGTGATGATTGAGAGTAACTAGTCGAGTTTGTTGTTGAGAGAAAAAATGGAGCTTAAAGGCCTTCCTGATGGGGTGGGGTGGGGGGGGGGGAGTAGCAGTGTATAGGGTCTGGACATCCATGGCGAAAATGAAACAATCAGGGCCAGGGAATTGATGTCCACTTGATGTCTATACACTTATAGTCCCTATCAAGAAGACCTTAAAGCTCTCCACTGAGCACAATTCCCATTTAGGATATAAACATTGTACTGTAGAGGGGAGTAGAAGTTTAAGTAGCAGCTCATGAAAAGAAACTTGAATCGCTTAAGTGAAAGAGATTAAGACGTTATCTGCACCATTTATTTCCGTGATTTCCGAGGCAGCGTTTTGAAATCTTAATTCACTTACGATACACTTCGCAGAGAATTTCTGAGGTCTCTGCCTAGGTTCTGGATGTAGTTCCACTGATTTTCTGTAAGGGACTGACTGCCCAGTTGAATGTTCTCCATTTTTAGCTGCTCCTCGTCAAACAGCCATTGTACCACAAACACGGGGGCTGGAAAGGAACTCCACAAGTTATAGTGGCACCTTTAACCATATGGGAATCCATAAATATATTCTGTTCAAAGTTCTATTTACATCTTAAGGATGAATATATCCTGTGGCCAAAGAAACACTGCCATTCTTCTCGTCTGAATTGTTGTCTGCATCTTTCAGGAATAACACTATTCCACAATCTGCAAAGAAATCTCTTATTAGTTCTTTGTAAATTCACTTAAGATACTTCAGATTGATGCTACATTGTATGCTATGTTTTTTGTTTAAATTTAAATTTAACAAATTTTAACCTCATTAAAATAATACTTTCCTCATCACAAACAGCCATAATTTAGCTTATAAATTTGGCTTATAAATTTTTGACATTAAATTAGAATCCTTCAACATTTCTGAAGTTGAAATCTCAGGACCAGTAAAGCATAAAAATAATTGTGTGATATTGCCCATAGAGTTTCTAGTTCTCCCTCACTATAATAATGGCAAAAGTGTGGTGCGGGCCCATTTCAATAGGTTGCAGTATAAGTATCCAAACAAATTCAACAACCTTAGGGGGGAAAAATCTGCTCCCTAGGGGAGGGAGCATCTATACCATAAAGATCAAGGATTGGTGTGCAGTCTTTCAACATAAACACAGCTTTAGCTTGAAGGTACCACTGTGGGTATAAAACAGAAGTTAGATCCAATCTTGCCTTAATACATGCATCGTGTATTTCCCATAGATAGTATGCAATAGTGATGTGGGCTGCTCGAATATTACTGTATATGTAGGCTTATTGTTTTCATGAAAATCCATTGCAAGCAATGTCACTGAACTCACCACCAAGCTGCCTTTATTGCATCATTTGAACCATTCTTGTACTCTGGGAAAATTCAAATCAGCAGCCTGGCTTAAACTTTGGCTTGCACTGGAATCAGTGTTTGATCTGTGTGTGGCACTAAAGGGGGCAAATATCAGAACCTGGTAGTTGTTCTGTTGGGCCCATGTGTTCAATACCAACAAGCATTACTCATAGTTCCAGAAGCCATTCCCCAGTCACCAAGATTGCTCAAGTCATAAAGTCATAAACCAATGTCATAAAGTGAGTTTCAAGAATATTTGAAGGTGTGCGGGCAATATCTAAGAGCATTCTGTATTTAACATTGAACTTGAGGAAGTACTCCAGTTCCTCACAGCCCATAAGATAAGTAAGCAAATTAAAGCTTATCAGTCTATTTGCAGTGCCAATTTGCTTAAAGGGACAAATCTCCTTAAGCACCATATCCTACTGCATAAACTCCCAAGTCAATTTTGGTAAGAAATCTCAAGAGATCCTTCTTTATAACTGGAGAGGATAAGAGACAGTCTCTGCTACATGCCTCTATGATAGATAGGACCATTCCATATTTCAACCTTGAGCATGGGCATAAACTAATTTCCTGGCCTCTAAAACTTTAAAATGGAGCCATCCTATTGAATTTGTGTGAATAACATCTCATTTTGGGATGTCTATGAACACTTGTAATTGGATATATCAACATCCAAACACTGTTTTCTCTTTCTGCTGGGGCAGATTTTTTTCATATACTTAATTATCTGCTCACTTCTCTCGTTCTCTTTCGCTTGCACCCTTTCTTTTACTTTTTGCTATTTCTTCCCTTCTGAGTTTCTTTGATTCTCATTGGGCTGGTCTGTGGCAGTGGGACAGGAATGAATAGGAGCAGCCAACAAGGAGCATAGATCTTTGCAAGGGATATGCCTTCCTCCAGGCATATAAATATGCCTCATATATGAGATGGAATTTTGGTGGCACCTTGATCTTCAACTGTCTTCCCTTAACGCACAGAACTGGACTTGAACTCATAGTTCTCCTTTTTTGTGCCAGAATGCATTTCGTGGATCACATTTGATTATTTGTGAACTTCCAGGAAATATTATTATTATTTGTGTATGCTTTATTATAACATTTAAAAAACTCACTTTAGCAATATGACTAACAATTAATCTCTTTATCCCAGTGCCAGAATCAACTAATAACAACAATGAATCCTGAAAGGCAATTAATATTGTTGCGTTTTGTTGGTTTACCTGAGTCCCTTTTTAATTACGTAGTTTGGACTACAGGAGGTTACATCCGTGCATTCGTTCTGTTGTGGTTGTTTATTGTCCAGGAACCAACCAGAGTCTACCAAGCCCCGGACCTGAACATCAGCACCCAGTTGGGCTAGAAGATTAGCAATCCGCTCAATGTTCAGCAACACTCCTGTTCCACCAGCACTGTAATGAGATGACATACCGTAGTTTATAGCAGGCAGATCTTAAAGAGCATTTTATATCTCTTCTAATGGGTTCATCCCTACTAACATTATTCTTAGTTGTCAGGTCGAGAACTTTATTTATGCGAGTATTCTTTCTGTTAAAACTGCTCAACAGCCCCTCAGTTAGTAACTTCATCCTGTGAAAAAATTGGACATTATGCTCCCCTCCTACCTGAGAGTGGCCTCATATTGGCAGTAGAGAACTAAAGCTTGAAGTTTGAATGGCATTAAAAATATATTTTGTTTTACTCAGAGGTTGTCTGAAATAGTAGGTAATATGGATAAAATAAAATTAATTAACCAATTCAAAAATGGATCTGAAGAGTTGGATTATTAGTATTTTCCTCAGTTTTCAAGAAGGAAATTTAAAATAGACATAAAACAACAACACTTCTTCCAAATATTTCACAATACAATAAGCTTGTATTTTATTACAAATTAAAACAGCTTGGGCACTTTTCGATTCAATAAACCTTACTAAGATAGTAATCAAAACAATTTGAAGAGTCGTTAAAGGGGAACATACAAAGAACATGCAGAACAGAGAACATGAATTTAACTTCAGTTGTGCTTGGAATGAGTTAGTCAGCCTAGGCTAATTTCTTCTGTACCTGACAATATTTAATTTATGCACTTTATTTATGTACAATTCATCTGTAGATTTTATCCTTACTTTCCTAAGTTATTGTGTGTTAGATGTGTTTTATGTGCTTTACACCCTGATTCAGAGAAATGTTGTCTCATGTGATGATATATAATTAAATGACAATAAACTTGACTTGACTTTCCATTATCCTTATAACAGACAATTGATTTTCTACGGTCTGCTTTATACTCAGCCAAAGTTAATTTATTTCCCCAAGGTCCAGGCCCCAAAAGGGTTAAATTATTGTAATTCTGTATAAAATTAAGTATGTGGCGAGGCACAAATCCCTGGATTGCACAATTTAGTGACTGCAGAGTTGCATTGAGAATATCTGAAATGTGCAATAGTCTAACAATTAACGTGCCTATGAATGTGATGTATTTTTCATTATATATTCCTTGCAACATTTTTCAGATCACTGCGTGGAACTTTGTAACTAGACTGAAACGAGGTATGCAAGGGATTAGGTAGCACAGCATGCTGGAAACAAAATCCTTTTATCTCAGTTATCTGAGGACGTGGCGACACATTAGAATTCCAACCACTGGACTGCAAAGTGGTGGGACACAGACTGATTTGAATTTCTACATGGTGTGCTTCTGATTCAACAGTACTGACCTGGGGTGTAGCAAAGATAAAGACTGCTTTCAGGGTGGGAAGGGAAATCAGAACCTTGTCACTCTTGCATGGCTCATTTGCACTGAACCATTATAAAGCAGCATTGACAGAGGTTTCTCAGGAGATGTGGCTTTTTCTAAATGGCTCAGAAAGAGAAATATAGCAGAGTATTGTAAATATTAGAAAACTGTTGCAGTATAATCTCTTAGCATACACATATATATATATTGCTTAACATCACTTGGCCATTATAATGAAACACTGCTTTTTTATATTTGATGCACCACAATGAAAAGATTCCAAATTGATTATGCTTACTAATGGGGCCATCACTGATTATCGCAAAGATGTAAAATGGACTCTTCTTACAAAGATCTTTCAAAACATTTTTAGATTCATAATAAGGACACCAATAGACCTTTTCAATATCCCACAGTAGACATAAACAGTCAGGTGGGTTTAAGTTGCTAAATATGTTAAAATTCTACACTGAGGTCACCATAAGTGTATCTGCTAAAGATTTGACCACGATGTGTTTGGGATGTTTGGATTGGCAGGTCTGTTCTTCCCTGGATCCAAAACTCAATTAGTACAGTGAACTAGGACCTATTAAATCCTTTGGGTTAGACCCCTCCACAGTGTTCTTTCTCAATTCCTCAGTTGAACATTCTTTTGGGTATATTCACATACTGCCCAAGATCTTTCTACTTTTGTAATCAATCAATCCTGCTCTCTTGTGTCTCATGGCCATAATCAATCAACACTCCCCCCCCCCCCCCACTATATTCCTTTCACTCCCTACCACCTCATTACAATTCCTTCTTCAGCTGTTCCTGGCTGTTACCTTGTAGTGCGGTCTTTCAACCCAGCAAATGGCTGGTCTCCCATCTGGCTGAATGATAACTGGGATACAGAGTGAAAAAAATGCAAATCAAATATATTTGGCAGATATTCCATCTCCCTGGGATTACGAGTCTCCTAGCCACAGAGAAACACACTCATTTCCTACCCATAGGTTTTGAGTCAATGATTTTAGAACAATGTTAAAGATTATATCAGAACTAAAAAGGAAAATTAGAGTAAATGTATACTGAATGTCTAGCTTTAATGAAATTAGAAGATTTGATCAATAAGCTAAAAAGTGCTAGATTTAGATATGAAATTTCAAACTCTCCTGGTTTTTGATTGCATTAAAAGGCAAGATCTGTCTTAGAGAGCTGCTGCTGGCCCCAGCATGCTCCATTGTGTTGGCCACAGCAGAGTATCTGCAGCCTGTGAGATGATGTCTCCTTCCAATAATATTTTCCTTTCTCCTCACTTTATGAAACAACATATTGGCTGGAGTACGCCCCCAATCAGAATTGCAAATGCAAAATGAACCCCTTAAACCACATGGACAAACTTTGCCTCTTGCCAGTCGAGGTTGAGCAGATGTTTGGGACACTGAGAACCCAGGACTGGCAACAAGTATAAATAAATTAAAATATATAAATAAAACTCTTTAACACATTAATTGCAGCTTCCACTTCATGTGATTCAAGAGGAGTGGTGAAAATCAACTTGTTGAAAAATTTCTGGAGAGAATTCCAGCTGTTGGCACCACCATCTGGTATATAGCATCAGAAAAAGCTGTAGTGGGCACTAGCCTCCCCACAACTGAGGACATCTTCAAAAGGAAATTCCTCTAAAAAGGTGGTGTCCACCATTAAGGACCTTCACCACACAGGACATGTCATCTTCTCATTACTATCATCAGACAAGAGGTCAGGAGCCTGAAGACACACACTCATTGCTTTAGGACAGCTTCTTCCTTCCCCCACCGTTAGATTTCTGAATGGATAATGAACTCATGAACACTACCTCACTATTTTTTGATCTCTTCTTGCACTGCTTATTTATTTTCAATTTAATCCTTATTATAATCTATACTACATATTCTGTACTGCTGCCGCAAAACAGCAAATTTCACCACATTTGCCAGTGATAAACCTGATTCTGATTCGGTTGAAGCTAAATAAACAACGCCACCTGCAGGAAGGAAGATGAATTAATCTCCTTTAATTCACATTTTTAAAAATGGCTTATAAAAAGATAAATTTATTCTACTTGCCTTGTTCCAGCAAGCATGACTATCTTTGCCAACTTAATGCCCTTGGGGACCAAGTCTTTAATCACCTCCCTGAGGATCAACGCACCCATAAATGCATAGTCAGCTGGAAGGAAAATGCTCAAATTAATGCACATTAATTGCATTTGTCTTCCTTTACAATGTGTAGCAGATGGGCATAGAGATTTACCTTGGCGGGATTTTGGTGCAGTACCACTCCACACATCGCTTGAACAGTAAGGCACAAAGCTATTTTTAAAACATATAAATAAGTGAACAATTTAGTAAATGTAATTTAGAATCATACTTTCCATGACAAATACAAAATGTGTACACACACAAGATGTTCTTGATATTTATTGCTTATTTATTTATTATTATTTCTTTCTTTTTTGTATTTGCAGAGTTTGTTGTCTTTTGCTGACTGGTTGAATGCCTAAGCTGGTGCAGTCCTTTACTGATTCTATTATGTTTATTATTCTATTACGGATTTATTGAGTATGCCTGCAAGAAAATGAATCTCAGAGTTGTATATGGTGACACATATGTACTTTGATAATAAATTTCTTTTGAACTTTGAACACCAATAGGGAATCATCTATAGGGCTCCTGAACGTCTATTAACAACTAATGTTAGGACCTATCTCAAATTTCACAGAAGGCAAACAAATCAGATTTGCAATAAATTGCATTTATATAGCAGCTAAATAATCACAAAGCACTAGAGGGTGTCACCAAACATAATCTGACACTAAAACCAAGGACAGAAAAATAAAATCAATTAGCATAGAGGTAAATTTTGAGGAGAATCTTAAAGGACGAAGAGAGTGAAGGAAGAGGGGTTTAGTGAGGGAATTATAGAGCTTAGAGCCTTGGCAACTGAAGCATCATCACATGTTGATGAGATGAAGTTCAGGTAGAAATGAATACAACATTGCCTGAGTGCACCCAAGTTTATTAAGGAGAATGTTATAGGTACAGGGAGGAGAGAGTACTTGAAGAGAGTTGAAAAGAAGCAGAACCTTAAGGTAGAACAATTTCTTAATCAAGAGCTCCTGTAGGTCATCAAACACTAAGACAGTGAATGAAAATGAAACTCAGTATAATTTAAGACACTTGTGGCATTTTGAATGGCTTCATGTTTATTTTTGGATAGGACAAGAGAAGAATGTTAGAACTTCATTGGAATTGCCTGATAATGTGGGTGGGACAAACAAAATTGGTTGGTAGAACTGGAGATTATCAGTATACACACAGTGTGTGGTGTGCCTTTAGTTGAGTTGTCCGGGGGGGGGGGTGGGGGGGGTGCAAGTGGAGGAGAAATAGGAGGAGCTCAAGACCAGATGTAAAGTTATAGAACAAGGAAACAGGACCTTCGACCCAAGTGCTTCATATAGACCAAGATGTCCCATTTACCAGCATATGGTCTGTAACCTAATCCATATACCTTCTCAACTGTTCCAATCCATGTATCTGCTCAACTGTATTTTAAAAGTCTTTACTGTATCTGTCACAACCTCTTCTTCTGGTGGCTAATTTCATATTCCACATTTGAGGGGCAGTGGATACATTCATGATAAGGAAAACCATTAGAATCGTAGAATTAAAAAAATTAACACCACGAATGGCGCTCTTCAGTTTTACATATCCCAATCTAACCACACCTTCCAATTTTTGGTCTGTGGGCCCACAGCTCTCCAACTATGCATTCAAATAATGTTTAAATGTAATGAAGGTTTCAGGAAGATCCAGACTCAATAAACATGTGCTCTTTAATCCTTCCAGTAACCACTTTAAGTCTGTGTGCTCTGGTTTTTACTGTCTTGCTAAGATAAATATTTGCTTCCTATTTACTCTGAATTCATTACAATTTTATACAACTCATTTAAGTCCCCTCTATTCCAAACAAAACTTTGCAGCTTGTTCTGTACTCTGCGGTCTTTCCTTTCCTGGAATATGATATGCATTATTCAAATTATATACATTAATACCAAGGAATAAACTGTTTTATACAGTTCCAGTTAATCTTCTCTGGTCATACATTCTAACCTCAACTAACAGAGGATAAGTAACTGCATGCCTTTTTAACAACCTTATGGATCTACACTGTTTTTAATGATCTGTCTAGACACTTACAGACTGTCTGCACCACCCAGTATCTGCCCATTTCTTCCATTTATTGTATGTTCTCTTCCTTTGTTGTTCTCCCTAAATATATTACCGGTACTTCACTCTTCTCAGGATTAAGTTCTATTTACCATTTTTCTGCCCGACTTTCTTCCTCAATCATACATCGAATATTTATATCAACATTATTGTACCCTTTATATTTAAGTGTAAACCACATACACATACAACGACAAAGGACTGAGTACCAGCAGTAACAGCTCAGTCACAAAAATACCTATCAATCATTATTCAATTTGCATTTGAATCTCAGACAAAAGTTGGACAGACAGAAATTGAGCTCCTCTCTGCATATGAAAATCTTATGATTAACAGAATTTTAATTTTAAGTTCTTATATATATTGACTTTTATTTCCTTCTTAGTATCAAATGATTAAGACCATAAGACCATAAAATGTAGGAGCAGATTTAGGCCATTCGGCCTATCGCGTCTGCTCCGTCATTCCATCATGGCTGATTTATTATCCTTCTCAACCCCATTCTCCTGCCTTCTCCCAGTAACATTTGACACCCTTACTAATTAAGAATCTATCATCCTCCACTTTAAGTGTAGTCAATGACTTGGCTCCACAGCCCAACTGTGAGAATGAATTCCACAGATTCACCACCCTCTGGCTAAAGAAATTCTTCCTCATCTCAGTTCTAAAGGGACATCCTTGTATTCTGTGGTTATTTTCCCTCTGGTCCTAGACTCCCCCACTGTAGAAAACATCCTCTCTATGTCCATTCTCTCTCAGTCTTTCAATAGTCGATAGGTTGCTATGAGATCCTCCCTCATTCTTCTAAACTCCGGTGATTACAGGGCTGGAGCCATCAAACACTCCTCACACATTAGCCCTCCCCCATTACAAAAAGAAAGTGCATCAAAACATCTAACTATTACTTGAGCTAATTTTGAATATATTCTTCAAAGTTATCTCATTCATAATGCTCTGGCTTTTCAATATGCATTTGGTTCAAAAATGTCCTCTTCAGAAGTTTTGATATAAGTATTTAATGATGTAAAATACATGACTACATTTGCATTTGCAAATAGGCAACTAAATATGGAAGCTGTAAGAGGTTATTTAATGAATTTGCCTTATAAAACAAACAGAACTATCCAATATAGGATGGATGAATAATAGGTAATTATTTTAAGCAGAGTACATATGATACAGTAATTTGGCAAATCATGCAGCATCTATAGAGATGAATAAATATAACTCGGAGTCCTGCCATGTGCAGAAGTTCGCTGATGACACGACCATAGTGGGGTGTGTCAGGAATGGACAGGAGGAGGAGTATAGGAAACTGATACAGGACCTTGTGATATGGTGCGACTCAAACTACCTGCGTCTCAATATCACCAAGACCAAGGAGATGGTGGTGGACTTTAGGAGATCTAGGCCTCATATGGAGCCAGTGATCATTAATGGAGAATGTGTGGAGCAGGTTAAGACCTACAAGTATCTGGGAGTACAGTTAGACGAGAAGCTAGACTGGACTGCCAACACAGATGCCTTGTGCAGGAAGGCACAGAGTCGACTGTACTTCCTTAGAAGGTTGGCGTCATTCAATGTCTGTAGTGAGATGCTGAAGATGTTCTATAGGTCAGTTGTGGAGAGCGCCCTCTTCTTTGTGGTGGCGTGTTGGGGAGGAAGCATTAAGAAGAGGGACGCCTCACGTCTTAATAAGCTGGTAAGGAAGGCGGGCTCTGTCCTGGGCAAAGTACTGGAGAGTTTAACATCGGTAGCTGAGCGAAGGGCGCTGAGTAGGCTACGGTCAATTATGGAAAACTCTGAACATCCTCTACATAGCACCATCCAGAGACAGAGAAGCAGTTTCAGCAACAGGTTACTATCGATGCAATGCTCCTCAGACAGGATGAAGAGGTCAATACTCCCCAATGCCATTAGGCTTTACAATTCAACCGCCAGGACTTAAGAACTTTTTAAAAGCTATTATTAATGCTTTTTGAGATATTGATTTAGATGCATATCATATTTTTTTTTACTGAGTTAAGTATTGTATGTAATTAGTTTTGCTACAATAAGTGTATGGGACATTGGAAAAAAAGTTGAACTTCCCCATGGGGATGAATAAAGTATCTATCTATCTATCTAGTCAACGTTTCACATCGTGACCCTTAAGCAGAACTGGAAAGAAAGGGAGAAAAGTCCAGAATAAGAAGGTGGAGGGAGGGGACAGAGTACAAGCTGGCAGGTGATAGGCGAAACCAGGTGAGGTGGATTGTGGGTGGGTGGGTGAGGGGAGATGAAGTAAGAAGCTCAGAGGAGATAGATGGAAGACGTAAAGGGGTGAAGATGAAGAAGACAGCAGACTGTTGAAGAAAGGGAAGGAGGAGCGGAACTGGAGAGAGGTGATGGGCAGGTGGGGAGAAGAGAATGTAAAAAAAGGGGAACCAGAATGGGGAATAGAGAAAGAGAGAAAGGGGAGGGGTGAGGAATTAACACAAGTTCGAGAACCTGATGATCACACCAGAAGTTTGGAAGCTACCCAGACGGATTATGAGGCATTGCTCTTCCAACCTGAGTGTGGGCTCTTTGTGGCAGTAGAGGAAGCCATGGACAGACATGTTGGAATGTGAATGGGAAGCCCAATTGAAATGAGTAACCATCAAGAGATCTGACATCTAGTTCTCCCAGTGCAGTCTTTTTGACACAAATCGAGGGACCGCTTTTTGAGCTCCTTCGCTCTGTCCACTATGAAAGGCAAGATCTCTCAGTGGCTACCCACTTCGATTTGCCTTCCCATTCCCAATCTGATTTTCCAGCATCATTCCCACCATTGCCCTTTTCCCCTATTTTCAGCTTACTTAATCAAATAAAATTCTGATAGTCACTTTTCATTGATGTTCTAATGAAAAATAGAGAGAATACGAATGATTATTTAGTGACTTATGTTTTAACAAGAAAGTAAAAGGAATCTGGAAACATAATTTGCAAACACAATTTGCGCTTGAATGTATGCACAGCAAGAAGATTTATAACCATTAGCGTTATCTGGTGAAACATTTGTACTTCTTGTACTATGATTTAGATGTTATGTGTTGATAGTGAATGCAGTCTCTTTAAACAACAAATTTTTCATTCATTTTGATGTGCCAGTCCATGGCCTCTACTTCCATGATGAGGAGCAACACCTCATATTCTCTCTGGGTAGCCTCCAAACTGATGTCATGACCATTGATTTCTTCCTCCCTCTTCTCTTTTTTTTCCCACATTCCTCATTCTAGTTCCACTCTTACCCCTTCCCTTCCCCTCCCCTCACCTGCCAATGACCTCCCTGTGGTGCCCTTCCACTTTTCCTTTCTCTTATGATTCACGATACTCTCCTATCAGATTCCTTCTTATTCATCCCTTAGCTTCTTCCACCTATCACCTTCCAGCTTCTTACTTCATCCCCTCCTTCACCACCCACCCAACATCCCCCTCACCTGGCTTCACCTATCATCTTCCAGCTTGTACTTCCCCTCCCCCCATCCTTCTTATTCTGGCTTGTTCCCCTTTCCTTTCCAGTCCTGATGAAAGGTCTTGGCCTGAAATGTCAACTGTTTATTCCTCTCCATAGATGCTGCCTGACCTGATGAATTCCTCCAGCACTTTGTATTCCCCTGCATCTGCAGAATCTCTTGTTTATAAAAGAATAATTTAACTGATCCTCTAAAGAAAATACTGTTGTCTAAAAATCTGCAAATTGATAGATTTATTTATTCTGAGCAATGTTTTTATTCATGCTTGTAATTACTTCTATTTGTATTCTGTTTTCCAGGGTTAATATTTTGATTTTCCTAATGTATACCTCTCAATTTTGAGTTCAATATATAATTAAGGTAAATTAATCTACTGTTATTATTAATATGTGGCACTTTGCTCAATGTAAGAACAAAGGTTACTACACTTGCAGCAAGATTGTTCAGATACATGCATCCCTCATTCAGTTTATGTAACACACTAATTATGTTTTATTGCTGTTCTTTTTAATCCCCATTCTCTTTGTGCAGTCCCCTGTGTCAGAATTTTTCCTGCCAGATGTACTGGATCTCTCCTGTATTCCTGGTTTCTAGGAATAGGCAAGACAGGGGGAGAGGGGGAGGGGAGAGAGAGACACTCATGGTGCTGTTCTGCCTCTATTCCCAATAGCGTTGTGTTGAAGGAGGGGGCAGGCGGCAGGTGGAAATGTGCCTTAATGTTGTGCTGCTAATTCCAGCTTAACTGAGCCAAAGCTCCTTGAGTCTCCACACAGTGAATGGTGAGAATCAGGGAGAGCAGGTCAGAGTCTAGTTGATGTGAACTCCCAACTGTTAGCTTAAGTAATACAGAAATGCATTGTCCATTCACTTTCAATATGGGAATTCTGCATGCCGGGAGAGTGGCAGAGATAGAAGGAGGTGGGGAATGTTAAAATGAATGATAGCATGATTAAACACAGGAAGGACAAGGAAATTTTCTCATAAAGATATTAAATAGAAAAAAATGCCCCTTTTTCTTCGTGCAATTGGTGAAATATATCTTAGTGATTACTACATATTCTGCCTCGTGCATCTTGATGTGAACTATTTTCTTGAAGCATCGATATTAGAGTGGAACTTACACAATGTTTGCATTCCACCATTGGGGATTTTCTTCAGGTTCCGACGATAGAATTCCAGAGCCTGAAACGTCAAATAAACGATGCAGGTGAGAAAAGTTTTTCAGAATTATTATTTCCATTTTTGACTGTAATGATTCTTTATTAACTGCAAAAGTAAACTACATATAAGAGAGTTCCATTGCTTTGGATGAAGCAACTGCTAGTGAGAAAATGAGACAAAAGTCGTCAGTTTAAATAAGTTATTCTCATTAAAGACCATGCAGAAATTGTACGGGAAGTTTCAGAAGGAGGCTCCAGTCACTGAACTGGGAATATTTGCTCTACTTCACTCCCACAGATACTGCCTGACATTGCTGAGTATTTCCAGGTATTTTCAGTTTTATTAGAAATAATGGAAAACACTCACTTGCTGTCTACCAGCTCTGACCCAATACATTATCATTACTACCTGAAATGCTGGAGGAGCTCAGCAGGTCTGGCAGCATTTATGGAGAGGGATAAACAGTCGGCGTTTCGGACTGAGAACCTTCATCAACCCTGATGCTGCCTGACCTGTGAGTTCCTCCAGCATTTTGTGTGTGTTACTTTCGATTTCCAGCAACTGCAGAATCTCTTGTGTTATAATTACCTCTCTGAATGAGTGGCCAGTCAGAGGAACTCATAAGCCGTGGAATCGATCTGTATCTTGCATCACAGCTTTCTTTGTTATAACAACACCACCCACCTTCATTCATTCAGAAAAAAAATAAGATTAATGACACTTGGTTTTTTATTCTACTGAAGCATCATAATAATACAATTGTCAGTTCATGAAATTAAATTGAATTAGAGTTTCAATTTTATTATTAACAATTATTAAAAGTACTAACTTAATACATTTTTCTATTACTTATTTAATGACTGAATTGTTTCAGCACTTATTTTATTCTATGATTAAAATTATATAAAACCAGATTAAAGTACAACTATCTTTCTGATAGCAAACATTTTCTATCACTAACTTCAACATGAATACTACTTTTAATTCTTAAGGAATACTAGAAGGCAAAACTGATACAATCATTTATTTAACTTCAGATTTAACTCAACATTTTTTTTGATTTGCTCTGTAATAATTTTGCTCTGTGTGCAGGGAAACAAAAACACATAAATTCCCTTAATGCTTTGGAATTAATGTGAGATCATTGTTGTAAACTTGGAATGTGACAGTCCAGATGCATGGGAATAATGGCCATTTAATCTTCTTTTAATTATCATGGTTGAGGAATAAATATTGGGCACGACACCAGTCAGTGCTCTCCTACTCTTCTCTCGATTGTCTCAGGAGATCTTTTTTATCAACCGAAAGCTAAACACAAGACCTTGCTTTAACAACTCATCCAAAAGATGGCACCTCTGACAATGTAGTTTCAAAGAAACATTGAAGTGTCAGAATAGATTATGTGCTCTTGACACTGAAGTGGGATGGAACCACATGACCTCCTGACCCAGAGGCGAGGCACTAACCCACTGAGCAACGGCTGAAACCTGTCATCTTGTCATGAACTGTCCTGCCTGACATTATTCCAGGAACTTTCCCATGACACTTATAATAGTAGCTGCAATTACTGAGGGAACACAATAGTCTTTTTCTTTTTTCTGTTTCAAAATCATCTGTGTTGATGTCCCTTGCAAGTCTACTCTGAAATTAGTCAGCTGAAGGGGTCGTAACAAAGTTGTGATCAAATCAGAACTAACTACCTCAGACTCCACCATAACAGTCACATAGAAGATGACATTAAACAACTGACTTGTAAACATTACATAAAAACTTAATGTGCTTCATTCCTACTCATTTTCAGGCTTTAATAATATGCACAGGACCATCGCAAGCAATTTGCTAATCAGAAATTATAATTCTACTCATATTGAAGTTATCTTAGTTATTCATTCAAATACTTCTGCAGTAATTAAATGTATAAAAAAGTCATGAATTCCAATGTAGACATCATCTATGGACAGAAAATGAAACATTTTTTCTGTTTAATGAGGTTGGTTTTTAAACATCTTCAATAATCAAAATATTTCAGTCTAATGTGTTATAAAACAATTTGCATTTGAAATGTCTCTCCATTTTTTTTTACTATATTTCACTTACCTTCTAGAAATATTAACCATCGCCTGCTTCCTTTTGACTCCCTAAGGTAATATCTGCAAATTAACAAGCCAAAAAGGAAACAAAAATCAATAAAAGGTACTTAACAACTGGTGCGTCACATGTTCACTTGATTGTATTCTATATGAAAGCTCATAAAATCTTTTTAATCTTTGAGAGGACACAAAAAGTTAACCTCTGTGTTTTTTTTACTGTTTAATAAATTTAAAAAGGTGTTTTATACCCGGCTGGAGTCCCATCATTGCATGTCACCGTGGCACTTCTCAAGAAGTTGAGTTTCATCTCATCCGTCCCAGTTGCTTTTGAACATTGATACAGGGTTTGAGCCAAAGTCCTGACATGGGACACCAGATTGTCATTGTCACCTGAAGCAGTGAGATTACCATGATTTGGTTCTTCATGAATGATCAGTCGAGCTGATTCCACACTGGAGGGTTCAGTTGTCCTATTTGAACTAGGATTCTGAGATGCTACCTCTGAAGTTGGCTTGTTTTGGGGCATGGCTGCTCCTAACAAGGTGCAGAAAATAATGCTGAAGAGCTTCATGACAAAATAGGATCTGCAAAAAATGAATACAAATTGTTAAACAATCTACAGTGACTATTTGAGAATAGAAGTTTCAAATGATGCAAACCTCTGTATTGGAGGAAGTTTCAGTGGTGATCATAGGCTAGATCCAGAAGCGTTTTGATTTCAACACTGTCAGTGCTCTGTAAAGATTCAGTAGGTCTTGAAGCCAGCCTACTGCAATGAAATATTAGATCTACTTGGATCTTGGGTGTGAATTTTGATCTTATATTGTTGGCACATGAATTGAATTCCTCTATCATAAATAACTTTGCTTTGAGAAGGTGCCAAGGAGTGAAGATGGCATTGATTGGACTGGGGAGATAACACATTACTGACACACTACTGGGAAAAATGTAAATCTTGGCTTTGAACTGGCACCAAACAGTATCAATAGTTATAAACTTCATGTCTTCACTTTTCTACAGGTACTGCTGTTTTGGCTAAAATGCATTCTTGTAAGGAATCAAAATCAACAAAAACTAATTAACAAAAAGAAACACTATAGTAGAACTATTTTGTAACATTAAAGTTCCTATATATTTTTCTCTATAAATCTACTTTGTAAATTTCTTCAGCCAGCTGCTTCTCTTTGATTGCATTACTTTTATAAATGTTCAATACTTATTAAGGCAACTATTTAAAACAATCTTCATTTAATCACATACACATGACATAAACTAAATATAAAATATAATTGTTCACAGTAATTCATAAAAATTCTTTGAAAAGAATACAACTCATTTCAAGCTAGAAGATTTCAATGTATTCATTTTCTGAATCGAATGAAAAATGCATGTCAAAATATTTGCAATGAGAATATACTCTATGTAACTAGGCATAGTCATATAATATTGATTAACAATAAATAAAGAACTTTACATAAAAGTTGTAGAACAGTAATAAGGACCTGCGATTGTTTGGATATACTATGTATAGGCTTAACAGACTTCATGACTTTACCTTTGGATTCAGTTGTAGTTTGTCTGTCCAGAGAGGCCTAAGTAAATAGTCATCACCAAGTTCCAATTGAACACTTTGAAAGAAAAGACTGGCTATTTGAACCTGCCCTGCGTATCTTTCAGATAGCTGGAGGGTGACGTCTTGATCATTAAAGGGGATCACGAGTGCTGTGCTCTAACTACTAAACACTCATCAATGAAATGCTGGACATCCGCATTCATCAACCATACTAATTGAGCTCATGCTAAGATCCATCATTAGAAACAGTCCCTTGTTACATCAAAGATTGACGGGGCCTGTCATTGAAAGAAAGCAGAGTCTTTTAGGTGATTATGGGTGGTAACTGCATACCAGACTCCCATTTCTTTCAAGCAATCATTCAAAGTTGACAGACTGTTTTGTGATGCCAAGATATAGAACAATTTCTCATTGGTGTTAAATAGTCACTAAAGACCTTGAAATTTGCATATGTTTAAAGTTACAGAGATCCCAGGGTCAATAGTAGGAGAGAGCCTTGCAACAAATGTCATAATCAAAAGCTTGAAAACTTATTTGTTGATAAAGATGTGTAAAATCAACCCTTCAGATTTTGAATCATTATTGAGTATCCTTTGTACCGTGCCCCTGAGCTTTGTACGTTGAGTTCCCTGGTAACTGTGGACAGCTGTGAATAGTTCACTCAGAAAATTTAATAGGAAGTTGCAATTCCATCATCCATTGTGTGTATCCTTCAAACAGCAAGATGTTTGAACTAGATTTCTGAGAGTTAGGAACTGTAATGCTATATTAATACTTAAAAAATTGAGGCTGATGCAATAACTGATTAGATGAGGCAACATTAGCTACTATGTCACTGAACATATGCACATATTTGTTCTCAATGAACAGATGCTAATGTAGTCCACTCTAGTGGATTGCTTATCCACAAGTGTAATAAATCTGGACATCAAAAGTTTATCATTATCATAGCATAGTTAATCCACAGGTTATGATCTGATCTGTTCTTATACATCCAATTGCAAAATAACATGTTATTTTCTTTCAGTTTCATTCTTGAATCAGGTTATCTTTGTTTAACCTGTGTTTAATAATTTACCTTAAATGGATCATTTGATGAATCACTGGAAAATATCACCAACACAATCAGAAGCTTCAAACACCAAGGGAGGAGATGTTAATTCATAGTTGTAAGTTTTAGTGAAACTTTAATTGGATTATCTGTACTAATTAGTGCTGTGGGCAGTGCAGGAATATGTGCTAAAGGGTGTACTGAAGCTTGGTATAGCCGCTGTGAAGGCTCTGTGGGGGAACTCCACTGGAGGATGTGGACCAAGCCCTGTGTACTAATCTCTAAAACTCACTCTTGTTTGAGAATGAAAAATTGATGCTATGTTAACAAGTTAAAATTGTGAACACATAGAAGTTTGATAGTGACTGAAGGCAAAACAAGGTCTCAGATTGTGAAACCATATATTTTATGAATAAAGTGTTGATTAAAATATTGTGTGCTAATAAAATACATTTCTAGAGACCATGAAGGCTTTCTTGTGACCTTCTTACTTCCCATTTTCAGTACCATATGGTTTGGCGTCATCTATTATATTTTAAAGAAACACAAAATGCTAATCAGGTCAGGCCCAAAATGTTGACTGTTTATTCATTTCCATGGATGCGCCTGGCCTGCTGAGTTCCTTCAACATGTTGTGGGTGTTGCTTTGGATTTCCAGCATCCACTGAATTTCTTGTGTTTATGTTAAAGATAGATATTTATACTGTATGCCTAATATTGGCATTGCTTAAGCATAACCTTGTATTTAGTGTATTCAGCTTTAGATTGTTTCAAAGCTGTGTTGCAATTTTGCTATTAAAATTTTGGTTTTAAGGCATAGAGACTGGTGGTATGGAACATATTTAAACTTTGCAAGCCAGCCAGCAATTGCAGAAGCCACCAAAACATTTACCATTGAAGGGACTGGTGATGAAACACTGCTGACTAATTCAAATTTGGGCAGCAAGTCTTCATTACCATTTTTGTGTCTAAGCAGAAGTTGAAAATCAATCCCAAACATTTCGGACGATGTTCTTAGAGCAAATAGGGGGAAACAGTTGGGCATTTGGTTTCATTTATAATATTTTAAAGTCCTTGTCTTTCAGCACAACCAGCATGAAATCTCCAAAGCCAGACTGGAAGACTGTGTACATTCAGCTGTAGATCACGATTTCATTATAATTTCTACTGGTTTTAAAAACACTGCACGTAGAAATCAGGCATGCCAGTGTGTCTTCTCACCATAAAAAGTTTCTTGATTACATACATATTTGTACTTGTTCAAAGAGCATCTTAAAGTCAAGTTACTTTTATTTGGCACCGAGATATTAAATGGCTCCTTATGAACATTTTATTTTAAAAAATAATTTATGAGGATACTGAGTATTCCACAGCACTGTATATAATAAAAAGTCCTGCATTATTGTTACGTTATGTTTTGTCTGTGAACTAAGTCACTGGAGAGACATTGAAACTGGTGATATACAAGTCTTTATTCATTACATCAAGCGGGGCATCATTCTAGAGACACTCAAGGTAGAGGTTCACAAACCCAAAGGTACATCTCATTTTTATAGAAATCAAAGATAACAGTAACAGCTGATACAATAAATTTCAATAGTTACAATGACATTGTTTCTTTCAATACTTGGGGTTGACAAAGCTTCATCTGAATTACATTTCCACAGTGACAGACACCTCTGAATGCTCAAACACCTTTGTCACAAAGTAATTCACACAAAATAGTCTAAAAGCTGCTGGGGGCAGAAATCCCAGACACCCAAAACTTAATGTTGTCAAGGCTGCCTCCGAGTACGTAAAAACTATCGATTGCCTGTACCTGTGGCCATGTTTGGTATGCTAAGTGACAACATCTGTCTGGTCTGCCAGTTTGAACTCAAACACTATGGTTCAAATAGCTTAGTCTGTGTTGCCTGGTCTGATGTAAACCAATTAACACAATCTCATTGTTTTAGCTTTTGGCTCTTGCATATGCAATCTCTTCGTCTGTGGCACAGCCTATGCTTTTAACTTCAATTTACTGCTTGCAATTTACAAAAAAAGCCGAAAGCTAATTGCTAGTTTCCTGAATTTATTTACATTTTCATTAAGAACTGAAGCCTGGTTCTTGTTTGAATTAATATCTTCTATATTCACTTAACTCCAGAATACTCCCCAACACATTACAGTCATTTTCTGTTATCTAAAATCAGCTTTCCTTCATGGTAAACTAGATGACCTGATTATAAATATTTATTTTCTCTGTTAAATCCATTTTCATCTGTACTGATGAGATTGTGCTTTACAGTAAAAAATAGATGTCTTTTATATTTATGCTCTAAAACAATTGTACTAGTTTGCGGAAGATTTTTCTTCAGGAAGTTGCAGAGCTTGTGTGGAAACAATAATTCTTGGAATAGGGCAAATTTGAGCACAGTTTCTGCTCAAAGTGGACATTCTCAGACCTCAAATGCAGTTGCCTCAAGAATACTGAACTTTCAAGCATCTTAAATCGTAAGATACTTTACACAAATAAATTTACCCTTTACACCTAGAATGTGGATTGAAATGAAATATACCCTGACGTATGATTGGATGGTTTGAAAACATTTAGGTTATTTATTCTGCAATAAGAAAGGGAAGAAAGTAATGTAAAGAGGAACATTAGCCGAGTATTAAGATATTACATCACCCACTGACAGTAGTTTTTAAACAGTACCATCCAGCTTAACCACAGGAAGGCATACATCAGCAATATTGTTTTAGACAGTTCAGTGCTCGAGGATCTAACACGTTCATATGGAGAGGCGCAGTTTATCTCCTTTATAAGATGTCATTATGATCAGCATTGCTGCTTCTACATAGCAGTGCACCTGATATTTTCTTTATGATCCTTTATAAGAAAATGCCTTCTTACTTCACTACACTGAAACATGAACATGAAACTATACCTCTTCGTATTAGTGCTTCTCTACTCCCTGGAAGCTACATACTAGGAAGTATTCAAATTTCTATGAGATAACTCATAAATAATAAGCTTTATTATTTTACCAAGAATTATGGCAAAAGGAAGTCATAGATATTTGTTCTTTTGTGCTAGCATATCCTTTATTCCTGATATTATGTCAGGCCCTGACTCCTCAGGAGTTGTGCCACCATCCTTCTGTTCTTCTACATTCCACTCCCTTGCCAACAATACCAACAATTTGTACAGTATTTAAATAAAATTGTTAATATGCATAGTAAAATTCATGCCCCTCCTCCCCTTCTTACCCCATCCCTGATATATTTAGTTTTTCCCCCCTCCTTTTTTTCCTCTCTTTCTGCCCATCACTCTGCCTGTTCTCCATCTCCCTCTGGTGCTTCCCTCCCCCTTTCTTTCTCCCTAGGCCTCCTGTCCCATGATCTTTCCCTTCTCCAGCTCTGTATCCCTTTTGCCAATCACCTTTCCGGCTCTCAGTTTCACCCCACCCCCTCTGGTCTTTTCCTATCATTTCGCATTTTCCCCTCCCCCTCCTACTTTCAAATCTCTTACTATCTTTCCTTTCAGTTAGTCCTGACAAAGGGTCTCAGCCTGAAACGTCGACAGTGCTTCTCCCTATAGATGCTGCCTGGCCTGCTGTGTTCCACCAACATTTTGTGTGTGTTGCTTGAATTTCCAGCATCTGCAGATTTCCTCGTGTTTGCTGGATATTGGTGAGTTGGTATTATCAAGTATGGAAGAAGTGAAGGAATAATCAAAGATTTCAGCACTAGATGAGTTGGGATGACTTGTTTTCAGCAGCGAACTTAGGCACTTTATTTATGTGAGTTATCCATTGTCTTTCACAGCTGTTGGTGTACAGCCCAGTACATCTGGACAGAGTAGCAAAAGAGTAAAGGTATCATTATGAACACTGCTGACTATTGATAGTCTGCTGTGGGGGAAATACTTGGGATAAGGGGACTCCCACCCTCAAAAAACACGGGAAAATATCATTGGCTTTGTAATAATGCAAATAATAAAGGAAAACTAGTCTCCCTTTAATTACATTCTGATTATATAAAAGCTTTGGATTAATGACAAAACATTCAATTCAAAGAGAATGAATTTTCATTCCTGCATCCAATGACCAGACACATCGTATAAGTTGATAATAAGACAGTATAAAAATAAAAGACTTGAACAAGAAGAGGTATTTCATTGGTATATCAGCCTTAGCAATCATCAGTGTCACCAGTGCTTTCAGCTCAATTGCCTTATCATAAGATGTTTTGTAGAGGTAAAGAAACATATAGATTAATTTAATTTTGTTATCAATTTGTACCTGCGGTATGGTTTGATGTTAACTT
This sequence comes from Hemitrygon akajei, assembly GCF_048418815.1. Taxonomy (NCBI): domain Eukaryota; kingdom Metazoa; phylum Chordata; class Chondrichthyes; order Myliobatiformes; family Dasyatidae; genus Hemitrygon; species Hemitrygon akajei. The sequence continues at coordinate 30,220,786 of NC_133134.1, forward strand.
TTTAGTGAGGAAACGAAAATCTTCTTTCAAGATTAGTTGGATATTTACACATTAAAGAATGTGACAATATGAGCAAGTGGGGGAGAATTAACTGCCCATTGTTCATGTATCATTTGAACTTTATATAAGTGGCTTATAGACAGAAATAACCAGGGATACAGTACCTACAAATGTTAGACATATATTCAATGGAAAACAACCAACCACCTGTGGGAGACAGTGAAAGATGATCAGTTTCCCTACATAAGAGTGTATGGCAAAGAGCAAGCTGTACCCCCACCCTGGAAGAAGCCAAGAGCTTGAAAGCTTCATGGCAGGAGCCATGCAGCCTTGTCCTGTTCTGCATGGCTGCATCAAGTGGCAGGTTAGCAATCTGTGTTGAAGTGTAAATGTCTCATATATTGCTTCCACTGTGGTTTATGTTAGAGAATTATCCTTGAAAAACCTAGGGGCCTATGACGTATTCCTATGTGCCCCGGCCTCTCCTCCCTCCTCAAGCTACATGTCTGTTTGTGCATATTTATCTAGTTACGTTGTATTGTAAAAGAATGTAGTGTCTAGAGCAGGGGTGTCAAACTCATTTTAGGTCACGGGCCGGATTGAGCAAAATGCAGCTTCATGCGGGCCGGATCAGTCGGACGCATGCAAACGCAGCTTTCGTTGCCTCCGTTTTTTCAGCCTGCTCTCATGTGTCTCAGTCTCTGCTATAACTACAAAGTGTTTCACTTTACAAATTCCATTTCTTATGAAGAAGACTGCCGAATAAACACTAAAAACCCTGAAAACCTGGTACCTGAATAAACTCAGCATTAGCCATATCATACGCCATAGGCGCTTCGATTACTGGGGCCAGCTTTAATAGTAATTAGATATTATCTCGCGGGCCAAAGATAATTCCACCGCGGGCTGGATTTGGCCCGCGGGCTTGAGTTTGACATATATGGTCTAGAGGATAACAGGTTCTTGATGAATGAGCTGCAAGGAATAGTACTGATTTGCTCATTATTGTGATGGATATTCACTTCCTAGCTCTTTCATGTTTGCCAAACTCACTTTCTAAACACAGCAGCTGCCACTTGTAAAGATCACAAACAAACTTTAAGGGTAAACTTCCAACTTCTTTGAGTTGGAAATTCAGAAGTTGTTTAACTTCTGGCTGTAAATGGGAATCCGTCTTCAGTTCTTAAAATGTAAATAGAGTGCAGTAATCAGCTGGAAGTTAAAAAAAACACTGTCTTTAGAATAGCTTTACAAAGTAGTGCTGTGTGTAGAAGATGCTCTGTCTGTAAGAAGCAGATGCTAGCTCACGACACCTGGTTCACTGCTGCTCAAGAGTGCAATATAAGACAATGGGCTCTTTAACTTGATTGTTTCAAAACAGACAAGTTAATTAAGTTGCTTAGTTCAAGGAAGCTTGCAGACCAGATGGCGAATGTCATTCAGCGCATCAAAAACTGACGTGTCTATAGTGGGAGTTTTACGTACTCAAAGAAGTTAGCTTCACAGCATTCATTGTGGAACTATGTCTCTCTGATGCGTCTGGACTTTTTATATTAAAAGGGTATCTTAAGGAATATTATTTACATGTGAAGTCATCCAAATGGCAGAGAAAGAGCAGAACTATAGAGAGCAGTTCAGGTTTATTAGGAATAGGGTAAAAGAACATCAAGACACATGAAAGAAACACGAGATGAACTAGAATCCATTCCTCTGGTTTCGGGTTCTACAGCGGACGGTTTGTTTGTCTGCTTCAGTGGTGTATCTTTTTAATTAATAGTAACTGCAGCTGTGTTTTGGAAATCCTTTGTGCTTTGTGCATTAGAAATGGTTTGTAATTTGGAAATGCTTAAGTTAGAAATCCTCTGTGAGATTTTAATGCGCTTTAAGTATGTTGATTGGATTTAAATGTGTATCACTGAAAATAAATGAACTGTGTGTTTTTAAAGTACTTTGTTAGTTGGAAGTGTCTTCTACTTGGTAGGAGGGGGGGGGGCCCGACCTCTCAAATAATGGGTATTGGCAGCTAAGCTCGCTGTGGAGGATAACAAGGAAGTAAACTAGTCTTTGAAGATTGAGTAGCTACAGTATAATCTCCCTTTATTGAGTACTCGTGGCTACTTATATCCAAAAGGGTTTAAGGTCCACGTTCGAGTTTAAAACTTTGTGATCAGCAAACCCAGTACTATCACGCTATCCCCTTCAACTCCATGGTGTGAAATCACAGAAAGACATAACACTAAAAAATACTTTGAGACAGTGAGCGCATTTAAGAAACTCATTAAGAGAGGCACAGGGATAAAGAAAAATGAACGACCCTGTGGGAAGGAAGCAATAGATTGATCTTGGAGTGTAAACTGAAAGATTAGTACAACATTGTGGGCTAAAGGGTCTGTACTGAGCTATGTTTTACTCCCTGGGGAAATTGCCTCAGCAACCCAGTAACTTGTTGATTCCTGAACTGCTATAGAAGTGCTTATTTACCCACTGTAGGCCATAGTGCGCGTGCACTGGCCATGCATGCAGCCTGTTACAGCCGCTCCGACTAGTTTTCTTACTTTTCTAACTTGGGTTATTTGTTTTTATTTCTACACTATTTTTGGTTGGTGAGGCTGTAATGAAACCCAATTTCCCTCAGGATCAATAAAGTATGTCTGTCTGTCTGTAGTCGCAAAAGCAGCTGTCTAGAGCAATTGGTTTATGCAGAAGTTCTGAAGTCTGTATACTTGTGGTGAACTACATATACCTGTCTGGACACGCCCCCCCCCCCCCCCGCTGACTGCTCCCGTGGCTCCTCCCACAGACCCCGGTATAAAGGCGATTGGAGGCACAGCCCCGGCGTCAGTCTCCAGGATGTAGTGTGGTGGTCATTTGCTGCTTGTTCTTTCTTCCAGCCAATAAAAGCCTATATCTCGCCTCACGTCTCCGAGAGTTATTGATGGTGCATCAATACTTCAATGTTTTTGAATAAGTGTTGAATGCACTTCACAACTTATAGCAACAGTTGGCAGAATTCAGGAATTGATCTGTGTGTAGCGTATCACCACTTTCTTGTGCGGATGAGGTTGGAGGCTTGGTGGGGAGCAATCATTTCTGCTGCTTGAGCATATGTCCAGCTGGCAGAGGTTTTTAGCTACAAAATGCTGGTGCTGGCATCACATCAACATGAAAATCATGACCTGCCTGCTCTACACATCATTCACTTTGTGTTACTGCCCTCTCAACTATGGCAGTCAGCATAATTCACTCAATCAATATGCATACACACTCATGCATCTCTTTAAGCACTCAGAAAATGGGGTTTGGGTGACGTGCATTACAGATTTTCATTGATAGAATCAGCAATTAAACAGAAATCATGTTAATACATTTAAGGTCTTTCGGAAATTGCAATTAATAATAGAAGGCTTTAATTCTCTATCAGTTACTAAAGGATGAGGAGTCACACTTTTAATCTAACAGTGAGCAACCATCCATCAGTCTGTGTACATGACAGATTCCACGTTCTACAGCCACAGCAAACAGATTGCTTTAAGACTCATTCTGACAGTTACCTCTCTGTGCCCTATCGTTAAAATCCATATTTAACACTTTGCTCAATCAGCTTTAAAGATCTCATTCCAAGAACTGCAATCTACATTGTTTATTCTTAGTAACAAACCTTGTAGTAACAGTAAAACCATGAAAAATATTAATACAGTCTCATTTTTATTACTTCCTTGTATTTAAGAAACTGTATTAGTAAAGATACTACAAACGTAATATGAGGTGAGGGTCTGGCCGATTCCGCCTGCTCTTTCTCTGCTCTCTCTTCTCTCTGCCTCTCTCTGCAGCGCTGAGACTGTGAGACTGCTTTGGCTGCCCTGCTCTTCGTGTCTGCGAGTTTCACAGCAGTTTGCCCCACTGTGTGATGAACTGAGACTGAGGCCACAGGCCTTCTCTAGCTGATTGGGGCTCTGGGCCTGTGGACTCAATTTGGTTCGCAGCACTGTTGTTTTCTTTTGTTGTTGGCATGATTTGTATATTTTTTTCTCTCTCTGTGCATTGGGTGTTGGTCTCTTTTTAAATTGGGTTCTTCCAGGTTTCTTGCTTTGTGGCTGCTTGTACGCAGATGAATCTCAAGTTTGCATGATTTGATAATGAATGTACTTTGAATCCTTTGAAATTCTACTTTTAAGATCATTGATCTCTGTTTTTACATGGCTCCAAAGATGACCCAAAAGGAGTTTAACCATTATTGAGGAGGAAGAGCAGACCAAACAGAGGGTGTGGAATATAAGAGGAGTTTGCAATTGGCAAAGAGCGATGTGTGTCAGAGGGTGGGGGCATCCAGGGCTGTCGAATGGATGGAGACCGTGAAAATTACTACAGGCCTAGTGCTGGGGAATAAATTATTTTCACTGAACTTCGTTAAGTGAATCAGGCATGCAGTCAGAAAATGGCACATACGTAATAGCTGTAGCCCGCGGGAGTCAGTTGGATGTCTGAGAGAAAGTGGATTACCTGAAGCCTCAAGTCGACAGCACTAGTGAAGAAATTCAATGGTTTGATCACCGTTGCAAGACAAAGGTCTTTGACAAGATTCCATATGTGACACTGGCCAAAAGGGTTAGGACCCAAGGGCTTCGGGACAGTTTGGTAAATTGGATCCAAAACTAGCTTGGAATAGGAGACAGAGGGCAACAGTAGAGGGTTCTGTTTGTGATTGGATGTCTGTGACCAGATGTTGTTATTTTAGAGATACAGCACAGTAAGGGGCCCTTCCAGCCTAATGAGCCTGTGTAGCTCAGTTACACTCATGTGACCAACTCACCTACTAACCTGGACGTGTTTGTAATGTGGAAGGAAACCGGAGCACAAGGAGGAAACCTGTGCAGTGGTGGGGAGAACCTACAGACTTCTTACACCACAGCAGCGGAATTGAACCGGGTAAAAGGCTACACTACTATGCCGTTCCAGAGGACTGGTGCTGCGACCCATGCTCTTTGTAATATACACAAACGATTTTGAAGTGGATAGAGCAAATTTTACAGGAGCACCATTGAGAGGGTCCTGATTGTTGTTGCATGAATGAAATGACTGATAGTTATGAAGCAGCCTCTTTATTCGACGAAACACAAAACAGCAGGCCTTTCTTGAAAAAGGACTGCTTGCCCAGCCCTACACATCATTTTATGTGCAACAGATCAAAGACAAATTCAAACGAATCTATCTTTACAATGCTTCCTTTGAAATACACACCCCTTTTACACCCACACAACAGACGTCCAACAAATAACAGAGTCAAATCAGCATTGTCTACCCATTGTTCAGAGTTGCATTTTAGATTTAATCTTCAAAGCACATTCAGATCTGAAGGCTGGTCACTGAAGTCAATATTCACTTTGTGTACTAACCCCTAAAACGCCCTAAACTAGCCCTTCTCTTGACCCTCTGGACAAAATAAATTTGGACCAGGAAAAGGCAACCTTAAGGAGGATCTACTCAAACAGGACAGCAGAAATGCATCTATGTCTACTGTACCATCTCTAATCACTACTGACAAAGTGCTAAGCAGAGAGTTTGCTCCAGGAATTTGAACAACAGTCTTTAGAGATGCAGCTTCATTCATATGCCTGTTGGCTCTTGCCCCGCTGACCAATTGCAGCTTAATCACTTTCCTTGTCTTCACCGCTTCATTCTCTGGTAGCTAAACTTGTCCTTTCCAGGGGCACTGGTAAGGTAAATATATCAAGCTCATAGTTCCTCTATTTGAAGTACAGTATTGGAGTATAAAAGTTGCATTGTTTGCTGTGTAACCAAAACTATGTAGTCAGCTTTGAGCTTGCTATTTGCTATGCATGTATCCAATTTAGTAGGAGAATGAAATCTTAAGAATGTAGAAGATAATGGTGTGTTAATGAGAGGCTAGCTAAGAGATGTAGATTATAATGGTGTGTTAATACGAGGTAGCTAAGAGATGTAGATTAGAACATGTTTAAGTCAATGGGTAGAAACAATAGTGGTGGATGTACTTGTGATACGCAACTGTAGACCGATTGGATATGCTAATGCAACTAAACCAGGAGATTGCTATAAAAAATGCTATGTACAAGGATCGGTGGGCAATCGGCGACTAGCTCAATGACTGTCTCAGCTTTGATTTGCAAATTAAAGTTTAACCTTTCTTGAAGAATCTTCTGCGTCTCCTGGTCATTTGTGGGGCACGAGAAACCACGACACCAGGAAGGTGTTGGGGTGGGTGGTCTCTATTTGAATAACAGCAAGGACCTCTCCCCACTGGTGCCCCCTTCTAAACTGTCCAGTTGACCGCTAGCCCAGCCCCTGAAAGGGCCCAGCTCGTTTGTATTCACTCCCCATTCAGACTGGGGGTGACTGCCTTTAGCTGCTGTGTGCAATCTATCTCAGTCTGCCATGCCATCGAAGTTGTGGAGCGTGATGTCTCTGCTTTAACTTAGATCCCTCCCCATCTATTTTCCAATATCCTTTCTGTTCTATGCTATTCAATTAATCAATTATTCAGCAATCAGCCTTCATCACAGAGTACCATTACCACTACGCTGAAACACGCTATTCACGGGTTTCTGTCGCGCTCTCGCTGTGTCCTGCCTTCGTGTTTGCTGGAGGTCTGCTTCTATTGGCTGTGGTCAGGTCCGGTGTGGCCAGCTGGTGTTCTCTGTAGTTACATGGTTACTGGGTACACTTGATCTCCCGCTCTGTCTGTGGGAGCAAGAAGAAGTTGAGTGATACGGTTTAACCTGAGTCCACTGGCTGCCTCGCCGAATCTCACAGACACAAGTATCACTTGTTAAAAATACCGACTGTGGTCCTATCAATCTGGGAGCAAACCCTGCCCCTTTCAGGCAGCACCCTCACCACATCTTGGTCACTGCTGTTGTTTTGCTCGGTCCTTGAACACTTTAAGTGGTTACAAATGTCTTTCACGTATTGAGTCATTCTATCCCTGGAAGTCCCAGACTCACCACAACCCGTATTTATCCCACAAAGGAGTCACATTGCTCGGCCCATCAATAATCCGCAGGGACTGAGGTCTAGCATACGGTTTCATCTTCTTCACAATCACTTCAGGATTCATGGTAGTACATCAACCCACGTCTTATGATGATACGAAGGTAGGTGGAGGGGTAGGTAGGTAGTGCTGAGGAAGCAATACGATTGCAGGAGGAAGAATGGGTAAAAAAGTGGCAGATGGAATACAGTGTTGGGAAATGCATTTTGGTAAAAGCAATAATAGTGCAGACTTTAATCTAAATGAGCAGAGAATTCAAACATCGAAGAAAAATTAACTAATTGTAAAAAATTTTCCCATTTCTCTAAAGATAAAGAAATTTGAAGTTCATTCTCCCATTCATTTTTAATTTTATCAGATATATCTGGCTGTATATTCATAATCATATCATAGATGATTTCAATTGAACCCTTTTGATAGGGGTATAAACCTACAATTTCTTCCATGATATCAGTTGGATATGAAATTGGAAAAGTAAGTAACATCATATTTAAAAAATCTCTAATCTGTAAGTATCCAAAAAATGGGATACGGGCAAATTATATTTATTAGATAATTGTTCAAAAGACATAAAACAATTATCCAAAAATAAATCACGAAAACATATTATTATATCCTTTGTTTTCCAAATCAAAAAGGCTTGATCCATGAGAGAGGGTTGAAAGAAAAAATTAGGTATAGTAGGACTTGATAAAATAAATTTATTCAAGCCAAAAAATTTACAAAACTAAAACCATATCCAAAATTCATGTTTAATTATTGGATTAACCATTTGTTTATTTAATTTAGAAAAAACCAAGGGAAGCAAAGTTCCTAAAATGGAAGTCAGTGAAAATCCTTGTACAGAATTATATTCAAGATTAACCCATTGTGGACTGACATTAATATCCACATCTTGTCTCCAAAATATTAAATATCAAATATTAATTGCCCAATAATAAAATCTTGAATTCGGCAGTGTCAGGCCACCGGTTTTTTGGATTTCTGCAAGTATTTTTTACTTAGCCTAGGATTTTTCAATTAGTTATTTTTTCTTCTATGTGTGCTAGACATACGTTAATTCAATTTAAAGTGGTACATAGGACTCATATTTCTAAAGATAAATTAGCTCATTTTTACTCACATATAAATCCGATTTGTGATAGATGTCAATCTGAGGTAGCCTCTCTGACTCATATGTTTTGGTCTTGCCCTCTTTTGGAAAAACTTTGGAAAGATATTTTTGATACATTCTCTACAGTTTTGCATATTGATGTACAACCTCACCCTGCTACTGCAATTTTTGGTTTACCAATGATTGATCTGCCCTCTTCAGCTCAGCGGATGATTGCATTTGCTACTTTAATCGCTAGAAGATCTATTTTATTGAATTGGAAAGAGATAAATCCTCCAACAACGTCTCAATGGTTTTCTCAAACCATATCCTGTTTAAATTTAGAAAAATTTAGAAGTGGTACCTTTGATTCCTTGGTTAAATTTGAAGAAATTTGGAGGACTTTTATTCAATACTTTCACTGAATGTAATTTGACCTTTTCCGATTCCTTTATATTACTCATTAATTTGAGTAGAGGAGCGGAGTTGATGACACTGATAGTTTTTTTTTTGTGTAATAGAATAGCCCAGCTTGCTTTTTTTTAGTTTAGGTTTACTTGTGTTTAGTTTAGTATATTTTGTTTCTGTTTTTTTTCAATTTGGGGTCTTTTTTTTACCATCTTTTTATTTTTTCTCTGGTATCCTGTTTATATTTAAGGTTTGGGAGGTTCTATTATATGCTGTTACCTATAGTTTTTACTCATATATTAACTGCCAACAATGTAATCTCACTTCCTTTGTACAATTATGACTGTTTGTATCTATTTTCAAAAAATTCAGTAAAAAGATTGAAAAAGAAAGTGAATTCAAACATCGGAGGTGCAAAGGGATTTGGGAGTCTTTTCTTTCCTCTTTTTTCGGACACTGCCTCCAACCATATCCTGATAAGCCACAGCTGTAGCATATCAACTCCTTTACTGTTTTATCACTGGTCTGACAGTCCTTTGCTAGGTGCCCTGGTTGCTGGCATACAAAACAAACCCTCTGAGATGTCACAGCAGCTGCATCCACTATAGCCACTTTACAATTACTCTTGCACTTTCCTTGATCTATCTCATTGGCCCATCTCAGAGAAGGTCAACCCCATTGCTATCACTAAATCTAAAATTTCCTGGAGGGCTGAGCTCAGCCCTTCCTTTATCATTCCCAGGAAGACTGGGGCATCACTCCTTGGATTATCCAACCCTAAATACTCCTCATACACTCAATTTTTATGTTCTGCATAATCATCGCATCAGCTTTTTGAATCACTGCCATTATCATTCGCCAGTCACTTTAATCTCCTCCTTCCCACCCCCCAGACGCTGTCCCACTTCCCCTTTAAAAGAGTGTTATCTTTCTTCATTGCTGGCATTCCCGGTAGTTGCCCATGTACATCCTGTACCCCCTGGGCCATACTGACCCACCTATTCATGAGGCACGTCGCTTTTTCCAACATGTGTATTTCATTAGTGTGCATCAGGTGAATTTCAACCATTTCCTCACGCTTGCTCCAGAATTCCGAGTTCCCACACATGACTTTAAGTGAGGGCAACTCTGACAAAAATGCTGTTTCTCCCCAGGGGTGAAAGGCCTATGAATGGACGTAATCAAGGTCAAAGGCTGGCTTGGATCATCAGGGATCTTGACCTGGCATAGCCTGACCTCAATAGGTGTCATCCTGACAGATGCATCTGGGTAAAACCTCTCCCTGAAAAATCTCCACACCAAATCTCACACAAATCAAAACTTAAACGACCGATACAGGTAAAACAGTAAAAACATAAAACTGCAAAGTATGTCCTCACAATCTGCCACTTGTGTGCATCTAAACTCATGATGCCTGCCGTATTTCTTTACATCACACTTGCAAAACACTTATACTAAAGTGCAGCTCCCAGAATGAGTGTAAACTGACATCCCAAACCTTCATTAACCTCCCTTCGCAAAATATGGAAGACCCAAATTAGCAATCCTTTTATACTATATCTCAAGTGTCACCTAGGTAGTGCATTGTTTTGGTGACTCATTGGTTTGAACTGATTTAGGGACTTAGAACAGTGGTGTGACCTACAGAACAAGGAAACAATTGGGACTAACAAACAAAATACTGTATTTGGGACTGACAAGCCAAACATAAGACCACAAGACTGTAAGACATAGGAGCAGAATTAGGCCATTCAGCCCATCGATTCTGATCCGCCATTCCATCGTGGCTGATTCTGGATCCCACTAAACCCCATATCCTTTGATGCACTGACCGATCAGGAAAGATCAATTTCTGCCTTAAATATACCCACGGATTTGGACTCCACCGCAGTCCGTGTTAGAACATTCCACAGAGTCTCCTAAGTCTGCACCTCTGATGTTTGAACCTTCTCCCCATTTAGATAATAGTCTGCACTATTGTTCCTTTCACTAAAATGCATTATCATACATGTCCCGACACCGTATTCCATCTGCCACTTTTTTGCCCATTCTTCCAATTGGTCTAAGTCCTGCTGTAATCACATTGTTTCCTCAGCACTACCTACCCCTCCACCTTTGTATCATCCGCAAACTTTGCCTCAAAGCCATCAATTCATTTATCTAAATCATTGACAAACAATGTGAAAAGTAGCGGTCCCAATATTGACCACTGAGGAACACCACCAGTCACTGGCAGCCAACCAGAAACAGCCCCTTTATTCCCACTTTATTCCCTGCTTGTCAGCCATTCCACTATCCATGCCAGTATATTTCCTGTAACACCACAAGATTTTATCTTGCGATGCAGCCTCATGTGTGGGTCATGCTGTTGTTTTAACGAGTTGTTTAGGTAATGGAACTAAATGCAAGTAACAAGGAACAATTTCATTAAACATGCAATATATTTACTTTCACAAAGTAAGCTTGAATGTTTGCAATGATAACAAAATTTATTTCAAAATAGGTATGTATTATAGCAATAGAAACAAATAATCTGGTTTTTATGACCCAAATATGGAGATAAATCAGGTTGCTACATTGTTTAGTGTGAACGACATATTTGACACAGCCACAGTGTATTTGATCTGCATCTCTGGAATTATCTCTGAAGTGCTGCCAAATTCCAACTTGATGCTTACAAGTTTCAATAAGCAACTAACCAACCACCTAACCAGAAAAGAAGTCAGGTAAGCATATATCATTGTGGAGCTATGATCCCTCAAAATATTTTAACTTTGGCATTGCAATAAATTAGGTTTTCATTTCTCTTAGCTATGAATTCGGATTTCACACAAACATCTCACCCATCTTCTACCAACATCTCCTTGCAACGTGCTTCAAAGATTTAAATACCTAAGAAATGAATGAATTGTAAATCATTTTTGATACTTTTCATATGTAGATGTTGCCAATCATTCACCGGATTTGCGGCTGAAGTAAAGCAATAAAAGAAGACTAAGAAATACTGACACTGAAATCAAGAAATCATTAAGTATGAATCTACTTCAAAATGTGAATACGGTCTCTGAAACAATAGGATGCAATAAATGCTTTATTTTATCTTTAACTCAAGGTAACATTTATTTCAGTGTAGAGTTTAGTTCACTATTTCTATGTACATTTTGAGGTAGATTATTGGATAATTCACCATTGTTACAATAGAGCAGTTACATTTTGATGGTCTACGTAGAATAGAGGTTCCTATGATGGAGGCTTCTAAAGACAGAGTGAGGAGCAGAGAGGTTTAGGGGGGTACTGGATGATAAGGTTTCTGCCGCTGATTGTGCCATGAAAGGAAGACATTAAAAACATAGAAAACCTACAGCACAATACAGGCCCTTCGGCCCATAAAGCTGTGCTGAACATGCCCCTACCTTAGAACTACCAAGGCTTTACCCATAGCCCTCTATTCTTCTAAGCTCCATGTAGCCATCCAGGAGTCTAAGAGGCCCTATCGTTTCCACCTCCATCGCCATCGCCAGCAGCCCATTCCACGCACTCACTACTCTCCTCTGTACCTACTTCCAAGCACCTTAAAACTATGCCCTCTCATGCTAACCATTTCAGCTCTGGGGAAAAGCCTCTGACTATCCACACGATAAATGCCTCTCATTATCTTGTACACCTCTATCAACTCACCACTCATTCTCCGTCGTTCCAAGGGGAAAAGGCCGAGTTCACTCAACCTATTCTCATAAGGCATGCTCCCCAATCCAGGCAACATCCTTGTAAATCTCCTCTGCTTCTATGGTCTCCACATCCTTCCTATAGTGAGGTGACCAGAATTGAGCACACTACTCCAAGTGGGTCTGATCAGTGTCCTATATAGCTGCAACATTACCTCTCGGCTCTCAAACTCAATCCCACGATTGATAAAGGCCGATGCACTATATGCCTTCTTAACCACAGAGTCAACCTGCGTAGCGGCTTTGAGTGTCCTATTGACTCGGACCTTCTGATCCTCCGCACTCCACTCCACACTTACCATTAATACCATAACTTGCCATCATATTTGATCTACCAAAATGAAGCACCTCACACTTATCTGGGTTGAACTCTATCTGCCACTTGTCAGCCCAGTTTTGCATCCTATCAATGTCCCATTGTAACCTCTGACAGCCCTCCACACTGTCCACAACACCCCAAACCTTTGTGTCATCAGCAAATTTACTAACCCATCCCTCCACTTCCTCATTCAGGTCATTTATAAAAGTCATGAAGAATAGGGGTCCCAGAACAGATCCCTGAGACTCACCACTGGTCACCAGCCTCCATGCAGAATATGACCGGTCTACAACCACTCTTTGCCTTCTGTGGGCAACCCAGTTCTGGATCCACAAAGCAATGCCCCCTTGGATCCCACGCCTGCTTACTTTCTCAATAAGCCTTGCATGGGATACCTTATCAAATGCCTTACTGAAATCCATATACACATACATGTACTGCTCTACCTTCATCAATGTACTTAGTCACATCCTCAAAAAATTCAATCAGGCTCATAAGGCACGACCTTATAACAAAGCCATGCTGACTATTACTAATCATATTATGCCTCTCCAAATGTTCATAAATCCTGCCTCTCAGGATCTTCTCCATCAACTTACCAACCACTGAAGTAAGACTCACTGGCATATAATTTCCTGGGCTATCCCTACTCCCTTTCTTGAATAAGGGAACAACATCTGCAACCTTCCAATCCTCCTGAACCTCTCCCGTCCCCATTGACGACGCAAAGATCATCGCCAGAGGCTCAGCAATCTCCTCCCTCGCTTCCCACAGTAGTCTGGGGTACATCCCGTCTGGTCCCGGTGACTTCTCCATTAGTAAAGCAAATAGTATCAAAGAAATAACATGCAGACAGGGATACAGAATTAGGGAAAATTACGAAGGTTATGTGACATCAAAAATAAAGCTGAAGATAGGGGTATTCCATTTGAAAGAATGGGTCAATAAGAGTATGAAGCATGCAGAAGGCTAGAGATGAAAATGGGAAGGAAACAAAGATGCAGATGAGAGTTTCACCTGAAGCAGAACCAAACAAGGGAAAGAAGTTGGCAATGGTGGTGGAGTGGACGTGTAGAGACTTATTAATGGAGAAGGTAAGAATTCTTAAATTGAACACTGAAGTTTTGAATATTTTTGGCAGGTCTTAAGCAGTTTCCTGTGGAAAATTTGAATTTCATTTGTGACATGCATACATTATGGCTTTGATTCCTTTGATATTTCCAACACCTAGTTGGGATAAAACAAACACTCATTTAGAATAAATACTTGAATAGTGAAGTGATTAAAGGGTATGGTAAAAAGAGCAAGGAAACTGTGCAAATTATTTAAATTTCTATAACTGATTCACTCACCACTTGAACGAAACCCCTGAATCTGTAAGACTTGGAGGAGGATTTTTGCTGTTCAACAACAAACTGCCAGATGTTGTATTGCAGTGTCCAGTGAGCAGATATGGCTACCATCTTTGAACTATGACTTCGGCAATAGATGATTTGTACTGTAGATGAAAAGAAATGGGGCTGTGAACTGGGATTAGTTATCTTAGTTTCAGGATCTTGTTGCAGGAGTTCTCCTTCACAAGGGTGTAAGTGAGGATGCTCATTGATGATTTCACAATCTTCAGCTCCGTTCACAATTCCTCAATAATGAACCAGCTATGCCATGAAACATCAACATTTAGACAATACTCTGGCATGGGGTGTAATAAGGAGGTATTGAGACTTGGCTTCAATACGTTCTTGTGCAACTGGATCCTCGATTTCCTCACCTGCAGACTCCACTCAATCTGAATTTGCAACAACATCTCCTCCACAATCTCCGTCAGCACATTGGACCACAAGGCTGTGTGCTCAGCCCCCTGCTCTACTTTCTTAATACTTATGATTGTGAGGGTAAGAAGTTCCAATGTCATATTTAAATTTGGCTGATGACACCACTGTCGTTGGTAGAATCAAAAATGGTGATGAATTAGTGTATAGGTGGAAGATTGAAAATCTAGCTGAGTGGTGCCACAATAACAATTGCTCTCACTTAATGTCAGCAAGACCAAGGAGATGATTATTGACTTCAGGAGGATGAAACCAGAGGTCAATGAGACTGTTCCCATTGGGGGATCAGAGGAGAAGAAGGTCAGCAACTTTAAGTTCCTTGGTCTTATCATTTCCAAGGATCAGTCCCGGGTCCAGCATGCAAGTGCCATTACAAAGAAAGCATGGTAGCACCTCTACTTCCTTAGAAGTTTGCAAATAATCTTCATGTCATCAAAAACTTTAACAAACTTCTACAGACGTGTGGTGGAGTTATACTGATTGATTGCATCACAGCCTGATATGGAGACACCAATGCCCTTGAATGCAAAGCCTACAAAAAGTAGTGGATACAACGCAGTCCATCATGGGTAAAGCTCGCCCCACCATTGAGCACATTGCCACACAGCATTGTTGCAGGAAAGCAACATCTACCATCAAGAACCCCCGACATCCAGGTCATGCTTTCTTCTCTCTGCTGCCATCAGGAAGAAAGCATAGGAGCCTCAGGACCCACACCACCAGGTTCAGGAACAGCTATTACTCCTCAGCCATTGGGCTCTTAATCCAGAAAGGATAACTTCACTCAACTTCATTTGCCCCTTCACTGGCCCATGGACTCACATTGAAGGTCTCTTAATTTCATGTTCTTGATATTTATTGCTTATTTATTTATTAGTAGTAGTATTATTTGTCTTTTTCTTTTTGTATTTGCACAGCCTGCTATCTTTTGCACATTGATTGTTTGTCCATCCTGTTGGGGGTGGTCTTTCATTGTTTCTATTGTGTGTCTTGTACATACTGTGAATGCCCCAAGCTGAGGCAGTACAATACAAAGATCAAGTTGTTGCCCATTTAGCAAGCTCCTCTTCTCTATGCATCTGATGAATCCAAAGGACCGACAGAGACCGATGCAGTTTGGTACCAGCAGTGACACAGGAGTTGGCAGTCATCATTGAACTCAATTTAGGACTGCCTTAGGGACTCCCACACCGGATTTTTCCATCGGGATTTATTCCTGAATCCTTACCCATGAGTGGGTATAGCCACAAGGCAGCGGAGGTTTGAGATCAGAGCTTCCCTTCTCCTAGATGAACTGCCAACTACAGTTGACAAGCTCCATCTGCCCAAAGCAACTGGTTTTAATGCACCAGTAACCCACCTATGCCCCTTTTCCTATCAACAGAAACAATTCTGCCGGTCTTAGTAGCTAAGTCACAAGTGAATGCCGGGAGCTGGATTTAGTTGTCAAAGGGCAATTTGAGGTGCACGCCATTGTGAGTATTTAATAGGTAGTGGGAGCTTATCCCCATCACCACCTCCCCTATAACAACCTCAAGAAACCTTAAGGCAAGAGCTGCAAAAGTATTGAAAAAGTAGGATCACAGCCTTCCAACACCCAAGAGTTCCTCTTTGTATCTACCACCCATACAATATTACTAGGATGTCCCTCCAGTGATTATTAAAGGATGCAAGTTTAAAGTAAGCAATATGGTGAATTGGGAGACATTCAGCTTTAAAGTGTAACAGAAGACCCTCTTGGTTGATTCCTTCTCCCCACTCTAACTTACACAAATAAATTGTCTATTGGAGGTGTCCTTCACACCTACAGCTCTCCACTGTTTTCCATCTAAAGCCCAGGGCTACAATAGATCAGATCCCATTGACTCCTCAGAGCATCTACCGTCTTTATTTCCGACGTTGAGTAATGCTAACTCAAAAATACTCCTGTTAGTCTCTGCCATGGCTATACCATATCACGTCATCAGTTGTGAGAATGTGGTGAGTGCACGTGTGGCTGTTTGATAGAGCGGTGAATTGATTGGGCTTCATATGCACAGAGGACTCTCTTTTTAGGGGCATGGGGTTTTGAGGGCACATATCTGTTGTCTTGGTGGGCACAATTCATAGCTCCCACATCAGAAGTTGCCCAGTGTGTACCGTTACTAACATGACTCAGTAAAAATCTTTTGTCATGCTACTCCGTTATGGTCCTTGCTCTGTTCAATACGTAACATTTTGGCAATGAGGATCAAAAGAAGAATGGCTGGTCTGCTCCAAGCTCCCAGTCCATTTTGGGCCACAGCTATGGCAAAACCGACCTCTGGAACCCGACTGCAATGGCTGAAAAACTTCCTGGGCTACATTGAACTCCTAAAACTTTTAAGACCAGTGGCAAAACTGGAGGAAGCAATGAAACTCATGCTGCTCTGCATGCACTTGGGGAAACTTGGATGGAAATACAATATTTTTGTAGGGTAACTTACTTGGTGGAAGTGTGCATAATTCACAACCACTGTTATTGAGTTGGAGTTTTACTTTAAGAGGCTCTTCTGATGTGATGACATAATTATGTGTTTTAGCTGGCTTTGTGTTCAGTTTTTTGGTGTTCAGTAAATGAGTTGCTAAGGCTTTTCTGAAACATAAAACACCTTCACCATTTTATTTGCAAAAACCTACACTTCCATGCTTTGCAAATACAGAACAAATCTGAACTGACAGACACATTTAAAGTTTTGGACAACATGTGGGGGACACAGGACAATGTCTTTATGGCATGCTTCAGCTTCTCACAGCTACGGCAGACCCCCAGTAAGAACATAAATGATTTCATCACAAGACTGACCCTCGCCATGCAGGAATGCAAGAACAAAGATATTTGTCATGTTTTTAATATTGCAGTAATATTTGAATAAAATTGTAAATATATTGTTTGATTAATCATTCTTTATTTGTTTACATAATCGATTATGAGTTTGGTAAGAAGTACATGAATGGCATACGTCATTATGCCACCACATCATATATGAGCGACTCACTAAAAACAAGGGAAAAAACTAAGTAGACAATCACCTCAGCTCCTGTGTTTCTCTTTCAATTAGTTTCTGGAGCTGCAAAATGTAACAGCATAACAGTGGTGACAGGGATGTATTAAAATGAACCAGAGATGACTACCTGCCTGTTGAAGCACAGCATGTTGATTTTTCAGAAGAGAGAACTGTTCAAGTTAAAAAGAAGGCAGAAACAGACAAAATTAACAAGCAACAAGTACGGCCACCAGTTCATAAACAGTGAATACTGGGTGATAATAACAATAATAAATTTAATAAAAGCAGAAACGGCAAGCTACAATGGAAAAATCGACATGATCGATTGCATAACAGATAACAGATGTATACTGAACAAGTTGAGCAGTATTTTGAAGCAAATTAAATAGTCAGTGTTGCTGGGTGCAAAGGAGAGGAAAACGTAGTTTGCTGAGAAGTTTAACTGCTCCAACCAATGGAGGAACATTTTGAATTGAAAACATTGTTGATTGCAGGATGCTTTAGGTTTCTTAAGTGGAATCAAAAGGATGGGAATCCATTCCAGCTTATGCGGCAAAATTGAAAAAAATGGTCTGCGCTTTGTCAGTTCAGTAATGGGCTTAACCATGCACTGAGAAATTGTTTTCTTTGTGGAATTTCACAAGAAAGCATTCAAAAATGGCTTTGAACTGAAGCACAGCTTACATTTTAAAAAACAGTTGAAATTGCTGTATCAATGGAAATTGCAGCCAGAGACGCAATTAAGTTGCAGTCAGTGAGTGAATGCAAACAAACTTACAAGGTCTACACAGAAATTGACTGGCAAAACAAATTCTGTTACTGTTGTGCCAGGGGCTCATATACACCAGATGAATGCAGGTTTAAAGGTGAAATTTGCAGAAAATGCAGCAAACTAGGACATGTACAAAGAGCATAGCGGGCAGAGAAAAAAAAATGGACTGCCCAGGGAAGGAATAAAGATCAAAAGTCAAGTTTCAGTTTTAAAAAGAGCACCAATTTGCATGCTGTTGATGAAAAATCTGATCATGATGAGCGTGATACGGGACTGAGTAGCCTTGAGATTTACAAAGTGAAAACTAACAATGCGGCTCACACCAGAAATTAAAGACAAATTAATTAAAATGGAATTGGACACTGGCTCAGCTGTTTGTCTTTCCACAAAATGAGTTTGAAGTGCATTTCAACGATACTGAACTAAACTGGAGAAAAGTTAGATCCTGTGGGAATGATATTTTTAACAGTGAAATACAACAACCAACAAGCCACATCGGGCTTGTATGTGGTAAAAAACGGGTGGGCCAGTATTGTGCAGTTGTAGTTTTTTACAGCTACAACATTGATTGGAGATCTATCCCCGTTTGCTTGACACATCCACTGTAATAGAGTCAACTGAAAGTGAAAGATACTGGACGATGCCACAGGTTTTTTAAGGATAGCATTGGAAAACTCAAGTATACCAAGTTTAAAATAGTGTTCAATGAAAATGCCATACCCCAGTTTTACAAAGCCGATCTGATCCCTTATACCATCTGTGATTAAGTAGCCAGTGAGTTAGATCACATAGAGGCTGAACGAATTTTTTCCAAGGTTGAGTGGAACCCATGGGTGACACCAATGCCCCCAGTAGCCAAGAAGTTTGGGTCTGTGAGGAACTATGGTGAGTTTAAGGTCACCATGAACCCAGTACTGTAAGCTGATCAATAATATCTTCCTAGGATAGATTATATCTTTGCAAACTTTTCTAGAGGGAAACACTTCAGCAAAGTGGACTTAGATGAGGTCTACCTACAGACGGTGATGGAAGAAGAGTCAGAAGTGCTTTTCACATAAACATTTACAAAGGGCTTTATCATTATAATAGGCTTATTTTCATGTATCATCAACACCTGCACTCTGGAAATAAGATATGGACCGGGTGCTGCAAGGCTGCCCAGGCACTCAGTGTTACCTGGATGGCATCATTGTCATTAGTGAGGATGACAAAGAACATCACCAAAATCTCAAGACAGTGTTAAAGAGATTAGAAGACTGTGAGCTCAGAGCATGACACAAAAAGTATGAGTTCCTTAAACCAAGCATCACTTACTGTGGTCACACCATTAATGCACAAGCTTTACACAATATTGCTGAGAAAATTCAAACCCAAGCCCAAATGACATGTCATAGTTGCAGTCCTTTTTTAGGATATGTCAATTATTATGAAAGCTTCCTGCCAAACCTAGCTACTGTGCTCTGCCTCTTGGACTCATTACTACAAATTGGGAAGAAATGGCAATGGTATATGGACAGGAAAGGAATGGAGGGTTATGGGCTGAGTGCAGGTAGGTCGGAATAGGTGGGAGTAAGCGTTCAGCACAGACTAGAATGGCCAAGATGGCCTGTTTCCATGCTGTAATTGTTATATGGACAGAGCAGTGTGAGATGACTTTCCAAAAGGTAAAGGAAATGGTGATGTCAGACACTGTATTCACACATTAGAATTCTTATCTTCCAGTGAAGCTTGCCTCTCTTTCCTCACTATATCGTAAATATGCAGTCATTTCACGTTATGAGTAATGAAAGTGGGCACCCCATAGCCCCATAGAGTTTGACAGAGAGCCCTTGAATCTGGCTTGGAGTGTAAAACGTTTCAACCAATACTTGTATGGGAGAGAGTTTACCCTCATTACTGATCATCAACCACTGGTCTCCATTTTCAGTCCACAGAGGGGTGTTCCACTAACAGCAGTAACATGAATGCAGAGATGGGCTCTGGTGCTTGGAGGACACAATTACAAGATCAAATTCAAGAGGAAATGCTGATGGGTTGTCCCGTTTACCCTTGCAAAAGAAAATACCTGATAAAATTACAAAGGACGACACTCCTCTTGAAGTGTTCCCTCTAATAGAAAGTCTCCCTATTACAGCAGAGATGATCCAAAGGGAAACCAGAAAAGACCCCATACTGTCTCAGGTCTACATGGCAACCCAAAATGGCTGGAATGCGCAGGAGAAATTTCAGTTCCCCTATTTTTGCCAGTGCTGGGATGAATTTGCCCTTGACAGGGGTTCCCTTATGTGGGGATTAAGAGTTATTGTACCATCCAAGCTGAGAGCTAAAGTGTTGGATGAGTTACAGTACATGCCAGTCATCTAGGCATGGTTGAAATGAAAGCATTGGCTTGAAGTTTTGTCTGGTGGCCTGGGATAGATCAGCAGATCGAACAGCTTGTCATGCACTTTTCCGGATGCCAACACATCCAGAAGTTGCCAAGAGCAGTGCCTCTCCATCCCTGGGAATGGCCTCCATTGACCTGGCAGAGGATTCATGTGGATTTTGCCACACCATTCATAGGCACAAATTTCTTGGCAGTAGCGGATACAGCCACAAAGTGGCAAGAAGTGTTCTCAATAGCCTTGCACAGTGTTGATGTGTTGAGAAGCCTCTTCTCAAGGCCTTGTGTTCCAGAACACTTAGTCAGTGACAATGTACCACAGTTTGCTGTGGAACTGTTTTAGTCATTCATGAAAATAGATGGAATAAGTCCAATTACATATGCACCCAGCTACAAATGTCTTGGCAGAAAGGTTTGTCCAGAGTTTAAAGAACACACAATGAACAATATCAGTAGAACACATTACACTGAATCAGAAGCTCGCCAATTTTCTCCCTACACATCGCAATGCAGCACACTCCATAACCAACAACTCGGCAGCTATGCTGTTCTTGGGTCATCCCTTGTGCTCATGCTTGGATCTCCTCAAACCCAATCCCAGGATATGCAGAGACAAATTGCGGGCTCCTCAAACAAGGAGGTTCGATGTTTCACTCCTGGACAAGCAGTCCTGGTGAGGGACCACAGAGAAGATCAAAAGTGGATACTTGGAAAGGTTAAGGACAGAACTGGACCGCTCTCCTATACAGTGCAGATTGCGCCCTCTTGAAATTCAATGAAGTATTGCTTGTTCTAACATTGACTGGTGGAGTCCAACATGGGAGGACACTGGAGAACCTCCTGTCCAAAAAGCATGGTTTGTCCTGGGACAAAGCATGCTCCACAGTTCATCACTGGGAAGCAGTCAGGAGACGTCTTAAACAAGTTAAGCCCTCTCCTGAAAACATCGATGTTTGCCGCGGATACCGACCCGCCATCTGCAGCCTTCACAGAGATGCCACCATTGTGGGGAAAGTCATGCCAAATGCCCAAACAAAAGCATCAAAAGACAGTCTGCCAGTTCCCTCAGAAGCTAGGAAGCCTCAAGGAGGTGGGCTTCCATAAGCAAAGTGCTAGGAGAAAACAGCAGAACTCAATCCCCAGCTCCACATAAGGGGTCAGCAGGAGTGAAAAAGTGGGCACTATTTTTCAGACCCATGACACGAGCCACTGAAACCAGCTTTCTGATCTGGTTACACTCACAGTGGACAACCAGTCCATGAAACCTGAGCTGGATACGGGGTCACCCATTGCCTTGGTTAGCGAATTGGCTTTACGCCAAATTCCAAAATTATGAATGGCAAAGTTAGCATTCCACAGCTACACTGGAGATGGCGTAAATTTTGTGGTGTCTTTATAGCAGAAGTGGTTCACTGGGGACTTACTTCACTTACCCATGCATGTGGCCAGGGGAGGTCAATGATCTAATTTATAGGGCAGAAATTAGATTAAAATGGTGCCATTGGTGCTGTCCTGCATCAACTGTATTGGGGGTGGGCACTGGGCATTGAATTCCCCATTGGAAAAACACCAGAGGGTTTTCCAAGCTGAAACCGTGATCCGGTGGCTAAGTTCAAGTTTAAGGAAAACTGCCAGCCAAAGTTTTACAATAAGTGCCCAGTGCTATATGCGGTGGGCACAAAGGTAGTGGAAGAACTTCACTGACTGCAGAGAGCAGGTATGATACAGCCAGCCGTCCAGGAGTGAATTTGTGCCAAGCAAGTAGCCATGAAACAAAACTACGATATGCACACCAGACTGCAAATGTTTGGCGTCAGACACAAAGTCTACATGTACGTCTTGCAGGAAGAAAACTGGCTCCCAGCTGTCATCTGGAATTGTCATGGTCAAGTAGCGGAACTTGAGCTGGTAGACGCACAAATTGTGAGGCAACTTTTGGATTTTATACACTAGCGAACTGACGCCAGGGAAGCTACAGAAGAGTCCTCTGCTGATGAAGCCAGCATCCTCCCAGATGAACTAATGGATGCTTCATCAAGAGAAGAAGAGATTCTCAGTCCACTGCCCTCAACACCAACTAACCAGAAAGGAACAGAGAGAAAGAGAAAAGCAAATCCACCCCCCCCCCACCCAGTGACAGTCCACAAGCACGCAACAGTGAGTTTACCGCTACCAAGTAGGTAAACTCTTCATTGTTTCTCTCAGTTAACCTCATTTATTCCCTTCCTCTGTGGTTCCCATCTATAGGGAAGAGAAAGGTAACATATCCGATCAATTGTGAGAATGTGGTGAGCATGCCTATAGCCATTTGAATATGTGATGCATCAACTTGGCCTCCTACGCACAGAGGACTCTCTTTTTCAGGCACAGGCTTTTGAAGGCACATGACTTTTGTCTCAGCGGGCCCAGTTCATCGCTCCCGCACTGTAAGTTGACCAGCGTGCACCGTTACTAACAAGACTCAATAAAAATGTTTAAGCACACTAATCCATTGTGGTTTCTGCTCTGCACAATATGTAACAATGGCAGTGTGGTACAAAATGTTAAACACCAGTCCTCTTCTCTGAGGATTGTCACCCGATCATGGTGGAGAGGCTTCTGAGTTTCAGTGATCCCAAGAGTAATTCCATCTGCAGTATAGCCATCTGGCATTTTGCTCCTGGTACGGTCACTCATGGTGATAAGATCAAGGGGCAGATTCCAGACAAACAATGATCCAACCAAGACCTCAACGGTGGAGCTGGGGGAAGATGATGACACGTCACAAATGCAATGAAGGCAGAGGAAGACCACAGCACTGAAGGGTCCCCAATCTTCTTGCATGCCATTCAACTTGTCCCTGAACCCAACCCATCAAGGACTACATGGAGGCTGCTCGTGCATCAGCATTCCCACATAAAACAAAGTCATGCACAGCCATTCCCCATTCAGGGAATCCGCCCTAACATCCCTGATTAAGTTTTATGGCAATCAGCAAGTGGCAAAGGGGGCAGGACTGTGAAGTTTGGACCATAAGGCCATAAGACATAGGAGTAGAATTAGGCCATTCAGTCCATTAAGCCTGCTCCACCATTTTATCATGGCTGATCCTTTACCCTCTCAACTGTATTCTCCTGCCTTCTCCCCATTATTTTTCACACCCTAACTAATTAAGAACCTAAGTACCTCCACCTTAAATACAGCTGATGACCTGGCCTCTACAGCCACCTGTGGTAATGAATGAATTCCACTGATTCACCAACTTCTGACTAAAGAAATTCCCCCTCATCTCCATTCTAAATTGATGTCCCTCTATTCTGAGGCTGTCCCTTTGGTCCTGGACTCCCCCACTATAGGAAGCACCATCTCCACATCAACTCCATGTAGGCCTTTCAACATTTGATAGATTTCAATGAGATCCCCTCTCATTCTTCTAAAGTCTAGTGTGTTAAGGCCCAAAGCCAACAACCACTTCTCAATAAGCCTTTCAGTCCTGGAATTATTCTTGTGAACCTCCTCTGAACCCTCTCCAATGTCAGCACATCCTTGCTGAAATATGCTGCTCACAAAATGTCAAGTGCAGCCTCGCTAGTGCCTTATAAGTCCTCAGCATTACATCCTTGCTTTTATATTCTAGTCCTCTTGAAATAAAGCTAACATTTCATTTGCCTTCCTCACTACAGACTCAACCTGCAAATTAACCTTTAGGGAATCCTGCACAAAGACTCCCAAGTCCCTTTGCACATTGGATTTTTGAATTTTCTCCCCATTTAGAAAATAATGTAGGCTTTTATTCCTTCTGTCAAGGTGCATAACCATACACTTCATTTTATTTGCCAGTTCTTTGCTCATTCTCCTCATCTGTCCAAGACTTCTGCAGCCTCTCTGCTTTTTCAACACTACCTGCCCCTCCACCTATCTTCGCATCATCCACAAATGTGCCCATAAACCCATCAATTCCATCATTCAAATCATTGACATAAAACATAAAAAGAAGCATTCCTGACGCAGACCCCTGTGGAACACCGTTAGTCACTGGCAGCCAGTCAGAAAGGCTCCCTTTATTCCACCAGCAGCCAATCAGACACTGATCTATCCACACCAGTATCTTTCCTGTAGCGCGATGGGCTCTATCTTGTGAAGTAGCCTCATGTGCGGCACCTTGTCAAAGATCTTCTGAAAATCCAAGTTCCCAACATCCACTGATTCTCCTTTGTCTATCCTGCTTGTTATTTCTTCAAAGAATTCCAACAGATTTGTCGGGCGAGATCTTCCATTAAGGACTTTGCCTACTTTGACCTATTTGTCATTGTGCCTCCAAGTACCTCGAAACCACATTTTCAACAATCACCTCCAACATCTTCCGAACCACTGAGGTCAGGCTAACTGGCTAATAATTTCCTTTCTTCTGCCTTCCTTCCTTCTTGAAGAGTGGAGTGACATTTGGAATTTTCCAATCCTTCAGAACCATTCCCAAATCTAGTGATTCTTGAAAGATCTTTAGTAATGCCTCCACAATCTCTTCAGACTTCCAGGCGTATGCCACTTGGTCCAGGTGACTTATCTACCTTCGAACCTTTCAATTTCCTAAGCACCTTCTCCCTAGTAATAGCAGCTGCACTCACTTCTGCTCCCTGACACTCTCAAACTTCATACAGCTAGTGTCTTCCATGTGAAGACTGATGCAAGATACTTATTCAGTTTGTCCTTGTCTCCCATTACCATCTCTCCCACATCATTTTCCAGTGGTCCAATATCTACTATTACTTCTTTAACTCTTTATATATCTGAAAAAGCTTTTAATAACTTCTTTGATATTGTTAGCTAGCTTACCTTTCTATTTCATCTTTTCCCCCTTACGGTTTTATTAGTTGCCTTCTGCTGGTTTTTCAAAGCTTCCCAATCCTCTAACATCCTGTTAATTTCTGCTCTATTATATGCCCTCTCTTTTGCTTTTATGTTGGCTTTGACTTCCTTTGTCAGGCACAGTTGCGCCATCTTGCCTTGAGAATACTTCTTCTTTGGGACAATCCCAGGATCCATGGTTTTAAGTTATGAAGGGCAAGTGAAGGAGGAGAAGGGTGGTTACTCTTGCCCACACTGCATCAGAATATATGGATCCCAGATCAGTCTTTACATCCACCTGTAGACCTACCAACAGACAACCCCTTTGGAGAACATGATACTCAATTTGAGTGATCGCACAACTACTACAAAATGTAATAAATTGTATTAAGTACAAAATGAAACAAAACAAGTTTTCCAATATTTTATGCAAGGCTATTTGTTCAATCTGAAAGAATACTTGTGTTGACAATGCAGTGTTGCTAACCTCCCCGCAGGATTGCAGAGACATCTCTTGTTTTGCATCATAATCAATGAGAGAAGGCACTTCAACGAGTAAAATGCAACAGCATAATTCCTCTTAGCTGAATCCCCCCTTAATTGATGAATTACACTTCTAAATTTTAATTGCACAGAGATACAATATTTTTAGATACATCAGTAAAGATGTCAGCATTTACAGTAAGTAATTGTTTCAGCATTAATAGAATTATATAGTTAAACTGTAGAAACCCAGAAATACGTTTCCAATTTTATCATGAAATTCTTTATTGCTGATGTCCACTAAAGCTAATGACTTGTATTTTCTTCACTTAGTGTAACATATGTTTAAGTTATATTCAAAATAATTCAATCAGCACTAACTCATTCAATTCAAAATATTTCTATTCAGTTTAACCCACACTTCTACTAAAAGAATATTTCTTAGGCTCATGTGTCACTTTAGTTTCTAGAACCACAATTTTTAAAGCTGCTAAATTGCTTATTATGCTGCTCTGTTCAAGTATAGCGGACGAGTTAAATAGATGTGAATTTAACTGCAGGGAAATTGTCTCTATGCTTAGAGAACACCTCACTGCAATCACAAATTTCTGCAGTATTTCCTTTGAATTGACACAAATATCTTGATTTGTTTTTAGGTTTTAGCACATACAACTTTCAACATACTTTCACTAGGTAGACTTCTGATTAATTAAAGTTATACATAGATTCTTCCAAAAATTTCTCAATACAGAATTTAATTATTCCCATCAAGAAAAGGAGTGCACTCATACCTAACTATTGTATATTGTTAAGAATTTTCTCTATACACATTCCTAAAGTTCTTTGCAATCTTATAACAAGGTTCTCAAATCAGAACAAGCTTTGTTATTCTGAGACAGTGTATCAAGATGATTTAATTGAGTGATTGAGAGAAGACAGGTTTATAGCAATTTTTATTGCTGTATTTATAGCATTGATATTGCTAAAAATACATAATATAAAACAGTTAGAAAAAGCCTTTTACTTTCTTCTCAAAGTGCATTTTATGAACCTTGGGGTGCATTTTATTTCATGCAGTTGTGGTTTAATAAAAATATCAGTGCCTCTACTCCAGATCTAGAGGTTAACCTCTTGAAGGATTCTCCAGCTCTTCAACCCCAACTTCAAGGGAAAAAATAACCAAACCACAAATAAGGCTACAGCAAAAATTTCACTGTGGTTACACTGGTGGAGCAGAATAAGTTTGAAGGAAATTTCTTCCACAATGGTTATGATTATTAGGGGATTAATAACACATTATTTCACTAAGTTAACTCAGTGAGTAGGTAGATGGATTAATTTGGATTCAGCCATAATAATAAATATCGCTGTTCAGCTATAATAAATAAATAATAAATATATACAAATTATCTCACAATACAGCAGCAGAGGAGAAAGAAAGAGCATGTTTATAACATGTAAAGTTTAAGATGTTGTAACTTTGAGCAGGCAGTAAGATCAGTTATGAATAGATAGCAGCAGGCTTTGTTACTTGACCATGTATGACTAAAGACAAGCTCAATCAAGCCTCTCTGACTGAGGCATGCCACTTAATCTAAGATCAGTAGGAACATGCAATAGCTTTATCTGCATGATTTTTCTAGTGTTAAGATGGTATTAGAAATCCCACAATGTTGTTCCAGAAATCTTTTTATGAAATCATAACCTTTGTTCGTGCCAGTCCCAAAGCAGCGTTCATGGACTCCCTCATGTTTCAATAACATTGGGGTGCTAAGGGTCTAATTTATCATATTGGTAACTCTCATTTCTTCCAGAAGGTAACTGTAAAGGAGTCACACCTCAATTGATCAGAGCTCGTTTAACTCATGGAAAGCATTGGTAAGAATTGAGTCTGTGCGATAATGAAAGGACTGATAGCAGAATCCACCTAAAGGGCAGAAGGACGTGCACAGGTGTCTGTGTGCAGGATGCAGCTCCTTGTGCAAAGACACATATAATAGAAAGTTGCAAGGGAGGTATCCACAGGGGCATGAGTGCCCCACCTCAGGGAACCCTGCATCATGGCTTCAGTACTTTGAAATACATAATAATAAAAACTATAAAGTGCAATAAGAAGGATATATAAAATAAATTAAACAAGTAGTACAAAAAGACAGGAAAAATACTGAAGTAGTGTTCGTGGGTTTATTATCCATTCAGAAATCTGATGGCAGAAGGGAAGAAGCTGTTCCTGAAAAGTTGAGAGCATGGCTTCAGGCTCCTGTACCTCCTCCTCGATGGCAACAATGAGAAGAGGGCATGTCCTGGGTGTTGGAGGTCCTTAATGATAAATGCTGCCTTTTTGATGTACACCCATAGGAATTAGTGAGGAACTTTGCTAACATACCAATTCTTCTCAAACTCCTAATGTAATAAAGCCACTGTTATGTCTCCTTAGTAATTTCATCAATATGTTGGGCTCAGAATAGATGCTCAGAGATGATGATGCCCAGGAACTTGAAACTGCTCACCCTTTCCATTTCTGATCCATCAGTCAGGTAGTGTGTGTGTTCCCTTGACTTTCTCTTCCAGAGATTTACAATCAATTCCCTGGTCTTACTGACGTTGAGCGCAAGGTTGTTGCTATGACACCACTCAACCAGCAGATCTATCTCACTCCTGCACGCCTCCTTGTCACCATCTGAAATTCTGCCAACAACAGTTGTGTCATCAGCAAATTTATAGATGGCGTTTGAGCTGTGCCTAGCCACACAATTGTGGGTGTAGAGAGAGTAGAGCAGTGGGCTAAGCACACATCCTTGTGGTGCACCAGGGTTGATTGTCAGCGAGAGGAGATGTTTTTTCCGATCCGTACAGACTGTGGTCTCCCGGTGAGGAAGTCAAGGATTCAGTTGCAGATCAAGGTACAGAGGCCCAGGTTTTGCAGCTTGTTGATTAGGACGGAGAGTATGTTTGTGTTGAACGCTGAGCTGCAATTAATAAACAACAGCCTGACATAGGTATTGCAATTATCCAGGTGATCCTAGACCAAGTGGAAAGCCAGTGAAATTGTACTTGCTGTAGACATATTGAAGCAATAGGGAAATTGAATCGAGTCCAGGTCCTTGCTTAAGCAGGGGTTGAGTCTGGCCATGACCAGCCTTTCAAAGCACTTCATCACAGTGGATGAAAGTGCAAATGGGTGATAGTCAGTTAGGTAACTCACCCTGCTCCCCTTGGGCACGGATATGATTGTCACCCTTTTGCAAACCCTGCCAAAGCTGATATATATCTGATTCCATCTCTAACCTCAATTGGAATTGTTTTTTTCACCTTAAAATAGCCTTCCATGGGTCATACCTGGTCTTCTTGTATAGTTCTGGATCACCAGACTTGAATGCCGTACACTTAGCCCCTCAGTGGACTAGTTCAATCATGGCTTTTGGTTTGGATATTTCTGATATGTTCTCAAAGGCATACACTCCTCCACACAGCTCGTGATGAAGTTGGTGACAACTGTGGCGTGTTTACTCAGACTCAGAGATGAATTGTTGAATGCTGTGCAGTCCGCCGATTTCAAGCCCTCCTGTAAATGCTCCTCTGCCTCTCTTGACCATAACTTCTTGGTACTCACCAAAGGTGCTGCAGTCTTCAAGCTGGGAAAGGATTACAACCAGGCGACTGGACTTCCCAAAGTGTGGGTGCGGGATGGCACAGTGAGTGTTCTTGATTGATGGTGGTATAACAATGGTCAAGTGTGGTGGCTCCTCTGGGTCCTCAGTTGGTCGTTGTTTAGGGACTTCTTCAAGTTGGCCTGGTTGAAAACTCCCACAGTGATAGGCATCAGGGTGCATTGACTTGTGCTTGCTGCTTACATTGCTCACCTCCTTCAGCGCCTGCCTGACGTTAGTCTGAAGTCCGCTACCAGGATGATGACAGAAAACTCTCTCAGAGGATAAAGGTCTGTGTGCTCAGTTAAAGGAACTTTCCTTAATTGCAGGGAATGTGTAACGAATAGGAACTCAGCAGGTCAGGCAGCATCTTTGGAAATGAATGAACAGGTGATGTTTTGGCCCAAGACCCTTCATCAGGACTGAGTTCATCTCAGCCCGAAATGTCAACTGCTTGTTCATTTCCATAGATACTGCCTGATCTGCGGAGTTCCTTCAGCATTTTGTATGTCTTGCTTTGGATTTCCAGCATCTTCAGGCTGTCTCTTGTGTAATGAATAGTGCTGCTTTGTGTTCTTATTTAATTTTTTTTCCCTGACTCCCTTCAAAATAGAGGTCAACTCTGGGAATTATTTATTTGTAGTCTGTGCTGTCTTTTAGTTGTACCACCTGAAATCTGTCACCCTGTCATAAATTTGTTTGTAATGAATGGGACTGCAACTGAAACGTATGATGCGTCAGAGACAATGTTTGAGGAGAACTACAAACATCCCGACAGACCGAGCTGGCTCAGTGTAAGAGTATGAAGAATGCCTGAAGAGTCTTCAAACAAGCTTGCGTGGTTTCTGCCTACTTCTGCTCCACAGTTGTTAAAACAGGTGGTAAAAATTTCCACAATGTTGGCCTTGAGCTCCGTATCAGATATTAAGAAGACATCAATCAGTTAGCAGCTGACAATTCTCCTGACAGGATATATTTGCAGTCAAAAATCATATGATGTTCAATGACAACTTCACAGCATCTTCACTTCCTATTTTTGTGCTTATCTAATTTGGTTATCTCTCAGACTAATTACACACACCATAGACCTGCAGTAGTCATAAAGCACAGATATGAACATAAACAGATGTGGACTACCTATTTTTACAAAATGATAATGTAGTTCTAGTATTTTAATATTTTCTGAAATGCCATTGATTAATAAAATGTAATGAAACTGTCAAGATATCATAATATTAAACTAATGCAAAATTAAATAATTGGCATTGTCAAATTGATGAGTTATGCAGCATATTTTCAGCTCCTTGCAGGTGTGGAAAGATAAAAGGAAGTTCTGAATTATAGCTTTAGTGTCAAGCTTATGGACAGCTAAACTTTGATAAACAGGAGCTAACTTGTGGCGCTTCCTAATAATTATATGCTTAGAAGCTTGCTCTTTTCTTTATCCGAGCAAGACACAATTTAACACCAGGCAGCAAATAATCCATTAATCTTTTATTAAAACATAACATTGTAAAATAAATGACATACAATTGCATCACTTTATTCATTTCTTTTAAGTATATTTACTCATCAAATTAAATTATCCTGATATTTGTGTTGTATTATTTTTCTTGTTATTTTATATGCAAAACAAAAGTAGGAAATTTGATATAACTTTGATATTAGAATTTAGAAGAATATTAAAGGGAGCCATCAAATTATTATTAACTGCCTAGGAGTGTGCTCCTCACTCTATATTCCCACTTGGGATCAATAAAGTATTTACTATTATTATTATTGTATCACAGAGATGTTGCTGTTCATAAACAAGATAATTCCATACTAACTCTTCCTAGCCTATCGTCAAAGTAATTTTATTAATAACTATCGGAATGTAAGAGTCATAGGCCAGTTAGTTGATGAGCATTCACGGCCCACTGCTTTATCTCACTCTTAGGTAAAAGGAAACCAACATATATATCAGGGGAAGTTTTCATCCCTTAAGACTGCAAGGCATTTGTAAATTATAAAACCAGTGACACGAGTTCTCTAAAGGCGATAACTAGAAAGCAATGTCAGAGTGCCTGATTTCAACTTCCATTACAACATGACAAATTCCTGGAAATGCTCTGCAGTAACTTATCATTGGAAACTTCACATGCTTGACCTTCTCCCAAGAGGACTAAAGCTATGGCAGTCATCAGAACAAATCAACAATCAATCTAAGGCTTCTAAAAAAGCAATGCCCTGGATTTTACAGTACAAGTAATTGTGAGGCTCTCAGAGTTCAGGATTATCAGTGTGTAAATTTGCTGGTAATTCTGCATTTGCACATCTGCAGATGAACCTGGAAATCAGGAAGCTGCTGTCTGAAGTGTCCAGCTCCTCCTGTGATTGTAGTAATAATAACATCTCACTCAGAGACTCAGCATTGAAAGGCAAGGAACAGAATGAAACTGAAGGACTTAAAACTAACATATACACTAAATACAGTTAGGGATGATTTAATTCAATAGAAATAATCTTTCAACAGTGGGCTATCTTCCTAAATGCTAAGCTATCTCACTGATAGTGAAAATTAATCTTTATAACAACAGAATATTATTTCTTCAGATCAAAGTTTTAACTTATTCTAACTTTACTGTACCTCTTAATCTTGCTCTTCTTTCAATCTCATTATTCCAATTTCTGCACTGGATTTAATATTAAATTAAACATTACTTTTCCTGGTTCAGATTCAGTCAGCATGGGTCATTACTATTTTAGTAGCTTAATTTGATGAGAAGATATGCAATTCCACTCTTTTGTCACACAGATCCCAGAACTTCTCCTGAGAATGCTGAGCCATTATGGTTCTCTGATCCCAAATGGGGAAGCAAGGTGGCATAACAGTTAGCACAATGCTATTAAAGTGCTAGCAGACCGGATTCAGTTCCTGCTGTTTGATAGGAGGTTGTACATTCTCTCCCGGACTGTGTAGATTTCCCCCGCGTGCTCCACTTTCCTCCCATATTCCAGAGATTAGAATTAGGATTAGTAAATTGTGGGCATACTATGTTGGCACCGAAAGAATGGCAACACTTGCACACAGCCTCCAGCACATCTTCGTGCTGAATTGGTCATTGATGAGGTTGATGCATTTCATTGTATGTTTCGATGTACATGTGACAAATAAAGCTAATCCACTGCAAGAATCTACTGAAAATATATGGAAAAGTAAGACTGCTGCTGTTTATTTTCCACTGCCTTAACCTTAACCCTTGAAATTCTTTCCCAGAGCCCCTCCCCTTCTCTCTTTCCGACTTTGATCAAACTGTGGGTTAGGCGTTCTATGGTTCCCTTCTCAGAGACAAACTTGGCACAGGACTTTAACATGTACAAATTTTCCTGTGGCAACTACCTTCACAAAGTTCTCCTAAAATGCACTGAGGTGCCATTGCTCTGCACCCGAGCTTTTGGGTGGATGTCCTTCAGGTGATGCAGCCAAAATGTACATACAAGGAAGGCTGAAAAGTGTCAACCTCTGGTTATGTCACAGCCTCAGTTCAGCCTGTTATAAAGTCTGTCATTAAAATTAATTTCTAAATATCTTTGAAGCTGCAAAATAATTTAAAAACAACTTAAATTGCAACATTTAAAAATATAATTTGATTATTAAAAGCATGAAATGAAAATTAACAATACTTAAAAAGTATTGATAAATATTAAAAAAACGTAAGTCATCTGATACTTGTCTTGCTCCATCACTGCAGCTGCTTTCCAGTGATGTGAATATAGACCCGAATTCCTTGCTTTGTCAAAAAAGTTGTCAGAAAACTTCTAATTTTCATGCTCATGCACACATGGTCTGAAATCCTAAACTTGATGAGTATTGTGGAAGGAAGTACAAACAATTCTATGTAAAATTGCTGACCTCTCCTAGGAAAATCCCGTTCATTAATATCATTTTTTTTTAACCACATTGGTCTGGCAAACAAAATAGAACACAAATGGAAAAAGCAGATCGTTTTTATATAAAGTGTGTAAAGATCAATTGGTGGTATCATGTTGCTTCTTTTGAAAAGTGTTAATGCAGAAAATGATCGCTATGTCTTCATGACACATTGCTCTCAAACTTACTAGTTCATTACTGAAGTAAGAACACAGATTCTTTATAACTCTGAAAACTTTATGAAAAGTCTTGCAGTATACTTCTTCAAATTTCACCAAGACTTTTGTTCTGTAACTGGAACAACTGTTAAGTTTGGCATAAAAATCTTTCCTGTACTTACATTTTCAAATAATCTATGAAAAATAGACAGTTCATTGAAAATAGAAATTATGCATCTCCAAACAAATCTTTGAATTTAGGGAAAGAAAAAGTTTTCTGCTTGCACTTTTAAAAAACAGGAATAGCCACGAAGCTTAAAAGAATAATTGTTCAATTAATAACAAATTGTAATTATGAAGCAATCTCAATAGGGAGATTAAAACTTGTAATGATACTGTGACACTATAATTTCCTCTGGGATCAATAAAGTATCTACCTATCTCTCCAATGAGATGATGTAACTGAATCTAATGTGCTGATGTGCTACCATAATTTCATGTAGGATCATAATCAGCAAATGCTGTTGTCTCTGAATTATATTGATGATTAACAGTAAACCAATGGAGTTATTACACACTGAAAGAAAGAGCTTAGATTCATTTAGCAAAATTACAAATAGCACCATATGGTTTATCTAACAAAATTTTACATCAAATTACATGACAAAATATTGGTGTAGATAATTAAAAGCTTCATCAAAGATGGTTTTAAGGAAAGGGGTACAGAAGCAAGGTGATTTCAGAAGGGATTTACATGCCACTGGTTAAGCAATTGAAATCATGGAAAGCATGTTAAAGAGGACAGACACAAAATTAATATTTTAGAGGGATGTAGATCTAGGTGGGCACTGGGGGAGGGTTGTGGGATTGTAAAAATAGGACAGGATGGATATAAAAATGAGGAGGAGAAGTTTAAAACTAAAGTATTAATTAATTAAGAGCAATGTGGGTTATCAAGGACAGGGGTGATAAGTGAATAGAATAGATAACAGGATGTATAATGCAGCTTGACATTCTAATACAATGTGA
Organism: Hemitrygon akajei; assembly: GCF_048418815.1. NCBI lineage: Eukaryota > Metazoa > Chordata > Chondrichthyes > Myliobatiformes > Dasyatidae > Hemitrygon > Hemitrygon akajei. The sequence continues at coordinate 30,255,425 of NC_133134.1, forward strand.
AAAATAGTGGGATCTTATGAATGAGTCATATAAATTCACTTAATCTAATCCTATGCATAAATTTCCCAGTAGGCCAAATTTATTTTGCAAATTTATTATTTCACATACATTGTTGCAGACTTTCCCAGATTCATCGAGGATGATTAATCTGGAAATTGAAAGGCCTGGATGGAGTGGACATGAAGAGAATGCTTTCAATACTGGAGAGTCTAGGAATTCATTGCCACAGATGGCTGTGGAGACCAAATCATTGGGTATATTTAAAACAGTCCTTTATTAATAAATCAACCATGAAAATCAATAAATCAACCATGATCGAATGGCAGAGCAGATTCAATGGGATGAGTGGCCTAATTCTGCTCTTATCTCTCGTGGTCTTATCACCAATTATCGCAAATTTCTTTTCAGTAATGTCTGACATTAATAAACATTGACAAGCAAAGATATATTCCACACAATAAATCAAGGAAAGAAGATAAAGTTTCAAATTAACCATGTCACCAACCTTGTAAGTAAATAATATACAGTATTTTATTTTCTACACATCAAATATATGAGACTGAGCCACTTGGAGCAACAGAAGAGCCATCTGTGACATATAATTTAGCAGGCTGTGAACTATTTAGTATATAAACTTCAGATAAGTCATCTGAATTTTTGAGAATTTTCTTGGCATTTTGCTAAGTAATTACTTAATTTCTATTTAGTAAAAATCATGGTTTTTTTTTGCATATTTACCTATAATGGTGGAATTCTTATTATTGGTTTCAATATGCTGCCGGGTGATGGTGTAGTGGCATCAGCGCAGAACTTCGAGGCGAGTGTTCCCAGGTTCAAATCCAGCCAGCTCCATGCATGCTTTCCATCTGTGCTGGGTTGCCAAAATGCTAAAGAAACAGCAAGGCACAGGGAGGAATTCTATCCTATTCTTCTCAATATTCCAGCAGTGTTTGAGATAGGTGGAACTTTTGGCGTGTTGAACGTGAGTAGGTTGTTTACTTTGCAACTGTTACGCCATGAATCCTACTACTATAAAGTACACCTTTCCAGCAATTCATCCATGGCTAGTTGATATGACAACTACATAAGCCAGTGAACAATAAAGATGAAAGTAAAAAAAAAAGAAACTGTGAACGCTCGAAGTCTGAAATAAAACCAGAAAATGCTGCAAACACTCAGCAGGTCAAGCAACATCTGTGGAAAGGGAAACAGGTCATGTTTAAGTCTGAAACCCTGCATCAGAACTGGGAAAGAGAGAAAACAAGTTTAGGATAGCAGAAAAAGTGAGAAGAGGATGGGGAGAAAAAAATGGAATATCAAATAAAAAGACCAAATGAATGAAGGTGGCATTAGAATCAGGTTCGGCTTCGTTATATATCTTACATGTTGTTGATAGTGTAATTCCCTGGTTCATATTTTTACTGTTATGCTGTATGTATTTCATTTTGGCAGTTCTGTGAGAGCAGCTTGTTTGGGTTATTTGTGTGCCCTCGAATCAGGATGGTCGAATTAAGGGGAGGTTTTTCCGGTCAGGGACACTAAGGCTGGGCTTGGGGCTTTTGTTCGAGAGGAGATGAAGAGGGAAGATGCAGGAGAGAAGAGGTCGTAGGATTCGACCTGGAGCAGGACTGTGATTTGGTGAAGCCAGGGTGAGATCGATTGAGCATTGGTGACTATGGAGAAACCGTGAGCTCCAACTTATGCACATTAGACTGCTTCATTAAACTGGGCCCTTTTCTTTGTTCTTTTCTTTACTAATCCTTTAGTCAAATTAAGAATTATTAAGATAATCTTATAATCATATGCGGTGTACTGTCTGCTATTTTGTGGCACTAATTCAAAACAAGATAGCGAATTACACAGCATCCACACAGACAGGGGTTTGGGGCGGGAGAGTGCCTCAATCTCACGAGTTGGGTGGGGCCAGAGGTTGTCTTCCCTAGACTTACGCAGCCAAAGAAACCAGGGGGTTTCAATAGTAAGTCGATGGGCATGACCAGTAGGTCACACTGGTAGAAAGAGAAAATCTGAGTCAAAATTACAGGGGGATAACTAGCAGAAATAGACCCAGTTCTGATAGAAACAAGAAGACAACTAAATCTGAAATCGGAGAATTTGATATTGAGACTGGAAGTTTGCAACATGACCAGTAGGAAGATGAAGAGTTGTTTTTCATTCTTCTGTTGTGCCTCATTGCAGTAACGCAGAAACATAGAGAGAGATCAGAGAGACAGCGGTATGGGGAATTAACGAGGTAGATGACCAGAAGCTCAGTATCTTTCCTGTGATCTAAGCACAGATGCTCTGCAAAGTATTATTTTATACAAAATACTATTTATGTCCCTTGATGGTGGGAAGGGAAAAGGTGTCATATGGAAAAGTGCTATAGGATGGGAAGTGTTCCGTAGGGACAGAAGAGTGGACAAACAAGCCATGAAGAAAGTACTCTCTTTGAAATACTTAAAGAAGTTGGAACTGAACTGAAATGACGAAGGAAGGGGTGGTTGGCTCACAAATAGAGAAAGCTTGGAGACAGTGTGTGAGGGAGGATAGGCAGATGATAGAGAAGGGATGCGCTTAGACCGATGATTTGCAATGTGTCTATTTTAATGCAAGGAGTATTATGAACAAAGCGGATGAGCTTAGAGCGTGGATCAGCACTTGGAGCTATGATGTTGTGGCCATTACAGAGACTCAGATGGCTCAGGGGCAGGAATGGTTACTTAAAGTGCCAGGCTTTAGATGTTTTAGAAAGGACAGAGAGGGAGGCAAAAGATGGGGGGGGGGGGGCATGGCACTGTTGATCAGAGATAGTGTCACAGCTGCAAAAAAGGAGGAATTTATGGAAGGATTGTCTACGGAGTCTCTCTGGGTGGAAGTTAGGAAGAGGAAGGTGTCAATAACTCTTCTGAGTGTTTTTTTATAGACCACCCAATAGTAACAAGGACATCGAGGAACAGATAGGGAGACAGATACAGGGTTGTCGTGGTGGGAGATTTTAATTTCCCCAAATATCGATTGGCATCTCCCTAAAGAGAGGGGTTTAGATGGGGTGAAGTTTGTTAGGTGTGTTCAGGAATGTCTCTTGACACAATATGTAGATAAGCCTACAAGAGGAGAGGCTGTACTTGACCTGGTATTGGGAAATGAACCTGGTCAGGTGTCAGCTCTCTCAGTGGGAGAGCATTTTGGAGATAGTGATCACAAGTCTACCTCCTTTACCATACCATTGGAGAGGGATAGGAACGGACAAGTTAGAAAAGCGTTTAATTGGAATAAGGGGAAATATGAGGCTATCAGGCAGGAACTTGAAAGCATAAATTGTAAACAGATGTTCTCAAGGAAACGTTCGGAAGAATTGTGTCAAATGTTCAGGGGATATTTATGTGAGGTTCTGCATAGGTACGTTCTAATGAGACAGGGAAAGAAGGATGGTAGGGTACAGGAATCATGGTATACAAAGGCTGTTGGAAATCTTGTCAAGGAAAAAAGAAGAGCTTACGAAAGGTTCAAAAAACTAGGTGTTATGGTCCGGTCTGTAGCCCGCATTCCGGGTCTTGATCCGGTCCACGGACTCTGGACTCCGGGTCTTGTAGTCGTCCCTCCTTTTGCCCTTGAGCCCAATTAGTCACACCTGTGGATCATCGTGGTTTGTTGGGGCTCAAGGAGGCGCACTTGATGCCCATTGGCTGGTGGTGTATATAGGGGGCTCTGGGACTGAGTGGTGTGGGTGTGGTTTGGAGTTTTCCTTGTTAAAGATGAGTTCTTTGAGTAAGTCTGGCAGTCATCCTGGACCTAGTTCCCTTCCTATCCCTTGCCTCTGTTGGGCAAGCCTGGCTGGACTGGTGTTGCCTGGTAGGGGACTCTGCCCCTTTCCATCCCTTGTTGCTGATGGGTTGTGCCCTGCTACCTACCCAGGTGTCCTGTGATCTGCTCAGGCCCCTGTGATCCTGCCTGGGAGGTCTGGACCCTGCCCAGGAGTTATGTAGCTGCCCAGAGGTCTCTGCCCCTACCTATCTCTTGTTGATGGGTTGTGCCCCTGCTACATACCCAGGTGTCCTGTGACCTGCCCAGGCCCTGTGTTCCTGCCTGGGAGGTCTGGACCCTGCCCAGGAGTTATGCGGCCTGCTCAGTGAACTTCTAGACCTTGCCTGAACTCTAAGACTCTCCTGGAACCCCAGAATCACCTTGAATGTCATGTCCCTCATGCACACCATGGTCACCACATCTTGTCTATTGTTTAGTTGTTCCTGTCCTGTCCCTAGTACTTCAGAGCCTGTGTCCTGCACTTGGGTCCAGCCTCCTGTACCCTTATGACACTAGGTAATGATATAGAAGATTATAAGGCTAGCAGGAAGGAGCTTAGCAATGAAATTTGGAGAGCCAGAAGGTGCCATGAGAAGGCCTTGGTGGACAGGATTAAGGAAAACATCAAGGCATTCTACAAGAATGTGAAGATCAAGAGGATAAAATGTGAGAGAATAGGACCAATCAAGTGTGACAGTGGAAAAGTGTGTATGGAACTGGAGGAGATGACAGAGGTACTTAATGAGTACTTTGATTCAGTATTCACTATGGAAAAGGATCTTGGTGATTGTAGGGATGCCTTACAGTGGACTGAAAGGTTTGAGCATGTAGATATTAAAAGAGAATGTGCTGGAGCTTTTGGAAAGTATCAAGTTGAATCAGTCACCAGGACTGGATGAGATGTACCCCTGGTTACTGTGGGAAGTGAGGGAGGAGATTGCTGAGCCTCTGGTGATGATCTTTGCATCATCAATGGAGATGGGAGAGGATCCAGAGGATTAGAGGGTTGCAGATGTTGTTCCTTTATTCAAGAAAGGGTGTAGAGATAGCCCAGGAAATTATAGACCAGTGAGTCTTACTTCAGTGGTTGGTAAGTTGATGAAGATCCTGAGAGGCAGGATTTATGAACATTTAGAGAGGCATAATATGATTAGGAATAGTGTATTAGTGTATATGGATTTGAGCAAGACATTTGATAAGCTACCCCATGAAAGGCTTATTGCTTTGTGGAACCAGAACTGGCTTGTCCACAGAAGGCAAAGAGTGGTTGTAGATGGGTCATATTCTGCATGGAGGTCGGTGACCAGTGGTGTGCCTCAGGGATCTGTTCTGGGACCTGTACTCTTTGTTATTTTTATAAATGACTTGGATAAGGAAGTGGAGGGATGTATTAGTAAATTTGTTGATGACACAAAGGTTGGGATGTTGTGGATAGTGTGGAGGGCTGTCAGAGGTTACAGCGGGACATTGATAGGATGCAAAACTGGGCTGAGAAGTGGCAGATGGAGTTCAACACAGATAAGTGTGAGGTGGTTCATTTTGGTAGGTCAAATGTGATGGCAGAATATAGTATTAATGGTAAGACTCATGGCAGTGTGGAGGATCAGAGGGATCTTGGGATCCGAGTCCATAGGACACTCAAAGCTGCTGCGCAGGTTGACTCTGTGGTTAAGAAGACATACAGTGCATTGGCCTTCATCAATCATGGGATTGAGTTTAAGAACCAAGAGGTAATGTTGCAGTTATATAGGACCCTGGTCAGACCCCACTTGGAGTACTGTGCTCAGTTCTGGTTGCCTCACTACAGGAAGGATGTGGAAACCATAGAAAAGGTGCAGAGGAGATTTACAAGGCTGTTGCCTGGTTTGGGGAGCATGTCTTATGAGAATAAGTTGGGCGGACTTGGCCTTTTCTCCTTGGAGCGACAGAGGGTGAGAGGTGACCTAATAGAGGTGTATAAGATGATGAGAGTCATTGATCGTGTGGATAGTCAGATGCTTTTTCCAGGGCTGAAATGGCTAGCACAAGAGGGCACAGTTTTAAGGTGCTTTGAAGTAGGTACAGAGGAGATGTCAGGGGTAAGTTTTTTATGTAGAGAGTGGTGAATGTGTGGAATGGTCTGCTGGTGACAGTGGTGGAGGTGGAAATGATAGGGTCTTTGAAGAGACTCCTGGACAGGTACATGGAGCTCAGAAAAATAGAGGGCTATGGGTAACCCTAGGTAATTTCTAAGGTAAGGGCATGTTCATCAAAGCATTGTGGGCCGAAGGGCCTGTCTTGTGCTCTAGGTTTTCCGTGTTTCTATGTGGGGAAAGAGATTTGTGTCTGATGGTGGAATCTTAATAGAAATGAGTGTTTGCAAAGGATCATCTATTGAATGGGGAAGGAGAGTGCTGTAGAAACAATTCTTTTGCCTAGACCTGGTGGGAGCAGAGGTACAGTAAATAGATGAGGTGGGGTCAAATGTTCTATCCACAATGGAAGAAGGGAATGCAGGGTTTAGGAAGACGACATTTCAGAGGAACCTGCACAATCGTCTCATCATAGGAGCAATTGAGATGAAAAGCGAGGAACTGGGAGAATGGAATGAAGCCTAGTTCCATGATGTAAGTTTGGAGAATGTAATATCAAGATAGTTGTGGGCATCTGTAGGCTTTAAGTTGACATATATACTCAGCACTTCAGTTTAGAACTTCTGGATGACTGTCTTTGAGTGATTGTGGTAAAAATGGACATGATTGATTCATTTACTCATTATACATCTCTTCTGATGTTTGTTTCTATAAAAACAGTAAAACTTTGGATTCTGTTGCTGATTCAATGCTCCTTTTACACTATTCCCCATTGAAGATTAGTTTCATTGACTTTCATTTTACTCAAGTTTTTTATTGAGCAAAATAGTTTATGGTATGAATACCTCATTTTGTAACTGGAAATTCTTGACAAAATATCCATGTGAGAGAGGGTGTGTTGATCAGCTTTGATTAAATCACCAGAATATAATATTTTTGCATTGAAAATTGTATGTTTTATAACCAAATTAGTAAAATGTTATGCAAGATAATGTGATTTATTATGAGACTATAACTTCAAACAGCTCATACCGTGAGTGACATTTAAACAACAAACATTAAATTCAATGCACTTCATAACTTTAAAAACATTGAACTTTTATTATCAGAATCAATAACTTACCTGACAAAAAGGCTTTAGAAACAGACCATCAATTCTTGGAATGGTAAAAGACAAAATAAAATTATTTGTTGACAACTAACATAAAATTGGAATTTAGTGTAGAAAACCAACTGAATGTGTCATGACCTATTCTTTTAGCTAAAAATGTTAGAATTATTAGTGTTGTCTCAGATCTAGAAGACACAGGTGTGTTATTTGCCTCTTGAAAATGAGCCAGCGCAAACTGTCTAAATGAATCAAGCATCTTGGCAGCCATTAGAAGATTAATGGCACAGGGCTATTTGAACTGGTCATTTTAAAATTCTTTGGAATCCAAAGGATTTTATACTTGGAAGAAGAATATTTTGAGTCTTTTAAATCAGCCAGCACCACTAAATAATAACAAGTGATTAGATTAGGGTAAACACCATAAAATACTGAAATACAGATAGATACAACATTGAAGGCAAATGAATTTTAAATTAGATCAGTGCAATGTAAATGAAGATGTAAGCATTATTTACACACACTTTCATTTTGAACTTGAAAAAACAAATAACTAAATGCATATTTCCATTAACCTCATTCATAATAAACTCATGTACAGTAATCTAAATTCCAAGATATTTTGATTTCAGCTTTTTTTTTACAGGTAACGTCAATGCTTTAAGAATTCTCTATCAACAGGGAAATGTGTAAAATTGTCATGTTGGACCTGCAGCTCTAATTACTTTTCTAAAAACAATAAACTGTATATTTTTTGTTTTCCTTTGGTAAATCAGTTATGATTTAATCTATAAAATGCATCGGCAAAAAATATGTAAACAGATTTCCAGTTGAACAATTTAATGAAAATGTAGTGTAAGCATGTTTTGTCAGATTATTTACTCTCGTACTAGAAACTGGGCAGCTCATTACCCGTTTCTCTGATAGTACGGTAGCAGGTGGAATATAATATAGGGAAGTGCATGATCATGCACTTTGGTAGAAGGAATAAAGGTATAGATTATTTTCTAAATGGAGAGAAAATACAAAAATCAGAGGTGCAAAAGGGACTTGGGAGTCCTCGTGCAGGATTCCCTAAAGGTTAACTTGCAGGTTGGGTCAGAAGTAAGGAATGCAAATGCAATGTTAGCATTCATTTTGAGAAGACTGAATATAAAAGCAAGGATGTAATGTTGAGGCTTTATAAATCACTGGTCAGACCACACGGAGTACTGTGAGCTGTTTTAGGCCCCTTATCTTAAAAAAAAGTGCTGCCATGGGAGATGGTCCAGCGGAGGTTCACAGGAATGAAAGGACTGAAGTATGAGGGGAGTTTAATGGTTCTGGAGTTCAGAAGAATGGATCTCATTGAAACCTAGTGAATATTGAAACACCTAGATAGAGTGGATGTGGAGAAGATGTTTCCTATAGTGGGGGAGTCTAAGACCAGAAGGCACAGCCGTAGAATAGAGAGATGTCCATTTAGAATGCAGATGAGGAGAAATTTCTTGAGCCAGAAGGTATTAACTCTCTGGAATTCATTGCCACAGACAGCTATGGAGGCCAAATTAAAGGGTATATTTAAAGAAGAGTTTGATAGGTTCTTGATTAGTAAGGATGCCAAAGATTATAGGGAGAAGGCAGGAGAATGGGGTTGAGTGGGATAATAAATCAGCCATGATAGAAAGGCCGAGCAGACTTGATGGGCTGAATGGCCTAATTCAGCTCCTACTGAATGTTTTATGGTCTTATGTACATAGAAAACTATGGGCACGAAGTAATGATTAGGAAGTATATTTCATTTCCTGCTAGAAAGCCTAATTAAGAGGGAATGTGAAATGAATCGGAATCAGAATTAGGTTTAATATCACCCATATTTGTCATGAAATTTATTAATTTTGTAGTAGCAGTACAATGTAATACATGATATAGGAATAACCTGAATTACTATAAGTATGTGTATATATAAAAAATAGTTAAATTAAAATAATTAGTGCATAAACGGAAATAAAAAGAAGTAGTGATGTAGTGTTTATGGGTTCAATGTACATTTAGAAACTGGATAGCAGAGGGGAAGAACTTGTGCCTGAATCATTGGGTGTGTACCTTCAGGCTCCTGTGCTTCCTCCCTGATGTCATGTCCTTGGTGGTGGGGATCCTTAATGATGGACACTGCCTTTCTGAGACACTGCTCTGAAGATGTCTTGGATATTATGGAGGCTAGTACCAATGATAGAGATGACTGATTTTACAACTTTCCGCAGAATTACTTCGATCTTGTGCAATAGCACCCCCGCCCATACCAGATGGTAATGCAATCAGTAGATCAGTAGAAGTTTTTAAGTGTTTTATTTGACAAACCAAATGTCCTCAAGCTCCTAATAAAATATAACTGCTGTTTTGCCTTCTATGTAGCTGCATCAAATGTTGCAACCAGATTATATCCTCAAAGGTGTCGACACCCCGGAACTTGAAATTCCTCACTCTCTCCACTTCTGATCCCTCTGAGGGTTGGTTTGTGGTCCCTCATCTTACCCTTTCTGAAGTTCAGAATCAGCTCTAAGGCTGTTGGTGTGATACCACTCAACTAGCTGGTCTACCTCATTCCTGTATGCCCCTCTTCACCATCTGAGATTCTGCTAACAATGTTGCATCATTAGCAAATTTATAGATGCCATTTGAGCTTTCCCCAGCCACACAGTTATGAGCATAGAGAGAGTAGAGTAGTAGGCTAAGTACACATCTTTCTGTAGCTTTTATCGTTCCTGATCATTGATATTTCCATACCAGGCCGAGATGCAACCAGTTAAGATCCTCTCCACTGTGCATCTGTAGAACTGTATCAAAGTTTTTGGTAACATGCCAAATCTATACAAAGTAAGCAGAGGTGCTGCCATGCCTTCTTTGTGATGACAACCAAGTGCTGGTCCCAAGACAAATCTTGTGATATGATAATGCCAAGGAATTTAAAGCTACATTGTCAACTTCTTCAAAGCAAACAATGTTCAGAATAAAGGCTTCCCTTGCCCACAACGTCTACATCCAGTGAAATCATGTAAAAAAATCTCCTTTCTTGCAAATCCTCCTTGATTGCCTCAAAAGAAGGACAAGAGTGGTGACAGTGAAGTGCATAACGAGGATCAATTGGTCATAGAATTATGCAGCTGTCTCTTGTGAAAATAAAAGATGCCAAATTTCTGTCTGTCTTTCTTATTTCATTCTGTTGTTAAAATGACGGAGGCAACATTGGTACAGTAAACCAACAAGAAGCCTCAATTCATGATTCAAGCTTTCTTGTGAAAGATATAAAAATGTAAAAAAAAAATCAGATTTTATACACTGTGCAAAAGCCTTAAGCACCTTAGATTTTCTACAAAAATATTGTTTTAGATGTTTTTATTGTCTTTTGCATTAGTGTGTCAGTAGAAAAGAGCAATTTTAGTTGTCCAAACATTCATTTTCCAAATTTGACAGATAATTTTTGTATTTCATTTAAAGAACCATATTAAGCTTGATTCATTTGTAGGTATATAGCCCAGTGCACAGTTAAACAAATATAACAACAGGATGCTAATTGTCAAAGGCATATTGAGTGAACTAACCTGATTAACTGAACCAGAAAAGGGGGGTAGAAGGAATCACACTGGGTGAAGGACAACCCAATTAGAAGGTGAGGGTGTAGCAGATGTAACAGTTAACCTTCAAATCATTAATTCTTACACCATGGCAAGAGTGAGTATGGCAATAAGACACAAGGTGGCCATCCTGCATCATCGAACAGAAAGCTCACTGTGGACAGGAATGTCAACATGTGCTTTCCAAGCTCTTCTGAAGAAGCACAAAGAAACAGGCCAGGTTGAGGACCAAAAACGCAGTGATCAGCCATGGAAGCTGAGTGCAATAGACAAGAGATACATCAAACTGTTATCCCTTCTAAACTGGAAGAGGTACAGCACTGCCATCAGCTGTCAACTCACAGAAACCACTGAACACCAAGTACAGTCCAGAGAAGTCTTGTCAAAAGTGGTCTTCATGGAAGATTTGCTGCCAAAAAGCAATTCCTTCAAAGTGGAAACAAAGCCAAGAGACTCATCTATACATAAAAATGCAAGGCCTAGGGTGCTGAACAATGACAGAAAGTAGTCTGGACTGGCAAGTCAAAACTTTGAATTTTGGCTCAAACAGGAGGCAGTTTATCCATATAAGAGCTGGAGAGTGCTACATGGATGAGTGTCTGCAGCCAAAAGTGAAGCACAGCAGAGATTCCCTGCAGGTTTCTGCAAATGGAGTTGGTGATCTGGTCAGAATTAATAGAATCCTCAGAGCTAAGAAGTACAGGCAGATTCGCATCCGTCACGCAATTGGTCCCAGCTTCATTCTCCAGCAGGATAATGATGCCAAACACGTGACCAAGGTCATAAAGAACGATCTTCAGCAAATAGAGCAAGGAGTTCTGCAATAGATGAAATGGCCTCCACAGAGCCCTGATCTCAATATCATCGAGATTACCTGGGATAAGCTGGAGAGACAGAAGCAAGCGAGACAGCCAAAGTCTGCAGAAAATCTTCATGTGAATGACTGCTGTCTGATGTCCTTTCTCTCATTTTATGATTATCCGCTCTTATTCTGCACATCCTGAATAGGCTTCTGTCTAAATAATCGATTCAACATAAACAACCCCCTCACCTTCAATATTCAGCAAATAAAACTTAAGCATTCTTTCCTGATATTTTAACCTTATTAGCCAATAATGTTATGCTGAATTAGCACAACAGATTTTCAAGTTAAATACATGCAGGAACACTGCACTCTTGAGAGTATCTAACTCCAGTTTCATATGTACAATTGTAGCATAACCTCCATCTCCCTCAGTCCAGTACCCTTGAGATGAAAACTAAAACCCTCTTTCACCTTTTAATCTTTTCCACTTTTGTACATATTTTCTTAATTGGTTTCAAGCTTCCAACTTTATCTGCTCTTTCAGAATTACTACCTTCCCACTGTTTGGAAAAAAAAATTGAAGTGTCTTTCTTACTTCAGAAGTGAATGTCAGACGTGAATGACCTCACGCTATCCCATTTTAAACTCCATGTGTCACAGTATTACGGGAACACTTAATCCTTCAGTGTCCCGAACAACCTTCTGCTTCTGCCAAACTACTAACAGATGTTGTTTCAGTGATAATCCAGCAGATGTTTACTTGAAGAAGATGCAAAAAGTGGAAAGAAGCAAATATTTTTGCACTTTTATCTGTTTCTCTCACATATTACATCTGCCATTTGTTTAAAGTGGCACTGAAATTTCCAGATGTTTTAGGTCCTCAGCTACATTTAACACAATTGAGAATGCAAAGGGACTTCATCAAAAAGCCACAGATATGTAATTATTTCAGAAAGGACACAAACCATTCTTGTAAAAAAAAAGACCACGCGTGAACGTAGACATAATGGGAAAGAAGCGAGGCTTTCATTTGTACAAAGCCTTTCACGAGTTCCGAGACTTTACACGTAACAATACTTTTGACATCTTGTCGTGCAATGCAGGCTAGGGGGATCTTTTATCAGATTTGAAGTTGTATCAATTGTGCAAAGATAGAATTCTCATTCAAATTAAGTTGCTTTTGTAATTGCAGATTGAACGGTTTAAAAATGTACTCAGATTTATTTGTTCGAAGAATAAGGTTTTAATATAATTGCATATTCTATAAAAGGGTCCAAGGGGTTTGCCATTCCTTGACAGGCCCCTGTGGCATTTAGGTACTGACAATAATACAAATTAACACCTAATCTTTATCTACAGTGACTCTTTCAAGGCTAACAAAGTTAATTCCATTTATTCGATATCCCAAGATTTTGCAATCCATCCTTTGTCTATTTAACACCTTAAAGTAAAGAATATTAAAACAACTGCTGTAAGGCAAAAGGCACCAGATATTAAACAGAAAGTACAGTGCAGATGCTGTGGTCAGATCAACACGTACAAACAAGCTGGATGAACTCAGCAGGTCGGGCAGCATCCGTTGAAATGAGCAGTCAACCTCTCTCATGATTCTGCTTTCTTCTACTATCCATAGTGCATTCCCCTTACATTCCTTCTTCACCTCTCCTACCTATCCTCTCCCTGCTTCCCCTCCCCCACCCCTTGATCTTTCCTCTGATTGGTTTTTTTACCTGTCACCTTCCACCCTCCCCCCACCTTCCTTATAGGGCCCCTGCCCCCTCCTTCTTCAGTCCTGACGAAGGGTCTCGGCCCAAAACGTTGACTGAACCAGATATTAGTTTGGATCCCTCAGATTAACGTTCTGTGTACAATCATCGTTCCAAAGCAGGACATTTAATTACTTACATCCAGGATATTCAGTACACCAAAGTGGTGAACTAGTGCTTGTAACTTCTCTGTCAGGATATTTTACAGACAATGAAAAAGTAAAGCTTTGCTCTGGATAAATTGTCTTTGCCTTAAGCTAAAGAGTTTATCAGTGATTATTACAGTTGGCGACTTCACTTGTGAGCTCTGTTTTATATATTTTATTACTGGCAGCACTGTTAGAACAAGGTTTTAAAAACAGCAGCCACCTTAGTTTCCTGTAATTAAAAAGTTATTTTTTAATTTGAAAATACAGCACGAAACAGTTCCTTCCAGCCCAGAAACCCACCCATTTAACCCAGCCTAATCAAATGACAATTTACAATGACTAATTAACCTACTAACTGGTACGTCTTCGGACTGTGGGAGGAAACCAAAGCACCTGGAGAAAACCCACTTGTTCATGGCTTGGAACACACAAAGTCCTTATAGACGGCGTTGGAAATGAACTCTGAAATCCAATGCCCCGAGCTGTAATAGCATCGCACTAACAGCTATGTATCACACTATAGACACACGTTTCACATTTAGTAAAGAGAATAAGATTTCTCTCTTAAACACAAGAGATTTTGCAGATGCTGAAAATGTCGAGCAATAGACACAAAATACTAGGAACTCAGCAAATCAGGCAGCATCCATGGAAGTGAATAAAAAGTCAATACTTTGAGCCAAGATCCTAGCCCTCTACTAACGAAAAGTTGAGGAAGTAATGATGGTTTGGATATTGATGAATATTTTATATAAATATCGTTGGGTATGTAATATAAAATTTTAGGACCAGATATCCACAGTGTAATAATTAATCATTTTACTCTATTTACCAATAATTTTCCATAATGCTTCATTTGTATTGATATTGGTTATATATTGAGATATTGAATAGAAATTAGGTAGAACATAAGTCACTGGATTCACCAGAATTTGCAAATAAAAATCTTTTTAAAAAAAAATCACTAAGCAGATAATTCTTAGTAGAAATAAATGAAATAAATGAAATAAATTCATTAGTACAATAGCCCTTTCGTTCATCTCCCTGAGGACACTGCCAGCAAGGAGCTGGGCGGAAGCCAGTGTCTGATATCAGCCTGGAACAATGTAGCTCATTGAACAGCTGTGTATTTTGCTTTCTGTAAGAATGATTGCTACGTACTCTGTGCAACATGTTTTCTGATTTATAGCCCTGTTAGCTTTCATTTGCAGTCCAATGCAATAAGAACATGAGTCAGTTTGCAAATATGGATTGAAAGATTATTAGTGAAACAAGTAGTAAATCCAGATCAAGGAAATTAAAGCATTCAAAGTGAAATTAGGGCAAACCAATAGATCTAGAACTACATTGTTTACTCATTTTTATAGGTATATCATGTTTTCACAATTGTGTTTAACAGAAAGAGGAACAGGAGGCTTAGGTCCCACACCAAGATGTTCAGGAACAATTATTACCCTTCAACCACCAGACTCTTGAACCAGTGTGGATAACTTCACTCACCTCAAAACTGAACTGATTCCACAATCTGTGGACTCACTTTTGAGGACTCTACAACTCATGTTCTCAATGTTATTATTTTACTTTTCTACTTGTGCTTCTTATTAAGATGTGTTTTTGTATTTGCACAATTGGTCTTCTTTTGCACATTGATTCTCAGTTTTTGTTTCTATGTACTTTTTTCATTGATTGTGTTCTGGGAATGCCTGCAAAAAACAAATCTCAGGTCATATAGTGTATAGTGTCATACAGTGTCATATACAAACCTTGATAATAAATTTAATTAGAATTTTCATTTTTATTTTGAAATTAACTTTTTTTCTGGATAAAAAGATGCATGAATTTAGAAGACATTATGTAAGAAAAGCAAGTGAGAAATTCTATTATGTTGCCTACCAAATGCAGATGTCAACATGAAAGTGCAGGATTCCAGTCACCAACAGTCTGTGTTGTGATGAACCTCCCTTTTCACTGACTCTGACTGTGAATAATGCACAGAGTGAAGATGCTGTGTCTATGCGGGTACATATCTACGATGCCAGACGTACAGCGTATTTCAGTACAGTCATATTTTCAGTGTCTTGGAGTTTTAAGACATATTAAATGAATTTTATTAGAAGTAGATATACCTCATTTATATATGAACAGCAACACTTAGCTATAGTGGATTTTTACTAGGATTTTATTTCAAAACACTGCTGAAGGTCCGTTTTATAGAACGTAAGTTTAATGGACTATATTTCACAGCAACTGCAGAATAACCAAAGAATACCGGTAGTTTCCTGAGTATTTTATACAAAAATAGACTTTCCAATATATACTACCATTCATTGAACAAATCAGGTTAACTAACTGATTGAATTCTTTGCTGTAGAATGTTATATTCAACTTTAAATGGCAAAAACGGACTCAAAAGAATTGAAGATTTATAGTTTCAATTTATTCCACATGTTTTCAGCCCACATGGAATGCAATGCTTCTCAGAAATGCCAAATGAGTTAGTTTTACTCAATGGAAGTTAGACTTATGAGCATACTAAATTCTCTATTGTCTGTGTCAGAGAGTTATACAGCACAGAAGCAGGTCCCTTGGCCCAACTCATCCGTCCCAGCCTTCCTGAGCTATTTTCATTTGACTATAATTGGTCCCTATTCCTCTAAGCCCTTCCTGTCCATGAACCTATCTAAACATCTCTTAAACATTGTAATTGCACCCACCTCTACCACTTCCTTTGGCAACCTGTTCCGGGGACTGGTGGGCTTGAGGTATAGTAACAGACTGGATAGGCTGGGAAGGAGGCTGAGGGGTGACCTTGTTATAGACAATCACCATCTTTTCCCCAAGTCAGGTGAGTCAAAAAACTAGAGGGCATTGGTTTTAGATTAGAAGGAAAAGGCTTAAAGGGGACCTGAGGACACATTTTTTTCACACAGCTGGCAACAATGAGTTTTTAGTGCACTGAAAAAAAATGAATTTAGTGAAGTATGAGGTATACTTTATTTGAAGTGACACCCATTGGCATTAGAGCAAGATTTGACCAAGTTTAGAAAAGAGGACTTCATATAAAACTACAAGATTAAAACTCCCTTTCACCTGAGTTACACTGCACATAGAAGAAGATGGTGGTGCTTTATGGAGATCAGTGATCTCAGCCAAGGACATCGCCACAAAGCAGTGTACATGGACGAATCATCTACAGTTGGTCTATCAATAATCTTCTTTTCAGCATGTTTGACTATTGACTGTTCAATTCTATGTGCAACCCTGCAGAAAAATGAAGCAGCACATGCCTGAAAATAGTAAGACCTTGAGTCATTCAAGCAGCATCTCATAATTGGCATAACATTCATGCACACAAGCACCAGTCAATAATCATATTCAACTTAAGAATCTGACCACCTACCCTTGACATTCAATAGTAATGCTCTGTCATTAACATCCTAATGGATCTCCATTGGCTAGAAACTTAAATGGACTAACTACATAAATATCGCAGCTATAAAAGCTAGGTCAAAGACTGAGCATTCTCTCACTTCCCAATGTCATTCTATCTTCAATGAATTGTGTCAGAAATGTGATGGAACTCTGTTTTCCTGTCAGCTCCAACAACACTTGAACAGTTCAATACATCCAATGCACTGTAAAGAGCAGTACTCTGGTCAATACATTCCAGGCACATCTCTCCCCACCATCTGTAATATCAACAGGCTGCACTGCCTCAAGAACCCAACATCAATTATCAAACATTACCATCATTGAGACCATTCCATCTTCTTGCAGCTACCATCAGACAGGAGGTTCAGAAGCTTGAAGTCCCACACTACCATGATCAAGAACATCTGTTTCCATTCAACGTATGTTCTTGAACCAAACAGAACACTAATCACTAGAGTTGGGCACTAGTTATGATTATGATTACTTTGTACTAAAATGGAATTCTATTGTCCTAATTGTGTTCTTTCTTGTAAAAATTGTGTTTTATTTATGCTTAATTTGTGCTTTTTTGTGAGTGTGTTTATACGATGCTACGTGCCAATGATGCTGCTACAACTAAATGTTTTATTGAATCTGTGCATACACATGTACTTTTGCTTATAATAATAAACTCAATTCTGACTTTGACATCTGAAAACAAACCAGTGTATTTAACTGACATCCTATCTGACATTTTGAACCTTTATTCCTTCCACCATTGGTGGGCCACGGCAGTAGTACCTACTATCTTTAAATTGTTTTGCAGTTCCTTGCCAAGGATATTTCAATTACAATTCCCAAGCCCGGCTCCTCCACTACCTAGAAGAACTAGGACAACAAATGAAAAGGAACTAACCACTTTCAGATTCTCCTCAATTTGCAAACCGGACTGGCTTAGAAGTATATTGCTGTTCCAGCATCATCATCACTGCATCTAAATCCTTAAGTTCCATAAGTACGCATACAGGAGGTGTTTTGTGATTCAAGAAGGCGCCACTGTCTGTCAGGAGTTTGTACGTTCTCCCTGTACGTGGGTTTTCTCCAGGCATTCCAGCTTCCTCCCACAGCCCAAAGATGTATCGGTTGGTAGGTTAATTGGTCATTGTAAATTGCCCCATGATTAGACTAGGAATACATCAGGCGATCGCTGGGTGGTGTGCCTCGAAGGGCCAAAAGGGCCTAGTCCTCACTGTATCTCAATAAATAAAAAAAAATTAAACATTAAATTAAGTTCAAATTTATTGTTATTCAACTGTAAACATGTATACAGCTCAATGAAGCATTGTTCCACTGGGTATCTCCTGTATCTGATGAAGTGGCCATTGAGTGTATGTTTGTGGCCTACTGCTGCTGTCCCATCCACTTCAGTGTCCAATGTCATGCTCTTCTGCACACTATTTTTATAACACATAGTTATTTGAGTTACTGTCACCTATCTATCAGCTTGAACCAGCATGGCTGTTCTCCTCTGATCTCTCTCATTAACAAGATAGTTTTGCTCCCAGCACTGTTGCATACTGGATACTTTCTGTTTTTTGCACCAGTCTCTGTAAACTCTGCATGGAAACCCTCAAACAAACCCATTTGGCATGAATAATCATTCCACGGGCAAAGTCAATTAGATCACATTTTATCCCCATTCTGATGTTTGGTCTGAATAACTGAATCTCTTGACCATGTCTGCATGCTTCTAAATATTGAGTTGCTGCCACTTGATTTACTGATTAGATATTTGCATTATCGAGTAAGAGGTGTACAGTACCTAATAAGGTGGTGGCTGAGTGACTAGTCACACACAGCACAAAAAGTCTAGTTACAAACAAGAGAAAACAAAAGACGAAAGTCAGTAAGACGAAAGAACTGACTGTGTACTTCAGGAGGGGTAAGACGAAGGAACACATAGCAATCTTCATAGAGCAATCAGAAATGTAGAGATTGAACAGTTTCAAGTTCCTGGGTGTCAAGATCTCCGAGGTCCTAACCTGGTCCCAACATATCAATGCAGTTATAAAGAAGGCAAGGCAGCGATTATATTTCATTAAGAGTTTGAAGAGACTTGGTACATTGACAAATACACTCAAAAACTTCTATAGATGTACCGTGGAGAGCATTCTGACAGGCTGCATCACTGTCTGGTATGGGGGTTACTGCACAGGACTGAAAGAAGCTGCAGAGGATTGTAAATTTAGCTGGTTCCATTTTGGGTACTAGTCTATGAAGTACTCAGGACATCATCTTTAGGGAGTGGTGTCTCAGAAAGGCAGCGTCCATTATTAAGGACCTCCAGCACCCGGGGCATGCCCTTTTCCCACTGTTACCATCAGGTAAGAGGTACAGAAGCCTGAAGGCACACACTCTGTGATTCAGGAACAGCTTCTTCCCCTCTGCCATCCGATTCCTAAATGGACATTGAACCCTTGAACACTAACTCACTTTTTTAATACATATAGTTTCTGTTTTTATGCATGATTTTTAATCTATTCCATATACATATACTGTAATTGATTTACTTATTTATGTATTTATTTTTTTTCTTCTTTCTTCTATATTATGTATTTCATTGAACTGCTGCTGCTAGGTTAACAAACTTCAGGACACATGCTGGTGATAATAAATGTGATTCTGATTCTGATTCTGAAAGTCTGCAGATGCTGGAAATCT
The DNA here is from genome assembly GCF_048418815.1 of Hemitrygon akajei. Classification (NCBI taxonomy): domain Eukaryota; kingdom Metazoa; phylum Chordata; class Chondrichthyes; order Myliobatiformes; family Dasyatidae; genus Hemitrygon; species Hemitrygon akajei. Next base: position 30,274,878 of record NC_133134.1, read on the forward strand.
GAGCAACACACTCAAGATGCTGGAGGAACTCAGCAGGCCAGGTAGCATTGATGAAAAAAGCACAGTCGACGTTTTGGGCCAAAATCCTTTGGGCAGGGCTGGAGAAAAAAAGGTGAGGCATAGATTTGAAAGGTGGGGGAGGAGAGAGAGAAACACTGGGGGAGGGAGGAGCACCAGAGAGAAGCAATGGATGGGCAAGGAGATAACATGAGAGAGAGAGTAAAGAGGATGGAAAATGGAGAAGCGGGGTGGGGGGGTGGAGGCACTACAGTAAATTTGAGAAATAGATGTTGATACCATCAAGTTGGAGGCTACCCAGAGGGAATATAAGGTGTTGTTCCTCCAACCTAAGATTTGCCTTATCACAACAGTGGAGGAGGCCATGGATGGACATATCGGAATAGGAATGGGAAATAGAATTAAAATGGGTGGCCACTAGGAGACCCCACTTGTTCTGGTGGATGAAGCCTAGATGCTCAGCGAATCTACATTGGGTCACACTGATATACAGTGTGTCGGTTCTCACCAATATACACCACCAAACACATCTTTCCCTCCCCCCTCCGACTTTCTGCTTTCCGCAGGGATCGCTCCCTATGCAACTCCTTTATCCATTCATCCTTTCCCACTGATCTCCCTCCTAGCACTTATCCTTACAAGCAGAACAAGTGTTAGACCTGTCCCTACACCACTTCTGTCACCACTATTCAGGGCCCCAGACAGACCTTCCAGGTGAGGTGATACTTCGCCTGATTCTGTTGGGGTCATATACTGTGTTCGGTGCTCCCAGTGTGGCCTTGGTGAGACCCGACGTAGATTGGGAGACTGCTTCACCGAGCATCTATGCTCTGACTTCCAGCACAAGTTGCCTCCTAGTTGCCACCCATCGACTCCTCAGCTTTTTTTCTCCTGTCCTGCTGAAGGGTTTCGGCCTGAAACGTCGATCATACTTTTTTCCATAGATGTTGCCTGGTCTGCTGAGTTCCTCCGGCATTTTGTGTGTGTTGCTCACTCTAGTTACAGTCCAGCAAGTACAGTCACAAACTAAAATTAGCTCAAGTCCCTGAGTGGCATGGCTTGACAGGCAGACATAAAATGTGATGTTCATGTTTAAGTAAGACAGTAAAATGTTACTAGCACTATTTTAATAAAACAAGCAGTTGTGTAAATATGTAAAACAGCAGTAATAAAGTACAAAAAGTGAACAGTGCAGGATGAGAGTGTATCTGTGAGTTCGGTAGTGGGGTGGTGAGGGTGTGGGGGGAATGGCAGATATAATCTTAAGATCAATTTGGGGGTAGTGAGAAGGGGTTTGTAGAATACATGCTGAACTTGTCAGAAACATTAAATTTTTAATTTTAAATTGTGTTCTTTTATAACTGAAATCATGGAGATATTTAGCTTTGGAAGCAATAGAAGGTACAAAGTGAATGAATTTTGCACTATGATGGGAAACAAATTAAGATGTTTCATTTTACTCTGAAAAGATCAGTGTTCCAGCCTACTTGATTCTGCTTGTTTTTTAAACCCACATCAACCTCAGCATCATGTTGCCATGTAAAACTAGATGCTAAATTGGAATTGCCAATCCTCTTAAAGCATATAATGCTGTTCAACAAGGGATAATCAAGCAGAGATAATTACAGCACTTAACATGAACAAGATAAACAATTATAAAGCGAAAATAATAAATTCTAGGAATATTTTGAATTTACATCTCTCAGGCTATATAAATGTGCACAAACCAATTATATGTAAAATAATAGCTATCGTATTCATTCCTGAAAAATTGTTTCAATACTATTATTTGAATAATAGTCATTACTTGTTTAACAATAGGTATCACAACATCATTAGTTGGTAAACTAATTTCAAAAGCACTTGCAATAAGAGTTCCTTGAAGCATCTGTCCTTTGTTTTACTTACATGTAAGGCATATTTCTTCAATGGCTAAGTATCATCATTAATATTCATTAGTTTTAAATAATATATACTTTCATGCCATAAAAATGATCCAAGCTTCTTAGAAACCCGAATTAAAGTATTAAATTAATAAAATTGAACCTTGCTTGATTCTGAACTGCTGCAATAACAATCTACTTGCTTAACACCTATGACTGTGTGGCTCAACTTCATATACAGGTTTGCTGATGACACCACTATTGTGGGCTATATCAAAGATGGTGATGAATTAGCATACAGGAGGGAGACTGTAAATCTGGCTGAGTTGTGTAATAAAAACAACCTCTCCCTCAATGTCAATAAGACCAAGGAACTGATAGTAGACTTCAGGAGAGGGAACCAGTGGACAATAAGCCAGTAATCATCAGAGGATCAGAGGTGGAGAGGGTCAGTAACTTTAAATTCCTGGGTGTCACTATCTCAGAAGACCTGTCCTGGATTCATCTTATAAATATAATTGCGAAGAAAGCACGACAGTGCCTCTACTTCCTCAGCAGACTGCGGAGATTTGGCATCTCATCAAAAATCTTGGCAAAATTCTATCTATGTGTGGTGGAAAGTGCGCTGACCGGCTGCATTACGGCCTGGTATGGGAACACGAATGCCTTTGAGCAGAAAATCCTACAATAGGTAGTGGATCAAACAAGAGAAAATCTGCAGATGCTTGAAATCCAAGGAACGCACACAAAATGCTGGAGGAACTCAGCAGGCCAGGCAGCATCTATGGGAAAAAAGTACAGTCGACGTTACGGGCCGAAACCTCGACTGTACTTTTTTCCATTGATTCTCCTGGCCTGCTGAGTTTCTCCAGTATGTTGTGTGTGTTGAAAAGGTACAGGATTCGGCCCAGTACATCAAAGGTGAAACCCTCCCAACCATTGAGCACATCTACATGAAACGTTGCCTTAGAAAAGCAGCATCCATCAAAGATCCTCACCACCCAAGGCCATGCTCTTTTCTCACTGCTGCCATCAGGTAGAAGGTACAGGTGCCTCAGGACTCACACCTCCAGGTTATGAACAGCTATGGCCCCTGAACAAAAGGGGATAACTATACTCACTTAAGGACAATTTTATCTTGTTTATTTCATGCTCATTATTTATTGCTATTTATTTATTATTTGCATTTGCACAGTTTGTTTACAGTTTAAGGTTCCTGATGTTTACCATTTAGTTACTTTTCTATAGATTTGTTAAGTATGTCCACAGGAAAAAAAATCTCAGGGTTGTATGTGCTCTGGTAATAAATTTTGCTTTCAACTTTGAATAACGAATGCACTTTGCTGACAGAATTAGCTACCCTGCATTTAATACACCACCAAGTTTATGAGTTATTCCCTGAGCCCCAGTGTTTAGTGCTACATTCTAGCCATCTGTTTCATGGTAGGTAATCATGCTTACAGTATTGTTTTGCTGCGGATGACAGAAACTTCAGATGGTGCCTTTAGAGGGCACTCTAACCAGGTCACCTTCAATAGGCTCTTGCATAGTGAGGCCCTATGGTCATTGCAAATGTTGTATTCCTGTTAAATTAAACATGTCATCACCTCTTAAGTTCCCATCCATAAGCTACAGCATTTAACTCGCTGTTATTTGTTGGTGACCTCATACAAATATTCTGCTGAATAGGCAGCTGTGTTTAGAATACAGATTACACCAGAAAGCAACATGATATAAACAGTTGAGCAGCAATGCATGCCTGCAACCACAACAGGACATTTTAAGCATCGTGTCTCAGCAAGAGATCTTTCATTAACAGCTATTGGAGAGGAGGTCGGCAATGCGGCAGAACTCAGTGATGTGGCTCTAGGGGGAAAATAGAGCATATTTGCATTCAGAAATTCTGAAAACAAAAGTAGTTTGCTCAACATATTACTAATTCCTGGCTGCTTTTTCCTTCATTTGAACAATACAAATTGGAACAAGCTTCAGGCTTCTCATTCTCCTTCGCCAGTTTGACCACAGTGCATGTCATTTTGGAAAAGGAGCGGCATGGTGGCATAGCGGTCAGCGTAGCGCTATTACAGCGCGAGCGATGACCGATCAGGGTTCAATTCCCACCGTTGCCTGTAAGGAATCTGTACGTCTTCCCTGTGACTGAGTGGATATCGTCTGGGTAGTCCGGTTTCCTTTCAAGTACCAAAGATGCATGGTTAGGGTTGGTGAGTTGTGGGCATGCTACGTTGGCGCTGTGATGCTTGCGGGCTGCTCAGCACAATCCCTGCTGTTTTGATTTGATGCATAAGATGCATTTGACTGTCAGTGAAATACCACCATCAAGAGCACTTACCGTGCCTCCCCAGGCCCACACTTCAGAAAGTTCGATCACCTGGTCGTACTTCTACTCCCAGCGTATAGGCAGAGGCTGAAGATCGCAGCACCAGTGGTGAAAACCAAGAAGGTATGGTCAAGGGAAGCAGAGGAGCACTTACAGGGCTGCTTTGAGTTAGTGGACAGGACAACATCTTTGAATATCAGGGACTCATCTTTGAATCTGAATAAATACAACACAATTGCAACCAATTTCATCAAGATCTGTGTGGGTGAATGTGTGCCTTCAAAAACATACAGGACATACCCAAAGCAAAAGCTGTGAATGAACCAGGCGATTCGCAGTCTGCTGAGGGCTTGATCTGTGGCGTTCAAGACCAATGATCTTGCACTATACAAGATGTCCAGCTACGGCCTTTGAAAAGCTATTTCAAAACTGAAAAAACAATTCCAATTGAAGTTAGAGACAGAATCAGACACACATCAGCTCTGGCAGGGTTTGCAGGCCATAACTTCCCACAAGGCAAAACCTAACATCATGATTGTTTGTGATGCTTCACTCCCAGATGAGCTTGATGCCTTTCATGCACTCTTTGAAAGGGAGAATAAAACTGCACTTGTGCAAATCCCTGCAGTATTTGATGACGCTGTGATCTCTGTCTCAGAGGCCGATGTCAGAACATCTTTCAAGAGGGTGAAGTCTTACAAGTCATCAGGCCCTGATGGTGTACCTGGTAGGAAATTGAAAATCTGTGCCAACCAACTGGTGGATATATCAAAAGACATCTTTAATCTCAAGTTTCTGAAGATCTATCCTGAGGCCAACATATTGATGCAATTACAAAGAAGGCATGACACCAGCTATATTTCATTAGGAGTTTGAGAAGACTTGGTATGTCACCAAAGATTCTCACAAATTTCTACAGATGTACCGTGGAGAGCATTCTAACTGGTTGCATCACCGTCTGTTATGGAAGGGCCGCTGCATAGGACTGGAAAAATATACAGGGAGTTGTAAACTCAGCCAGCTCCAACATGAGCACTAGCTTCCCCAGCATAGAGGACTCTCTCAAAAGCAGATGCCTCAAGAAGGCGCCATTCATCATTAAGGACCTCCATCACCCAAGACGCTCCCTCTTCTCAACACTAGCATCAAGGTGGAGGTACAGGAGTTTGAAGATGCACATTCAATGTTTCAAGAACAGCTTCTTCCTCTCCATCCGATTTCTGAATGAACAATGAACCTATGAACACGTCTTTTTTTTCTATTTCTTTGCACTACTTAACTATTAACTGAATGGGCGGAAAGACGTAATTCTGCTCCTATGTCTTATGGTCAATCAAAGCCAATCTAAGATAGCCTTTCCCCGAGTGGGCTCAAGCAGAAGCTGCTCTAAAAAGCAATTTCATAGGCGTTCAACACATTCCCTCTCTTGCAATCTGATGTCAGCCTGATTTTCCCAATCCCCTGGCATATTGAAGTCCCCCATTACAATTGTGACATTACCCTTATTACATGACCTTTCCAGCTCCCTTTGCAATCTCAACCTCATATCTTGGTTACTACTTGAGGAGGCTATACATGATTCCCATAATGGTTTTTTTTACCCTTATAGTTAAGAAACTACACCAACTAAGAATCGACATTCTCTGACCCTATGTCACCTCTTTCTAAATATATAATTCCATCTCTTACCAACAGAGCCACATCTCCACTTATGCTTTCCTGCCTGTCCTTTCAATACAAAGGATATCCTTTAATATTAAGCTCCCAGCTATGATCTTCAGCCATGACTCAGTGATGCCCACAACATCATACCAACCAATCTCTAAATGCGCCACGCGTTCATCAACATTATTCTGAACGCTATGCGCATTTAAATACAACACCTTCAGTCCTGCATTCTTTGCCCTTTTGAATTTTGTCTCTGTGGTAAAATTTAACTCTGCTCTGACTGCAGTCTTTGGCTATCCTTCCTTACATTCATATTACAGCCACCATCTACTTGTAAACCTGCTGGCTCGTCCTCAGTTCTATCATACTGGTTTCCATCCCCGCCACCATAAACTACTCTCAACAGCTTTAGCAAAGGTGCCCGCACGGATATTGGCCCCCGTCCTGCAGGAAGAGCTCCTAAATATTCAGAAATCTGAATCCCTGCCCCCATTCCAATTCTTCAGCCACGTATTTATCTGTCACCTCATTCTATTCCTATCCTCACTGTCACATGGCACAGACAGCAATCCTGAGATTACTACCTTTGAAGTCCTGCTTCGCAACTTCCTTTCTAACCCCCTGTATTCTGTTCTCAGGACTTCCTCCCTTTTTCTACTGAAGTCGTTGGTACCAATATGTAACACCACTTCAGGCTGCTCACCCTCCCTCTTCAGGATATTGTGGACAAGTTCAGACACATCGTGGACCCTAGCACCTGGGAGGCAAACTACCATCCGTGTTTTTTTTCGCATCTACAGAATCATCTATCTGTCCCTCCAACTGTAGAGTCCACTATTTCTGCTGCCATCTTCTTCATTTCCCTACCTCTCTGAGTCATAGGGCCAGAATCAGTGCCAGAGGAGTACTTATGGAATACTTACTGTTGACGGGGATAGCCACAGGGGTGCTTGCCACTATATGACGTTTTCCATTCACTCTGTTGACAAAGAGTACATAATGAAGTCACCATGTCATTATGAATTCACTAAGTTTTTACTTTAAATTCTCACAACCATGTTTTTATTTAATATTTATAGTTTTAAAAATTGAACAGGAAATTCACTGTGGCTAATCCTTTTTCAATTTGGAGTGACTTAAGTGCTATCAAATAATATAAACTACGCAATAGATAACCTGCAAGTACATCAACACTTTTTAAAAGTGGAACTGTAGTTATTCATTTTGTGCCCATTTGTTAACTGCTTTCAAAAAAAACTTTAAAATTTAACCTCTGATTACTTTCAAAGCTGTATTTCAGAAAATGCAGAATGAGTGCAATAGAGGGCCATTGCATCTTGCTATGAGTTAACTAATTAGATGCATTTCCATACTGTTTATATTCTTTCAATTTTAAGTACAAGTCCTCCATTGTACTCCTTTCTGCCATGCTTTCAAATGTTGAATATCAGTCTCTTATCAAAGTTTGCTTTGCTTTTCTATAATGACCATAAAACTTAGGAGCAGAATTAGCTCATTCAGCCCATTTATTCTGTTCCACCGTTACATCATGGCTGATTTATTATCCGTCAACTCTATTCTCCTGCCTTGCTCCCGTAACCTTTGATGCCCTTACTAATCAACAATCTATCAGCCTCAGCTTTAAATATACCCAATGACTTCGGCTCCATAGCTGCCTGAGGCAATGAGTTCCAGATTCACCACCTATAGCTAAAGAAATTTCTCATTTCTGTTCTAAAGGGACACCTCGTATTCTGAAGCTAAACTCTGCCATGATAGGAAACTTCTCACATCCACTCTGTCTCGGGCTTTTAATATTCAATACATTTCAATGAGATCCCCATCATTCTTCTAACTACAGTGAGAGCAGGCCCAGAGCCATCAAACACTTACCCTTTCATTACTGGGAAATTTCTTGTGAACCTCCTCTGGCCCTTCTCCAATAAAAATAATCTCAACTATTTTATGAGGTATTATTCATTTATTTGCAAAAATAGATCTTTGTTAAAAATTTCACAACTGGCAAATTCTACAAGTAATCTTTGACTATAGTCTACCATTAATTATTTTGTCCATTAATTTTAGGAAACAGAGTCCAATGTAAAGTATGCTCTAACTTTTGAAGCATTTTTACTCCCTTTAGTCACTTCCTAGTGAATCTACATCTTGCCTTCTCAATTGTTATTAGCCCATGGTATTAGAAATTAATGCATACTTTGATGCTAGTTGTGCGAAGAAGTATTTGCCCACAATGAAACAAGTTTTAACTGGAAACGTGATTTATTTCAGCTTTAGTTTGAGAGCCACCTTTCCTGATTGTCAAGGAGTCTGAGACATTCTTAAAGTTCTGTATTTTCCTTGCCTCACTGCTAATGCCGAAAGCCTGTACAGAAATGTTCCAGCAGTACCCTTCTCAGCAGATCCTGCACTAATCATGTGCTGGAACAAAATGACCTTCCCTACCTCCACAGGAGTCTGGTCTGATTGCTTGTCTCATAACCCTAACTCTCACCCCTTCACAAGTAACAGTCCTGATCAATGAAGCCTTCAAGACCTTGACTCCAGACCCAATCTCATTGACACTTTTCTTCATTACCACCTCCATTGTCCCACAATTTGTAGCCTATCTGAATACAGCAATAATGCAGTAAATACATGAATTGAATCTATTGAGCATGAGATCTGGACCATTATGACTGATATTTTACTGCCAAGCAGATAATAGTATTCAGGACATCTTCAAGGAGTAATGTTTCAAAATGGCAGTATCCATCATTAAGGATTTCTTATGAAGGAGGTACAGGAGCCTGAATGCATACATTCAACCAATCTGGAACAGTTTCTTCCTCTTTGCCTTCTGATTTCTGAATGGATGTTTTAATCTATGAATACTACCTGACTACTTATTTATTTTTGCACTACTTATTTAATTAATATATATGTACTGTATATCTACTGTAATCTATTGGTGCTGGCGCGTGGCCTAGTGAGCAAGGCATCAGACTAGTAATCTGAAGGTCACTGGTTCGAGCCTCAGCTGAGGCAGTGTGTTAGTGTCCTTGAGCAAGGCACTTAACACATTGCTCTGCGATGTCACTGGTGCCAAGCTGCATGGGTCCTACTGCCCTTCCCTTGGACAACATCGGTGGCGTGGAGAGGGGAAGGCCTGCAGCATGGGCAACTGTTGGTCTCCCATACAACCCTGCCCAGGCCTGCGCCCTGGAAACTCCAGGCACAGATCCATGGTCTATTGAGACTGACGGATGCCACACAAAAATCTACTGTAATTGTTTTTTTTCCCTCTATTTTAATCTTATTTCTTGCAAAAATTTTCTGAGAACTCTGTGGGATACCACCAAAAATTCCAAACTCTTCTTGAAAACTGCCATTCATTCCTCCCATTTTTGTCCTTTGAAGAGAGTTTCTGTTTTCTATCTTTAAATTCCATATCCTTTAATGTTCTCCAAGTCTTCTGTGTAGTCTCCATCATAGAAGCATAGAACTGTACAGCACAGAAATGGGCCCCCGGCCTATCTCATTCACATCAACCGTAATACCTTTCCAAGTTAATTCCATTTGCCTGTATTAAGCCCATATCCCACTATTCTTTTCTAAGTACCTCTCTAACTGGCTTTATGACATTATAATTGTATCTGTGAGGTTTTGTCCAGTATAAACTTGCTTTCTGAAATTCATGTCAACTGTTTTTTGAATTATGTTAGTAACTTCTTAATTTAAGGATTCAGTAACACTTTGGACCTCAGATTATAAAAATAACTGGTCTATAATTGAATTTGCTGAGCCTGGTTTTCTGTAAATCAGTATCACTCTCCAGTCCTTCAGCACTTTCAATTGTAGATTGAAATATAATTTATTATGCCTTCACAACAGCGTTACTTAGCATCTCTTCAATTTCCCTTTGAAAGCTCAGACAGACCCCGTTAAGTTGCATTGCTCTCTAAAGAATGATATACGATAGTGGCTAAGCAGCTGCATTTTGATTTTTTTTTGTTTACCAAAATTGCTGTTGCAACCAGTTCACCTTGAACACTCTTTCCTTTTAACAAATTTACAATCTTTATCTTTGTCCATATTTCCAAAGCATCTTTCAGTATCTCATTACTCATCAATGAATTTGCAATCACCTCGGGATTTGCCTTCTCCCTTTCTCTTAATTAAGTCAGATATTGAAGGGAGGGTCATCAAAATATGTAAAATTAGTGCTGAAGCAGGGAAAAATGGAAGACAATTCTATTAGGAAGCAGAGCAAACTTCTTTCGAAAGTGTTCCTTTTATTGTTTTCAGTGTCATATCTACTTGACTATAGTAAAATCCTGATCCACTATCCAGAAATAAAGATGGTTTATTATCTGGTTCCTATAGTCCCTTTAAGACTTAAAACGTTCTCTCACTGATACAGTACTCTCTCAAAATGTACTAGACTTTTGTTTGCTGAATTCCCTTTAAACTTATTGAGGTCTCAGGAGAATTTATTATTCTGTGGTGTTTTATCTAAAAGAAGAAACTGAATTCAGGGTGTTTTGGAGTTTGAATAGGAATAACAGCTGATAGTCCAACACCAAAGTCCTGAGTGTGCCAGTTTAGCTGAAAACCTGTATAAATGCCTCTCTGCATCCTAGTCAAAACCCACACTGACACATAGTTCTGTACCATCAGTAAACATAGATATTTTGATTTCAACTCAGTCATACGAATACATTTTTAAATAATTTATATATCATTTGGGTTGCTGTTAAATATAGTTACCAGTGGGAACAGAAATAAGTAAACAGCTGGAAGAGGGATGTTGTTAAACGAAAATGTAATGGTAAGGTTACAGTATTCAAATACAGACCAAACGGGAACCTTTCTATTTAATTTGTTGCATACTGACCCCAGCAGATAAGGCTTGGAAATGCATGCAGAGATTTTAAAATTAGACGAAAGATATCAGGAAGCACTTTTTAATATATTCTCAAATATACATTTTCTTAAAGACACAATAAAATATTAAATAACTGCTTAAGAATTAAACATTTAAATCCAGGTCTCAAAAAATACAAACTTTTACAAATCTTAATTGTTAAGTTTCATAGAATCATTAACAAACGAAAATTAAGTGTACAATGTTTTATTCTCTTTAATAAATCCTACTGATGTTGAAATGATACTTTTTTTTAAACAGGCAGGGCTTCAAGGTGTCCTTCAATCCTTCCCCCAAGAACCATTTCCATGGAAGGACAGCCAGTAGTAGAAATCATGACCGGGGATTACTAAACAAGTGGTTTAAAATTTCTTGATGATTTTTTAACTTTTTTATAAACATAATTGCCTAACCCTCTGTCCAGCTTGGGCCAAGTCTCACACAGGACAAAACCCCTACCTCTGAACTACTTATGAATAATCATGGAAGAAAACTATAGCTGATTCAGTGGGAGCACAGACATATCTCTCCAGAGCTTTAGTTCCATTTACAATTTTATGGAGCTCTGGTGAAATGATCAGATACTTCCTCAAAACTAAGGCAACAAGAGGCATTTCTCACAAGCCCAATTAATCATGAGGTGGCAGTGATGCAGGAAAATAACCACCAAGGGAAAAACCTGCATAGAGACATTTACCTCTATGATGCAAAAGAATGCAGAATTATTGATATTTATGTATTACTATTTATGTATTGATAATTTATATCATGGACTGTACAGAGAAGCACTGATTTTATGGAGGAAGTGTTTAAATCCGTTCAGATATATAGATGGCAGCCTTGCATCCAACTTGTATTACATTCTTCAATAATGAATAAGCTGGTGCCTAAAAAAAACAGAATTTTGAAGATGAGTCAAAATGGGCATATATACAAATTCTACAGATCTACTGTACATCATTTTATCAGTTCACCTACTTTGTCAGTCTTCATCTTCAATTGAGAGCTATATGTATATTCTGTGGTACTGCCTTACCTTCATAAACACAGGTATACTACAGGCTGTGGACACACATAAAAATGTGTTTCTGATACTGCGGGTATGGGTGCCAAATAGTCTCTAATTGCTCAAATGTTTGCAGCACCACAACTTGTCAAGCTGCCCAGTATGATTTGCCTTTCGATTGAAATTAACAAATCACTCGTTTCTTACATTTTTAACATACCCCAGAATCATCAAGAGGTCACATTGTTCTGACAGGATCCCATAAGATTCAGACTCCAAGAGCTCTATCTAGTGGATCGAAGTAACCTTATTTCTTCACGTTGCATCGTCCATAGAAATGGCAGGGTAATGTTGATGTAGCTCAGGAAATAGGAGACTCCACTACAAAAAGTATTGTCAGTAGTTGAGGCCAATTTGTCATGGTCAGCTACTGTTAAGGTTTGTAAGCTCTGATGACAATGACAGAATGTGCACCTCAATGATGTTTGCTTAACCCACTGCTAAACTCTCTCTACACCCATGACTGTGTGGCTAGGGACAGCTCAAATGCCATCTATAAATTTGCTGACAATACATCTATTGTTGGCATAATTTCAGATGGTGACGAGAAGCTGTATGGGAGCGAGATACATCAGCTAGCTGAACAGTGTCGCAGCAAAAGACCAAAGAACTGATTGTGGACTTCAGAAAGGGTAGGGTGAGGGAACACACAGCAGTCCTCATAGAGGAATCAGAGATGGAAAGAGTGAGCAATTCCAAGTTCCTGCATGTTAATAGCGCTGAGGATCTAATCTGAATGCAACATATTGATGCAGCTACAAAGTAGGCACAGAGGCAGCTATATTTCATTAGGAGTTTGAGGAGATTTGGTATGCAACCAAAAACACTGGCAAATTTCCATTCTATCTAGCTGTATCACTGTCTCATATTGGGGGTGGTGCTACTGCACAGGATTAAAATAGGCTGCAGAGATTTGTAAACCTAGCCAGCCCCGTCATGGGCACTAGCCTCCATAGTATCCAGGACATCTTCAAAGAGTGATGCCTCAAAAAGGCGGCATCCATCATTAAAGACACCCATCACCATGTCATGGCTTGTTCTCATTGCTACCATCAGGAAGAGGGTACAGAAGCCTGAAAGCACAGACACAACAATTCAGGAACCGCTTCTTTCCTTCTGCCATCTGATTCCTGAATGGACACTGAACCAATTAACACTACGTCACTATTTTTAAAAATTCCTATCTTGCAGTACTTATTTAAATATATATATATATATATATATATATATATATATATATACACACACTGCAATTCAGCTTTTTTCCCATTATTATGTACTGCATTGTACTGATGCTGCAAAGACAACAAATTTCACAACATATACCAGTGATATTAAACCTCATTCTGAAACTTGCTCAATTCAGAAGCTCAGGAGTTTTCAAACTTATCCTATTAAGCACAAATCCATTTGACGGCAAACTGAGAAAAATCTGCTGTTGTGTTGTGATCCATAAGACCATTAAACCATAAGACATGGAATGCAGAATTAGGCCATTTGGCCCATCAACTTGCTTCGCCATTCCATCATGGCTCATCTATTGTCCCTCCGAACTCCATTCTTCTGCCCTCTCTCTGTAACCTTTGGCACCCTGACTAATCAAGAACCTATCAACTTTGAGCTTCAGGATTGAGAAGTAACACCTCATACTCCATCTGGATAACCTCCAACCCCATGGCATGAAAATCAATTTCTCCTTCTGGTATTTTTTCTTTCCCTTCCCCCTTCCGTCATTCCCCATTCTGGCCTCTTACCTCTTCTCCTCAGCGGCCTATAACCTCTCCTTGATGCCCTTCCCTCCTCCTCCCATGGTCCATTCTCCTTTCCTATGAGATTCCTTCTAAAGCAGGCCTTTACCTTTCCCACCCACCTGGCTTCATCCATCATCTTCTAGCTACTTCTCCTCCCCCTTCCCCTGCCTTTTTATTCTGGTATCTTTCCCCTTCTTTTCCAGTCCTGAAGAAGCACCTTGGGCCAAAATGTTGATTATTTATTCATTTCTATAGATGCTGCCTGACCTGCAGAGTTCCTCCAGCATTGTGTATGTTGCTCTGGATTTACAGCATCTGCAGAATCTCTTCTGTTTATGACATCTATAATTTTCCAATCCTCCAGAACAATTTCAGAATCTAGTGATTCTTGAAAGATCATTACTAATACGTCCACAATCTCTTCAGCTACCTCTTTCAGAACCCTGGAGTGTAGTCCATCTGGTCTAGGTAACTTATCTACCTTCAAACCTTTCTGTTTCTCAAGCACCTTCTCTCAGTAATACCAAATACTGCACCCTGACACACTTGGATGTCTGGTACTGCTATTGACTTCTACAGTGAAAACTGACACAAAGTTCACCTGCCACTGCTGTGTCCACCATTACTACTTATCCAGGGTCATTTCCAGTGTTCTGATATCCACTCTCGCCCCTTTTACATTTTATATATCTGAAAAATCTTTTGGTATCCTCTCTTATGTCGAGTAGCTTACCTTCATATTTCATCTTTTTCTTGCTTTATGGATTTTTTTAGATGTCTCTGTTGGTTTTTGAAAGCTTCCTAATCCTCTAAATTCCCACTAATTTTTGCTGTAAGTCCTCTTTGCCTTTATGCTGTCTTTGCATTCCCTTGTCAGCCACGGTTGCCTCACCCTCCCTTTAGAATACAGTTGGCCCTCCTTATCCGTGGATTCAACCAACCGCGGATCGGGAAAATCCGGAAGTTCTCTCTTCAGCACTCGTTGTTTGACTATTTTTTCTTGTCATTATTCCCTAAACCATACAGTATAACAACTATTTATATAGCATTTACATTGTATTAGGTATTATAAGTAATCTAGAAATGACTTAAGTACAGGCAGTCCCCGGGTTATGAATGAGTTCCATTCCTGAGTCTGTCTTTAAGTCGGATTTGAAGTCGGAACAGGTACATCCGGTATTATTTAGCATCAGTTAGTCAAACGTTTTTCTTAGTATATAGTACATATTTTATCTTTCTATGCATATAAAACACTTAAGAAACATACGTATTTCAATAATTAAACCAGTGTTGCTTAGTAATAATTGTAGCTTTCATTGGAGCAGTGCCTTTCACATGCTCCATTAAAATTGTTGCGATCGCTGACCGACTGTAGCCTAACGTTTTTCCAATGACAGATGGCGTTTCACCTCTTTACGATCACTTTATTATTTCCACCTTATTTTCAATTGTGATCGTGATTATGTTCATGAACAGAAACACTGTAGATTGAGAGCTGCACCGCCAGGTCCTAATGACCACCACACTGAGCATGTTAAATAAGGGACTTGAGCATCCGCGTTTTTTGGTATCCGCGGGGGGGGATCTCGGAACCAATCCCCCATGGATAAGGAGGGTCGACTGTGTTTTTATATCTTTGGGATGTATCTATACTGCACCTTCTGAATTGCTCCCTGAATCCTCAGCCACTGCCATTCTGCCATCATCCCTGCTAGTGATCCCTTTCAATCAGCTCAAACACAAACACAGTCCTTTGCAAGATGGCACTGGTGAACCATGGTGACGGACGGTATGCGGGCAGCTTACAAAACTTCTAAGTATATTTCTTTTGAACTACTCTCACTTCAATCTACAGACTGTAATTTCCCTTTAAGTAATGTAATTTTGAACCGTCATAATGAACTAGCAATTTCATGATCAGTCTTCAGAAGGACTCGGTGGACTTAACCCACAAGCATACAGGTATAGCACCTTTAAGCAATTGAAGGTACATCGATACAGCTGAAACAGTGAGAGGACAGGAGGACTCTAAGTCAGATCAAAGCACTAGGGCATGAAACTTCCTCTACCCACCATCTTGTTAGCAAATGTACAGTTGCTGAACAAGATTGAGGACATAAAGGCAAGATTGTTACATCAGTGGAAAATGAGAAATTGCTGTGTTCTGTGTTTCACGGAGATGTAGCTCACTCTGCAAATGCTGGATACGTTGTTAAGACCTGAGGGCTTCTCCAACACTGGATGGACCAGACTGTTGAGTAGGCGAAGGCAAATCACATATATCCTGAAATCTGTGTTTCCTGATAAAATTTTTGTGTTGCTCAGGCATGGTGGTCTTGTCACACTCTTGTTCCCTCAACCATTTAATGATTACATGCTGACCGTTCTACTTACCAAGGGAGTACTCTGTGATTCTGATCGCAGTTTACTTATCACCAAGGCTGATGTTAAGCAGGCACTTGAGACATTAAGTGTCACCATCAGGAAACATGAAGCAGCCTAGCCTGATGCCACTGTCGGGGACTTCAATCAGGCTTGTTTGAAGAAATCCCTACTCAATTATCATCAACATATCAACTGCAGCACCTGGGACCCCAACACTTTCAACCATTATTAAAGTACAATTAGAAATGCCTACCATTCCGTGCTTGGACTGCATTTCTGAAAATCTGATCCCTTAGCTGTTCTTCTCCTACCTGCATGCAAGCAGAGGCTACAGAGATAAAGGCAACAAAGAGTTGGTCATGGGAGGTACAGAAGCAGCTATGGGATTGCTTCTCATCGATGGACTGTGCCAAATTCAAGGACTCATCAGAGGGCCTAAACGAGTCAAGAACTTTAGAAAAAACAGTCGTAGATGAGTGTGTCCCCACAAAATCATTCAGTCTTCCCTAACCAGAAGACTGAAGGGGCATTCAGGTCTGTTGACCAAGTTAAATACAAAGGGTCCAGGTACTATCTCAGAAAGCCATCTCACATGTGAAATGCCAATTTTGGAACTGAAGAAGGCTTGACAGGCTTGACAGGCTTCACTGAAGAAGGCTTGACAGCTGTGGCAGGACTTGAATACCATCATCTCCTGCAAAGTGAAACCAAGTGACATAGGCCACAACAAGTCTTCACTCCCAGATCTCAATGCCCTTTATGCTTGCTTTGACCATCAAAACATGGAGGAACCTTTACAAACTCCCACAGCTCCTGTTGACCCTGTGATTTCAATCTCTGAGGCTGACATCAGAGCGTTCTTGAGGAGGGTGAACCCACGGAAAGCATCTGCACAGACAGGGTACCTGGCTGGGCACTGAAGACCTGTGCTGATCAACTGGCTGGAGTGTTCAACAATATTTTTAACGTCACACTGCAACAGTCTGAGGTACATGCTTGCTTCAAGAAGGCTTCAATTATAAGGTGCCTAAGAAGAACATGATAACCTGTCCAGTATCACTTACATCTACTGTGATGAAGTGCTCTGAGAGGTTGCTGACAACCTCTGACAAAATATATCAACTCCTGCCCAAAAAGCGACTTGGATCCACTCCAAATTGCCTACTGTCACAACAGGTCATCAGCAGATACTACTGTATTGGCTCTTCACTCAATACTGGAAAATTTGGACAGCAAAATGCATACATCAGGATGTTCTTCACTGACTACAGCTCAGTATTCAATACCATCAGCCCCTCAAAACTAATCAATAAGTTTCAAGACCTAGGCCTCAAAACTTCCTTGTGCAATGGATCTTTGATTTACTCACTTGCAAACCTCTGTAAATTCAGATTGGCAACAATATCTCCTCCACAATCGCCATCAACACAGATGCACCACAAAGCTGGGTGCTTAGTCCCCTGCTCTACTTGCTTTATACTTATGACTGTGAGGCTAAGTACAGCTCCAATGCCATACTGAAGTTTCCTGATGACACCACTGTCATTGGCCAAATCAAATGAATCAGCACATAAGAGGCTAGACTGAAAATCTGGATGAGTGGTATCACAACTGTGGTAACTTCTACTTTACAAAAGACCACTTGACAATTTTATGGCCAAAAGAACATCTTTATCTGGGACGGCAAATGATATTTACAATACAGAGGCTTTCAGGTACCTCGTGCGGCATGGCTGGAGGAACTATATACAATGCCTACCAGGAGTAAAAAGAGCGGAAGTAAAAACCCCGCCAACCCCGGAAACCCGCCTCTTGTTATCAATAGATTACTTTTAATAATACTCACATTACAACAACAACCATCTCTCAGTCAATGTCAGCAAGACCAAGGAGATGATTATTGACTTCAGGAGGAGAAAACCGGAAGTCCATGAGCCAGTCCTCATCAGGGGATCAGAGGTGGAGAGGATCAGCAACTTTAAATTCCTCGTGTTATAATTTCAGAGGACCTGTCCTCAGTCCAGCAGGTAAGTGCCATTACGAAAAAAGCATGGTAACGCCTCTACTTTCTTAGAAGTTTGCAAAGATTTGGCATGTCATTTAAAACCTTGATAAACTTCACAGTGGAGAGGATATTGACAGGTTGCATCATGGCCTGGTAATGGGAACACCAATGCCCTTGGACGAAAAAGCTTACAGATGGATATGTTCTAGTCCATCATGGATAAGAACCTCCCCACCACTGAGCACATCTGCACGGAGCACTGCTGCAGGAAAGCAGCATCCATCATCAAAGACCCCCACCATCTAGTGCTCTCTTCTCACTGCTGCAATCCGGAAAAAGGTACAGTAGCCTCAGGACCTGCAACACCGGGTTGAGGAACAGTTTTTACCCCTCAACCATCAGGCTCTTGAACCAGAGGTGATAACTTCACTCAACTTCATTTTCCTCATTGTCCGTCTGTAAGTTGGATTTGTACGGAAGTCAGAACAAGTACATCCGGTATTATTTAGCGTCAGTTAGTCGAACGTTTGTCTTATATTTTACCTTTCTATGCATACAACACTTAAGAAACGTATGTATTCCAATAATTAAACAACTGCGTTGCTTAGTAATAATTGTAGCTTTCATCAGGGCAGCGCCTTTCAAATGCTCCATTATTCTCACTTTGTTATCCTTTAAAATTGTTCCGATCGTTGACTGACTGTAGCCTAACTCTTTTCCAATGACCAATGGCGTTTCACCTCTTTCCAAACGCTTTATTATTTCCACTTTATTTTCAATCGCGATCGCTTCCTGTCAATGTTATTCCCTCAACCATCAGGTCTTGAACCAGAGGTGATAACTTCACTCAACTTCACTTTCCTCATTACTGAGCTGCTGCCACAACCTATGGACTCACTTTCAAGGACTTTCAATAACCAATGTTATTCTATGATTTGAAAGGCTTCCAGAGGAACACTGCTTTCACTTGATGTCAGAAACTCTATATGGTCTGATGCTAGATCCCCATAAAGCAGCAACTCTGTTTTCCATATCCAATCACTATCAGCATCAGGCTGTTGTAGTATACTGCCTCAAGTAGACTGAGCTCCTGTCACTGTTAAAGTCAGCAATGAAGACAGGTGGATATTGGTTTCAAGATAGTTTGAGTTTTAAAAATAAGACATTTTACTACAATGATTGACTCTTTTCATTCCCCACACTTAGGTCACCCAGCATCAGAGTGGGTACCAATGCACCAAAGATAGAAATATAGCTTTTCAACTAATCACCAAAATGTGTTGGACCATTACCCCAGGTACTAAGTCCTATTTCTTTCAGTCACTGCAGGGGAGTATTTATCCTTTGATATTGCCCCCTCTCAAGTTTATTTATCTGGAGTTAAATCATATGCTGAGACCATGAGAAATAAACTACTGCACCATAATTTGTCATAATTCAATTGAATTCAAAATTCAATTTCCATCAGCTAACAGCTTACCATTTCTGCATCATGGGCTAACCCAGTGTCATGATGTTCCAGTTCTTCATCTCTGAACTTCTTCAAAACCTGAGACGAAAGTAGGGGAAATCTTTGATAATGGTATTAAGATAATATATTTTGAGACTAAATATCATTTTATTGAATAACTTAAAGCCACAAATGAGCCAAATTAAATATTTATACTATTACAACTCCTCTACCAGTGGTCTATTAAGTTTGTGCTCAAGTTTGGAATAAGAATGTTTGAATTTGACTGCAATACATACACAGTACATCTTCTTGATTCTCTGACGTAAAACTATGTATTTTTGGAAAAATGAAAGCATGACCTCTACTAATTTTTCACATTCTAAACATGTGTAATTCATAAAATAATAATTACACAGAACTACATTGAAATTTGCTGCCTGCAATAGAAGAGAAATATTATATAGCTTAAGTTAAACAATAGCACTATTACATCATCACAATTGACAATAAAATATCTTTTCAATGTATCCCATCATCCCATTGAGCACAATGAAGCCAGGGGCATTAAATCTGTACACAGAGAGTGCTACATTGCTGCTTCCCCCTAGGTCTTGGGCAACATCTACACAAAGAAACATTTTAGTGGCTCCTGAACAGTTCAAAGGACCTTATGAGAATAAAAACTTCTTTAGCACAAGTTTATGCTGAGATTGACGTAGTAAAAATTTGTTGTTCCCATTGAGTAATTCTGCAGAAACATTCGCACAACTACACTGCTTCTAAGCTCAATATTAGCTGCAGCTATGTTTAACCTGCACTTTGACTGTGTTACTTCAATAACCTTAAACACCATGAGGAAAATAATCATGAAAAGAGTAAACCAGGTAAACACTGAACAGCATGGTGCTGGTTGGATCCATGCAACATACTACATTTTTAAAAGAGATAGTGAACATACCTAGTAGGTAGGTAGAGAAGATGTTCAGAAATGAATATTATATTTGTGACTCAAATATACCAGGAAACAATTGTAGATGTAGCACAGCACGCACACAGATGTACTGTACTTAATAAATGTCTTCACTCCTGTCTTATTAAGAACAAGCCGTATTGGACTTGCAATTTTTCATTTCAATTTATGATGAGACTTATGTTCTTTTATCTTATGTATCCATTTGAGATTTGAATTAATGGGCACTCATCATACTACTTACTCAAATTAATGTTATTCAGTGTATTTGCTCTTTCAACTTGCAATAACACAAGGGATAGCAGGTGTTCCTCAATTTACTTCATGGAGACTCCAGGAAAAATTCACTGGCAAACAATGCCAAAAGGATTGAAATCTACAACGCAGTGTTTCATAGACGGGCAGATCATGAAATATTAACGGTAACTATTATTCATAAGTTATTGCTCTGTGTTAATACATTTAAATATTTCTGACCATCAAGACTCATAAAGCTCTTGCTTAAATAAAAAGAATGCTCACTTCAAGTAATTCTTTGTGTCTTTCTGGATCATCTTCCATTAATGTCCTAATCTGATTGTTATAATGATTTGATATACTCTCTTCTACTGCTACTGTACAGGCCATGGCACCCTCCTTTCCTAAAAGAGCTGTTCCAGCTCCTGTAAAAAGAGACATAACATTTATAATCAGCTCAGCAACCACACATCATTTCAACATCAACAATCACAAATGAAATATACACATTGGTTGCAGTGAATCAAGAAAAATTACTGTTTTATTGTAAGTGAGGCAAATGCTGAACCATCAGGATATTCAAAGAATTGGATAGGGAATAATCAGCTTTGTTGAGAAAAGGCTGCAGATGACAAAACATAGGCTATCTGACCAACTGAAGAAATCAAGAAGTCAAACTGTACAATTATATATTATCTAAATGAAAAAATGCAGTTATTTTTACAGAACACCAATTAGAACATTGAAAAGACCCACTGGAGTCATCCTGCATGTACTTGTGAGTTTTCATTGCAACATTTAAAGTAAATTGATTGAATGTGTAAGTGATTTTGAAAAATACAAATATTTACCCAACATGAATCCTGCAATATTCCAGATAGGTATAAGCAGGGTTGGTCGAACTCTGTGATCAACCATCAATTCATTGAATTTCTCCAGATGTTCCTTTTCTTGATCCCACATTTGCTGTAAAATGAGTGTTGATTTCAGTCAACTTACAAAGGATATAGACTCCCTAAAATCTAAACCTAGTGTGGTTTATACATATTTTGTTTGGCATGCTCAGTTCCTCCAGCATTTTGCATGTTACCAAAGCTCAATGGATACTTTTGTTTGGCTTGAAATATTAGTGCATGCTACACTGTTTAAGAGAGCATTGTTGTACAAGTATCAATTGGAGCAATTGCTTATCAATTATCCAGAGCAGCTCACTTTAAGTGACCTCCTGTTGGAAAAACCTGCAATCTGTGTGTAAGAGATAATGGTGTCAATTACTGCAGAAAGATTACATATAAACAGGGCTTACACCATTCTTCCTCACACAAGATTGGTTCTCTTTTGAAAGTAATAAAAATTTATGAGAGCTCATTCATATGTATAAAATATCTATACATTTCAGACATCCGTAACCTAGGCAGGGCATATAGATGATTGGATGGTGTTTAGAACAGGAAAAAAGTTAATAGCTGCGAAGAGCTCGCTTCTATTTCTTTTGTTTCCACTATCTGCTGGTTAGGTGACAACTATGACAAAAGAAGTACAAACTCGATTTCGAAAGTGCATTTAAATTTAGCGAATCTTGACAAAATGTAGCAAAAATGCTGCTGAGATTGATGTGTGATTTAGTGCAACAATTGGAGTAAGCAATCCAAATAACTACGTGCTTTGACTGATTGATTAGATCAAAAAAGGACATGAAATTCTTGATACAATCCCAGGAGTACAATTGCTTGTTTCATTTGCCTAAGTGAGGGGATAAATTGAAAGGAGATTGTTTCAGTGAAGGGTGCCCGGAATGTACTGCTGAGTGGTAGTGAAGGCAGAAGTGTTTAAGCTTTTAGATAGACACGCGAATGTGCAGAGAATGGACTGATAAGACCTCTGTGTAAGCCTAAATAATTAGGCGTTTAATTATTAGCTTAATTCCACATCACGGGCCCGTTCCTGTGCTGCACTGTTTTATACCAACCTGGATCACTGGCCCCACCGAAGTTTTGCCTAACACCGCCATCTGGCCCGCATAAATACGATTCGCTCCGTACTCCCCCGCATGATCCACTCGTATGATCCTCCCCAGCAGCTGCCTTTCAGCCCGGCTGCTCAGACAGCGTGCTCTCCGCATCCCCTCCCAGCAAACCCCCGCGCTCTGCCGCTGCAGCAGCAAGCCGGGCCTGCCATTTCTGACCAGCAACAGAGCAGAAGTAGCCACCCTCTCCATGAAGACAAACTCCCGGCTCCACACACCCCCGAGGCCCAATCTCACGGGGTCCTTTATTCACTGGTTACCCAACATGTGCCTCCACCAAAGGGCAAAGATCGGTGGTGACACCTACTACAAGTGACCATCTTGCAGGAACACGAGTAGTTACCGGTTGCATTTTATTTCGTACTATAAGAATAGATACTTATTTCTCTTTGGGGGATGAAAACTAATTCGACCACCCTCGTCTCGGCTGAAAGACCCAGCCTCCGCCTTTTCTATTGGTGACTAGCGGCACCAAAGCTGCCTGTTTATGGGATGCTGTGACTGTCAATCAATCCGCCGCTTCTTGCCCCGCCTCTCCAGTTTGCCATGGAGACCGGACGCCCATCACTGAAGATGTTTTATCGCTGCAGTACAACAGAGGTTCTCCCTGAACTGATCAAGCTGCCAATGCATTGTCTGCAAAATGTTTGTCTCTTCGAAGGATGTTATCAATTCAGTTGCCAAAAAAATGTAAGTCACTTTAATTTACACACTAATGATGTTTTCTGAGATTTGTTATTTGGTGAAAAAAGCTGAAACATTTGCTTCTTACTGTCATTGGGGAGCAGTATAAATTGTGTGCAGACTGGCAAAAAGCAGAACAGTATAAATTCTAACTATAAACAAGTTCGGTTAGCATCTTTCGTATTTCATTGCATTGGAGCAGACCACGGCTGAGTCAATGTTGGCTCTCAGAGCAAATCCCAATAATCTGGTTTCCTACTTATTTCAGTGCAACACATTAGGGTTGCCAACAGTAAACTGTAAGCCAGCACATCTTTGTGATGTGAGAGGAAGCCAGAACACTGAGGTGAAACCCACAGAGTCTCGGGGACAATAAGCAGCCTCTCTATATCAGCACCAGAAGTCAGGATCAAACTTAAGTTCTAGGAGTCAAGAGGCAGCACATTTCAATGGTGCTGCTGTGCAGTCCCTTCATAATACCTTTTCTCAAGCTTTGCCTGATATTTCCAGCATTTTTGGTTTTTATTTTAAATTCCCAGCATTTGATGTATTTTTCTTTCCTCATAAAACTGCCATTCACTTGATTGTCTAGGACTGTATCATAGAAAGGAAGAGATTTGTTTTTTTCATGGGGCTGCAAATAACAAAAATGTTATAGCTGACTGGAGAACAGATAATTTCTTTATCCAAACAAATCTGGTAGCTACACTGCTGTAAGTAACTGAAATTAATTTTATAGTGGTCAATTATCTACTAGCTTCATTTGAGGAGTTCAAAATTGCCATGCTTTTCTTGGATGTTCTCTACTTTTCATTCTTTAACCAGACTGTTTTCCATGTATAGCTGTACAGTTGTTTTCCATGAGTCACACACTCCACTCTATCTCCAATTCATTGGCTGTCAAAAAAAATCCTGTTCATCTCTGTGATTCTCCTACCCAACTGATTTACTTCTGTGGCCCTTTTTCTAAAATCCTTTGCTTAGAGTAATATGTCCTTTCCATTTAACTTCCTGGGTCCCTAATAATTTTTGTATCTCAATTCGGTCTCCCCTCTGTCTCCTCTGTCCCAGTGAAAACACACCTAGCTTACATAAAATAAGAATTAAAAATTAGGATGCATTAGAAATCAAACATGTTTTAATAGTGGACAGGTAGGGATGGAGAGAATTTTTCAGATTCATTTTAACTCACAAAGTACCAGTTAAAGTGTTTTGAGTGCTGTTACATGTATATTTGATTATAGTAACATAGAAAACCTACCACACAATACAATGCCGTGCCGAACATGTACTTATTTTAGAAATTACCTTGGGTTACCCATAGCCCTCTTTCTTTCTAAGCTCTACGAACCTATCCAGGAGTCTCTTAAAAGACCCTGTCGTATCTGCCTCCACCACTGTCGCCGGCAGCCCATTCCATGCACTCACCTTCCTCTGTGTTTATATAAAAAAAAAGAGCTTGCCCCTTGACATCTCCTCTGTACCTACTTCCGAGCACCTTAAAACTGTGCCCTCTCGAGTTAGCTATTTCAGCCCTGGGATCATATAATATATGTACAAAGCTTCATTATGTATAGTATCATTGCATGGCTGTACAACCTGCCTACTATGAATAATCAAGTTCTGTTCAAGTGTAAGAAATTGTATGTAAGCATAAAAGATGAAAGCAATTAAAGCATTTTGGTATCAGGCCAAGATTGGTCAGTGTTTTAGACCAGATATTTGCTGTTATGTGTGCTTCTGGTGCAAATACACAGGAACTTGTATTTCAAACTATGAAGCAGCTTTGAGTCAGATTGGAAATATAATTAAATGACATGATCCATTTGCTGCTATTTATAAAAGCAATATATTTCAACTCTTGAATAAACAAGAACAGAGTCCATATTTAAAATATATTTATTGTAATACATTTACAAGATTATAAATTTAATGGAAAACAGAATTTAAAAAAAATAAAGCTTATAGCTATTTAAAGTTTTCAATAAGTAGAGTATCAAACAACCATCTTTTAACTTTATTACATACAGAAAATATTATATTGATATCCAACGAAAAGAAGATGGTTTTGACCTGTCTGGAATAGATGCATCTCATTTACACTTCTCTAATCGTAAACTTGTAAGTATTGTGAAGTAGTTTTTTTAATGCAAGTATCTACATACATCTTGCCCCATGTGGGTTGTTCTCTTGGTAATATCTTAATTTTCTTTAATCCTAGTGAACTCTTAACATTAAGTTGGTTTGATGCAAAGGTCAATTTCATTCCTAATAAAAAATGTATTGGAAACAATCTGCAGATTAAGTAGTGTCTGTGGAAAGCAAAACAGAGTTAATTCTTCTAGCTATTAGAAAAAGTTGGTTTTAAGTTGCAGATAGCATGGGGGAGGCATGGATGAACAAAGAGACTACGGTATTTCTGTGGTGTTATGCTGTTTACAAAGTAATTTCATCAATAAGGACAGTTAGAGAGAAGAAAAAAATTGTGCTGCTCCTTTACAATCTATTTTGCCTAATACGGTCCTTTGAAAATGTTTTCTAAACCCATTCAACTTGCTACCTTCTTTTCTGCTTCAATAATTTCCCAAAATATCCCTTTTATCTTGTACTTAGATCTTCCCATCCCATCTGCATTCTTTTGCCTCCTGCTCAGTGTAAAAGCCATTTGAAATATTGCATTTAGATGAAGAATGTAATATTACATAAAACTTATGACTGAAATCTGAAATTTAACACTGAAGATGTACGTTAAGATTATTTTGACTTAAAATTCATACAGAATAGTTAAGAGAAGTGTATCTAGCTTAGCCTAATTTGAAATTCAATTTACTGTTAAAGATATGTGGCATTTATTAGGTAATATCAGAGTTGCATGAGAGAGGAGTAACAACTATTGTAGCTTGTGGAATTATAGAAAAGATAATGTCACTTATGCAACAGAGGAAAAAAGAAACCTAACAAGATAGTATTGTGCATAAGATAGCAACAGTTCATGAGCTAGCAATACAATTCTCATAATTACCATTCAAGTGAGTTACAACTGTCCAAGATATTTGCAGAAAAATCTAGGTAAACACACACACAATGCTGGAGGAACTCAGGAGGTCAGGCAGCATCTATAGAGAGGAATAATCAGTTGATGTTGCAGGCCAATACCCTTCATCAGGACTGTTTATTCCTCTCTGTGTTGGCGCATGGCCAAGTGGTTAAGGCGTTGGTCTAGTGATCTGAAGGTCGCTAGTTTGAGCCTCAGCTAAGGCAGTGTGTTGTGTCCTTGAGCAAGGCACTTAACCACACGTTGCTCTGCGACGACATTGGTGCCAAACTGTATCGGCCCTTGCCCTTCCCTTGGACAACATCGGTGGCATGGAGAGGGGAGACTTGCAGCATGGGCAACTGCCTGTCTCCCATATAACCCTGCCTAGGCCCACGCCTTGGAAACCTTCCAAGGCACAAATCCATGGTCTCTCGAGACTAACGGATGCCTATTCCTCTCTATATACTGCTTGACCTGCTGAATTCCTCCAGCATTTTGTATGTGTTGCTCTGTATTTCCAGCCTTTACAGAATCTCTTGTATTTAAAATCTAGGTAGATGTGTTTCTATTACAATGTATAGATGCTAGTGTCAAGAATACACAGTGCTCCAATCTGTAATAGGAGCCAATGTAATAGGTGCCAACTGCTAGCTTTCTGTTCTGGTCTTCCTGAAAACATTGAAACTGCAGATTTCCTACAGAGAAAACATTTTTCCTCTGGAAGAAGGACTTTAGTGTCAAATGTGTGTCTCACAATCATTAATGCGTGTCTCAAAATTACCACCACATAGATTGTCAACTTGCGAAAAACAAAGCGTCCTGGATGGGAACTTGGCATGAGAGAGTAACCATTTAACCTTGCCCAATTTGCCTTTATTATGCAACTAACAAGAGTGATTGCCACAAAGTTATTTGATTAATATTGTCTTTTCATTGGGAATATCTTGCATTATGCCATCGTGTATTATTGGCCAGAGTAAGGACACATCTAAGTAGTTAAAAATTAAACAGCCAGAATATACTAGTTGCTACCAGCAGCCATATGACCATGGCTAATACAACTCTCACATTCCCAACAACCTTAAGCTAGAAGATGAACTATAGTTCAGCCGGAAATCTGGAAGGTACTGCCAGTTACAGCACCAGCCAAATCTCAGAATTAGGCAAAAACTTAGTATAGCTACAATTTAATGCTTTCTTATTGATGAAGGAGAAAACAGCAGGGTTTTGGCCAATAGAAAACTATATTCCAACATATGCTTTCAAAAGTGGTGGTGGATAATAAGTTAACTAACTAAAGAAAAATATCCCATCACAAATATGATCCTCTTCCATAGGAGACCCTGGAACATGAGTATAAGTGAAGAATAAAGTGCCTCATACCTTTTTGTTTAAAAGCACTAATGGATGAAGCTACTCAACTGTCAATAACATGAATGTCAATGATGCTGAGGAACAACTGAATACATTGAACGCCACAAGGCTAAAAGCCCAGACCTGATTTCTTCTATATGCTTAAGTCCTTTGAAACTGAATTACCGGTAATCTCTGTTCTTCCTCCCAGCTGACAAGATATTTTTGTTTAGCCATTGCTGAAGTCATTATTCAATTCAGATGAAAAAGGAGTCCTGAGTTAAAGTATAATTATTTTTAGGTCCCAATCATTTGGGGAAGTAATGGACATGGACATGACCTTCCATTTGAGGCAACTCTGAGGACAAAAAAAAAGGAACATTATCAGCCATTTTATTTTACCTTTTTCAATCTTGCTAAAGCCTTTGACTCATTCAGATAGGGCTGTGAAGCCCTAGCAATCTTCTAGCAATAAAGGTTTAAGGCAGGACCCTGGAAAACATGAACCATACCTTGGAAGCCACCTCTCAATAAAGTTGGGCAGCGATGGTGAAATTGATCATTGTCTTCAATACACCTGAACAGCTGATTGGGTAAAAGGGTCAATTGAATAAAAGTGTATAAAATTCACACCTTAGCTTTAAATCTATGATCTACCAGGAAGCAATGTTCCCAGCCCTTCTATATGTTTCTGAAACTTGAAGCTCCGACAGCAGACATCATTACAAAGATAACCCCTCTTAATAGGTGAAATTCACCAAGTGTTAAAAAGTTAAATATTGCTAATTGACGACAACAACTACAGTGTCAGCTGGCATATTGTCATCTGTTTCTCCCAGGGGTCAGAAAACTTGGCAGTGAAAGGGAGATGAGAACTGCTCCCACCAGGAGAATCTAAAACCTCCACTAGCTCTGACTGCAAGTATTTGCACTCTCCTTTTCATAATCTCTGATCATTATCCTAACACTTACTCTATCAAGTTAAGCCTCTGCTTCTCTACCAATTGTCAGTTTGTCTGACTAGTTCCCTACAATTCCCAAAAGTGGAAGTCTTTTGGTTTCCATCAAATTCTGCTGCTGTCAGGCTAAATTTAAAGTGGTCCTTGAAGTTTCCTTTTACACTTTTACTGCTTCGTTGTAGCTTTGTTACTCTTTAATGTGTCCTACCTTTTGTTTGGTGGAGTAGCAATTTATATTACCTTGCATTTGTTTAACCTTTAAAAAGCAAAAACTGATCTGTAATAGAAACTGAAAATTATGACAATAATGTTGAGAGAAAAACAGATTTAACTTTTCAGGTTGATGACTGTTACGTACCCCGTAACTGGGTCACTTACCAGCAAAGATAGAGAGGTCCGTTGAAGTCTGATGGTACTATTTTTAACAGTATTTATTGATAGAAATACACAAAAATAATATCAATGCAAACACACAGATAATATACGTTGTCAATACTAAATCTAAAAGCGCGGGTATAATAATAATCAATAAGAAATAAGCTGTATCGTTGTCTAGGGGATAATGAATTGTCCGATGGAAATATGTAGTTCGTTCAGTTCATACAGGCTGCAGCCGTTGGGGGACCCTGTGTTGCAATTGTTGGAGAGAGAGAGAGACGGGTTAAAACTTGCCCATTCTGTTTATGATGTCAATCCTTCGAGAGTCATTGAGAGTTGAGTTCCCCGTTGTTAGCTAAAAACCGTTTTTCCATGGCAAAGGTCACTGATTCCGGGCAAATGGAAGCGGACGCACGTGGCCTTCCACCGGCTTTCGCTATTACGGGATCGCTAGCGTTTCTTCTGGTGCGTCTGAGGGGCTGTTCCCGCAGACCCTCTTTTTATCCTGACTCACAGGGTCTCAGGTGTCAATCAGGTTGGGGATGATGCAATCCCTCTACCAACCTCCTCCTTGGTTCATTGCCTGGGGCTTTGATTGCATTGTCCAGGATGCAATACACAAGTCCGTCTCCAAGAGACAATAGCCGGTATCCATGGGTCTGCCTTTCAAAGGCCAGGACACATTCTAACCCTTTTGTGGATTCTGCATGTCTTTCTCTCATTTCCTGGGTCTCCTGAATTGACTCAATAGTGATCTTGTGATTCTCACAAAGGAGGGGGCTATCCCCGCACCCTTCGGCCCCTCAGAGCTGGGGTACATTCATAACAATGACATTTGATGAATTGATAGATTAAGGACCTTGAAGGACATTGTTTCTCTGCCCACAAGTGCTGCTTTGTCTCCTCTGTAATTTATTTAAGCTTCTTTTTAAACACTGCACTAACCTCATCAGTTGACCATGGTTGCCTAACAACAGAAGTGGAAGCTTTATCTTGTAGTGGTGCATAACAATAGTTTCCTATCATTTCAAATATTTGCTTGTATCCTTCCATTGTTTTTCTGTTGATTTAAATATTAACTATTTCACTTAATTTATTGTGATCAAACTGCTTCTCATCCATTCAATCTCAACTTTAAAACTTAGTTTGTAATATTCCCTTCTCCCTTTAAAGCTTGGCAACAAATTCAATTATTTTATGCTCACTTTTTCCTAAATATACCCCCTTCTCCCCACCTACCATACATACTGCTACCAGCTCTGGTTTGAAAGCGCATAAACTTTATGGCATGATAGATCATATGGTGTCCATGATGGCGTTGGCACCTTCCTCATAACTGTGTAAAATATGACCAGTTTCATTGTTTCGAACCCTATTGTGCTGAAGCTTTCTGGAGTTGATGTTGTTTCTCAGCATTAGTGCTACCAGTTTTGGGATCCTTGTGTAAATGCCAAAGTCTAAACTGGCTATGAGGAAAGATTGAATTCGCTATGGTTGTTTTCTTTAGAACCTAGAAGGCTGATGGGAAACAAATGAGATTTGTAAAATCATGAAAGAGGAAGTAAGAAAGGCCTATTTTCCTAAGCCATGGGGCCAGAAATCAGGAGAACCAAGAACCAAAATTATGGATAATAATTATGGAAAAATGCTTTCAGGAATCTTGAGCTCACTACCTGAAAGTATGGTATACTGTAGTTAGAAACCCTCTCTAGATGTAAAAAAAAAACTTGGATTTTTAATTGACCAGCTAAGACGTGTTGGTTTATGGACAATATGCTGGAAGATGGAATTAGGCTACCATAGGCATAATAAGATGAATGATCTCTATGTTGATCATTTTCTATTACTATATAATCATAAGATTGTTTGGATCAGGATGGTTTTGGCACAGTAAAAATATAACACTGGCTGAGCCAGAATATGAGTTTCTGCTCAACACATACAGTAATTCAGTCATGGGTAATGCATGGCTTTGTGTTGGCAGAAAGTTTTGGCACAGTGTTCCATAGATTCATCCCAACCACATATGAGACTACTTAACCTGATCTGCCTCTCCGAATCTATGTGAAAATTAACATCTCCCAATATATCTGCTTGAAGTCAATGGACAAAATTTCAGGATGGGTGCACAATAGAGAATGGATTTATCATGTCCATTCAGTACTGGTAGCCAAACATAGAATTCTATCTATTTTTAGAGTAGTTAACAGAAAAGATATGACAATGTGATAATATTTGTTAAATGTTTGTCAAATTAAACTCTTTTGGTCTCAAAAGTACAACTACAGAAATGTAAAGCAGTTTAATTACATGCAACAAAATGTTCTGGAAAGTAAAACTAGAGTGGCACCAGAAGCTATATACAGACAGAAATGGATATATTACCATTATATCAACAAGTGATTGCATAGTTTAGTAATGTGGTGTGACATTATTTAGCTTTGTAGGACTTGAAATGTTCTGATTAGGGAAGGTAAATCATTAACTTAACCTTTTAAAATTTGTTCTTACAAACTTTATTGTTTTCTCAGCAAGTCTAAACATGCATTTATGGTTCATTTCTTTCTCAATGCAAGTGGCAACAGAAAATATGTCAGAGTGATCAATTGCTAGTGTCTCCAATTATAAGGAAAGTGAACAACTTTTTTCTGATTTAATACACCTACCTCCTGTTTGTAACTTTCCTGTATGTAGTTATTTTTAAATAACAATAATAGGTGATTTATTTATACATTCATTATTTTAAAAATCATATTCAAAGTAAATTTATTATCAAGTATGTACTTCAATAAGTTTACTTTGAACATTTTTTCTTGATGATTTATTCCAGGCATTTACTGAAAATAAATACAATAACATTTTATGAAAACCTATTTCTGAACTAAACAATGACTGAGAAGCACCAATGTGCACAAGAAGACAAAATGTGCAAATAAAAGTACTGAGAAATTGAGTGCGTAGGTCATCATATCAGCTTGTTAAATGAAGATTGATGTGAATAGATATGATTAAGTTGACAGATGCAATATAATAAAAACATTTATAAATTATTAATATTAAAGCACTCATTTTGAAATATGTGAAGGAATTACAATGGGCATAAAATATGCCTCACAGGGCTAAGCAGTTTGTTGACCAACAGTAATACCATCACATGCCATAAAGTATTGATAGTAATGATGTAACAAAGTGTGGATTTTTCAGATTTTTTGGTATTCTATAAAGATAACATTTTATAATTTGTACTCAGTTTGAATTCACATACATGGAAACTCCAAGCATACAATCAGTTTCATAGAACAATGCAGTGAATGTAAATTGATTTGTTTAATTTATCTTTGCAAAATCTGGATGAGTAATGTCATATCATTATGCAATCTAGCTGATGGGATAACAGATGATAAATGGCATTCATGTGAGATTTCCAGAGATATTTCTAGTTGAGTGGAAGGTGAATAATAATGGTCTTAATGATGTACTATCATGCTTCAGAGCATTCCTTCCTGAAGCTGGTAAATTCAATTTTCTTTTAAGTAGAATTGAGGTTGAAGATAATACTAAGTAACACAATATGTAATGTTTTATATCTGTGGCATAAAAATAGGCAAATCAACGGCTTTATGCTATTGATAATATGGTTCCTATCACTTTACATCTATCTCTACCAGCACATCCTAATATACTTAATTATTTTCCCTTTATTACAGCCCAGTAATTTGCTTCAATTACTTCCTTTATAATGACTTTGCATTTTAATCTCCCTTTGGGCAAAAAAATGTCTGTATTGGATTTACCAATAACTTCAATAAATTCAACATTTGATTCATACCTAATCCAAACTAAAAGATCTCTGGTTTTGATCTTCCCCATAGTTTTATTTGTCAAATATATAGTGTATCAAAGCATGTGAGACAAAGCCAGCTGGATAACTTGGAGAAATGTGAATCATTAGTAAAATAGGGGGGGCGAAACTTGTTAATAATGTGTATTTAATAATTCAGTCATATTTGAGTAATATTGTAAATATTGTTTGATTAAGCAGTCTTGTTGGTTTAAATAATTCATTATGGGTTATATGTAAAAATACGTGAATTACATACAATATGATGCTACTACATGATGTGTGCACACCTCGCTAAAGTAAAAATCCATCTAAGACTTGCACCTCTCGGCTGTCTTTTCCTTTCAATTAGTTCTTCTGTTTTATAGCTACAAAACATAGCAAAAAAAGCCCAAGAAAGATGTAATCCTTTTTAAATACACCCAGTGGCAACCAGCAACCCTGGATATACATGTATTTCCAGTAAAATGTTATTGCTGCACAAACATTTGAGAAATCTCTAGCAATTCTAGGGAGGTGTTGTTAACTGATTCAGCTATTGAAAATGGAGAGCTAGTTGTGTTTCAGGGCCACATGAAGAAGACATTAGACACTATTGCCAGTATAACTCTCTTTGCCCATTTTTACAATTGGTTATAAGCATGTTAGAATCACTTCATAACTTAGTCAACAGAGGGAACTTGAATGGTGGGTCCAGGTATTCCACTTCTCCACTGAATTCACATGTAACCACTTACAGGAAGGTATTCTGGTAGAAATAAAATAGTAAGGAAGACCATGGAAAACTATTTTAGCTACTCTTATATAGCAATGAGCTCAGGAATTTAAATCCAAAATTTGCTTCATACCTAATCCAAACCAAAAGATTGGCTTGAATTGATCATTACAGTAAATTTTCTTTTTTTTTTGCTCTGTCATTAACTTTAACCATGTCTCTTTTGTGTTACATTGGACATTTCCCTCTAGCTTCCAATACTGGGTATTGAAAAGGTCCATGACCGAAGCCTTAAACATCATTTCAATAATCCTAGTATTAAGACAACTCTTCAGATGAACTTTGGAAGAACAATTGAAAAACAGGAACAAAAACTGCAATTAAACTACAACAGGGAAATGACTGTGCAAAGAATGATTAGGAAAAAAATGTCCAAACTTGATTTTTCAGTAAGTTTATTTAAACAATTAAAATAGTATGCACATCTGAGGATAGATTAATGTATTGATCAGCTATTTAACTTGCTTGAAAGCAATTAGTAACATTTTTGAATTAACACTTCCTTTAAAGTTGTGCTACAGTGAAGAGTTAGGGGCTCTAGTCTCACCACTGCACTTCTCTTCATATTAACCATTCCCCTCTCACCTCTCAGTCTGGATACAAGGTATTGAACTGAAATGGTGACAATTCCTCCCCACCCCACAGATGCTGCTTGATTGACTGAGTTCCTCCAATGGATTGTTTGGTACTCTAGATTTCAGTATCCGTCATCTCTTGTGTCATCAAAAATTACTAGGCGCTCCATTAGGTGTTGAGAGCCTTTGTAGTTTTAGTTCTGGAAATATTATCTAATTTATAAGAAAATTAATTACAAAATATTAGAAATGATTTCCACTACCTCTTTGCTGTCAAAATCACTTTAAATCCCCTTTTAAATCCAAAGTTTAACATCCCCATTTCATTGCCATCTCCACTTTCCTTCAATTTTGTTTGTCCTGACATTACCGGTAATTTTGATTCTTCCCATCCCAAGTCATACGTTATTTTCCTTTGGGGAATGTGTGTGCAGCTAGCAAAGTCCACGTATATTGCTCATCCCTAGATGGTCCTAAGGAGGCAATGGTGAGCTGATGGCTTGAATTATTGCAGTCTATGTAGCGATAGATTCACAAGAACACACAGTAAAATATAAATAGGAGTAGGTCAGCAGGCCTCTCAAGCCTGCCATGTTTTTCAATGTAATTGTAGTTTATCAGTGTAGGCTCAACTTTGTGCCAGTTTCCCAGAATGCTCAATTACTGTATCTTTCAAAAACTTATCTATGTTATAATTTTCTAAGATCTTGCCTCCAAGCACCTTCAGGATAGGAGACTCCAGTGATTCATTACCCTCTGAGAGAAGAAATTTCTACACACCTCAGTTTTAAATGACTGTCCTCTTATTTTGCAGCTATAGGGACAATAGGGATTCTGCCTCAGTGACAATGATGAACCAAGTAATCTGTGTTCCATTCAGGATGGTGGGAAAACATAAATAAATGTGTCTGCTGCATTTGCCCTTCTAGGTGGTAAAACCTGTGTGTTTGGGATCTAATGTTAATGAAATCTGTGCTGGATGCTGCTGCACAACTTGTAAATGGTATGCATTTTGTATGATGATAGTGAAAATTTAATGGGGTGCTGATTTTGTCAACAGTAGTCTTGGGCTTTCCAATGTACGTAGCGATTTTTTTGATACTTGTGGACTGAATTGATGATGAGAGGAGGAAGCTGAGTAGAATGATCTACTTCTGGCTCAAAATGGTTGTAAACATTTTAGCCTTGCAATGGGAATAATCTAGGAGTCTCCAATGCCTGTTATCAATTTAAATTATCTGCCACCACCATTCACAGCCATATGTAACAGGACTGCATATAACATGCTGCATTCACTATTTATTTTATACTTAGTATTGTATGCTCGCTAATTTTATATCTTACTTTCAGATATGCCCAAATGCAGCAACTGATCCTGCCTTTAACACACCAGGTCAAACTCCTGGTTTAGTTACGTGAGGGATTTGCCAGCCTATGGATGTTACGTTCTACACCTCCCCACCTTTTCATCCACACTGACTCAAAATCCTGATACTTCAAGTTCATTGCATGCACCTGGCAGTTCACTGTACTTAGCAGTTAGGTCTAAATATCTCCTAACTTTAAATTATAAGCTTTCTCTCCCACAGAACAACCTGTTCAACTATGAACTTCATTCAGAGGTACATTATAGGTGCTTACATTTGATTAAATATATTGTAATTACCTGTCAGCCAAACAGCCCATTGGCAATTCTCTACTTCTTTCCCCTATTCCTTGCCTACTTCCCGCCTTCTCAAACTCAACTGTAGATTAAAAAAGTTCTCCAATTTTTATATCATATGTCTATATCATTAGAATCCACAATCCTGTTAATTATTTGGCAGTGGAGATGACAAATGATCTCATAAACAGCAAATTAAACAGTTGGACATTTCTTATTGTTTTGTTTAAGGTATTGGCAAGGATACTAGAAAAATCATGTTTTTCAACTGGTACCGAGGAAGTTACACATTCTTTTAAGCTATCAAGATAAATAAAGAGAAATTTATCCATAGGGCATGAAAATTGATGATGTTAAAGGAGTTCAGCTCAGCTCACCTTTTTGGCCTAATAATTTTTAAATCTGTTTTAGAATTTTGGACCCCAAAATGCACTCAATCTGGAAAAGCTGAAGATTGAAAAAAGGTAAAATCTTGTTACCTTGTTTCAATTTAGTTAGAACTTGTATCTATCATCAAATTAGTCAGTATGGAGCACACGCAAAATGCTGGAGGGATTCAGCACAACAGGCAGCATCTATGCTAAGGGTCCTGCTGAAGAGTCTCGGATCAAAACATCAACTGTACTCCTTATCATAGATGCTGCCTGGTCTGCTGAGTTGTTCCAGAATTTTGTGTGTTGCTTGGATTTCCAGCACCTGCAAATACGAAACGTTTCAACTTTTCTTATTTTAGTTTATTTAAAATGAAACAGATTATTATGGTAAAAGAGAACAGTAAGTTTGAAAAGAAAAGATGGAGAAGTTAAATATACAGTTTTTAACAATATGTTGATTCAGAGAAGTTTCTCAAATGTGCTTGATGTAATATTTAACTCTGTAAGCAATTATATATATTACCAACCTATTTGCTTCTTTGCAGAAGGCAAATAAGTAATAAGATTTTAAAATAATTTAATATTAAGATGTGTTTTTGACATTTTCCCACATTGAAGTTTATTTTGCTCATATTTTGTTGTGAGTTAAAAGAATTATCTTCATTTTGGCCACAAGTTAGCCACATATTAATATTTTGGTAAATACAGGGATGGGATTCACCATTTACCCAAAGTTCTCCATCAAAAGCCAGCACCTCATATCTCAAGGAACGAAGTACTACGACTAATTTCCTCGGCATCTAAACTAATTGTTGCTACTGTAAGTAGTTTCTTTTTGTGGCAATTTTCTCCCATGTGTGATTTTCAGAATATATAATTTAACCAAATCCTGTGTGTATAAATAAAGTGATGGAACTGGTAAGGTTACTGCAGAACCTTACTAACTAATATACACAGGTGAACAAATAGAGAATGGCACTTCTATTTTGAACTGCTACAAGTAAAAAAAGGAGCATTATCAGAGGTAGTCAATGCTACTTTACTAGGTACAGGAGATGCCTAATAGGAGGTATGTTCCTTGTCTTCTGCTTTAGCCCATACACTTAACAGTTTGACGCGTTATGCATTCAGAGATGCTCCTCAGTACACCACTGTTGTAACGTGTTGTTTCTTGCACATTGTCACTTACCTGTCAACCTGAAGCAGTCAAGTGACTCTCCTCTGACCTCCCATTAGCAAGACATTTTCACCCACAGAAATGCCGCTCACTTGACGATTTGTTTATCGAACTACTCTCTCTCAACTCCAGGAGATCAGGAGTTTCTGAGATATTCAAACACTGCCCCCACACCCCCATCTGTCACCATCAATCATTCCACGGTCCAGGTCACTTCGATCTCATTTGTTTGGTCTGAATAATTTGTTCAATTCTTTGGTCTGAATAATAATTGAACCTCTTGACCATATATATGTCTGCATGCTTTTATGCATTGATTTGCTGCCACTTGATTGGCTGATTAGATATTTGCATTAATGAGCAGATGTACTAGAGTACCTAATAAAATGGCTACTGACTATACGTTTACGGAGGTCCAAGGACAATATCCAAAGATCAGGCAAATATATTGGTCCCTTTCATTGATTATGGCAATGCAACTAATACAAAGACTGCAGTTGACACTTTGGGTCAAGACCCTTCCAGGTGAAAAAAATTATTGACTGTCTGTTTCCCTCCATAGCAGACTGAGTTCATCCAATGCTTTGTGTAATAACTTAATAGAGAGCTTGAATAATTATTCCCAGAAATCACATCATTGGATATGTCCTATCTATCATAATCAATATGTTGTAACATGTTATACCATTGCAACACACACAAAATGCAGAAGGAACTCAGCAGGTCAGGCAGCATCTATGGAAAATAGTACAGTCGACATTTCAGGCCGAGACCCTTCTTCAGGAGATCCATCCTGAAGAAAGGTCTCGGCCCGAAATGGCATCTGTTTGTTCTTGTCTTCATAGATGCTATCTGACCTGCTGAGTTCCTCCAGCATTTTGTGTGCGTTGCTCAGATTTCCAGCACCTACAGATTCTCTTGATATTGTATTATTGATTGGTTTGACCACTGAACAGATCCATCATTTCCAATCTCTATCCAAGTTTGTCAGCCTGACGAACTTTGAGTTGGAGGTTAAGTGCAACCATCAACTGTTTTACATAAATCAATTCCAATTATTTCAAAGTAAACAAGGACTTAATGATTTTGTTCGGAGTGATAGAGTTATCTCTATCATTAAGTTAGCAATTTGTGAAGATAATATCTCATCCCTAGATAAACCAGTATGTTGAAATGATAAGCAGCACACACAAAATGCTGGAGGAATGCAGCAAGTCAGGCAGCATCTATGGAAAAAAAGTACAGTCAAGGTTTCAGGCTGAGACCTTTTGGCAGAACTGTATGAATATTTTCTAAGGAATGTAGACCCTCCTGAGTGTACAAAGCCAATACGTTTGTTTCAATTACAACTAGTGTAAAACTAAATGTACTTTATATCTGATCAAGAAAAATAATGACACAAAAATTAAAACATTCATTTGTTTTTAACCATATAACCATAACCATATATAACCATTAACTTTTCTATTTTAAAATTTGTTGTTTAGCTTAATAGGATTTGACTTTTATTCTTACTTCTCTTGCTTGGGAAAACAGTAAGGAAGTATGAGTTGGGTAATAGCAACAACTAGTAAGCATAAACACAAGATATTCTGCAGATGCTGGAAATCCAGAGCAGCACACAGAACGCTGGAGGAAGTCAGCAGCTCAGGCAGCATCTGTGAAAATGAATAAACAGTTGACATTTTGGGCCAAGACTGAAAAGAGAGGGGAAGACACCAGAATAAAAAGCTGGAGGGAAGGGAAGGAGGATTAGCTAAAAGTGAAAAGGTAAAGCCAGGTGGGTGGGAAAGATAATAGACAGGAAAAGAAGGAATCTAATAGACCATTGGGAGAAAGGGAAGAAGGAGGGGCTCCAGGAGGAGGTAATAGGCAGATGAGGAGAAGAGAGGCCAGAGTGCTGACTAAAAGAAGAGGGAAAAGGGAAGGGAGAGGGGAAAAGGAAAAAAAGAGAAAGCAGAACTGCTAGAAGGAGAAATCAATGTTCATTCTTTCAAGTTGGAGTCTACCTAGATGGAATATGAAGTGTTGCTTCTCCACCCTGAGAGGGGTCTGATTGTAGCAGAAGAGGAAGCCATGGATCAACATGGAAAGAGACTGGTGATAAAACTTAAAATGGTCGGCCACAGGAAAATTCTGTTTTTGGCGGATGGAGCAGAGGTGCTCGATAAAGCAGCTTACTGAAGCTTTTCTGAAGGAGGATATCTTAGATATCTGGGAAGGAAAGTTTCATGTGGTGAAGATGAAGGAACTGAGAAAAGGGAATACTGTAGCATTTTTACAGAAGACAGGGTGGAAAGAGGTATAGTAAAGATAGCTGTGGGCATTGGCAGTTTTAAAAAGTTAATCGACAGTTTGTCTCCAAGGATGGAAAGAGTTCGAGAAAGAAGAGAGGGGTGTCAGATATGGACAAAGTGAACTTAAGGGTAAGGTGGAAGTTAAGGACCAAGTTGATGAAATTGATGAGCTCAGCATGGGTGCAAGAAGCAGCACCAATGCAGTTGCAAATGTAGCACAGAAAGAGTTGGGGAGCATTACCAGGGAAGGCTTGGAACATTGACTGTGCCACATAGCCAACAAAAGGGTAGCATAGCTGGGGCCCATGCAGGTGCCCATCGCTACCTCTTGAGTTTGGAGAAAGTGGGAAGAGCCGAAATAGAAATTCTTGAAGGTGAGGACTAGTTCCACCAGATGGAGGAGGATGCTGGTGGAGGTGAACTGGTTGGATCTTTTGTCAAGAAAGAAGCAGAGAGCTTTAAGGCCTTGTTGATGGGAGATAGAAGTGTATAGAGACTGAACATCTATGGTGAAAATGAGGCAGTCAGGATAGGGAATTGAAAGTTGTTGAGGAGAGCAAGAGCATGTGAATTGTCGCAAGTGTAGGTGGAAAAGGACTGAACCACGTGGGATAGAATGGAGCCAAGCTAGTAAGCATGCCATTTTAAATTGTACCATAGTCAATGGTAATTCTTTATACCTTCTCAAGGTGACTGGTCAGATTGTGACATTCTCGTGGCAAGGTTCAGAAAAAAAATGAAATTTCTTGGCTCAGAAGCAACTGTCAGAAATGAAGGCAGAGATCACATAGCATGTTAAGGTACCAAGAGAAATAATTGTAATTTTACCAACCATGTGTCCATTGTTTTGAAATATTAGGAAATAAGGCCTGAACATCCATACGAAAAATACAGTTCAAAAAGAACAATGGTAAGTCAAGTGCTGTCAATGTTTCTTCCGCTGTTTTTTAAAAAAAAAATTATTCTGAGCAATTTAGGAAACTATTTATTTAGAAAATAGTAATTTTTAAAACAAAAATGGTAATATATTAATATTTAATTAGAAATATTATTCCTTCAAATGAAAAATGGAACCTAACGTTAATGTTTAAAAGCTTTAATGCTTTAGAAAAACAAATAAATATATGGGCAGTCATTGCTGTATCTAATGCCCTCAATCATTTCCTGCTATCAAATGGATTAACTGAATTAATTGAAGGTTATCTTCTGTTATAGTGGGGACCCCAAAGGAGGCTGACTTGACCATAAATTTCCACCCAATAGTTAGATTAATATAAAAACACTTAGATGATTATGAAGTCAGTTCAAACTCCTACTTCACATAAAAGCTAAAAAAACATTGTTATTCATTGCTAATCATCTTCCTCACATCTTCATCTGTAATGAATTTATCTGAAGCTTTTGGCTGATGTCTAAGTCAGCCTTATTTTCGTCTCTTGCAATTGGTGAGGTGTACTTGATACATTTGCTAATACTATACTATGAAGTCACTGGACCATTTAGCTGTTGCCCTTCCAAATGGCTCATTAAGCATTTGGACTGTAATAATATGTACCTCCAAATAATAGCCAAGTAATTATTTACCACCATAATTTTATAAATTAGAGTAACACACACAAAATGCTGAAGGATGCTGCCTGACTTGCTAAATTCCCCCAGCATTTTGAGTGCGTTACTTTAGACATCCAGCATCGGCTGAATATCTTGTTTCAATCTTGTAAATTAAATGTGATAAGCAATGTTCCACAAAAGTTTTGATTTTTGTTATTATCCTTTTATTCTCTCATTAATATAATAAACATAAACCATTAAATGTTGGATTTAACTTAAAGGTAACACACACAAAATGCTGGAGGAACTCAGCAGGCCAGGCAGCGTCTATGGAAAAGAGTACAGTTGTGTTTCCAGATGAGACCCTTCAGCAGGACTGTATAGTGGCCGACGTGGAGCCACAGTCCGATAACAACGAATCGAAAATACGACAATGCATGCTGAAGGGTCTCGGCTTGGATTTCCAGCACCTGCAGATTTTCTCTTGTTTGTGATTGTTTAACTTAAAGGTGCCAATTTTAAATTAAAAAAAGAACCAGTATGGTTCTTTGTCATAAAATGTGGTTGTGAGACTTGAAGCCTAACCATTTTAAATTCCAAAGATATTCTTATTAAATCTGTTCTGTAGATATCAGTATGCGTCCTGATGAAATGCCTTGGTCCGAAATGTTGACTGTTTATTCCTATCATAAATGCTGACTGAATTCCTGAGCTCCTCCAGCACATTGAGGGTATTGCTCAACTTTTAGTGTGATTATCCAATATCCTATGTATTTTTTGACACTTACAGAAAATAGACACTCCCAAGGGAAGTGGGACTGAACCAAAGTGGACAGAATACGAAGTTACAGTTTGTACAGGAAACTGCCTTGGTTTAGGTTCAAAGGCAGACATTTCTATTAGTTTCTATGGAGAAAAGGACAAGGTGAAAGATGTATTGTTGTGTAACTCATTGACCAATCCT
The DNA here is from genome assembly GCF_048418815.1 of Hemitrygon akajei. Classification (NCBI taxonomy): domain Eukaryota; kingdom Metazoa; phylum Chordata; class Chondrichthyes; order Myliobatiformes; family Dasyatidae; genus Hemitrygon; species Hemitrygon akajei. Next base: position 30,317,230 of record NC_133134.1, read on the forward strand.
ATTCCTTTCCAAAGCAATCAGGTAAGCAGCACTTCAGGTAATAGAAATTTTCTAAATTACATCTTTTATTTTTAATTTTTATGAGTTCTCTTGATTCTTTTTTAAAAATTTGTTTGATTAAGATATAGAATACAAAATAGTACTCTCTGAACTTAAATAGATTTACCTGATGTTACTCCAAACTGAAGCATTCTTTGGTTGTAATATGTTTTACATCGTATTATCACATTGCCTTTAGATGATACTTCATAGTTAGATGAGTTTATGGGTAATTTTTGCTTCATTTCTTAATTGTAGAAATTTCAGGCTAAATATCAAAATGGTGTACTTATTTTAGGTTACAATTATTATTCACAAGGAGGAAAAATTAAAGAAAAGGGTTTGTTCAGTAATTTTTTTTCTTTGCTTATAGTTTTCCGTTCATCTTTTGCCATGTCTTTTTGTTTCCTCCTGCTCAATTTTGCTCTGTAAATTGGTCTAGTATTTACCTCACATAGGGTACAAGCAGGCATAAAGCTGGGAATATTAAGACAACTGTTTTCCCATCAGATTCACTTTCTAGGCAGCCCTTTAATCGTATTTTTTTTCCAAAGCACACAATATCTTGGATATCTTTTAAAAAAAAAAAACTAGAAAAGAGTTCTGATATTAAAAAGACTTTGTGACTCTTTACTCCTCATGTGAACCTTTTTCCTCTCAAATAACCCAATTTTATCAGACCCAACCAGTCTGCAGGCTCTGTGTGGGATTCAGGCAAAAGCTAGGGAAGTATGAAGCACCCAGCCTGCATCTCTAGTTCGCTGGCCAATTCTCGGGTAACTTGATCTAATGGCACGATGATGCAGTATCAGTGATGGGGTACAAACCTCATCTGGGGTGTTGTCTGTATGGAGTTTGCACACCTTCAGTGTGGCTGATTGGGTTTCACCTGGGTGCTCCAGTTTCCTCCCACATCTCAAAGACATTCAAGTTGGTAAGTTACTTGCCCACTGTGAGTTGCTTCTTGTGGGTAGGTAAGTGGTAGAATCTGGGAGGAGATGATGAGAATGTGGAGAGAATGAAAAGGAAGGGAGTAAAGTAGGATTAGTGTAGGTGGGTATTTTATGGCTAGTGATGGGCTGAAGGGCCTGTTTCTGTGCTGTATTTAGCTAATATTCTCTGACTAAATGGATGGGATCTCTTATAGCTGCTCAGCAAAATGAATGGGAACAGCATGCTGTGTGCACTACCAGTAATATGCATGATCCAAAAACTCCCCCACAACTCCTTTTATAGTACTCTTCTATTAACTAGACATTGTGTTCTTTTCAAACTGCTTATCATCTCAGTGACCTTTTTTAAAAGCAAACAATATATACACTGTGACATTTCCCAGTTCTTGCATTGTTTTCTACCTTGGTAACTTTATCCTCAAGTATTTTCCATTAAGTGTAGAATGCTTACAAATTTAGTAAGAGATATTCCAAATAAAGTTTCATCGATGGAATATCTTTATATATCTTGTATATTCTATTTTTTTCTCTACTAAAGTCTTAAAATAGTTTCCGCTTAAAGATCTTCACTTTATTTTATTTCTATAATATGAAGATGTGCCACTGGTCAGTTCATAATGATTGCACAGATTTGCCTGAATGAAATTCATTGCACATGTCTACTAAAATATATTATCATGTTCCAATATTTGGTTTGCTTTCACATTATTTGTATTTGAATATTTTAATAGACTGATGTTTTCTTGATGGAAATTCAGGATGTCGGAAAACTTAAATACGTCAAAGTTAGATATGACAAAAATGAACCTGGTAAGTAATCAAAATTACCCACAAAACTGGAACCTTCATGATAAATCCTTAATTTCTTTTATAGTTTGGCTAATAAATGGATGTGATTTGTTTCTGATAAACGTAACCTGTGAGATTTGGTTGCAAATAACAATATGCAATAATGTGCATAATGGTCGAAGTCACTTCACTGGAGTAATATCAGACAAACATAAATGTCAAACAAGAGGACGTAATAGGACAGTGTCCAAAAGTTTGGTTTTATTTTAAGGATTGTCTTAGAGGATGAAAGTAGCTAGAGAATAAGCTTTAATTGAATATAAAGAGTGGATTGTTTTAAAAAATTGTTTGCAATTTGCTAAGAGGGCATTCACTAACCTTAATTGAAAGCTTGGTGCTGCCTTTTTCACACTAGGTTTTAAACTATCAGTGACAGACTTAATCTTCTCAATGGGCAATAGTTTAGTAGCTCCTCGTGAATATGAGAGACACATTCTTCTCTCCTGACTGATAGATTGCTGGTATTATTTTTGAACCCTTATCAGGTATTTCTGGATTTCAGTAATAAAAGATTAAATAGAAGAGCGGGTTAGGAGCTTGTGTCTCTCGCCCAAAATGTAGTTTGAGTGGACAGTGGAATTTCCATTATGACTTACAGAAGTTGGACTACATAAAAGCATTACATAAAATTTGAAAAGCAGGTGAAGTCTGAGTGCTTGAAACAGGTATGTCTGTGTAATGTTTTGAGACGTACTGTGTAGGAACAGATAGACTGATAGGTAGTATCTAAACCAAAGGAGTACATTCCTGGATGCTATCCATAAATGAGACATGTTTCATTCATTTGATTGTGCATTGGTTATGGTGTAGCAGAGGTATATTTTCCATTAGATTTAAAAAAAAAAAATTATTTTGTTTTGCAGGTAATGGATGGTATTTAAAAGATATTGTTATAAGGAACTGTTCAAATGCAGTTACAGCATATGTATTTCACTGTAACATGTGGTTTTCATCGCAAACATCTGGCAAACATTCTTTCCAGAAGTTCGTGCCTTATTTCGCAACAGATAAAAAAGATGGCAAAAATATTCAAATAGACTGTGAGTCACTAACGGAGAAAGGTAAAGTGTTATAAACTGTAATTTCTGATATTATAAGCATCAAGTTGTTCTGGATACAATTCACCTCATTTTAATCCTTTGTGGTAGGCTGTACTTAGCACTTATTCATAGGGGACGGGTTATTTGTTAGCAATCTCCCACAATGTCATTAGTTGAGCAGGATGATTCAGAGGCCAGAACACCATCCTTTATTATCTCATCACTGCTGGGAAAGAGGGGCATATAATTACAATTCGGAGACAGATACATGCTAGCATTGATTATCACTGAAAAGATACAAGGAACAGAAATCTCAGTGGTCTCAGTAGATGGAGAAATAATCAGATCTTTCAATTTGTTGATGCAATTGCTATTATACTTATGAGTGCTGAAATTTCATGAGGGACTGTGCAGGTTGTGCTGAAGGCAGATGGGAAAGATGGTGAGTATAACTTCCACTCTGCCAAAATGGAGCATCTGGTGAAAGCAAAGGGTTCACTGTAGATGTAAAGGTGTAAAGGCTTAAGGTACCATATATTATCTGTACTTGGGTTGTTCCATTCACTGCTCCACCACTCTACAGAGCATAGTCTTATTTTTTTTTTACCATGAATGGAAAAAACAAAGAGATATATAGTGTACTGCCTTTCATAAAATTAATAAAGTGTACCACTACTGTTATTCAACTACCGAGGGGTGGTAGTGGGGACTAGATTCCATTACCTAAAAATGTTCCTCATGGCATGCGCTTCAAATAGCCTCTGACAACCAAGACCAACTCCTAGCCTCTAAGCCCGGCGGAACTGTTTCTACTGACAGGAGAAGGGGCGAAGGCGGGTCCTGGCACCTTAAAACCAGTGCTTTGGGTAGATGGAGCTCAATAGCCTGGGAAGGCAGTCCATCTAAGAGAGGGAAAACTCTGATTTCAAACCTCCGCTGCCTTGTGGCCATACCCACTCATGGGAAAGGCTTCGGGAGTAAACCCTGAGGACAAAACCGGAGCTGGAGTCCCTAAGGCAGTCCGACATTGTTTTCAACCTCATTCTGGCAACTCCTTCGACGACATTGATGCCAAGCTGTATCGGCCCTTGCCCAGGTCTCCCATGGTCTCCCATATAAGCTTGCCCAGGCCTGCGCCCAGGAAACCATTCCAGGTGCAGATCCATGGTCTCGCAAGACTAATGGATGCCACCACTACTGTTACAATGAGCATGAAGAGGAGTTATTAAAACTATTTAACAGATAGTTTGAAGGACATATTAAGGTTTTAGTTGAGTGGATAGCAATGCATGTGTGTTTTCGGCTTTATTTATGTTTCATTCCACATTACTGTTGTTTCTTTTTGATATTGAACAGTATTGTGTGTTATAGGTAAACAAATGGTTCCTTTCTTTTATATATAAGACAGATTGCTTTATATAAAAAGAGATAACACACTCCAATGAGTATTTTAATACTTTCAGATCTTCATTTTTACTACATCTCCACTAATCTGTCCTGAGAATTACTTGTGAAAACACCACGATGGAATCATTAACTCAAAAAGAAAGGTAGACATAAAGAATGGCACACAGTATATGATTGAGGATGGGTGACAGGAAGGATCATTGAATGACAGGAAAGACCTATGACAATTTTCCACTAAAGGGAGAGAAATAACTGGTCTCTGTTGCAGCATGAGGGAATTTGTGGACTCAGACCTCAATGCCTGCTGATCGCAAAACATCTGTGATTTCAGAGCATAATCTTATTTTCAAGCTTTCAGGATAGGGCATAAAACTGAACAGTATAATGTAAGCTTTTTTCTTTGCTACAAATGAATCATAGAGTCAGAGTTGTACAGCACAGATACAGGCCTTTTAGCTTAATCCATCCATGTTGACCTTATTGTCCATTTGCATTAACCCCTTTGCCTGTATTACATCTGTAATCTATGGTTTGTCTATTTGTGCAGTCTAAATTATTTTAAAATCTAGTATAGCTGATTTCACCATACCCACTGGCTATGTTCAGATTACTAACCATTTACTATTTTAAAAAATACTTTTTCCTCTCCTCTAAAATTCCTTCCTCTCACCTTAGTCTTTTGTTCTCTTGAATTAGATACCCCTACTATGAGAAAAGGAATCTGATTGTCCATCCTCTCTGTACTACTTCTGATCTTATGTACCTTTATCAGATAATCCCTTAGCATCCTTCGATCCAGGGAAAACAAGCCCAGCTCATCCAGTCCTAATGTTCTCCAATCCAGGCAACACTTTGCTGAATCTCCTCTATGCTCTCTCCAGCACAATTACATCCTTCCTATAGAGTGGTGACCAAAACTACACGCAAGTGTTGTTTTAAAACTATATAAAGTGTAGTCTAAAGGCATGAATATTCTAGAACTCATTTATTCTATGCCCACTATAAAGGCAAGTTTTACCATATGCCGCCACCGTCCGATCTACCTGCACTTTCATGGAACTTTGCACTTGGTCTTCCTGTTCATCCACACTCCTTAGTGCCCTTCCATATATAGCAAATATACATCCTATTTGATCTTCAAATTATATCACCTTGCACTTGTCAGGGTTTAGTTTCATCTGCCAATACCCTATCCAACTTTCATTCTGTTCTATATCCTGCTATAGCCATAGGCAACCTTCCTTGCTGTCTTAAACACCATCAGTTTTCATGTCATCTGCAAACTTAATCAGATCTCCTCCTTTCACATATCTATCACAAGCAACAAAGGTCCCAGCATCAGTCGCTGAAATCAGCCAGCAGTCACTGACTTCCAATCCAAAAAGTATCCTTCACCACTATCCTCACCCAACCAATTTTTGAGAGAAGTCAGTAAAATTTACTTCAATTCATTGATGTCACACTGTTTGGAGGTCCTCATTCTTTACCATGTTGGGGCTGATGGAGCACACCAACCTACTGGAAAATGGAGGAGATGGAAGAAGAGAGAGGGGTTCTCAGCAGGAGGCCCTATCTAAAAAGTTGTTTAAGAAGCTATTACTCTCCATGCAATTATAAAGAGCACTTTCCTTTGAAAATCTGTTTCATGAAGTAAGTGGCCACAGAAAAATGCCACACATTTCTGAATATACACATGCCCACTAGTTGGTGTGGACAAGTTGGGCCAAATGTCTCTTTTTTTCATACTGCACGATGCTATGGTTTTGTGAACTGTGGCCCCAGTGTGGAATCAAACCATCCTTGTGAGGAGCAGGTGAACTTGACTTTCCTTGTCTTAAGTTCATTCTACACTGTAAATACATACAGGATAATGGATGTCAAAATATTTCACAATGTCACTGAGACACATTGCTAAAGGATAATTTGGTTTATTTTCCTCCCTTTTGGCATAAGCAGCAGTCAGGGTGCACTGGAGACATTGCCAGAACTCCAGCCTTCTGTTTGTATTGTAATGGAAGCAGATTAGTTTAGTTACCTTCCTGGTCTCCTTGGGCTTCCCACACTACCATTGTTCTAACCCCAGATCTTCAACTTGTGGATCTTTCACAACAATCCACCAGTCCGGATTTCCATCCCAATCAAAATTTTAGCAGAGGACCAATGACAAAAAGGTTTGATTTTCTAAGCAATAATCTCAAATGTCATTATTTCCCTTCACACGTATTTGAATGTTAAATAAACAGTACCCTTCTACAGTAGCAATTTAAATGCATTGTTTTAAAGAAACATTTTAAATAACATTAAATTAGTATTAATTTATTAACATTAATTTATTAAAAACCTCTTGTAAATAAATTTCTGGATTAAATATTCTTTTAAAATGTTGTTTGCATGATTGCTGTTAGCTTAAATTAGCCAAGTAGAGAATGGGTGTTCACTTCAAGTAACAATTATTCGTACAACAGATTCTCAAATGCTTTTTGATAGGTTGCATTACTCAATAGTGCTGATATTTGATAGTGTGTATAAGTGTGCAGAGGCTCGGTACAATGCCGCATTTCAAAGAAGATCTCCACAGTATTTGTTACTGGAAATTCTTCCAGTGATGAGTCAGTCTCAATACATAGTAAAATGAGATCAGTGTCCCTTTAAGTGACAGTGAGCTACATGAAGAGATGTTACAGTTTAAATGAGCTTCTGGGAGAAATTTATAAAGCCAAGCAAAATCTCATTTTAACAGTTTGCAATGTTCCAAATTAGAGCTGATTAGGTTTTTTTTCTTTGGAGAACCTTGAAAGCAGTAAAATATTTCTATAAAAATATGTTGGTAATGTTGATATCCTACCAAGTAATTTTGGGTTTGATGTGACAACTCCTGACTACAGTATTTATCATCAAAACATGCATTGCTATAATGAAGATCAAATTTCTTGGTTTAGGAGGTACTTGTAAGTTGAATTAAATGAACCTAATAAGAGGAAAGGCTTCACACAGAGTGTTATGTTGTTAACAAGTGCACTCAAAACAGTTGACCCTTATATTGATCAGAATCAAGATACTTAAACTGGAGAAAGATTTCTCCTCATGATAGTTATGAAAAAGAAACAAAAGATGAATGCTAGTGCTGAAAATCGATCAGAATTCTAATCAGGAAACTGAGGCAATTCCATTCTTTCAGATCCTCCACTTCCACCACATCTATTCTCATGATGAATCTTTCCATTCCTGGACATCAGACATGTCCTCTTTTTTTTCAGTCAACATGGTCTTCTTTCCACCACTCTTCATGCTACCCTCACCCGTATCTTCACTATTTTCTGCTCATCTGTGCTTACTTCATTTCCCTCGCCCCAACAGGGATAGGCTTCCCCTCATCCTCACCTACCACCCCATGAGCCTCTGCATCTAACACATCATTCCCCAAAACTTCTACCATTTACAATAGGACCCCACCACCAGGCACATCTTCCTTTCTTCCCCTTCCATTCTCTCAGGGATCACACTCTTCATGACTCCCTTGTCCATTCCTCCCTCCCCACCATCCTCCTTCCTGGCACTTATCTCTATGCTAAGTGCTACACCTGTCCATCTCTATTATTCAGGGCCCTAAACAGTCCTTTCAGGTGAGGTAGTGTCTTACCTGTGATTCTGCCAGTGTCATTTATTATATCCAGTGCTCCCATAAGATGCAGGAACAGAATTAGTCCATTTGGCCCATTGAGTCTGCTCCACTATTCAATCATGGCTGATCTTTTCTCCCCCTTCTCAGCCCCACTCCCCAGGCTTCTCCCCATAACCTCAGATGCCATGTCCAATCAAGAACCTGTCAGTGCTACCTTAAATACATCCAATGACCTGGCCTCCACAACTGCCTGTGTAACAAATTCCACAAATTCACCACCCTCTGACTAAAGAAATTTCTCCGCATCTCTGTTTTAAATGGATGTCCCTCTGTCCTGAGGCTGTGCTCTCTTGTCCTAGACTCCCCCACCATGGGAAGCATCCTTTCCATATCTACTTCATCTAGGTATTTCAACATGCAAAAGGTTTAAATTTGATCCTCCCCTCATCCTTCTAAATTCCAGTGAATGCAGACCCAGAGCTATCAAACATTCTTTGTATGATAACCCTTTCATTCCTGGAATCATCCATGTGAACCTCTGAAGCAGTGGAGGCTAACTCAGTAAATATATTTAAGACAAGGTTAGATAGATTCTTGCATAGTAGGGAATTAAAGGTTATGGGGAAAAGGCAGGTAGGTAGAGATGAGTCCATGGCCAGGTCAGCCATGATCTTATTGAATGACGGAGCAGGTTCGATGGACCAGATGGCCTACTCCTGCTCCTTATTTCTTATGTTCTTAAGAATGCCTGCACATCTTTGCTTAGATGAAGAGCCCAAAACTGTTCACAATACTCAAGGTGAGGCCTCACCAGTGTCTTATAAAGTCTCAGCATCACATCCCTGCTCATGTATTCTCACCTCTTGAAATGAATGCTAACGTTAAATTTGCCTTCCTCACCACCAACTCTAACTGCAAGTTTTAGTAATATCATTTGATGCTGATTCTGCACTAGGTCCAGCTTGGCACAGGATCTGAAAGCTGATAACTATTGGATAATCTCTTTTTTTAAAAAAAACTTTATCTATGTCACTGCACTCATTTGGGAATCCCACTGTTTAATGTAATTTTAAGAAATTCTGCACTTCACAATCTGGCCATTCATGCACTAAACTCCCAAGATACAGCCTTTTAAAATGGTAAATACCAACAGCTCTTTTCAGAACCCTGGGATGGTAATGGAAACTGATTTAATGTAATATTGGAAAAACTGGGCTGAATACATTTCTGAAAAACTAAGAGGCAAGGGCACAGTTGTGAAATAACTGGATTGTTGATGCTCAGGGCTGAAATGGACATGAAGTATGGAATAGCCTGTTTCAGAGCTCTAACCATTCAGTAAATCGATTATTTTATGATTTACCAACTTTTCGGTTGATGCAGCCTATTCAATAACAATTTCAACTTGGGCGGTGTTCACTCTCATGAAAAGGTACAGTTAATGTTTCAGATGTTTGATTCTTTATAGCAAATTGCTGAACTTTATAATATTTCCAATACTTCCAATTCTATTATTCAAATATGAAATAGCACCCATAAATTATTCAGATCTTGTCTGCATACTTTCATAATTTACATCCATAAAAACAGTTTCTGGGGCTACTTCAACATGTTTACCCCCTATAACTGTATATTTGCCTCTTGATTTAGGTTAATAGTCATCTTAGTGAAGTTCTGTGTTGACAATAAAATAACATGATTGAAATATTCAAAATTAAAGGTTGCATTAACTAGTTTCTGATTAACTTGCATATACAGTATGAGACAATGTATTCTTTAGTGAAACTCTCCAACTTTAATAACTAAGTCACTGGACTGAACCAAGTTTAATATCACGAATTTTAAATTTAATTATTTATAGTCCAATGTATCACTGAAAGAATATTGTCTGCTGAGTATTGTGCTTTTCCCAAGACCCACTTCACTAGGAGTTACAACGTGAAATGATGACATCTATTGGTAGATGATATTATAGAAACTGCACCTGAAACTTTAGGGGTTTGGCTTTGAGATTTTCAGAAATATTCTGGTCCTTGTGGGCGTATGTCAGTCATTTGCTTTGTCTCTAGATAATCCTTTATAATTTTTTTCTACTACACATTTTATAATTGCATCAAATAACATTGTTTACCTGTGATTGCTTATCTAGATCAGTGGTTCTCAACGTGGGCTAAATAGTCCACCACGGTGGGGGGGTGGTGGGTGTGTGTGTGTGTGTCTGTGTATGTATGTATATCTGGACATCTTGATAATTGCTCATCTGGACACTGCAATTTTTCATAATTCTTCTTTACAAAACTGCTCAAACTCTGTCAGATTACAAGGGGGTTGTGACTGAACATCCCTCTTCAAGTCCAGCCACAAATTCTCAATTGGATTGAGGTCTGGACTCTGACTTGGCCACTCCAGGACATTAACTTTGTTGTTTTTAAGCTATTCCTCTATTGTTCTGGCTTTATGCTTCGGGTCAGTGTCTTGCTGGAAAACAAATCTTCTCCCAAGTTGCAGTTTTCTTGCAGACAGTATCAGCTTTTCCTCCAGGATTTCCCTGCATTTTGTTGTATTTTATTTTACCCTCTATCTTCACAAGCTTTCCAGGGCCTGCTGCAGTGAAGCATCCCCACAGCATGATGCAGCCACTACCATGCTTCACAGTGGGGATGGTGGATGTGTCATGTTTTGCTTACAACAAACATAGCATTTAGCCTAATGGTCATAAAGCTCAATTTTGGTTTCATCAGACCATCATCTTCTTCCAGATGACTTCAGAATTTCCCACATGTCTTCTGGGAAACTCCAGTTGAGATTTCATTTGAGTTTTTTTTTCAAAAGAGGCTTTCTCTTTGCCTCTCTCCCATAAAGCTGTGACTGGTGAAGCATCCAGGCAACAGTTGTTATATGTGCAGTTTCTTCCATCTCAGCCACTGAGTCTCTTGGTGGCCTCCCTCACTAGTCCCCTTGCACGTTCACTCAGCTTTGAGGATGGTTTGCTCTAGGCAGATTTACAGCCATGACATATTCTTTCCATTTCTTGGTAATTGACTTAACTGTACTCCAAGGGATATTCAGTGACTTGGAAATTTTCTTGTATCCATCTCCTGACTTGTGCTTTTCAATAACCTTTTCGCAGAGTTGCTTAGAGTGTTCTCTTGTCTTCATGGTGCAGTTTTTGCCAGGATACTGACTCGCCAGCAGTTGAACTTTCCAGATACAGGTGTATTTTTACTACAATCAATTGAAAAACCTCAACTACATACGTCTCCAAAAACAGATCTACATTTAACTAATTTATCTGACTTATAAAACCAGCTGGCCACATCAGTGATGATTTGGTGTGCCATATTAAAAGGGAGAGCGTGAATACTTACGCAATCAATAATTTTGTTTTATATTTGGAATTTAGATCACTTTGTAGGGATCTATTTGACTTTGACATGAACAAGGCTTTTTCTGTTGATCAGTGTCAAAAAAGCCAAGTTAAATCCACTGTCAACACACACAAAATGCTGGTGGAACACAGCAGGCCAGGCAGCATCTATAAGGAGAAGCACTGTCGATGTTTCGGGCCGAGACCCTTCATCTTCATCTTTCGTTAAATCCACTGTGATTCAATATTGTAAAACCATTAAACATGAAAAATTCTGGGGGCGGGGTGTGAATAAGTTTCAATAGGCACAGTATATACAGTTTAGCCAGTGTGTGTAGGGAATAATATCAACATATCAATTGTTACCTCTGCTCCTGCTTGATCATGTAGGTGTCACCATTCACACCCTGCAGGATGTCCAGCTGAGCCAGCTCTACACACACCTCTTACCTAGTTGAATGTGATTTTAATCAAGCTTTTCACCTGCTATCAAAAGCTCATAACCATCTTGACATTGTGACAAGAGGTGATCTTCAATTATCTTTAACCAAGTCACAACCAGATATTTTAAAACTTGCTAGTTTGCATCAGTCACAAGGCTCTCAATAAATCCCTAAGTAACAATATTAATCCCTTTTTCATTGCTGGTTGGTAGAATATTATAATAAATAAAGTATCCTATTCAGAGCTTTGAAATAGTTTTATTTTTCATTGACCTGTAATAATATATTTAACATGTAATACTTATAATCTAGTAACAGAAAACTATTGACTGTATATTAGAATAATTAGAATAGTTGACCAAAAATAACTTTAGCAACTTATGGCGACTGTGGAGGGGTGAGGGTCACAGGTAAATGAAGGTTTAAAGTAGGCCACAAGCAGAGAAATTTTGAGAACTGTTGATGTATGTAGCTGATGCTCCTGTTTGTATAATAATGTAAATATTGTTTGTCAAAATGATTTGACCACAATTAGTCACAGAGTGTCTTTAAAATGATTGCTCTGTCAAGGCAATAATCCAATGGAAGCAACTGAAATGCTGTTTCTAAAATGACAGTCCTTTACCTTAGGTTTTATATTGCACATTAAAATGAACGTGTTATTTCTTCAATTAAAGCTTTATATCATTTATTTAAAAAATAGGGCAAAGTGGAAAAGGCAAACAAAGAACTGGTAGAGTTGGCTGTAAAGTTGCACTTGAACCACAAGGTGTTTCTTCAAGATTAATGAAGCAATGTCATCATATGGCAACTAATAAAGACCCTGCATACCTCCACAGCACTACATCTTCAGATAATTCAGATCAAGTATTTTCTCATCAACAGCCATCATTTAGTTTGCAGAAAACATTAAGATATGAATCTCCAATTCAGTTGATGGAAAAATCATCTCCTGGAGTTCAGCTGAAATTTTGCTCACAAGAAAATCAGATTTCTTTAACAGGAATCACAAAAAGACAGCCAGCATCCAGTACCCCATTTAAAAACAAAAAAAAAAACAGGTATGGATAATAGGAGCAAGGTCAATGATGAGAACACACAGAACTTTACCTACACAGCTGAGATAAACATGTCAAAGAAAATTGACAAGTTTATCTGTTCTGAAGACATACAATCCAACTGTGCAAAATTATCACCAAATGATGATGGATGTTGTGGGGAAATGGATCAACTGCTTCCAGGTTGCTTCATGGAAGATGTAGTACAATCAGACTCGCTTGGTAGCAGATCAGAAAAAGAATGGAATGAGGCATACAACAGTTCAAAATGCATACTGGAGGTACCGCATTTTGTTCACAGTCCTTTGAAGATGGCTGGTGGTATTGAGCATAAACCAATGATGGCAGAAACGCAATATCCACCTGAAAACTCAATCCACTCCATTGATAGAAATATTGAATTCATGGAAAATGCAAGGACAAGCTTGTTGCAGGAAGGAAAACTGACTGCAGAGATAACTACGGGTTTGATACCATCAGTAATAAACAATTCTGAAAGCTTACGACACGTACCAAGTTCTGAAAGTAATTCTGGATGGGGTGTAGAAGAGCTGAATCATACTGAACCTTTAAAGAAAGTTGGAAAAGATCAAGTTAAAGAACCAATGATGTCTGAAGTATCAAAAACTGATGATTCACCAAAAGAAGGAAATTCAGCTACTGAACTGACTGACCAAAATGCTACATGTAAAACAAGGGAAACTAATATAATGGTAAGATAGCCTAGTAACTTTTTTTCACGAAATGTCATTCATATTGAGGAAACTACCCAACTTCAGCTGCATACTGTCTAGAGTTTTGGGTTTGGGTCCACAGTAGAAACTGGGCCTTGCAATGTTGTTAAGTAAAATACAAAAAACAGTAAAAGGTGGTTGCAAAAATGTTACAACAATTAATGGGTAGTAATTTAACTGTGAAGATTAAATCAGCAAAATGCATTCTATTGATGTGAAAGTGGATAATGAGTATAAATATATTTGAATTATGCAGCATCTACTTTTACAGGTTGTGTGTAAAAGCAGAAGCTGAAATATAGCCAGTTGGATCCAATATTCAAAATTACAGCAGCAAATCTAATAACATTATCCTGGGTTGTGTGATCATATTCAATACAAAATGATGTTTCTGAATACAATCCAAATAAGAAGCTAATTGTGAACTAGATTATTAAGTAGACCCAGAATTATTCCTTGTACTTATTCAAGCTAGTTAGTTAGAAATAAACAGTGTGCATTAACTTATCAAGGAAATGGTTTTATGCTCAATACATTCGCATTTTCACAGGATGAGAGTACTCATTCTGCCAAGTAAAATGAAGCAACTATAAGCAGTATTAAAACAGATGATATCAACCTGTGCGATGGTTTTGAAAACGCTATCCAAGCCATTAAGTATAGAGATCATTGCAAGTTAGAGGATCTCTGTCAGTATTATAGTGGTCTGCCTAGGTAAGTGCAAAATTGAAGTGTTAGGTTATTGGGATGATTTTCTAACTTTACCAGTGGCTGTTTGTCATAAATGGAGATGTATCTTGCAGCAAAAGAAAATGCCAGGGTGACTTAACCTTTACATTGGACATATCTGACTGTATTGTTGACTGTATTGAACAGTCTAACTCCAGCATTTAGTAACTGTAATTTTTGTGAGTAGTCATGCCCTGCATCCCCTTGTGTAAGGAGGAGGAATTTAGTTTAAGCTGTGCAGTTCATTTTGTTATCTCCCTCCAGGTTCCTGTTGTGCTGGTTTACCAGTGATTAACCAGCAGGGGAGACGGGAAGTGAATACTGTAACAGAATTTGACTACAAGCAGATGGCTTCCCCTTTGTTTTAACAAAGATTATTGCACTTCCAAGTTTAGATTGCAGCCCTGCAGGGCTTCCCTGTGCAGGAAATCCTTGACCATCAAAAGTATATCCTTGTTTAAGATAAGTAATTGCATAAAAGCATTAATTATGAGCAAGCAAATCTCAGGGTTGTATAATTTATTCATTCTTGTATAATAAATGTGCTTGAATCTTGATTAATTAATCAATTAATGTATTCCTTCCTCAGAATCCATCATGTAATACCAATATCTGACTTGTCTATGGTTCTTTCTAATTCCAGGAGCATGCCACCTAAAGGTGACATTATGCAGTGTTCTTTTTGGCCTGTGATGTCTCAAAACGCTGTAAAGTTTATGAATCACGGTTTTGAAATGTAGTCACTGTTCTAATGTCGGAAATATGACAATGACAGGATAATCAAACATCCTTGTTTTAGAGATGTTACTTTAAGGGATAAATTTTGGCCATGAAACTGGAAGAATTTAACAATCTTTGAATAATGCTTTGGAAAGTTCTTGTTCACCTGGGAGAGCAGGCAAATTCTTGGCTTCATGTATTATTTGAGGAAAAAACAAGTACTTTTATATTCTATTATGCATTATTTGAAATACCCCATAGAACAACTCCTTGCATCTGTGATGAAATTAAATGTTTGTTGATATGATTTATATAATTGTTCACCTTTTTTGGAAATAAAGAAAATCAGAGTGAATTTGTGATTGAGCATAATTATTAATCTAAAGCGGTTTTAACTATTTCCATATGTATCATAATTCTGCATTGTAAAAACGTCTTTCAAAAATCAGCTTTATTGATGATGCTGGGAGATCTCTCTTGCACATGGCTGCTATCTACAGGAATGGTGAAACATGTCAGGTACTTTTAGCTTAGTCTGTATGACTGGTTACCTAAGCAAAATTGATCCAATTTTTAGTAGAAGTATATACCGATTAAATTTTTGATCATCTCTCCAAAGATGCTTCCTGGCCAGCACTTTGCTTATTTCACATTTCTAGTATCCTAAATGTTATTTTAAAATTTATCTGACACCATGAAGCTAAGACAATTCAGCTGTACGCATACTAATTTTGATTTAACAGGAGTGTTCAGATTTTAAATTGGATTTAAATGAGATGGATAATATTGGGAGGCCTAGAGAAAATTAACAAGAAGAACCTACTTCCGTAACTGAGAAGATGATGACTAAGGGGACATAGGTTTAGGCTAATCAGGATTAGAATGATAATTTAAAAAATCTTTTTTTATACCTAAAAGTGATGTGGACCTGGAATTGAATGCCTGAAAGGTTCATGGAAGCAGAAGCCTGCACCACACCTAAATGAACACTTGGAAAACCAATAAAACTGCCAACTAATGACCAGAAAGCAGAAGTAAACCATTTCACCCATCTTTTTTCCATCTGGCACGTTGGCTTGAATGGATGCATACTCTTATGTAAATTTCTGTGCAATTTATTTACTTCTGTCTTTTAAAATCATTGGCATCAACATCAATAAGAAATGTAAGCAAATCTGCATTAGGATTAGCACAGTATGTTATGGAGATATAAAAATGTCCATTACTAATTAATCTATGTATATATAGAAAATTTATAATTATTTTCCAATATTGTACTAATTACATTGAAATGTAAATAATATATAAAAGTTAGATTACTAAAACCTAATTTACATGTGTATAGATCTTATTACAAAATTCTGATGTACAGAAACAAATAAATAGTCAAGACAAAGAAGGACGAACATTATGGGATTATGCACAATAACAAAAGGGTTAAGCAACTGCTTTTAAACGATGGTGCACTGACTGATATTCCTGATAATAACTTAGAAACAACATTAGATCTGGCTCTGAAGATGATCAATGTTGGAGAAATTGACAACAACTAATGCTTATATTGCAACAAAACATTTCCACTTTCTGGAATGACCATTTTCCCAAGGTTTAGGTTCCTTGTTGCAACTAGGAAATACCGTAGTCATTCATTTTTACTGGGATCAAATTACTCCAATACCAGGAGGTAACTTTTTCCTTGTATTGTCCATTTTCCTGAGCTACTCATGCACAAGATATAAATATTTTCTTAGGATCCATTGTTACACATATATAACTTTATGGTGTTGGTCATGATTAGCCAAATAGTCAGCAGTTGAAACCAGGAGGCTTGCATAGATTGTGAACTTATTGCTTTTTTTGGCATACAAATTGTTGTCCTAATGTACCTGTAAATATTTCTTCTCTTCAAGTAACAGAATTACATAAAGGTTTTTCTTTTAATTACATTGTTTCACTGTACATCTTCATCTTGTAACTATAAGTTGCCCGTTGAGACTTAAAATATTATCTATCCAGTGCATTTACTCAAATTAAGATTAATGTGGTAATAAATTTGATGTGCTATTCTGCCGAGCTTTTAACTGAGAATGTTAAGTGTTGAAATTACAAGAATGTAAATCTTGGATCACACAGAACATTCAGTTGACAGACAAAATTAAAAGTCATGGAACATTTAAAAACATGAAAAAATACAAACCTTTAAATTAATATGGCTGAATTTAATATACTTTCAGCTTAATTATTAAAATTGTACTCAATCTATTGAGTAAAATATATTAATCAAGTGAACACAGAATCGCTTCCTTGGTTAACATATAGTATACAAAGTAAATGTAAATGTGATACTTTAGTAGTAACTAGCCATGTGACTCTCCCCCCCGCCCCCCCCCCCAAACCAGATCCCTTGATCCTATATCCACTAAAGCATTAGTTAATATTGTGAAAGTTGCTCTCTTCAGGTACTGTCCACCTTTCCTTCATATCTGTCATTACTACCCTTTTTAAAAAGTCATTCTTTGATCGTTTGATAGTTGCATGTTACTATCTAATCTTCATTTTCCTTTTTCTTGTCAAATCCCTCCCATGTTCTCTAGTACCCAGTACTCATATCTCCAATCATGCTTCTATTTCTGTCTTAGTCCTGACAGCTCCTATAATTGCAAATGAAACAACAAAGGTAAATGAATACGTACACAACGCTGGAAGAACTCAGCAGGCCAGGCAGCATCCGTGAGAAAAAAGCAGCCAACGTTTCAGGCCGAGACGCTTCATCAGGAATTGGGGGGGGGGGGGGGGGGAAGAGAGGGTAAATATCTCCTATCATCCTTCCTCTATGATAAATGATTACATCCTCCTCCTCTATCCTTCAGCTATGGATCACCATACTAACCTGGTTCCATTCTTATTTGTCTCATCAACTAACAATCGCATGCAAAACCTCATCTACCCACATTGCTCTATTACTTATGGTATTCTTCAAGGATCTCTCTTAGGCAGTGTCCTATTTCTCATATGTATGCTGAACTTGGCAAAATCATCAAAATACATACTAGATTCCTGATAATACCAGCTCTACCATACAATCAACTCTTGAATCCTCCTCCTCTCCAAAGTGTCAGGTCATTATGTGACCTGAGTAATTGAGAGGGAGGTGGAAGAGTCAGATAAATTACTAAGTATGGAGTCATTTTGGCAGGCACTTTAATAAGCAGGGCATGGAGGGATACAGACCTAATGTGGGGTAATGGGATTAGTATAGATGGGCACAAAGGTCAGTATTGATGTGATGGAACAAAGGGCATGTTGCCATGCTATAAAATTATATAACCCTAAAACGGAATTACATTACTGACAACAATTCCATTGTAAATTAATCCTTTACTGACTTTTCAAAATCTGAATTCTTTTTTTGGTCACCAGCAGTAAATGGGTGCAAGACTTTTGACCGCTGGTTATACCTGCCAACCAAAATTTTGTTTTACTGACATCAGTGAAGTCAACTGAAATATGATAAACAAGAAAACTTGGTTACAAAATATTATGTAGTTTTGGATGATCATAAATTACAATAAATTGCTTATGAATTTTTTTGTCTAAGACAAATCTGCTAATTTATTTTTTTAGGGCTGCACATCTATTGCTTTATATATAATTAAACTAGAAACACTTTAATGGACCTTTTGTGTGATCGCTTGTTATGGAAATGTTAAAGGCAAGTTTATTTCAGTAAATCTGAACCTAAACAAATTAAAAACAAAATACAGATGAAACATTAGTTTAAAAGTAAGAATGATAGTTTACTTTAAAGAAAAAACACGACGTCAGTTTTCTGGACAAAATTTAATACTATGTAAATATATTCAAAACAATGTTTTCATTAAAACTAAACTAGGCCATACAAAGAAACATGTATATAATATTTTCATCGTTATTAAAAAATATACATTAACTAAAACATTTGCTCCAGATTTAGAAAATATTGTAGTGGTTTTAAAAAAAAAACTAAATTTTGAGTTGTTATCCAGTTCTTTTGTTTGCAATTTATTCCCATACAACACACCTAATCTAGCCGATGTTTCAGCCAGACAACTGTTGTTTATTGTTGAAATATTTCAGATGGGAGCTGCAGTTTAATTTTCATTCTCTTTGGATGGTGTAATTGGAACACAGTGAATGCAGATTTATATGATAGTATTCCCTGAGTCACATCAAATATTCAGGCATTTACCATGAAATATGGTGATCATAATTGTTCTGGTAACAGTATAATTATGCAAGCAATGTGTTATTTTAAGGCAACCAAGTACATTCATGCTGTTAAATGAATGTTGACTTGTACAACCTTGTTTATGTCTTGCTAGCTCAGGAACTATGCTAATTGCTCTGCTCCACAATATTACAATAGCAATTGTTTTTCATTTAGAAGTTGTATGTAACAGTGTTTTTAAATGAGGCAATTTAAGAGCAAGGCATCTTACAACTCATGATCTTTCCCTGCAATCTATGGTGCACTGCATTTTTGCCACATAACTTGATAAAAGTGTGAGCTTACATTGGTACGGTATGTATAATGGGACATTTTGGATTTGGGAATGGTGACAGCAACATTCTAACTTAGAACAGAAACTGCAGATATTGTGCAACTCACGTTAAGTCCCTGAATTTCAACCACTTTTGATCTTCATGGCAGTGCACAATCCAATTTATTTACAAAGATTTTTTGTAAACTATCATTTAACATCCCTATTAATGGCCATTTAGCACATTAAAGAATGATATAAAGACTTGAATCTGATTTGTTTAAGCATTAGAGAATTATTGACAATGCATTAACAATTACTGTCAGACCTAACACTCCATAGGCAAGCTTAAAAAGGTGAAAACAAGAGTGAATTGATATCTATCCAAACCAAATGGTGGCAATATGCAAATTAACCATTAAACTCTTAAGATATGCAGTGCACCAGGAATCAAGATCTTTTGGTCAAAATAATTTAATACTGGTAGTTGCTGATAACAAGGAATATCTGTCTTGAAAGATCCATTCCACTATTTACTGTCAGATCTTCCATGGTATTTATTTCTAAGACTGAAAAGTTATTTACTATGGAAACCATTAATAGCCCCAATATTTGAAGAGCATGCTCTGTATAGCTTTTATATCCATTAATGCATAAAAAGGTATTCCCTTCTGTATCAGTATCAAAATAAATTTCATAAACAAGAATTGCAAACATTGTAAAGCTAATCCTTTCCTTCACCAATCAAACATTAGAACTTAAAAAATATATATACCAGGTTAAGAACAACGAATTAATAGTAGTTTGTAATGCACATAATATTTAAGTGGTAAACAATATCAGTATTTGTTGCTTCACAGTATTAAATTGTTAATGATAATACAGACATATAAATAATGCTATCTAAAGGACGTATAGAGAAGGGAAGAATTAGTAAAGATATGTTTTAAATATTGTTACACAAGGGGTTTACAGTAAATAAATGCAAGCAATTACCCATATAAGCTTTCAGCAAACACAGATGGCAACATTGATTTTAATATGGCAATGGTAAAACATTAGTATCAGGAAAATAAAACCTCTGAGAACATTTATAAAGGACAATGATAACTTGCCTTCACCGGTAACAAAATATTCAGGAAAGGTTTTCAGGAAGATTATGCGTTACAGAATATTGTTCCTAAAATGTTAGTTACCAGGAGACACAGCAGCCATCTGCTTGCCCATGAGATCCTGAAATGCTGTGCATTAAAAAATCTTGTTTCATTGTTTCTCAGCATTAGCCATAGCAAGTCTTTTCTTTGCAATGACTGATTCTCTCATCAGTTTTCTGATCAGATACTGCTTGTCACGACCTTGCTGCAGAAATAAATAATAGTATATTGATGTTCTGCCATTTCTCAAAAAATTACATCACAAGGTAAGTTATAGTACTGAATAAACAATGGAAATGTATTTTCCCATCTAAATACTCAATATGCAATCAATCCAAAACAATACTGAAACAAATACGTCCCCTCTTAAGTCCCCTTAATATATTGAAATCTGTAAATTGTTTAAAATAAGCACAATAACTAAGGATTTACAACCTTGCTGGGGAAAGCTCTGGAGGTTCAATATCCTTTGAATTTAAAAAGTTTTTCCTTATCACAGCTAGAGAACAATGTTCTATTAGAACAATGTACTCGGGATCCATCACTGGGAGAAACCCAGGGACTCATTGTATGGCCCTAGGATGAACACTCTTGTCCCTGGCCTACAAGACTACTTTTGTAAACTTGCAAAATCCTTTAATGCATCTTGCACTGTTGATTTGTTTTTGGCCTCAAAACATGCCTACTCCTTTGACATCAACTTAATAATGCATTACATCACTGGGCCTTCATTTGTAAAGTTCACATTGGTTCTTGCCTATCCTCTGCAAGAATTTGTTCAATGCCAAGATAAATAAAAATAGAGAAAAGGGAAGTAGGCTGTAACCAGAAGACAGATTTATAGACGTTAGACCAGCTACGCCTTAGTCATGCACCACTATTGAAAATAATCTCCATGTTTCCAGAGTAACATTAACAAAATGCAGAGGAACTCAGATCAGTCAGTATCCATGGAAAGAAATAAACAGTTGACATTTCGAGCCAAGAATGGTCCTCCAGCATTTTGCATGTGTTACTTGGATTTCCAGCATCTGCACAATCTCTTGTGTTTATTATTCTGTGTGTTTCAATGTTTTTATTTAATCAAAATTGATCCCCATAATGTGGTTCAGACATTTTAGCATATATTTATATATTAAAATTTGTTAGGCTGTGATCTTTTATAGAAATGCATCTAAGTTGGCTATTTAACTTTTGCATAATAAATTACTGAAGAATTGTATTACTATTGCAACAAAGCAGCTAGCCCTGATAAAACTAAAAAAAATACACAGAAGTATTGCAAAATTAACAATAGAAAGCAAATGTAAACACAAGTGAATGAATTCAACATCCAACTTCAGTCAAACAGGTAGATGGGTGATATAAAAGGTTGGTTTGATAAAAAAGAGGACCAAGTAAAAATGGAAAAAAGTAAAAACTCTGTCAATTGAATGTTGTAAATTGTATTTTAATCCCAAAGAGACTGGCTATTAATATTCAGAATATTAAGAAAAGACACTTGGATTGAAATGTGGAATTCTTAAGTTTCTCTAATGAGTTTACCAATAAAGCACATCTTTACCTTTTGCAGCTGCTTCTTGCCCATTATTACTATCTTTTATTTGTGTTAATTTCTTATTGTTGTATATTATTTTCCCAAAAATAACAATTAATATTCTCCTTTACTTTGAGAAGGCAAATATTACACTGAGTGATCTGACAAATGTTAGATGTTACATTATTCAGATGAATGTGGCTTAAAATCTACCCTTGAAATTAAGTTACTCACCATGGCTAATTGATCTCTTAATTGAACAACAACTCGTTTGTGTGCTGCAGAAAGCGCAACAAGATAAAACAAAATGAGGCTGTAAAGAGAAAGAACAAAATCTGAACAATAATTTTACTTATATAAACCCATCATCCAAAAAGGGCAACAAAATTAGAAGAGCATTTCTGTAATTTAGTAATAATTCCAATGTATTGGATGGTGTACAATGTGAATAAAATTGATATCAAGAAGAGTAGTTCCCATACTTCATTTAAACTTGCCTCACTGAATGGTATAAATAACACAAACAACATCTAAAAGTCGCTAATTAAAACTGTTAGGGTATTCATAGAAGTAAAGTCCAGTAACTCTGCTGCCAGACACCACAAAAATTTGACTAAACATCTTTCAACTTTCCCCTTTTGCCTTAATCTTTTCTATGCTCACTTTTGAGGCAAACAGCAATGAACAAAATGCGATAGTTGTGGCATTATAACTTGCTATTCCTCAGTTTACAAATCCCAGGATCTCAAGTATTTTAATGATAGCCTTCCCAACATATCCTGCCATGTGCACAAACTACTGCTCATTCAACCACTCCTGTCTAATTCTTTCAAACATTTAGGATAATACTGTTTAGTCTTATATTGAGTATCATTCCTTTTCAAATACATCACTTGATACTTCCCTATATTAAATTTCATTGGCCATTATCTCAGCCTGTTTGACTTCTTGCAGTCTATAATTTTTTTTCCACTATTTACCACTTTCACTGCAATCTGTACCATGTAAATTTTTTCTTTACACTGGACTATAAAATTACATCAGTGATCTCAGCTCTCACATTGATGGTTAAATGAGGAACAGTCAAGTGAAGTGCCTTTAAGGATCAAAACCAAGGCCAAGGCTGAAACTGCAGCAGGAGAGGTGGAATTCAGACCAGGCTGAAATGCAGGGGGATGAGGCCTCTTCTGCCTTCCATCTTGTTAGCGAATGTACAGTCACTTGAAAATAAGATTGATTATCTCAGGGCAAGGCTGCTGTGTCAGAGGCAGATTTCAATTGTTTGTTGAATTGAGACTGTTAACAGCGAACACACCAGACACAGCTATCTGATCAGAAGGTTTTACTTTTTTCAGAATGGATTGAACCTTGAATTCTGGCAAGGAAAAAGGTGGCGGTGTATGCTTTTTAGTCAATTATCATTGGTGCACAGACGCTGGGATTATATCGACTTCTTGTTCCCCTGACTTAGAACAACTAACAATTAAATGTAGACAATTCTATTTGCCTTGGGAGTTCTCATCCATGATCCTGAACGCAGTTTACTTACCACCAGCGGATGATTATAAGCAAGCACATGTAACACTACACAATGCTGTCTGTAAACAAGCAACGGCCCATCCCAATACATTTCAAGTTACAGTCCGTGACTTTAACCAGGCCTGTTTGAAGAAAAACCTGCCCAATTATCACCAGCACGTACCCTGTTGCACCAGAGGTCCCAACACACTAGACCACTGCTACACTACGATAAGGAATGCCAATTACTCCTTCCTGAGTCTGCATTTTGGCAAGTCATATCATTTAGCTGTACTAAATGATATGGCTCCAGAGATCAAGACAACCAAGAGGTGGTCACCGGAGGCTGAGGAACAGTTATAGGATTGTCTTAAGTTAGTGGATGGGCCATGTTCAAGACCTCATCTGAGGACCTGAATGACTACACCAGGGTTGTTACAGTTTTTATTAAAACAGCTGTGGATGAGTGTGTCCTCACAAAATCATTCGGGGTTTTCCCCCAATCAGAAGCCCTCGATGAACAATGAAATCTGGAACCTGCTGAGAGCCAAATCAGAGGCATTCAAGTCTGGAGATCAAGAATGCTACAAGAAGTGCAGATTCCAGACTAGACTGGAATCAACAAGGGATGCTCGAGAGCTGTGGCAGGGTTTGAATGCCGAACTTTCTATAAAGCTAAATCTTGAGACATAGGGGACAGCAAAGCTTCGTTTCCAGATGAGCTTAATGCCTTCTATGCTTGCTTTGACCAGTAGAACAGGGAGGGACCATCGCGCACACCCATGTCTCCTGATGATCCTTTGGTCTCAGTATCTGAAGATCATTTGCAGGCTGTCTTCAATACAGTGAATCCAAGGAAAGCATTCGGTCTAGATGCAGTACCTGGTCAATTACTGAAGACCTGTGCTGACAAACTGGCTGGTGTCTTCATGGATATCTTCAACCTCTCACTCTGGCAGTGTGTGGTACCCACCTGCTTCAAGCAGGCTTCAATCATACCGGTGCCCAAGATGAGCATGGTAACCTGTCTAAATGACTAACACCCAGTGGCACTTATATCCAGTGACGAAGTGTTTTGAGAAGCCTGTGTTGAAGCATATCAGTTCCTGACTGAATGGCGACTTGGATCTGCTCCAATTCACCTACTGAAGCAACAGATCTACAGCAGATGCTATCTCATTGGCTCTTCAAACAACTCTGGAACATTTGGAGAGCTAAGATGCATACATCAGGATGCTCTTTATCAATCACATCTCAGCATATAACACTATCATCCTCTCAAAACTAATCAGTAACCTCCAAGACCTGGGTCTCAGTACCCCTTGTGCAATTGGATCCTGGATTTCCTCACTTGTTGACTCCAGTCAGTTTGGATTGATCCTCCAGGTTCAAGAATAGTTACTACCCCTGAACCATTAAGCTCTTGAACAAAAGGGGATAACTACACTCATTTAAAGGCTCTGTAATATTGCTATTTCCTGCTTGTTACTTAGTGCTATTTATTTATATCTGCATTTGCACAGTCTATTTACAGTTTACAGTTACTATTCTATAGATTTGCTAAGTATGACTGCAGAAAAAGAATCTCATGGTTGTATGTGGTGACATGTATGTACTCTGATAATAAGTTTACTTTGAACTTTGTCTTGCACTATACAAATTTCATGATATAGGCCAGTAATAATAAATCTGATTCTGAGAAACCCAATACTTGATTTAACAAAATTTTATCAGTCAAGAAAAACTTAGAAGCATATTTATCAAAGCTCACACCTCTCAGATATGACCTGCCTGTTTCTATCAAATGCAGACTTCATGACTGATTGTACATAGTCTTAAACAACTGATCAAAACAGACCTAATCTCACTGCAGATTAATATTGAACAAGGCTGTATCATTGCCCAACATCTTTCTTAGTCTTCTTCACCACATCTCCTCCAATAAACTTCCTGCTGGAGTGAAGCTTCCAGCCGACCTACTTCAACCTAAGTGATTGAGCTACAGTATAAATCAGAATCAAATCAAATCAAGTTTAATTATCATTCATCCATACATTGATACAGCCAAATGAGACAGCATTTCTCTGGGGCCAAGGTGCAAAACATACTGATGAAGCTTGCAAATGTGGACATTTGTACATTACTGCAAGTCATCATTGACTCATTTATTGAAAACTTATCAGAAAATGAGCCTTACTTTGGTGAAAGAATGGTCCTCTACTGACCAGATTCTCCTGTTAAACAATGATAAAGGTCCATCGTGAGACTCAAGAGTTGACCACTTCCCATATCTTGGAAGACTTCCCACATCCAAGTGAGGCATCAATGATACAATTCATCATTGTCTTTACTGACTCTGGCAGTGTCTTTACAGATCATTACCTCAGATCCAGCAACATATCTCATTGTTTACTGGATAGACGCAATGTCTGGAATCCTCTGCATTTCAGAGACCTGACTTACCTGGAGCCAGAGAACTAGAGAGGTCCACTGATCTTATAAATTCAGAGGTAGGAGAAGAGAACCAAAGCCACTGTCCTCTCAAGACCAACCTCCCCCATGTTGAAATTTTAAATACACCAGGTAAGCTATGGTGCACAGGCTATGTAGCTTGCATGCTTATCATTAAACTCCTGAAACAGACACTGTGCTCTCAGTAAATCATGGCCAGGGAGTACCAAATTCAAGAATATTGTTTGAAAAGGTGTAACATTCCCACTGGCTCCTGGGAATCCCTGTTGGAAGACCAATCAATAGAGAAGCAGCATTCTGCATGGAATCAAGAATGTCAAGAACATTTGTTGGGAGTATACAAAAGTCTGGTGTAATCAGCAGAAACCATCCACCTGCACCTCAAGCCCCACCTATGACCGTGACTATAGGTCTTACATTGACACTTCAACATCCACAGAACTGTTGTGGAAGCAAGTCAGCATTGATGTTGAGAGATTGCCCAAGAAGAAGAATCAGGAACATCAATTAAAATATTACTTTGTGTCCAGAAGGAAAAGAAAACAAATGAAACACTTACCATACAATTATAAAGAATGGCACAGCAAATATTTCAGATCCCAATCCATACAGAAGTTTCTGAAGGCCCACTGGAAAACTGTTAATTGTGGTTGGTATAATTTCCCATGTAGTGTTGAATTTAATGAATGGCCCACAAGATTTTGAAGAACTAATTCTGTTTTTCAGAGGAAAGAAAGATCTGTATTTAATTTACCTCTCATAAAAATGATTAATCATCTTAAAGATATTTCCATTAAAATCAATATAAAAACTGAACATTAGAGTTGACACAAACTTTCCCTTTTTTGTCTACTTTGCTGAACTATGTACCCTTGTTTTAGGTTTGCAGCAGTTTTACTTTTCTCCCCCAACAAAATGAAGTGCTGTTCAGCATATTTCATTTTGGTTGCAAGCCTTTTCAAAAAAATCACGTTCTGTAAATTGCACAACTGTCAATATTTGAATTGCATGAACAAGCTCAAGGAACCCCTAGCAAAATACTGCAGTGGTTGCTTAATTAAAACCTGAATCTTCCTTACTAGTGATACCTTACTGGTGATAACTGAACAAAATGTATCTGCTTCTAACACCCCCTGCCAATTTGTTCCATATACCCCACTATCCCCGTGTGGAAAAACTTGCCCATCAGACCCCCTTTAAATCTTTCCCTTGCATTCTAGTTTCAGGGTCCTCTAACCTGGGAAAGAGACCATGACTATCTACCTTATCTACACCCCTCATAATAAAGGTTGATAATTCTAGACAAAAATTCCTCATATTTGAAAAACAGTCAAGTAGCTTTTTGTCAAAATTGAATAAAGAGAACATTTAACTACTGATGCAAGGATCATGTCACTTCCGGCAGTTACTTAATCCATGATTTTAAGCAAAAGTGGTGTTACATGGTACAGAGGAACTATGTATGTAGCAACATTGAACTAACATTAAATACTTACACTGCAATACTGAAGAGTATTGGAACACAAGCTAATGGAAGGCCAATTAACAGAACCGCTAAAAAGAAGAAGTTCGAACTTGATGCCCGAAAAGGTCTGGTGGAAGGTTGACAGTTTGCCATCAGAGAAACCTGAAATATTCAGATTGGATTAAGTTTTATGTGTAATATTTACTTATAACAAAAGGAGTCTCTTTGACACATCTCCGTGCGAAGCAGAGCCACTTCCCCTCCTCTTATTTCACTGTCACATAGTACAATAGGACCTTCTCCACGCCCCATCCCCCCCTTCCATGTCCATGCTGTCTATTGAGTACCCATCTACATTAATCCCATTTATGAACACATGGTCAATAGCCTTCCATAGCTTAGCAATTCAAGTGCTCATCTAGAGAATTATTAAACTTTGTCAGAGACTCAGGCAGTACATTTCAGTCTTCAGCCACCCAATGGGTGAAAGAAAAACTCTTGCTTTAGGCAGCTCTCTAATGGGAATATATCTGAGCTTGTTATCAATTTTTATACCTCAATCTGGATCCCACATCATCTCATCCAAGGAAAAGAAGCTCAATCATCCTGTCTGACTCAACTCAAAACTGAAATGCTCCAACCAATTTAAGATCCTAGTGTATTTCTTTGTTCTCTTGCTAGAGAAATCACTTCCTTCCTAGAATGTGGCAACCAGAAGTGTACCCAATACTCCAATATTTTTACATGCTTGTATGATAATCTTAAATTCCCTTGGTCCATTTCTCTTTCCCCTTTCTCAATCTCTCTGACTCCATCTTTGCAGACTAGTAGACTACTGACATCTTTTATAATCCTTCCAAATCCCAGTGCTATCTTGACTATACCTCTTCTCGCCCTGACTCCTGTAAAAATGCTGTTCCCCTTTCTCAGTTTTTGCAGAGAGACCATGGTTTTTGACTTGCCACTACCTTTCTACCCTACCCGATTGCTAATGCTCTTTCACAATAAATACCCTCAGATATTATTTTCCAATGAGGAATACTTGCTCTTTAAGCTTGAAATTGTGCACCAGCAAAGGTTCATCAAAGGCAAACTCAATTCTATCTGTACGCAATAATGATGCATATACAAATGTAACTCCAGGACAGGAAAGTCCACAGCTGTTTTAATAAAAACTGTAACAACCCTGGTGTAGTCATTCAGGTCCTCAGATGAGGTCTTGAACATGGCCCATCCACTAACTTAAGACAATCCTATAACTGTTCCTCAACCTCCGGTGACCACCTCTTGGTTGTCTTGATCTCTGGAGCCTTGCTCTTTAGACTCTGTCCTTATGTAGGTAGTAGGAGTACAGCTAAATGATCCAAATGATCCTTATTCCTTATTAACTCGACAAAATGCGGTCTCAGGAAGGAATGATTGGCATTCCTTATCGTAGTGTAGCCGTGGTCTAGTGCGTTGGGACCTCTGGTGCAACAGGGTATGTGCTGGTGATAATTAGGCAGTCTTTTGTTCAAGCCCTTGAGTGTGGCACCAAATTGCACCACTGTTAATACAAACCAAACCAAGACTGATGAATTAAACTATAATCCATCTTTAGTTGTTTCCCTCCACAACATGTAAAGTGCCATTGAACTATGAACATTGGAGTGGCACGGTAGCACAGTAGTTAGCACAATGCTGTACAGTACCAGTGCCCTGGGTTCAATCCTAGCTGCTGTCTCAAAGGAACTTGTATGCTTTCCCCATGATCATGTGGGTTTCCTCCAGGTACTCCAGTTTCCTCCCACAGGCCAAAGAGTGTACCAATTGGTGGGTTAATTGATCATTGTAAACTGTCCCGTGATCAGGCTAGGATTAAATCAGGGGATTACTGTGTGGCACAGCTCAAAGGACCAGAAGGGCCTATTCCTTGCTGTGGCCCAATAGATAAATAAATTCTGTATGTCAGTGAGTTATTGTAGGGCAATTTTTTATTGTTTTTGTTAAAACTGCACCAAATTACTATTTGAGAATCACTTATGTTATTAATGTGAACCTCCAGTAGCAAGCCTAAATCAAATTTCAGGAAGTCCATCATAGAAAACTAATTGACCTTCATTTGAGTAGCCTAACTGTTTTAAGTATTTTAATCAAATACATTAATAAAGTATGAATAATTCAGTAGAAATTAAAGTTTATTCCCTCTATAATTGCAAACATTAATCTGATTAGTTTTCATTTGGTTGAATAATTTACCTTTTTTATGTAAAATATAGCAAAATATTTGATGGTTGCTATTCCAGGGAGCAATGGTGAATAAAATGTCCCAATCCAACAGATTGTTTGACCATATACAATTTCTAACACATTTTGCGGAACACTAAACTGTTGCTGCCCCCACCATGTGAAAGGTGGGAAAGAGCAAAAAGTCACAAGTAATCTGTAAAAAAAAATGGAGAGATTCCTTATTAAAACATATTGTTCAATAACCTGAAAATAAGACTACCGGTAATTGGTTATATATGTATTAGAAAGACTGCCAATACATTACTTAATCAATTTAGAAATTATGCATTAGTAGAAAACTATGTATACTAATTAACAATTTAAAGCAATAACATGATTTTATAATGCTAACATTTTAAAAATAAAAATTGTAATTCATGGAAGAAAATGGGCTTAAAACTAATTCACTAATTTAGCTTACTTTGAAAATTTCAAGTTGCAATATACTGAATCAGTAATAAACTGACAGTGAAATATCTGTTAAATTTCAATGATTTGAGCAACAGATCATTACATGATTTGGTCCATCAAGTTTATTCATTTCTTTAAAGTCCATGAATTAGAATAGAAATCCATAAATAAAAATCATCCTTGAAATATTGCTACACGTGGTGAAGATAGGGGGCTACGACATCCAATGCTGTTGGTATATTCATATTCATGTTTCATCCTTGTGCAAGATTATATGCATGTCCTCATTGTTCATTTCTCTATTAACGTGCAGCAGCGTACAGGGATCTGGGATACACATGCATGAATCATGGAAAGAGACAGCAGATTGAGGATATGGCTACAATAGCATACAGGATCCTGGCCACAAACACAGGAGATTCTGCAGATAATATGCATATAAAATCCTGGAAGAACTCAGATCAAGCAGTATCTATGAAAAGGAATAAAGAGTTAATGTTTTGGGCTGAGACCCTTCATCAGGATCCTGGGCTTTATAAAGATGTTGAGTACAAAACCTTTATAAAACACTCATTCAGTCAAAAGTAGTGTCCAGAAGGGTGAAGTAATGAATGATTCCAGAGATGAGGTATATTGATTATGTGGATAGATTAAAGGAGTTCTCTTATTTTCTTGAAAAGAGGAGACTAAGAGGCAATCTGCTGAATGTACCCAAGACCATGAAGGGTCTAGAGAGAAAAGATACAATCGCTGTCCTTGGCAGGAGGGTTAGAAGCCAGTGTATAAAGAATGCAAATTCCAGGAAGTTTTCAGGTTTTACAACACTGAATCACAGTGGATTTGATTTTGCTTTTTTTTTTGACACTGATCAACAGAAAAAGACTCTTTCATGTCAAAGTGAAAACAGATCTCTACAAAGTAATCTAAATCAATTACAAATATAAAATACAAAATAATTGATGGCATAAGTATTCACCTCCTTTAATATGGCACACCAAATCATCACTGGTGTAGCCAATTAATTTTAGAAGTCACATAATTAGTTAAAAGGAAAACACCTGTGTGCAGTCAAGGTGTTTCAATTGATTGTAGTAAAAATACACCTGTATTTGGAAGGTCCAAATGCTGGTGAGTTAGTATTCTGGCAAAAACTACCATGAAGAAAACAGAGCACTCCAAGCAACTCTATGAAAAGGTTATTGAAAAGCATATGTCAGGAAATGAATACAAGAAAATCAACTGAGTCACTGAATATCCCTTGGAGTACAGTTAAGTCAAGCATCAAGAAATGGAAAAAATATGTCACAGTTGTAAATCTGCCTAGAGCAAGCTGTCCTCAAAAAATGAGTGACCGTGCAAGAATGGGACTAGTGAGGTAAGCCACCAAGAGACCTATGACAACTCTGGAGGAGTTACAAGTTTCAGTGGCTGAGATGACTGCATGTACAACAACTGTAGCCTGGGTGCTTCACCAGTTGCAGCTTTAAGAGAAAGTCACTGTTGGGGGAAAAAAAATACCCACATGAAATCTTGTCTAGAGTTTGCCAAACCCTGATGTCAACTGGAAGAAGGCTCTATGGTCCATTAAAAGCAAAATTAAGCTTTTTGGCTATCAGAAGAAATGCTATTTTTGGCATAAGCCAAACACTGCACATCATCAAAAACACACCATCCCTATTGTAAAGCATAAGAGTGGTTGCATCATGCTATGGGGATGCTTCACTGCAGCAGACCCTGGAAAGCTTGTGAAAGTAGAGGGTAAAATGAATGCAGCAATATACAGGGAAATTCTGGAGGGAAAACCTGATGCTGTCTGCAAGACAACTGCAACTTGAGAGATTTGTTTTCCAGCAAGGCAATGTCCTCAAGCATAAAGCCAAAGCTACAGAGGAATGGCTTAAAAACAACCAAGTTAATGTCCTAGAGTGACCAAGTCAGAGTCCAGACCTCAATCCAAATGAGAATTTGTGACTGGATTTGAAAAAGGCTGGTCACTCCTGACCCCCATACAATCTGACAGAGCTTGAGTAGTTTTGTAAAGAAGAATGGGGGGAAAAATTGCAGCGACCAGATGTGCAAATTTGATAGAGACCTATCCACACTCTCAAAGGTGCATCTACTAAATATTGACTTGAAAGGACTAAGTAATTATGTGAACAATTATTTTATGTTTAATGTTTGTAATAAATTTGGACCAATTTGTAGAAATTTGTTTTCGCTTTGACACTAAAGTCCTTTCTCTTGATCAAAGTCAAAAAAGCCAAATTAAATCCACTGTGATTCAAACAGTAAAACATGAAACCTTCTTGGTGGGGGGGATGAATACCTTTTAAAGGCACTGTATGTACTGTAGGTAATTTAGTAGGTGAATTCTCTGTGCCTGCAGAAGTCCAGGCACAGGAACAGAGGCTGTTTCATAATGAAAACCTTCAAAGTCTCTGTAGGGAAGAACATTCCTCTGGTAAGCTCCACTTCTTTTTGAAGCCTCTGCTCCAGGGTTTGTTCCCTGCTGCAGGCGCAGAAAAATTACCAATTACCTGTGTTCAGAACTAAAACAGACAAATTAGAATTCAGTATCCACTATGACTCTGTATGTGACTTCCTAACCACCACACAAAATGAAGTGCTTACATGCAAATCTCTTCCGAAGACTGCAGTAGGTTTTTGATCTCATTTTAATTATAGATGCAGGGCATTTCCATATCCTGTTTGCCCCTGCATGGCATGAAATGTAAAATAAGCATCATTGCATCAATTCTGATGCGATGCAGAGGGATTGACTCCACGTATAACCTGTGTTTCAGGACTTCATATGCCTAGAAATGGTCATTATAACATTTTATGAAGCCTAATGTATGCTATTGGCTGCTATTCTCATTTTGAGAATTGTGCTTCAAAGTAGCTGCACACCACTTAAACTACATATAATTGAATTTTTTGGTCATTATCTCAAGAAAAATAGATGAGACATTTTGAACCAACCAAAGGTTAAAAAATTTATTTACATCAGTCAACATTAAAAATAAAGGGTTTTAAATTAAACAAACTCATGAACTATGAAGATATTAGGGTTAACTTTGTATTACTTTACAATTCTGAATATTTTTTACAGGGGAGAAGAGGAAGAGAAATATTGCTTACTTTCTGGGAAATTCCACAAATAATGTGACAGCACTAATGATAATCAGATCAAATATCATCAACTTGTACATTTCTTGCCCTATTCGGGTTTCCCAGCACTGAAAACACAAACAACTATTAACTTTGTTTAGTTACAGTAAAGTTCATTAATTATATAGACTTGCAATATTTAATACACTTGACCTTACCAATAATGAAATAGAATGATAAATAGTACATTTCCATACCTTTTAGTAGTTATGTTCATTTTCTTAGCCAGACTTATGGGTTCCTCTCCCTGACTTTACCTGTTTTACTGAGTTAAACCCTGATTTAATACAAGTTTACCTATGTGGTATATTTGGTTACTAATTTATACGATTTATTTTCTTATATTAGTCATCTTCAAGCACATTAGATATTATGAACCTTAATTTACTCATTCTGAAAAAGTGCTGAGATTATCTACAGCATTGACAAGATCAGGTCCATCCCATGTTGGCATACCCAAGGTACAATTTAACATGAAATTCCTCGTTAATTTACTTTTTTTTCTGCTGATGTTAGCACAATTTGAGAGTTCTCATTTTAATTTAATAAACCACAGCAAATTCTAAATGTTAACATGGTCATTCACAGAATCCTATCACTGTCTGACCCTCCAGTCTTCCTCAAATGCAAGATAACAGCTATCACTTTGAATTCAAAGTTTATTTGCACAGACATGCCTTAATGAATCTACATCGGGTAACTACTCCACAGACTTTCATGACATATTTCAGTATCACTGCTGCAGTATTTTTAAACAAAAATAAATATTTGACAATATATTTGTTGCAAAAGAAGCCCAAGGAAAATGTGTATTTTGCAGCATAGCACAACTCCTGTGTGCACAATTTAAATAAAAGCAATGGTCTTAAATCAATTATATATGTTGTTCTGTTCATTAGATGAAAAATTAAAACAGTACAGCATTTCTTGCTTTGCATTTAATTAACTGCAAAATTCTCCAAAATAATTGTGTAACTATTAACCATTGGGTGTCATTCTCAAAATGCACAATGGTTCATTTTGTAATTATTTATAAGTACATAATAATTATATTTCATTGAGCAGGATCTATTTTGTATTAGTACTTTTACTTTGTTAGTACTAATCTAGGAAGATGCTTGTGATGATGGCACAATTTGTCTTTTTGATTCCTCTTATTGCCACAAGGTAATCAAAACTTCTCAATACCTCAAACGATATACAAATTTATTATTTTTTTTAAAACATTGTAGAAGTTACAACTCAATTTACTCACTGGGTACGATTTATGGTTGTATCCACAAGGCTTGCATTCTCCGCCATCGCATGTTGTAATTTGTGACCATAAGCTCAGCAAGAGAACAATAATATTAGCCAATCGCACAAACACAGACCTATAGAAATTAACAATTAACAAGCTTCAGTTTGTTATTTTTGGACAAGGAGGAAGAGGAGAATATGAAACATGGAATAAAGTTCTGAAATATACATGACCAAATGAAAAAAATTATGATCTATCTTTGTTGTTGATACATGCTTTGCAGTCATTGTATATGCACGCTTTGAAAGGGAGAACACGATTACAGCTGTGAAGATCCCTACTGCACCTGATGACCCTGTAATCTCTGTCTCAGAGGCTGATTTTAGGCTGTCTTTAAAGAGACTGAACCCTCGCAAGGCGGAAGGTCCAGATGGAGTACCTAGTAAGGCTCTGAAAACCTGTGCCAACCAACTAGCAGGAGGATTCAAGGACACTTTCAACCTCTCACTGCTATGGGCCGAAGTTCCCACTTGCTTCAAAAAGGCAACAATAATACCAGTGCCTAAGAAGAATAACGTGTTGCCTTAATGACTATCACCCAGTGGCACTCACATTTACAGTGATGGAATGCTTTGAGAGGTTGGTCATGACTAGACTGAACTCCTGCCTCAGCAAGGACCTGGATCTGTTGCAATTTGCCTATCGCCACAATAGGTCAATAGCAGATGCAATCTCATTGGCTCTCCACACCTGGATAATACAAACCCTTATGTCGGGATGTCGTTCATCGACTATAGCTCAGCATTTAATACCATCATTCCCACAATTCTGATTAAGAAGTTTCAGAACCTGGACCTATGACCTCCTTCTGCATATGGATCCTCGACTTCCTAACCGGAAGACCACAATCTGTGCGGACTGGTGATACCATATCCTCCTCGCTGATGATCAACACTGGCCTTCAAGGTACCCAGGACATTTTCAGGAAGCTGTCTCTCAGAAAGGCAGCGTCCATTATTAAGGACCTTCAGCACCCAGGACTTGCCCTTTTCTCACTGTTACCATCAGGTAGGAAGTACAGAAGCCTGAAGGCACACACTCAGCGATTCAGGAACAGCTTCTTCCCCTCTGCCATCCGATTCCTAAATGGACTTGAACCCTTGGACACTAGCTCACTTTTTTTTAATATACAGTACTTCTGTTTTTTACTTTTTAATATCTATTTAATATACATACATTGTAATTTATTATTAATTATTTATTTCTCTCTTCTATATTATGTATTGCATTTGAACTGCTGCTGCTAAGTTAACAAATTTTATATCACATGCTGCTGATAATAAACCTGATTCTGATTATCATCACAATGTTCTTAATTTTTTTTCTTTCCTTACCATTTTTGATTTTTTCCAAGTTAAATATTTGGCTTGCATATTTAAGCACCAAGATTCACCCTTTCTATTTTTCTTTCTTTTTAAGTATAATTTCTGTATCCTTAAAATGGTCATAACTTTATGGTTCTATGTGCAATTTTCATTACATTACTCCTGTCACGTTCATTTATTTAGATCCTTTTCATTATGGAAATAATCTGATATATTAAATGTGTGTTTTTTTAAATATAGCTTCCTATATGGATTTAAACTCAAAGTACAGTATGGTGCACAAATGTGTATTAATTTTAAATGGTGTGTCTGAAAGATCCTGGAAGTAAAATACAGGCTTTTTTTAAACTTAGAATTACATTGAAGTTAACACAATTTTAAGTCATTTGGAGTAAACAATTTTTATTTGTTATTCTTTTGAACTACCTAACAAAGTGTGCATCAAGTTGCAAGTTCTTTACTTGTACTACTGTACAAATATTGTTTGAATTAAGTGACTATGATGATATCAATTCTGTTTGTTTCCCTTTAATAAAGAAGAAAAGAGTTTGCCTCACTTATGGGAAGCTTGGTTTTCTTTCTCATTGTTAAAGACACGTTATCGAGTTGTACCTCATGGGGTCGATACCACGACAAGATGACCCACAAGTAATCAAGCTACTCAAGACAGCTAAAATAATTTTCAGTTAATTTGAGAAGATATTCAAAGCTGATAAGAATTTAAAACAGAGTTGGCCCTCTTACACTTATCTTCCTTTGAAATGTTATTCTTTAGTCTTAGCTTTTCACAATCTCAAATCTAACTTTAGAACGACAATAAAAATACAATTCAAGACTATTTGGAACACTGCAACAGAAATTGACCTCATGACCACTTAGATCATAAGTAGCTCAACAACTTGTAGCTCGCACAGCTCCTTGACCCTACTTAACAAGGGTTAACAAGGACCCTACTTGCCTTTTATTGACAAGTGCTTCCTGACTTCAGTTCTAAATGGCTTTACTCCAATTTTAAGACTGCATGTTTCCTTTCTGAATTCCCTATCAAAGAAAACCATTCATCTGTACCTACCTGATAAAATTATTTTAAAGACCACGATCAGATCATTTTTTAAAATACTGAAATCAATTACATTTACAAGCTATGTTTATGCTATGAAAAACAATCTAAACCCTAGAATAACCACAACCCATCATCCCACTCAAAAGCCTATCCTTCCTGAGGTTCAGTGCTGAAAAGTGAATCCATTACTCAAAAGGGCCTGGCCAAGGCTCAGGAAATAGAAATTTTAATTCTACATTTCCTCTTGAAATAAGGGATAACATTTCATACATCTTTTGTTTAGTAGCCAAGGACCATCTTTTATTGAATTCACATACTATATCTAGGGAAAGCCTGAATGTCCTTTACAAAATTAGGCTTATAATTTTCTATTTTGGACACTCAAGTTATAGGTACTGAAATAATGAAAAGCTGAGACCTACAGAAGTAATTAGGAATATAAAGTTAGTCAGCTCACGCCATCAACATACAAAAGTTGCAGGTGGAATGCTTGTATTGGTTCAAACAAATGTGATTTGTTGATTATTTCATAGCTAAACTAGTTTGAGTAGATTAACAATGCAATTATTCACAAATGGATTTTAAATACTCATAAGTGAATGCAGCTACAACTTCCATGCAATAATATAAGTCTAAATGTTCTTTCATGAACATAAAATAATCTGCAGAAGATTCCAAAATTAAATGTAATTAACCTATTGCTTTATAATAATTGGAACAACAAGGTATTAAACAATAAGAAATGTAAGCAAACTCAAGACCAAAATACAGAGCATGGATGGTCGCCTCAAATTTAACATACCGGTACTTAATCGATAAACACAAGAACTATTTAAAAATTCTATCTAGTTTAACTTGGATAGGGATATCCATACACACCTGAGAAGCATGAATTTAATCTCAAAGGCTGGTGAATAGTCTTCGAATGTGATTAAGTATTCAAACAAGAGTGGAGTGATAAAGTTAGCTGCAGTGATCACAATAGAGGGCAAGTATTGAACTATGAGATCGAATGTGAAGCTTCCATCATTTGTTTGCTAATAAAAGTAAAAACATAATTAAGCACAAATTATTGTAACATTCTCAAAATGGAATTTAAGTTGAGAAACCGAAAATGTGGAATGGTAAACATCATTTACCTGCCCGGTTAAAACAATAAGCAGCAATAATTTGAATTTTATACTTATAAATGGAACTAAATATCCTGAAACACTTTATAGAAATATTACCACAATATAGCAGTAATAAAAAATAGAAAACTGCAGAAAACGTTGCAAATTCTTAGCAGTTATATCAGTATCTATGAAGAGAAAAAGAAATTCAATGTGTCAGGTCATTCCTAGGCCTAGTGTTTCTCTCTTTCCAGAAAGTACTTGACCTGGTGAGTATCCAGGGTATTCTATTAGCATTTACTGAAATTGGTAATCTGTTATAAAATTACTATCAAGATTAGATTAAAATAAGTCTTAAAAATTAAAAGATTCAAACAAGTAATTCTGAAACCTACAGACTAGCAGATACATGCATGGCAGCCAAGAGAGAAAAAAAAATTAAATTCAAGAATGATCAAGGGGCAAGAACTAAAGGAGCATAGCCATCTCAATCCTGGAGGCCATCATGAAGAAGGGTAGGGCCATAGAGGGATTTGAGGACACGGATCGGAATATTCATATTGAATTCTTCCATGCACAAAAGCCATAGAAGTTCAGCAAGCAGAAGCAAAGTGACCGAACAGAACTTAGTATGCGTTGAGAGATGATATTGTTTCCTAAATCAAAATACAAAGCCACTCTGACTGGCACAAATAATCTACCATCTGTTAAGTTAAAAGTTCTTTGTAGTGGTGTCAAATATATGACTAAAAGTGAAATAATCAAAGAATCATTTTGTCACTGAACAGATTAGCAAAGCTACTAATCAATAATCTGCACAAACAAGCCAGACCTCCCAATGGCTACCCATTTTAATTCCACTTCCCATTCCGATATGTCCATCCATGGCCTCCTCCAATGTTGTGATGAGGCCACACTTAGGCTGGAGGAACAACACCTTGTATTCCATTTGAGTAGCCTCCAACCTGATGGCATGAACACTGCTTTCTCAAACTTCTGTAATGCCCCCCCAACCCATCCCCCTTCTCTATTACTTATCCCCTTTTCCTTCTCTCACCTCATCTCACCAATCAACTTCCCAGCTCTCCAGGTTTCACCTATCACCTGGTGGTTCTCTCTTCTCTTCCCTCCCCCCCCCCCCCCCCAACTTTTAATTCTACTCCTCAGTATTTATTCTCTAGTCCTGCCGAAGGGTTTCGGCCCAAAACGTTGACTGTACTTTTTTCCATAGATGCTGTCTGGCCTGCTGAGTTCCTCCAGCATTTTGTCTGTGTTGCTTGAATCAATAATCCCCTCAAAATTTGCCCATTAGTTCACTCAATGCAGTTAGAATCAATATTCCATAGTATCAGAACACTGTTTTATGTTACACTCCCAGGGAGGAAGCTGCGTAGCATTCACACCAGGACCACCAGACTCAAAAAGATTTATTTTGCTCAAGTAGTAAGGCTGATCATCTCCACCCACTAACCCACCCCTCCACACTCCCCACCACCACTACCTTATTAGTTTCTCTAGACAGCTTCCATACAGACTCTCCTGTGCCTAGTGTCACTTTATGGACATAGAATCAATCTATGTATATAAGGTACCTTATAAATTTTTATTAATTGTGCTTTTTATTATTGGGTTCATTATCTTATTGTATTTTTTGTGTTGTATCAGATCTGGGGAACAATTATTTTGTTCTCCTTTAAACTTTGGTGCTGGAAATGACATTAAACAATCTTGAATCTTGACTAAAATAGCCTCCAAGTTATTACTGAAAAAGGTAAATAATCCTACAATTTTATTTTATAGTCTAAGTAATAGAAATACAATCATATCACATGTAATTTTGTGCTTTGTGTCAAATATCAAACTGAATACTCACTGTGTAATGGAATTGTTGGGAGTAAATGGTGGTTCTATATATGCAATAAAAACAAGCAGCCAGTATCAGTAAAACAAGCAAGTTCAAGAAAGCTCTTCGGAGGTAGATCTGGAACTTTTCCTTCTGAGTCCTTTCTGCAATCTTCTGCTTTATTCTTTCTTCATCCAAGTCAGTCTATTGCCATAAAAATAAAATTTACTTCTCAGTTTCTTCCCAGAAACACTCTTCCCATTACAAAGATTACAAATGTGCCAACTTAAAGGTCTCCTTTCAGAACTGCCAGCACTTAAAAGACAAAAATTCTAAAGCTTAAGATTTCAGCTACTGCTTAAAAAAAAATCAATCCAATGATTTTTGTTCATTTTCAATTGCCATAGAAAAGTGAAAGGGGTATCAGCAATGAAAGAATTTAATATAATTTCCAGCAGCTGCAGAATCTCGTTTATTTAATATGAGTCAGTTTTGTTTGGCCAGTCCTCCAGAATTTAATAGTGGAGCTGCTGTGGTGAACTACATATACCTCTCTGGACACGCCCCCTGATGACTGCTCCTGTGGCTCCTCCCACAGACCCCTGTATAAAGGTGATGGAGGTCTGAACCCGGCCTCTCAGTCTCCAGGATGTAGTATGGTGGTCAACCACTGCTTGTTCCTTCTTCCCCCCTCCCCCCAGTGATGATCCATTCTCCCGGCTTCTACGCTCCTCCTCCTCCTGGACACCCCCATCGG
The DNA here is from genome assembly GCF_048418815.1 of Hemitrygon akajei. Taxonomy (NCBI): domain Eukaryota; kingdom Metazoa; phylum Chordata; class Chondrichthyes; order Myliobatiformes; family Dasyatidae; genus Hemitrygon; species Hemitrygon akajei. The sequence goes on from NC_133134.1 coordinate 30,358,107, forward strand.
GCCTTCTACCTGCTCTCGACCTTTTCATCTCTAACTGTCGCCGAGACATCAACCGTCTCAACTTCACCACCCCTCTCTCCTATTCTAACTTCACTCCCTCTGAACGCACTGCCCTCCACTCTCTCTGCACTAACCCCAACCTCACCAATCAAACCTGCAGACAAAGGTGGTGCTGTAGTAGTCTGGCGGACGGACCTCTACCTCACTGAGGCCAAACGGCAGCTCTCCGACACCTCCTCGTACTTACCCCTGCCACAGGACCCCACCAAAAAACATCAATCCACTGTCTCCCGCACCATCTCCACCCTCATCAACTCCAGAAACCTCCCTCCCTCAGCCAAAAAACTCATAATTCCCACACCCCGCACAGCTCGGTTTTACCTCCTCCCCAAGATCCACAAGCCTGACTGTCCCGGCAGACCCATAGTTTCAGCCTGCTCCTGCCCCACCGAACTTGTGTCTGCCTACTTGGACTCCATTTTATCCCCCATAGTTCAGACTCTCCCCACCTACATCCAGGATACATCCCATGCCCTTCACCTCTTCAATAACTTCCAATTCCCCGGCCCCGACCGCTTCATTTTTACCATGGATGTTCAATCCTTATACACCTCCATCCCACATCAAGAAGGCCTCAAAGCCCTCCACTACTTTTTGGATAACAGACCCCACCAGTTCCCCAGCACCACCACACTTCTCCGGTTGGCGGAGCTTGTTCTAACTCTCAATAACTTCTCCTTTGGTTCTTCCCACTTTCTCCAGATCAAGGGTGTAGCCATGGGCACTAGCATGGGCCCCAGCTATGCCTGCCTCTTTGTGGGTTATGTGGAACAGTCTAAGCTCCAAATCTATACTGGCACCACTCCCCAACTTTTCCTCCGCTACATCGACGACTACACTGGTGCTGCTTCCTGCACCCATGCTGAGCTCATCAATTTCATCAACTTTGCTTCTAACTTTCACCCAGCCCTTAAATTCAGTTGGTCCATCTCGGACATTTCTCTCCCCTTTCTTGATCTCTCGGTCTCCATCTCCGGAGACAGACTATCTACTGACATCTTCTACAAACCCACTGACTCCCATAACTATCTTTACTATACCTCTTCCCACCCTGCCCAATGCATAAATGCCATTCCCTATTCCCATCTGCTCCCAGGATGAGGCTTTCCGTTCCAGGACCCCTTGTCCTCACCTACCACCCCACCAGCCTCCGGATCCAACACATTATCCTCCGCAACTTCCACCACCTTCAACAGGACCCCACCACCCAGCACATCTTTCCCTTCCCTCCGTGACTACCTGGTCCACACGTCCCTCCCCACAGAACTCCCACCCGGCACTTATCCCTGTAAGTGCAAATGCTACACCTGTCCCCACACCTCCCCCCTTACCACCATTCCAGGCCCCAGACAGTCCTTCCAGGTGAGGCAACACTTCACCTGCGAGTCTGCTGGAGTTGTCTATTGCATCCGGTGCTGCCGGTGCGGCCTCCTCTACATCGGCGAGACCCGACGCAGATTGGGGGACCGCTTCGTCGAGCACCTACGCTCCGTCTGTCACAATAGACAGGACATCCCGGTTGCCACCCACTTCAACTCTGCCTCTCATTCCCATTCGGATATGTCTATACATGGCCTCCTCTACTGCCATGATGAGGCCAAACTCAGGTTGGAGGAGCAACACCTCATCTACCGTCTGGGTAGCCTCCAGCCTGGTGGTATGAACATTGAATTCTCCAATTTCCGGTAATTCCCTCCCCCTCCCCCTATCCCAGGTCCCTCTCTGCCTCTCTCTCCTTTCAACTTTCTGCTCCTTTATCTCTACAGTTCTTTCATGCTTATCCCCTCCCCCCTTTATCTTTCCTCTGATTGGTTTTCCACCTGGCGCCTCTAGCCCTTCCCCCTCCCCTATCTCTATTACTGGGCTTTGGCCCTCTCTTCCCCCCCCATTCCTGATGAAGGGTCTCGGCCCGAAACGTTGGCTACTCTTTTCTTACGGATGCTGCCTGACCTGCTGAGTTCTTCCAGCGTTGTGTACGTACACTTTAAAATAAGCCTTGGCTGAAAGGCATTCCGGTTAGTCATCACAACATATTCTCCTAAATACCATGAACTGTGTCACGAAACAGCCAGAATTGCACAAACAAGCATAAAAATAACTCTAGTGTGTGCAAACAAGTTTGCAATTGGGTCTGCAGTATCAGTTTGGATTTGTATTGAGAGAGTAGACACCCTAGTAATAGAATAAGGATCTTGACACAACTGGGAATTATGAACCATGCAAGAAAATCATACTCAATTGGTCTGAAAGGGTGGAAAATGGATAGTTCCCACTGATGCAGAGATTTTAAATCTTTCTCTCAATGAAGACTATCCCTTGTCCCAAGTTCACCTTTTAGATTATGGATGAATCTGGGATCTTTAAATTGTGAGCAATAGAACTCTCCTCAATAACGTTGACTGCTTTTCTGTAACAAGATTTAAATCAGGAAATAAGCATGTTCTTTTATCATGACTTTCACTGAGGTCAAATTAAATTTAATACTTATTGATTACCAATGACAACTTGATAACCGTAAAAACTGGGAATCTTCTATCCTCCGTTACCTGAAGATTGAATGCAGTTTTCCAGGTCAAACAATTTAAACAGGGTCCCAACTGAGATTTTGCAACTTTGTATTACACAATACCATACCCTGTACTCTTTTTGACAATAGCAACATTAGAAATTGGAGTTTTCAATTCCAGAAGAGATCTAAAAAATCTTACCTTCAATTCATACTGAAGACTGCTATGTTTCATCGCTGCAGCGTGTTCATCTGTGATACAAAAGTCCCAACCTGCAAATATCTTATTACAAAAACTCTGAAATCGGTCTTCTGATCTGATAAAGCTTTGTTTGAAACCTTCCACTGCCCTGAAGGATTAACATAAGAAAAAAAAATTGTGATAGCAGTAACAAGAATAGGATGCAAAAATAAGAAATAAAATCAGAAGCAATTAATTCGCCCTCTCCTGTCTGCTCCACTATTCTATAGTATCTCTAATGTGACCTTTTACCTTTCAACACTAATCCTACACTTCCTGGTTCTCTTAATATCCATAAAAACAACAATCACTCTGATTATACTCAATAATTAAGCCATCAGACCCTCTTGGATAATGATTTCTGAAGGAACTTCTTTCTACGTCAGCCCTGAATAGCCAACCCTTTAATTTCAGACTGTAATCTTTGATTCTACTCCACCCAACGGAAAGATTATCAGGGCATCCAGCAGCCAAGCCCCATAAGAATGTTGTACATCTCAATAAGATCTTATCCAATTAATTTACACTCTATAGACCATTGGTCTAGTTTGCTTAATCTCTCCTCACAAGACAATCTTCACCCAGGAATCAATCTGATGAACTTTAATTGCACAAATTCTATTGCATAAATGATGTTTTTTAGATGGGGAGTTAACACTTATCTTCAACATTCTAGATATGGTCTCACCAAGGCCCAAAATAACTTCAATATGACATCTTTACACTTCTTCTTAAAATAAAGGCCAACATATTGATCAATCTAATATTCTCTTATTTGTCCCCAAATCATTCAATTTTCTCACAATTGTCAATTAATCTTATTATCATCCCATTTGTTCTTCTTCCCCTTTTTCTAAAATAAGCCGAGCGTTGGTTCAAGGAATATAATTACTCACAGCACAGCCTTAGAGACTTTAGAGTTCACCAAAAATTACCTGAAATGAAGTAAATTCATTCAACTGAATTGAAGCAAGTTGAAACAGGAAAAGAAGCAATTACCTTTTCACGATCCAAAAAAGACTCAGTAGAATGTATGCAAATGTTGTTAGGAGATACGCAAGTGGTACATTGTAGTGAAAATAATTAGAATGCAACTCATCTGTTTCATAAAATCCATAGAACAGATAGGTCTTCTCCAAGAATCCCTAAAGGAAAAAACAAATAAAACTTGTTAGTATATGACAAATTGTTAATTCAGCAGAATATTACAATAAAAATGTGCAACAGATTAGATTAGATTCAACTTTATTGTCATTGTGCCGAGTACAGATACAAAGTTAATGAAATGCAATTAGCATCAAACCAGAAGTGCAAAAGAATAGTGTTATTTACAAAATAACTGCAAATAAAAAGTAAGTGCTACAGCATACAGATATAAAAGTACTAAGACAGTACAATATGGGTGCAATACTGCTTAGCGCTGTGATGTGAGGTTCAGCAGGGTCACAGCCTCAGGGAAGAAGCTCTTCCTGAGCCTGCTGGTGTGGGAGCAGAGGCTCCTGTAGCGCCTACCAGATGGGAGTAGAGTAAAAAGTCCATGGTTAGGGTGAGATGCATCCTTGATAATGCTTTTTGCCCTGCCCAGGCAGTGCTTATGGTAGATGTTCTCAACGGTGGGCATTTGGGTGCCGATAATCCGCTGGGCAGTTTTTACCACCTGTTGGAGTGCTTTGCGGTCCGATACGGGACAATTGCCATACTACAGAGATGCAGTTGGTGAGTATGCTCTAATGGTACAGCGGAAAAGTCCGTCAGTATCCTGGTCGGTACCTCAAACAAGAGAAAATCTGCAGATGCTGGAAATCCGAGCAACACACATAAAAGGCCAGGCCAGCTGAGTTCCTCCAGCATTTTGTATGTTTTGAACAGATTGTACCTTGTCTTTTTCCAAGTGTGTCAAACCGATTACAGAGTATCATCTTTCTTTGGAGGAGGGAGAAGGTGTGGTGAAGTTAAGTGGACTTTTTAAAAAATGGGTATTTTATAGAGGGCCTTTATTAACAAATAAGTTAAATTGTTTTAAAATAAGTTTAAAAGAAAATTCTAATTTTGCTTAATAACTATATTTTAAAATTTCACTCTTAAGACCTCATCTACATTATAACCTTCATTTCATTCTTGCACAAATTTAAGTAAATTAAAATTATACTTTGACTTTATTTACCATCTCAGAATTCTTCCATGTGATTAATTGCTCAGTCTGTTTGGTATTCTGTTCCTAAGTATCAAGGTCCTTGTATAATGATGAGACAATAACTGACATAGGAATAGGTCAAACTCTTGGCAACGAGTTCCTTTAAAGTCAGATCATAATTTTTTGCATCAGTTTCCAAAACAAAAAAAATTATGCTAAGATAAATGAATAACCATGGATTGTTCTTTGAGAATTATACTTAATTTGAGATAAATTATAACATTGTGGACTGAAAGGCTGTATTGTGCTGTAGGTTTTCTATGTTTCTATAAAAAATGACATGGTCCTGAATGCATGTAAATTTTTTTTTTTGTGTGCCATACTCTGCCAGAACCTTGGCAACCACATTTTTTTTCAAGTGGTTGTCTTGGAGGAAAGACTCTGTGAGTAATCCTCCACGTCCTTCTCACAGCGCAGTGTTCTTTTTTACGAGGCCGATTTGAGAGCTCGACACTCAACCTGGCACGGATGGAAAGCGTGTCCGGGAGTGGCCCGACTGGATTCGAACTCGGGACCCTTCGCTCCAGAGTCCAGTGCTGATGTCACTGCGCCACCAGCCAGCATGTAAATTAGAGAAGCATTAAAATTTTTAAAGTTGGTTTCATGACATCCAAGCAAAGATAAGTTGTTATTAAAATTTTTACCAGTTTGGTGTTCATTGCGATCACTGACTTATATTTTGTCAATGGTCTAATAGGTTCAATGCACTTACATTTATCCACAGGCTTTTCCTAGCTGAGCATTTGCATGGTGATTTGCAGTGATTACAAATTAAATAGTGGGAACCCACCAATAAGGACAGGGAACAAAGTAATTAATAATGTGCTTTGTCATAATCAGATGAGCAATCCTTACTGAAATATCCCTGCCCAGAAACTCCAATATATTCAGCATATATCCTGTGCCAAGGAATTTAGTAGTGATCCTGATCATCAGAGGCCTTCTCTCAGATGAGCAGTAAAATTAAAGGCTCATGGAAAATGTTAGGAATATTGACAACTTGATGGAGGGTTCAACAGTGCTGGCCAAAGAATCAAAGTTAAATAAGATCCTAATATTGAGTCCCATTTCAGCCCTGCATATAATATGGCTGTCCCATGAAGCTACTCTAGGGAAACATAACCAATCTCCTCTGAAATATTACAACAGGAATGTTGCTTGGGAAATAAAGTAAGTACTTTCATGCATGACAGTTGTGAAAAATGAATCTGTCAAGCAAGGATGATTCTGCCAGGAGATCACTGTCAAATTTCCAGAGTGGTATGAGATGACCTTAAAATGGTTGTTGTCATGTTTCATTTCAGGAAAAGTTACTTTTTCGGTGTTAAAGCACTGAAAAACCGTGTTTCACAAATGAATTTATAAACCAGAGTTTAAAGCAAGTAATGTATGTTAGAATAGTAAAGATATAAAGCACAAAGAAGGAAAGGTAGGATTCATAAAGCTAGAAGAGAAGTCATACTTCACTATATTTTTCTGAATCTCTAATAAGTTAAATCTAAAAAAAAATCTTGCTTTAATTAGTAAATTTTCTTTGCAAAGGGATTTATAGCAACAAATAAGACTTGGTGATCCAATGTTAAAAACTCTTTTGCATTTGAAAGGCCAAGTCAATGCACTCTTCTGATAGGGTAAATGGGTATCTTCTGCAGTAGTAGTACAATTGCCCTCCTTTCTAATTGCTTCAATGCCGATTCTCTCAGCAAGATGCAGTTACAGGAAAGTCTGATGCAGATAGAGGGAAACTCCCATTCTCTGCAAATAACTGTCTAAATATCAGAAGCAGCTACCAATGTAGCCATGTGCACTCATAGTTAGTTCAGGCTATTACCAAAGGATACATCTGGTAAGATGGTGGCACCTTCAATGGGGTCAACCAAAGGTGTAATTGACTTTTTTTAGATGTTTCTTTACAATCACAAGTCTCTGCTGGACATTAAGAACTTAAAGTACTGCAGGTCTATCCCATCAGCAAGTTGCTCATTGGCGGAAAAACTGAAGGAGGTGCGTTTAGTGCGTCAGAGTGATGTTGGTGCACAAAGATGGTGCATAGTCTTAACAGTGAGTTATCATCTTAGTCACTTTTCCTGTGAATGCAAGACTCTGTTGGACATTATCAATATGGAATGCTGCAAGTCTGATTCACTGATTTATTGGTGGACGGTAGAGAAGCTGCACGGACTCGGTCGTAGCGAGGACCAGGCCTCAAATCATGATGTCACACGTTTACAGCCGCCAAGAGAGGTGTCGGAGTCGGTGCGCTCCGCCGGAGGCAGTATGGTGTGGTGGCAAGCTGAAGCTGGTGCTGCCCCCAGTGTTCGCTCAGCAGCAGACAAGCTGTATTCTGTTCGAATGCAGACTGCTGCAACATTCATGGACTAAAGGTCTTGGATTATATTTTTTTGTGTGACTGTACTTTACTGGTATCATATGTGCTTGCTATATCTGCTATATGTGCCTTGTGCTGTGTGTGAATGCTAGTACTGTGTTTTGCATTTTGGTCCCAGAGCAACACTGTTTTGTTTGGCTGTATTCATGGGGATTAATGTATGGTTAAATGCCAATTAAACTTGAACTTGAAGTTTCAAGCAAAATAATTTGTTGTAAATTTTGTTCATGAAGTAAGCAATGAAATTATGCAAGCTTTCATAGGAATTACATGAATGATATTGTTAAATTTCATTAATTGCCAAATATACTTACTGCTCCTGAAAGAAGATCAATCATGTGACTATAGAAGAGGATAAGCCCTGGGTTAGAGCCTTCATACTTGGTACATTCCTCAACTATAAAATAAAAAAAATACAATCTAGGATTTTCAAGTGAAGAACAAAAATCATAATAACCTACTTTCAATTTTGATTGCAAACCACAATTGCAAATATTTATTTTGCAACCTTACAAATGATAAGTGTGAGCATTCTGCACGTATATCTGAAAAGAAGCAGAATGATCAGTTGACCTCTTCAATCTTCGTTTAACATCGGCAAATTGAGCCACAACAACCCTGCGAATGTACACCTAGGAAGTATTGATTTTTGCTGCAGGAAGAACTTTACACAAACAGGCACTAATTGAGGGAATCCTCAATGTCTCACAGATTTGTCAGGTTTGAGTAGAAGGTCAAGAGGTTCAAGAAAACTCTTTTTGCAGAAGACATGATGTTTCAGGTATTGATACAGAGAAAGACGGATGGACAGAGACAAAGAAACAGAGAGACAGATGGAGTCAAAGCCATAATGCCGCATTACAAACAGGAAGCTTTGATGAGCTAGGATAACAATGCTATAAGAAAACACTACAAGCACAGGTTCTATTTGCAACGTGCTGGAAAACAACAGTATGGAAAATTAAGCTCTTGTAAAAAAAAGGTACATTATTTGTTTAATTTATGTTTTACTTGTGAATATAAAGACAAAAAAAAAAAGAAAATCTGCAGATGCTGGAAATCCAAGCAAAACATACAAAATGCTGGAGGAACTCAGCAGGCCAGGCAGGAACTATGGAAAAGAGTACAGTCAGTGTTTTGGGCCACGACCCTTCAGCAGGACCGGAGAAAAAAAGATGAGGAGTCAGAGTTAGGAGGTGGGGGGAGGGAAGGGAGAAACACAAGGTGATAGGTGAAACCAGGAGGGGAGGGATGAAGTAAAGAGCTGGGAAAGTTGACTTGTGAAAGAGATACAGGGCTGGTGAAGGAGAAATCTAATAGGAGAGGACAGAAGGCCATGGAAGAAAGAAAAGGGGATGGCAAGGTGATAAAGTGAGAGAGGGAAAAGGGGATGGGGAACTTACCGTAAGTTTGAGATATCGATGTTCTTGCCATCAAGTTGGAGGTCACACAGACGGAATATAAGGAGTTGCTCCCCCCAACCTGAGTGCAGCCTCATCGCGACAGTAGAGAAGACCATGGATTGATGCATCAGAATGGGAATGGGAAGTGGAATTAAAATGGGAAGATCCTGTTTCTTCTGGTGGACAGAGCGTAAGTGCTCAGTGAAGCAGTCTCCCAATCTACAAACGTTGGGTCTCACTGATACACAGGAGGCCATACCGGGAGCACCAGATACACTAGATGACTCCAACAGACTCACAGAGGAAGTATTGCCTCACCTGGAAGGACTGTTTGGGACCCTGAATGATAGTGAGGAAGGAGGTGTAGGGGCAGGTGTAGCGCTTGTTCCACTTGCAAGGGTAAGTGATTGGAGGGAGAACAGTGGGCAGTGTGGAGGGACAAATGGACAAGGGAGTTGCGTAGGAAGCGATCCCTGTGGAAAGCAGGAAGTGTGGGGTGGAGGGGAGGGAAAGATGTGCTTGGTGGTGGGAGCCCAATGGAGGTGATGGAAGTTACGGAGTATTATGTGCTGGATGCGGAGGCTGGCAGCATGGTAGGTGAGGACAAGAGGAACTCTGTCCCTGGTGGGGTGGCAGGAGGATGGGGTGAGGTCTATGAATTTGTGATTACAAGAACCCTCAAATTAAGGAAAAGGAAATCCATCTCCTTTCTGCAAAAGCAACCAAGAAGATAGGACCATATCTGCTACTTCATCAGAATGATCGCCCTTGGCAAATAAATTACTCATTAAATATTGTAGTCCTACCTGTGACTCTAATCATGAATCACTATTTATGTTTCTAAATAAATTCCACTTTGCTTCCTACTACCTGATAAGCTTCATACACATTAGTGTGAAGGTACTAATGCAAATGTTAGGAGATTGGATTTGTCAATATCTTTATTGATATTGATAATGCACACAAGATCATTAAACATTATATGACAATGCATTGATGCCCTGCCTGTTTACTTGGTTCTACTGAACTCAAATGCAACTACTTTTCTCTCACATTCCATAATGAACCTGAGTGCCATTCAAGTTACTTTGCTCCTTCTCATCGACAAAAGCATTTGGAGTTAGAATGGCTACTCTTACCCCTATTCAGCCAGAGCTATCAGGAAGCTCACTAAGGCTTTAGATGAACCTGTGACAAAAAACTTAAGAGTACCTTCACTTTAAGCATATAGACATGAATTCTTTCACTGCTAATTAGCTTCAACTGGTGTAATCCACTTGCTCCTTATGGAATTGCTACCAATGTATAATAAGCAATACAGTAAGCATAACAGTAGACGTAGTCCACAATAGAAGAGTACTTGATATATATTGGGTAAATACCCAAGAGCATCCCTTTGCCTGATCGTACTCGAGTTTACTTTCCTATGGGACGCCAGCATTATATTAACTATATCTGAAGATAGGAATATATGCTATATACTTGCTTGGCTGACAGCCATCTCTTTCAATATATCTATTCTAAGATTTATATGCATCACCATGTAACAATTAATCACATTATTTGAGTCATATAAATACAATGATCAAATACTAAGATCCCAAAAATAAAATCTGCATTCCTTAAATTTAATGTACATTAATTACCTCTGCCAGAAGAGGAAACTTGGGTCCTTGTGATGTTAAGAACTTCTTGCACTGAAATGATCATTGGAAGTATAATAAAAGAAAACATTAACAGGAAAATCACAAAATTCAATAAAACCAGAAAGCGGAGAAAGGAGAAATAAGATTGTATTCCCGTGCCAAATTTGCCTGAAAGACAAAAAGAAAAATAATAAAAACTGTAAACCATTTGAAATAAGAATAAATAACATCAAGCCTCTTCTGTTACTCAGTTGTAACTAAAATTCACTTACCCAACTTGGTTCACGTTGCTTAGACTAAGAAAAGTCTGTCAATCCTAGATTTTAAATTTTTATTTGATGTAGAATTTTGGCAGGAGCTTTCAAACTCTCATTACAATACAACCCCATCTTACAAATAAATCCTATGACCTTAAACCTGTCTACTTGCTTTTGTGATTTTTGCACACAGGGTTAACTTCTGTGCTCATGAAATTATTAGAAGCTCAGTGTTTTCGACAATTACAAATACATAGCTTTTTGTATTTCGTTGCACCCAAGTAAATGATCTCACTCAAGAAGATAGGCAAATTCACGTCTGTCAATTTCACAAGCTGCTATTTCAGTAACAGCTATCCTCCTTCCCCTCTTCCATATTTTTATTCAGGTATCTTCCTCTTTCCTTTCTAGTCCTGAAGAAACATTTTGGTCCCAAACAACACTGATGCTGCCTGACCTACTGAGTTCCTCCAACATTTTGTGTGTGTTACTTTGGATTTCCAACACTTCCAGGATCTGTTGGAGGAAGTCTTTCTTTGTTTGAACAACTGTCAACTAAATATAGCTTACCAAAAACCCACTTTTTTCGATATTTACAAATTAGAGACTTTCTGCGATCTCAATTATATACATTTCCTAAAAGTCCTGGTAAGAATTTATTAGATGAAATTCTTAATTTGAAACTTTTTTATAATGGTTCAATATCTAATATTTATGTTGATGGGAATGAGAAATGATTCTTTAGACAAAATCAAGAATCTTTGGGAACAAGATTTACAGACTTCAATTTCTGAAGAAACTTGGAAAGAAATTTTTAAACTGGTTAATACTTCATCGTTATGTGCCCGTCATTCGCTCCTACAATTTAAAGTGGTCCATAGGGCTTATATGACCAAGGATAAGCTATCTCATTTGTATATGGATATATCTCCCTACTGTGATAGGTGTAAAAATGAGAATTGTTTTGGACATGCCCAAGTCTTGTAAAATATTGGAAGGATGTATTCCAAACTATTCTGTACTTTTTAAGGTAAATTTTAAGCCGAATCCTTTGACTGCCTTATTTGTTATTGTTGGAGGGAAAGATATCATTTTGAAAACATCTGACTTGCATATTCTGGCTTTTATCTCTCTTATGGCTAGGAGGGCGCTCTTGCTTAAATGGAAGGATGCTGCTCCGCCTAATCACGCTCAGTGGTTACGGGATGTTATGGCATGCTTAAACTCAGAAAAGATTTGTTGATCAATTTCTGAATCTAACCAAGATTTTCAAAATTTGTGGGGACCGTTTTTGAATTATTTTCAAAACATTTGATTTCCCATTAAAGTACAGATGCTGGTTAATAGCATATTTCACTATCCGATAAGGTGTTTTTTTTCTATTTTTCTTTACCAATCAGCTTCGGCTTTGGTAGTGGGTTTAGAATCAAACACACACACACACAAAATTATTCATATCTCAACATACAAATTAATCTAATCTACCTGAATATAGGGTAAGGAGTTTGTTAATGTGATTCAAATATAATGTATTTGGTATTATTATATCTTCCTTTTGTTTTATAATATGTAATTTCTTGAACTCTGTATTCTTCTATGTAGAAATTAATAAAAATATCAAAAAAGAAAAGGATTTCCAGCACTTGCAGAATTTCTCAAATTTATGATCTCAGTAATAGTTTTCAAACACGGTTTTGTTGAAAACAATAAAAGATCATTCTTATTGGAACAACACACACAAAATGCTGGAGGAACTCAGCAGGTCAGGCAGCATCTATGGAAAAGAGGATAGTCAACATTTTGGGCCAAGACCTTTCCGCAGGACGGGAGAAAAAAAGATAAAGGTTAGATTTAAAAGGCTGGGGAGGGGAGAGGGAAACACAAGATGACAGTTGAAACCGGGAGGAGGAGGGATCAAATAAATAGCTGGGAAGTTGATTGGTAAAAGAAAGAAATGGGGGGAAGGAGCACCAAAGGGACATAATGGACAGGCAAAGGAGATAAGGCCAGAGAGGACAAAGGAGATGGGGACTCGTGAAGGAGAGAAAACGGGAGGGAGCATTACCAGATGTTCAAGAAATCAATGCTCATGCCATCAGGTTGGAGGCTACCCAGGTGTAGTTTCTCCAACCTGAGTGTGGCCTCATCACGATACTAGAGGAGACCATGGATTGACATATCGGAATGTGGATGGGCAGTGGAATTAAAATGGATGGCCACTGGGAGATCCCGCTTCTTGCGGCTGATGGAGCATGGGTGCTTGGCGAACCGGTCGCCCAATCTACGTCGGGTCTCACCAATATACAGGAGGCCACACCAGGAGCACCGGACACAGTATACGACCCCAAAAGACTCACAGATGAAGTTATGCCTCACATCAAAGGACTGTTTGGGGCCCTGAATAGTAGTGAGGGAGGAGGTGTAGGGGCAGGTGTAGCACTTGTTCTGCTTGCAAGGATAAGAGCCAGGAGGGAGATCAGTGGGGAGGGACGAATGGAGAAGGAAGCCCTTTTCTTTGAAAAAGGAAGATACCTCGTTCATTCTAGAATGACAAGCCTCATACTGAAAGCAGATGAGGTGGAGATGGAAGAACTGAAAGAGCATGGGATTTTTACAAGTAACAGGATGGGAAGAGGTATATTCCACGTAGCTGTGAGAGTCCGTGGGTTTATAATAAACATCAGTAAACAAGCTTCCTCCATAGATAGAGACAGTGAGATCGAGAAAGGGGAGGGAGGGGTCAGAAATGGACCAGGTAAATTTGAGGGCAGGGTGGAAGATGGAAGCAAAGTTGATGAAGTCAACGAGCTTGGCATGGGTGTAGGAAGCAGCACCAATGCAGTCGTTGACATAGCATAGGAAAAGTCGGGTGCGGACAGCAGTGTAGGCTTAGAACATGGACTGTTTCATGTAGCTGACAAAAAGGCAGGCATAGCTGGGACCCATGTGAGTGCCCAAGGCTACATCTTTTGTTTGAAGGAAGTGAGAGGAGCCAAAGGAGAAATTATTAAGAGTAAGGACAAGTTCCACTAGACAGAGGAGAGTAGTGGTGGAAGGAAACTGGCTGGGTCTGGTGTCCAGAAAGAAACGGAGAGCTTTGAGGCCTTCCTGGTGGGGGATGGAGGTGTACATGGACTAGACATCCATAGTAAAAATAAGATGCTGGGGGCCAGGGCACTTGAAATCATTGAGAAGACCCAAAGTGCGTGAAGTGTCACGGATGTAGATCGGAAGGGACTGAACTAAGGGGGGATAAGACAAAGTCAAGGTATGCAGATATGAGTTCAGTGGGGCAGGAATGAACTCAAACAATGGGTCTACCTGGACAAGAAGGTTCATGGATCCTGGGTAGGAGGTAGAAACGGGAGGTACGGGGTGCATGAACTATGAGATTGGTGGCAGTGGATGGGAGATTCCCATAGCTAATAAGGTCTGTGATGGTGTGGGAGACAGCAGTCTGGTGCTCCTTAGTGGGATCCTGTTCGAGGGGTAAGTAAGAAAAAGTGTTTGAGAGTTGTTGCTGGGCCTTAGCAAGGTAGAAGTCAGTCCGCCATACTACAGCACCCCCTTTATTTGCAAGTTAGATGGTGAAGTTAAGATTAATGCAGAGAGAGTGGAGTGCAGAGCGTTCCGAAGGAGTGAGGTTGGAATTGGAGAGAGGTTCAGAAGGATTTATGTTTGCATGACTTTCTACCCTTACCTATTAGGTTCCCCCTTCTCCAGCCCTGTAATTCTTTCACCAATCAACTTCCCAGCTACTTACTTCATCCCTCCCCCTTATGGTTTCATCTACCACCTTGTATGTGTCTCTCTCCCCTCGCCCACCTTTTAAATCTACTCCTCATCTTTTTTTTCTCCAGTCCTGCTGAAGGGTCTTGGCCTGAAACATTGACTCTGCATTTTTCCATAGATGCTGCCTGGCCTGCTGAGTTCCTCCAGCATTTCATACGTGTTGCTTGGATTTCCAGCATCTGCAGGATTTTCTCGTTTGTAATTCTTTTTGGAACACAGCTCTTTATAGTGGTCCTGAGGCTTGCCAACAAAGATACAGTTCAAACAATGTGATCTAATTCCTTGGGTAATAGTCCAAAGAAGCACTTCATAAGGAAAGACATCTTCTCAGCTGTGCCTGATACAGAAATCACATTAGAGTCGCAAGTGTATTCCTGACTTGAAGCCAAGCTCTGACATGGCACAATTCAGCACAGATAATTCAATCCAAACAAATAACTAATTTGCATGTGCACTGCTAAAACTCATCCAACGCTACATAAAGAAATTTTTAGATATATAATACAAGAAAATAATGTCTTACCAAAGGATACCGAAACAAATCCACATTTTAATTACTTAAGATTATTGCTTACTTGTATGGTAATTCCAATTTCCTCACCTTCTATATCATGAATATCTTTTCTCCATAGATAAAGACTAGACATATGCTCCTTGATTCCCTGAGAAAGCCGCCTCCATTTCATATTTTTAAATATAATGTTCTGATTTGAGGATGAATATATTTGATCATCTTGTCTATAAAACAGCCAATATAAACAAAAAAATAAAGTTAAAAGCATAACTATGTTAATACACACAAATTTCTAATTGTGACTATCTAAGGATTTGCTTAGGTTCAGCACTGTGTCTACTTTGAGATTTATACTGAGAATGCCCTCAGAGCTGCACTTTTCACTGTGGTAATTTCACTGGAAACATTGCAGAAAACCTATTGCCCTTATTAACCATTATAGTTCAAAATGATCAATGATATCCTGTTGATCAGGAATTGTTTTGCAGATAACTTTCATGTTTGGGTAATGGTAGTTCACTTTTACTGAATTTACAAATCACTACCCAAAAATTTTCAGATGGAGAATAAAACCTGCTGCAATAGGTTTACGAATGTAAAAAAAAGAATAAACTATACATGATCAGTTTTAGATTACATTTTTAGATTTAGTTTTAGATTTCAATGATCTATGCATGTCCACTAATCCATTTGGACTTCATTAATATTCATAAATAATGACCTTCCACCCATGGTAGAGTCTTTTGCCTAACCTGATTTTCTTCTTCTCTTGAATACTAATGGGAAAATCTCGCAATGGTCTGTCAGCTTGTTCAACTGCATCTCCCAATGATTCTCTTCTCTTTAGTGAAGTGCTGAAGTAACTGCCAAGGGTGCTTCTCCGTCTGGTTGAGGCTGAAACACTGTGGGATCTTCTTACCACAGTCTGATAGCTAGGCAGTTCATGCAAGAGTGGATTGATAGAGAGATTAAAACCTACAAATCAAGGTTTAAAAGAATTCAGTGAGATGAAACAAAAATGAAGAGGAAAAACTATTTGATCTAATTCTTCATTAAGTTTAATAGAACTGCTAACCAAATATAAACAGCTTTCCAAAATAGAGCAGCTTTCATACATTTAAAAATCTACATATAATAATCAGCAACAAAAAATCATGTTCCTCTCACAGGTTCCAATTTAAACAAGCACAGTAAAAACTTAAAAATACTTTTCAAAAATTAACCTTTCCTGTTTTTAATCCGGTGGCATGTTCTACTTGCACCAAAAGGCATCAAATATATGACAAATTTGGTACCCTTAATGAACGTCAATAAAACTGTCATTCACTCAGGAATAGTGGGGTGGGAATGAGGAATATGGGGGTCAACTGGACTTTTTTCCTTCAGTTCCTAATTTTCTCAAGATTCTTAATTCTCTCATATATCTAGTAGGCTTATGTACCTTCTTCATTAAAAACAGACAAAAATAGTTTAATTCCACTGTGATTTTCTTATTATTGATTATAAATTCTTCTGCAGCCGTAAGAGGTCCAGACTTACCCTCATTAGGCTTTTCCTTTCTATGTGCCTATAACAGATCTTCCAGTTTATTTTAAGTTTTTATTTGGTCTATTCTCATTTTCTATCCTGCTTTTTATAAAAATACTAGGACTTGTGATCATTTGCACTTCAATATTGACTGTATAGACATCTTACAGGTTCAGGACATAGCTTACTGCTGATCCATAACAATCCCCATTCTGGTTCCCCCCTCACCTTCTCTTCTCCATGACTGCCTTTCACCTCTCTCTGGTGCCCCTTCTCCTTCCCTTTATCCCATAGTCGCACTTCTCTGCTCTTAGATTCATTCTTCTTCAGGCCTTGCATTTTCTACTGATCTCCCAACTTCTCACTACATCTCCTCCTTCCCATCCTCCTTCCCCCCTCCCGCCTGATTTGACTGATCACTTCCCAACTGACTATCCACTATCCAATCAATGCTTCTCATCATCCTGTACACCTCTATCAGGTCACCTCTCATCCTCCGTCGCTCCAAGGAGAAAAGGCTGAGTTCACTCAACCTGTTTTCATAAGACTTGTTAAAACTTTGTCACTGCAGAAATGTTTTGTGACTTGCCAGGTACTTTCAGCATTTCTTGTTCTCATTATACATCCACAGAACTATTTCATGGATTGATGATGTACCTTGAAAGGGTCGTTGATGTGACTAAGCAGGGATTGTGGAATTGTGAAAAATGAATTCAAAGGAAAAAGTCCAACATCAATAAGATTGGATTGGTTTTCCATTAAAGTTTGGTTTCCTTAGGATTTATGTATACACTAGACAACGGGGTGACCCTTTGAGAGAAAGGTAGTGCAGTCTGATGTGACCAGAATGAACATTAAATTTTCAAGAATGCTATTGGTATTGCTTTGCTTTGGAAACTGAAGATGGAAAACTCAGTTTATTAAAGAAGAAAGATGTGTAGCAAGGCAAATATAGCTCCTCCTGGTTTAACGATGGACACTTCTGATGGCAACATTTTTAGTTTTCCTCTGACAGATCGGAGACTCGGCTGACAGCTCACCCCAACTTCCCCTCCCTCCGTAGAACTGCTATCAGCTGTCCCTACTTACCATCTAACCCGTGTTTCAACTCAACCATATGAACTACAGTTCCCACAATGCACGTTGGGAGATGGGCCAAACGCAGATGCAGTCCCTTTCTGCTGGTGGGGATGGGCGGTGTTGACGAGTTATCACATGATATATTTGGAGAAGTTGAGCATTTCCCAGTTGAAACTTTTGGAAAAAATGTTCAGTTTTTACATGTTTCGTCCCTAGCTCCAACCGCAATCTGCTTTTCAATCATGAACCCATTTCTATCCTGCAGCTCCAACATCAATTTTTTAAAAGTGGTGCCCCTCAGATATTTTTCGTTTATGATCGTCGTCTTGAAGCTGAACACAAATATAATTTTAGACTACTTGCATCAGATAAGAGTTAAAAGAAACAAGAAATTAACTTTCATTGAATATAATGTGTTTAATTGCACAACAGTGATGGCGCTTCGTAATAGTTCAACTAAGCTAAAAATATTTTGTTGTTCATTTTCATTTGTACTCAATGTGCGAGTCTTTTCGCTTACGTATCTAACAATAATTAGCCAGCATCAATGGATTCCAGCTGCCCTGATATTGTTTCTACGTGATTCAATGTCCCGCTAAAACCTTTCACTGTACTCAGATACGAAGCAGTAACACCAAAGCCTCCAAGATGCTGATTATTCTTGATGATGTGGTTGGCGCTCCCCTAAATGGACGTGACCGCTGTCCTTTGACTGCAGCAAAGGGTTTTATGGGTGTCTCGAAGCACGTCATTGCAATAAGATTTATTTATCTCTTATTGATGGGCGGCAGTTAGATCTGTCCCAATCCTGCACATGCTGATGGTGAAGTTGATTAGCAGAATCTGACCGCTTGAAATAGAGCTGCCCTGCCCTTTTGCTCTGGTTGGTGTCGCTGTTGAGGCTGGCCGCGCGCATGCATCGTGGTGTCGCTTCCCAATTTCCATGATGTCGGATTGGCTCTCGGGTGAAAACGGGGCAGATGATTTTGGCGAGTGAACAATTTTATACAAATATATAACCTTGAACTTTGCCTGCATTCTGTAAGTTTGCGCATTTTAAATCGATTTAGCCAAAAATACTGCTGCTGTAATGCACCGTTTGCGCTAATTGGAGGTCACAAATAGACAGACAGAGAGAGCACGAGTTTTAGTAGTATGTAGATCAACTTCTTGGTTCTCCTTTACTGAGTTCTAAAATGCTCCCAATCCTCAGTCTTGATTTGATTTTTCTTATCAGCCATGAATGAATCATTTTCCCATTTGACCCTTCAAAGAATATTACTTTTGAAAATTAATGAAGTTTTTAAACTGCTAACCATAATATGCTCCCTGTCATACCTTCCAATATATTCCTAATCAACCACACCCAACTCTCCTCTCTTATCATTTACCTTGTTGAAAGTTCTGAGGATAATATATGGTATCTTTAATTTGGTCATTTAGATATTTTTCTGTATTTTGGCCTACATTAAGAAAATCAATAGAGATGTCGCATCAGGTCAAACGTAGGGAAGAAAACCTACTGGAACTGACCACCTACTGCCGATGAATCAATACTCTGTATAGAACACATCTTAGAAGAAACACTGACTGTAGGAAAGACACAGAATACACATGGAACAGGGAGACATCAATGGGGACAGAACTGTAGAGTGCAGAAAGAGACCCTACAGCCCACCATGATGCCAATCTAAACTACACCTAACATCCTGCATGTGGCCAGGTCTCCCTATTGGGAGTTGACTCTCTATGTGTATCCTTTAAATAGCTCTTAAATGTCACTATCTGCTTCTAGCATGTCATTTACAGGGGTCTTTTGGGACTGTGACTGACATGCTTGGATGTTTCAAAAGGCACAGCTTCTGGATGTTCCACATTCATATTAATTCCTTCACTTTACAATGTCCTCCATCACAGTGTAAAAGAGATTACATAACAGATCTAGCATCTCAAATCAGTCATCCATAAGGTGAGTTCAGGTTTCACATTTTTATTGGTTTCAGAATTACATGGTTGAGTCACTGCTCAACAGGATCCCAAATCCCCTGCAGTGTGTACTGCCTCCAGTTGACTTTTTTCCATTTCTGCAGATTCCAGCTTAAAAGCCTTAGTATATGTGAAATGAGTGGGGATCACCAGCTAGCCATTAACTTTAGCTTCAATTTAATCATATTATTTATTTATTGATTGACATTCAGCATCTTCAAACCACACAGCCCAGTAATCCCCCAATTTAATCCTCACCTAATCACGGGACAATTTACTATGGTCAAATAACTTACCAATCAGAATGTGGGAGGAAACTGGAATACTGGGGGAAACCCACATGGTCATGGGGAGAACATACAAATTCCTTACAGGTAGTGGCGGAAATGAATAATTAAGGTGGTGATTAACATATCAACTGTTACATTTTGCATTATTGTGCAAACACGTACACTGGAACTACACTCATCTGGGCAAGTGGAGAATATCGCATCACACCCCTGACTCATACCTTGCAATAGTGTAAATCCTGGGAGAGTCAGGGGGTGAATCACTCAAGATCAGAATGAAGGCCTTTGATCTGATCTGTAGTCACAAATAATCAAAATTTAAAATCAGTAGAAGATACTGTAAATGCGTCAGGAAACATTCATGGGAAAAGTTAAGATTTCAGGTCAGAGACACTTCATCAGAGGTCACCATGGAGTTTCTAGAATAAATATGGAGTTCATTTGCCACAGTATTTATGAGATTGGTCCTGTTTCATTTTGGCCACTAAGTAGTACAAGAGAAATTCACAAGTAGAAGTGATTAAATTATCTACTCAATTCCTTCTATCTAGTCGACATTGCAGTTGAAAATCTGTGACACTTGAGTGGTCCTGCCTGAAACGGTTTATTCTCTCACTTCCTCAAACCCCAATGTTGCTGTATGCCCCACGGACAAATATCTGACTTCGCCAAAGGTCATATTTAATAGAACAAAATTATTACGGTTAAAGTTAAAACTTTGGTGCATCCCCATGCGTGATGTATTTCAATTCAGAAACGCACTGAGCTCTGTTGGCCAGCCTCATCCGAAACTATAGAGCAGACAGTAAAACAAGTTTGTTTTCGTCTAATGAAGACAGACTTTTCAGCGCTCGGAATGCCCATTCCCTTCCACGGACCGAGCCTCATCTTCAGGCCCAATCTCTCGCGAACGAAATCGAGAAACTTCGGCGAACCCGCCACGCCTGCTTCCGGTGCTGAAACCTACGGGGGACTAACACCGATCGCCCCAAACTCCTACTCTTACCGGAGTTACCGGGATTCAGCGAGCTCTCCTCGTACATGACGCCTGCTATCGCTCGGCCAGCTCCCGGTTCTCCAGGTGTTACCGCCGCTTCCCGTCCGTGTCCGACACCCCCTCGATGACGCTGCTGGACGGACGGGATGGGCGCCGCAGCCGATCCCGGGGCTCCCTCTCCTCCCGGAACCCAGAGCGATTTGCTTTCACTCTCTTGGGTTCTGAAGTGGCTGGAGAGACTGATGTGGAAATCAGACCCCAGAGTGGGTGGCTTTGTATACACTGCACGTTTCTTCTCAGCACCGGCTGCTCATGAGCGAGGAATTCTCAAGTGTCAACATGCATGTATTTCTTCAAGGAGGTTTTAGCCACAGGCTTAAATCTTTTCCACTTTTTCCCTGAGGTAGGGCTTAGAGTATATTTTCTATTTTAAGCAGTTTGATATTGGACATGCAAACAACATATCTAACCAACATGCAACTGGGGTGTCCACTAGAAATATGGGCCCGGCATGATACTCAGATTGATCTGCTGACCCTTCCATTGAATTTGAGGATTTTACAGGCATGTCACTGGTTGTACCTTTCCAGTGCCTTGAGGTACCTTCTCTAAGTAGCCCAGGTCTCAGAAGCTTGTGAGATAGCAGGGTCCTATGCTATTGGCCATAAGTTTTTACCAGGTCAATGATAGATATCCTTTCCCTCAAATGATCAAAAACTCTGCTGTCTTGTCGAAGGAAAAGGTGAATTGAGAGGTAGCTCCCAAGATATGGTCCACAATGTGAATCATTTTTAATCAATGAAACATGCTTCTACTGTAATATATTAGGGGAGGATTTTGGAATAGGGACACAATGCAAGGTTCTCATATGCCTAATTGAACAAGCCGTGAGGGCTTGTGAGGGAATTTGAGGAATATTTTCCACGCATTTAACTGAAGAAGCCAAAGGCATTGATGAGTTTGAAAAGGGCCAATTAAATTAGTTGCTGCTTCTTGCATATTTTGTTTTAGAATTGTGTGATATAGGTTATGTAAACTGTCTTTCTGGAAAGATGAATTCACTTTACAATTAGCATATCTATTTGTTTAGTCATTTGTGCTCTTCTGCATCTTGGGTAACATGTTGCACTGAAACTATAGTGCAGTACTTAAGAGTTTGCATTGCCTTTCAATTATTTTGTAATATCTAAAGTCGTGCTTTGATTGAATCATGCCTAGAACAAAAAGGAAGAGGGCTATGGTACCCAGTCATCTCAAATCCTGTGCAGTGATGCAGAGGAGTTCCTCAAGAGAGTGTCCTGGACTCAGACATTTTCAACAGTGACTTTCATCAGTGACTTTTCGACTTAGTATTCTAATCCTTCCAATGGTTCATTACAGACCTTCTCTTCACAATTAGATCAGGAGTACTGATGTTTTCTGAATAATAGATGGTATTTAATTCTGGTTCCTTGGAATTTTCACATATTGAATCTAACAGATGAAATTTACTGTGGGGATTTCTGAGAGGTGGCTCCCTAGATCTGGTCCAATCTTTAATGTCAGCGTGCAGCAAGATCTGACAACGTTCAGGCAAGGTAAAATTTTGACTCACACAAGCTCCATCGCAACAACACTCTCTTCTTATCAACATCACCCATCTCCTGTATTACACAACTAGAAGGGAAACACTACTGATAAGGAATCCCTCAGAACCATCAGTACTATGACTATCAGTGTAGGACAGAAGCTGGGTAATTCTGTAAGCAGTGTCTCAACCTCTGATTCTCCATACTTTTCCCCTCATCTGTAAGTCATGCTAAAAAAGGTTGTAAAGCTCAGTCACATCCATGACTGAACAGTTAGCTATTACAACCATCTATCTCCTACAGTAAACGTCCATTTTGTCCTCTTCTTATACATCATGATTGTATTATAGATTTTTCACAAGATGCACACAAGTTCTGCACAAAACTTCAATAACAGCACTTCCCAACTCAAATATTCCAGTACTGAGAAAGACCACCACCTTTAAACTACACACCATTTAGATGTATACATCTCTTAGCATGTCGCTGAGTTGTCGTGTATTTAATATTTCAGTAATATTGTAAATATATTTGATTAAGCATTCTTTGTTATTTATATAATTCATTATGGGTTATATGTAAAGGTACATGAATGGCATAAGTCATTACAGCACAATGTCATATGTGCAAGCCTCACAAAAGTAAAATGGAGTAGACATGTTATCCGGGGTTCCCGTCTTTTTCTTTCGATTAGTTTCTGGAGTTTCAAAACATAATGTGAATCACAGTCCTAAAACACCTTATCGAACAATACTGTGAGTGTTCCTTCATAGTTGAAGGAGATTCACTTTGGAAGAATGAGCTTTCTTTGTGATTGTCAGAGAAAATTACCGTTGTCAACTAGACTTTAATAAAGACTCAGAACCCGGTGTTCAGTTTAATTATTATGTGATCACGGAGAGCCGCTTGTTAGAAGATCTACGGCTCTGCCTAAGCAAGCATCAGCATGGTCTTTTATACATTAGAGTACGTGCATTTCAGCAGTTTGCAAAGGTTGCAAGTTCCGTTCAGCCCTGTTAGGTATCAGCAAGTTTCGGGATGCACCTGTACCTTACACAAAATTAAACCTAGGGTCCATTAACCATGGAAACAAGCCGTTAGTCGTAAGGTCTTCCAGGCAAAATGTCAACAGTTCTTCATTAACCACAAGATCCAGTGTTAGTACTGGTGAGACTGACCCATTCTACTTTCTGTCTTGCTGTCTTCATGACTCTCTCAACCCTTAGTCCTCAGGCTTAATTTTATTCCACAGTGGTGCGCATAATCTTAAAAATAAATCCTCTCTACAGTGCCATGGGAGAATCAGAATGTATTGATTTATGTACAATATATTTTAAATCCGCAAATATGCATGTTTCTTTTCTATTACACGTAAGCATTCATAATGGGAAGCTTCAGGAACAGATTATGACATTGTCTTTTGATAAAGTGAGGGTAAAGGAAACGGACAAAATCTAAAATGGAGATTGAAGACACATGGAAGATTAAAGACATTTTTAAAGTAATTTGGAAACAGTCAACTTTGAATTATCAGCCACAAAACCTTGCAATGAAAGCAGGAATGTCAGCCAACGAAATTACAAAAATAGCTGGAAAATGAAGCATCAAGTTTTATTTAAACTCTACATCGAGCTATTATGAAATTTACTTTAGAGAATAAGCATTGTTCAAGAGAGAGAGAGACAGTATCTGTCCTTTCTAGGTTTAAACATACAACCTCTAAATAATGTTAAAAAGTTTTTTTGGTATTATTAATTTAAAGTTTCATATCATAAAAGTTCAACAAAGTGAAAGGTTGCTATGTAATTTTAAGTCAATTGATAATTTATAAAATGTCTAAATGGAATTAATTATGCAGATTAAAACCAAATTATTACATAAATATATTTAAGGAGTATTGTAGATGTACGCAAAAGCACATTTCAACCAGGCACACACATTCTAAGTAATAGCTTAACAAATAAAGATGTCAAATGTATAGTTTAATTTTGTACATATTACTTTTACCTGTTACTTTAAATTGAAATGTTTGTTGGTTCATAGGTCTGTACAGTGCCTATACCAGATTATACCCAAGTATTCCCAGAGAAGGCCTGATCTCTATTAATGGCATTGCATAAGCCAGTGGTGTCATCTTCTGCTCTGACACCTTTCTGGATGAGGACTCACTGCCTCTCAGTGATACTTCCTTTGACTTTGAATCCACACAAATGAATTTGATGACTTACAATGAGCTTGAGATGGGCTGGCTTCAAACTGCTGACCCAAGTCAACTGAAAGAGAAATCTGGTGGCCAATTGTTCAGTCATGGCCACTAGGTGAGTGTGCTGCCTGACAGGCTGTAGAGATGAGCTGGCCAGTTTATGAGGAGACTGAATCAGCAGTGGAGTCTTGATCTGCAGGAACACACACCAGATTAATATTATTTCATCCTCCTGACCCAGTAGTTACTTAACTAATCAGTTTGAAACACAGACATCTTGTCCCTACTGTCTTGACTGTACTTCTCAGATTAAGTATTGATGTAGGCAAAAGGCAGGTAACTATAGACCAGTTAGTTTAACATCTGTAGTTGGGAAAATGCTTAAAGCTATCGTTCAGAAAGATATAGTGAGGCTTCTGCAAAGAAGTGGATCCATCAGGCTGACACAGCATGAATTGAGCAAAGGCAGGTCCTGTTTGACAAACTTACTGGAATTCTTTGAGGATTTAATGAGCACTGTGGATAGAGGGGAACAGATGGATGTTATTGGATTTCCAGAAGGCATTCAATAAGGTGCCACATAAACGACTTATCCGTAAGATAAGGATGCATAGAGTTGGGGGTGATGTATTAGCATGGATAGAGGATTAGTTAACTCATAGAAAGCAGAGAGTTGGGATACATGGGGGTTTCTATGGTTGGCAATCAGTGGTGAGTGGTGTACCACAGGGGTCAGTGTTGGACCTGCAACTGTTCAAAATATACATTAACAAATTGGAAAAAGGGACCGAGTGTAGTATATCTAAGTTTGCTGATGATCTAAATTGAGTAGAAAAGTAAATTGTGCAGAAACTACGGAGAGTCTGCAGAAAGATATAGATAGGTTAAGTGAGTGGGCAAGGGTCTGGCAGATGAAGTACAATGTTGGTAAATGCCAGGTTATCCATTTTGGATGGAAAAATGAAAGCAGATAATTATTTAAATGGTAAAAAATTGCAGCATGCTGCTGTGCAGAGGGATTTGGGAATCACAAATGGTTGGTTTGCAGGTGCAGCAGGCTATCAAGAAGGCAAATGGACTGTTGGCCTTCATTGCTAGGGGATTGAATTTAAGAGCAGGGAGGTTATTCTGTAACTGTCCAGGGTACTGGTGAGGCCGCACCTGGAGTACTACATGTAGTTCTGGTCTCTTTACTTGAGGAAAGATATATTGGCTTTGGAGGTGGTGCAGAGGAGGTTCACCAGGTTCATTCCAGAGATGAGGGGGTTAGACTATGAGGAGAGATTCAGTCGCCTGGGACTGTACTCACTGGAATTCAGAAAAATGAGAGGAGATCTAATGGAAACATATAAAATTATGAAGGAGATAGTTAAGATAAAGACAGTAAAGTTGTTTCATTGGTAAGTGAGACTAGAACTAGGGAACATGGCCTCAAGGTTCAGGGAGTAGATTTAGGATGGAGATGAGGAGGAACTGCTTTTCGCAGAGAATGGTGAATCTGTGGAATTCTCTGCCCAATAAATCAGTGGAGGCTATCTCAGTAAATATATTTAAGACAAGGTTGGATAGATTTTTGCATAGTAGGGTAATTAAGGGTTATGGAGAAAAGGCAGGTAGGTGGAGATAAGTCCATGGTCAGATCAGCCATGATCTTATTGAATGGCAGAGCAGGCTCGACAGGCCAGATGGCCTACTCCTATTTATGTTATTATGAACACTGTAAGCCGGACTATGCCTGTGATGGTTGAGGGATGTGTGCCATTTTCAGAAGGAGACAAGATCATTCACTATTTCTATACTCAACTAAGAGGGACATCTACTTCTGTGTGGTATCTCTCACTTGTATCCAGTAGAATTGGGAGTGATGATGGGTTCTCTGTCTTAATTGTGCATTTCAGTTTGCTCATGAGTGGAATCTCTTAAATCAGTGAGGACATCTAGCTGCTTTCTGGAAGTATAACATTGTAGCTAAAGGGTTAGATACCTTTCACAAACTAGGTGAATTAGGATGAAATTGCAAAGAAGCAGAAAATTGTTCCAAATGGTGCCTCCATGACAGCTGACATCCAGTCTAATGTGTATGTCTAGATTGTTATCAAGCCCTCGTAAAGAAGTGTGTATTCAGCCTCCATTTTCCTGCCTTTGAACAACAACCAATGAGAGAACTGAGATGGATTCCTTTATGTCCCTTATTATCTGGTCAGGCTAGGCAAGCTTAACAATACACCAATCATTAATAATAGAAAACAAGCAGGTGGCAGATGAATTAAACAGGTGTTTTGCATCAGTCCTCTCTGGAGGATATAAATAACATCCCAGAAGTAGAAATAAACTGGGAATTGGAATAGAGGGAGGGATTTAAATTGCCACAAATGTTATCCTTGTGTCTCAAATGAAATGGGTGGTATAATACCATAAGACACAGAATTAGGCCATTTGGCCCATCAAGTCTGCTCCACCATTCCATCATGGCTAATTTATTTTCTCTCTAATCCCCATTCTCCTGTCTTCGCCCCATAACCACTAACACTCTTACTAATCAAGAACCTATCAGCCTCTACTTTAAATATACCCAATGACTTGGCTTCCACAGCTGTTTGTTGCAATGAATTCCACAGATTCACCATCTTTAGCTAAAGAAATTTCACCTCTGTTCTAGAGGGACGTCCTTTTATTCTGAGGCTACGTCCTCTGGTCCTAGACTCACCCACTATTGGAAATATCCTCTCTATGTTCACTGTATCTAAGCCTTTCGATACTTGATAGGTAGCAATGAGATCCTCTCCCATTCTTCTAAACTGCAGCAAGTACAGATCCAGAGCCATCAAATGCACCACATATGTTAACCCCTTCATTCCTGGGATCATTCTCGTGAACCAACTCTGGACTCTCTCCAATGCCAACATATCCCTACTTAGATAAGAAGCCAAAAATTGTTCACAATACTCCAAATGCAGTCTGACCAATGCCTTATAAAGCCTCAGCATTACATCCTTGCTTTTATATTCTAGTCCTCTCAAAATAAATGCTAACATTGTATTAGTTTTCCTTACCACTTTCTCAACCTACAAATTAACTTTTAAGGTATCCCGTACAAAGACTCCCAAGTCCCTTTGCACATCAGTTTTCTGAATTTTCTACCCATTTAGTAAATAGTCTATGCCTTTATTCCTTCTCCCCTACACTATATTCCATCTGCTACTTCGCCCATTCTCCCAATCTGTCTAAGCCTTTAGTGGGAGCAGACTCTCTACTTCCTCAACACTAATGGCCCATCCACCTACCTTTGTTATCATCCCCTAATTTGGCCAAAAAGCCATCGATACCATCATCCTAATCATTGATATATAACGTGAAAAGAAGCAGTCACAAAACCTACACTTGCGGAACACACTTGTCATCGGAAGCCAACCATTTAAGGCCACCTTTATTCCTATTCTTTGCCTCCTGCCAGTCAGCCAATCTTCTATCCATGCTAGTATCTTTCCTGTAATACCACGGGCTTTAGTAGCGTCATGCAGCACCATGTCAAAGGCCTTCTGAAAATCCAAATAAACAACATCCACCGTTTCTCGTTTGTGTATCCTACCCGTTATTTCCTCAAAGATTTCCAACAGGTGAGATTTCCCCTTAACGTAACCATGCTGACTTTGGGCTATTTTATAATGCTTCTCCAAGGATGATGTTTTTCCAAAACCTCATCTTTAATGGACTCCAACATCTTCCCAAACACTAACGTCAGGCTAACTAGTCTATAACTTCCTGTCTTTTGCCTCCCTCCCTTCTGCAAAGTTCAAAGTAAATTTATTATCAAAGTACATATATGTCACCATATACAACCCTGAGATTTGTTTTCTTGCAGGCATCCACAATAAATCCAAGAAACACAATAGAATCAATGAAAGACTGCACCCAACAGGACAGACAGACAACCAATGTACAAAAGAAAACAAATTGTGTACATACACAAGAAAAGTACATAAATAAATGTACAATAAGTATCAAGAATATAAGAAGAAGAGTCCTTTAAAGTGAGTCCATTGTTTGTGGTGGGCTCGGGATATGGTGGAACAGTTCAGTGATGAGGCAAGTGAAGTTATCCCCTCTGGGTTCAAGAGCCTGATAGTTGAGGGGTGATAACTGTTCCTGAACCCTGCTGGTGTGGGTTCTGAGGCTTCTGTTCCTTCTTCTGGATGGCAGCAGCAAGAAATGTGCATGGACTGGGTGGTGGGGGTCTTTGATGATGGATCCTGCCTTCCGGCAACAGTGATCGTGTAGATGTGCTCAAAAGTGGGAAGGGCTTTACCCAAGATGGGCTGGAACATATCCACTACATCACTCCAATTAAAGAGTGGAATGCTATTTATTAGTTTTCAGAATCTAGTGATTTTTGAAAAATCACTACTAATGCCTCCACAATATCTGGCCCAGATGACTTATCTACCTTCAGACCTTTGAGCTTTCCAAGCACCTTTTCTGTCGTAATAACAACTACACTCACTTCTGCCGCCTGACACATTTGAATTTCTGGCATACTGCAAGTGGCTTCCACAGTAAGTTTGCCCACCATTTCATTGTCCCCAATTACTACTTTTCCAGTATAATTTTCCAGTAGTCCAATACCCACTCTCGCCTCTCATTTACTCTTTATGTATCTGGAAAAAAAACTCATTTTGTATTCTCTTTTATATTATTGGCTAGCTTACCTTCATATTTTATCTTTTCTCTACCTTATCTTTTCTCTCCTGATGATCTTTAGTGACTTTCTGTTGGTTTTTAAAATCTTCCTAAACCTTCCGCCAATTTTTGCTATGTTATATGCCCTTTCTTTTGTTTTTATGCTGTCTTTATGTGTGATAGCTGATGATTTTAATTTAACAAAATTCCCCAGATTCATGACAGGTTCTGTAGGATTGGAAGATAGCATATATAACCTTACATTAAAATTGAGACAGAAATAAAGAATCTATAGGCCATTTAGTGTAGCATCTGTCACAGAGAAAGCATTAAAATCAATTAAAAAGACAATATAACAGAGCACTTAGAAAATCTCAAGATCAATGTCGGTATACTTTAGGAAAAGGAAATTATGGTTGACCAATTTATTGGAGTTCTATGGATAAAAGGAAATTAATGGATTATTATATTTACATTTCCAGAAGGTATCTAATAAAGTGTTGCATCAAGGTTATTGTGGAAACTGGAAGTTTGTGCTATAGGAGGCAAAGTGAAGAGGAAATAAGGAGGTTTTCTTCTGCCTTATAATAGTAAACATATAGGACACATTTCAAGCTCAAGCGTCAATTATATTTCCAATGAAGAATGAGATGATTACTTATAAATAACTAACAAGGAATAAATAATAAAAAATTGCTAAATATAATTTGAAGCTATGAGGACAGAAAACTGGAGAATGTTTTAAAAATTTATAGTAAATCCTACCAACCTTAGTTTGCAAACAGATGTTTAATTTGTAAATAAATTAATACTTAAAAAAACTACTGGTGAGGTGTTGGTAGGATCAAAGAAGAAGTCTTCTGCACTAGTGAGGCATTAAAATGATTTCATGAAAATTTTATGGTATCAGAAACAAAAGCACCAGGTATAGTGTACTGCATTTTAAAATACACAAATAATTATTGTCTTGATATTGTTTCGTAAAATTTTCAGCATAAACCTATTTTTTATAAAGTTTGGAAAATGTCCCTTCATGTACTTGACTAAAATATTAATATTTGGTTATGCTGATTAAAATAAAGTACATCATGTGACTAACTCTTAGAAAACTTTGGATTGTCCATCTGCTCTTGGAAAAAAGCTGTGCGTCACTGCTCTTCCAGGTTATTTTTTCATGCTGCTGTGTGTTTTCTTTTAACTTTGATGTCCCTTGAATAATCTGCTGATGATAATCGCTAACTTGAATGGTTGACATTTAAAGGTATGAACTTGTTTTTATTCTATGAAATCTTAAATATTTTGCAGTGTTTATCTTTAGGCTTACTCATTAACAATTGAAAAAGATTCCTCAGGTCAGCATGTGTATCATGCTTTAAAAATTTATCTCAGTTAAATTTAAAACCATCGTTAGTGTCTCTACATTATCCATTTCAATATATCAAATGTTATCATTTGGGCTTGATTACACTTGAATTAACCTGTCATTGTGGTCAACTACTGTGCTTTTCCTGCAGATCTTGTGGCCATGTGATTCCTAGCAAATTCAAGGCCTCAATTGTACGACCGTCCTGCAGTCAAACTAAACTAGGGATGGAAACCAGGGCTCTAGATGGCATCCTGGGGCCACACCCCAGCCACACCCTGATGGCCTGGGATGTCTGTTTCACTGCCTTTAAATGCTTCTGATAAAATTGCATTATATATTTAATTAAACATTAAACATAAAAATATATTGAAAAAGCTGAAATAAGGAAAGTAAACAGTAACATCTCCAATGATGTATTTTATTCTAATTAATAACTTGCTTCAAGTTACTCTTTTTTTATTAATAAAATGGTGTTGTGCCAAATATACTATTGCTTTAAGAAAGCCAGATATGAGCTCTTTTGTTCAGTATGTTACAGAATGTCCACGGACTCAGAACTAGATTAGAGGTAGGTCAGAACTAGAGCAAGTCATCAGATGAGTATACACTTGACACACAGTGCATTCTGTATGTCTGTGGTGAGTGCAAAGATTTTCCTCCAAATGCCTCACTTCCCAGTTGTTCAATTTATATCATCTCAATTATTCCAGTCGCTTGCAAGATGAGTTTCTTTAATCACTACATGATTGTAGCTGTATATTTTCCAGAAATGTTGGTGCAAGACTGAATTCTATATTCTCGCTGATGTCTTATTCAAACTATTATTTGACCCTATTTGCAGCATACCAGTGTTCAGAGAACGGTCTGAGCACTCTTTTTCCTTTAGCAATTCCTAAACTTGTGCATTCTCAGAGACACTTATATCTGACACCATTTTCAATATATTCCATTTTTTAAATGTATTTATAGCAGCAACATTGTTAGAGCATAAATTCAGAGGCAGTGATAATCAGCTGTTAGATACAGGCATCTGCCAGTTCATTATAGCAGAAAATGATATGTGGAACATCGGGATGTTCCAAATGTGGAACCTCTCCCCCTTCCCCTCCCTCTTCCCCTCCATCCCTCCATCTACCCCTTCCCCTCTTCTGCACCCTCCCCTTCCCTTCCCCTTCCCCTCCCTTCACTCTACCCCCTCCCACTCCCTCCATCCTACATCCCTCCCTCCCCACCCTCTCACCTTCCCCCACCCCTCCTTCCTCTCTTCCCCCCTTCCTCCCTCACTTCCTCCTCCCCCTTCAGGACTGGAGAAGGGTAATGGCCCAAAATGTTGACTGTTTATTCAGTTCCATAGATGCTGAACTGCTCCAGCATTGCATGTGTTATTTGGATTTCTGGCATGGCAGAAGTCCCTGTGTTTAAAAACTTACCTCAGCCTTGGCTGCTCATCAATTAGCTACGTTTTACCAAGTGATTGTTCACTTTTATACCCAAGTATAAAAAAGTGAGAGGTCACATTTATACCTGAGACCAATTTAAGTTGCTCTGTGATATTGAATCCATATCTAAACACAAAAATACAACTTCAGATGCTGTGGATCAACGAATACGTACACAACGCTGGAAGAACTCAGCAGGTCAGGCAGCATCCGTGAGAAAAGAGTAGCCAACGTTTCGGGCCAAGACCCTTCAGGTTTTCCACCTGGCACCTCTAGGCCC
Organism: Hemitrygon akajei; assembly: GCF_048418815.1. Taxonomy (NCBI): domain Eukaryota; kingdom Metazoa; phylum Chordata; class Chondrichthyes; order Myliobatiformes; family Dasyatidae; genus Hemitrygon; species Hemitrygon akajei. The sequence goes on from NC_133134.1 coordinate 30,390,522, forward strand.
TACCCCCTCCCCTATCTCTATTACTGGGCTTTGGCCCTCTCTTCCCCGCCATTCCTGATTAAGGGTCTCGGCCTGAAACGTTGGCTACTCTTTTCTCACGGATGCTGCCTGACCTGCTGAGTTCTTCCAGCATTGTGTATATATTCTTGAATTCATATCTAGTAAAAACTGAAATACCAGAACTCTGATCACATCTCTGTTCATTTCCTGGTCGCCTGGAAATTTATTTGCATAATATTTTTTCAGAATTATGCAATTTTTTTCTTTGAATGAAACATGTCAACCAATTGTGCCTTTTGAATTATTGGATCACTTTGTACCAGGACCACAGGTCATTGTATGCTCCTGCAGCATTAAAGTTAAACTGTTATAGCACTGCACTGGGACATCTGTCAGGTCATTTAGTTACTTTATATTGTCTCAGTGTTATTTATTTACTTGTTATTTGCATAATTTGTCTTCCTTTGCATATTGGATGTTTGTCAGTGTTTATACTGTAGTTTTTCATAAATTCAGTTTTATTTCTTTATTTTCCTGTGAATGCCTATGGAGAAAATGAATCTCGGGGTAGTATATGGTGGCATATACAATGCCAATAAAACATATTCACCCCTTGGAAGTTTTCATGTTTTATTGTTTTACAACATTGCATCACAGTGGATTTAATTTGGCTTTTTTGACACTGATCAGCAGAAAAAGACTCTTTCATATCCAAGTGAAAACAGATCACTACAAAATTATCTAAATTAATTACAAATATAAAACACAAAATAATTGATTGCATAAATATGACACACCAAATCATTACTGGTGCATCCGATTGGTTTTATAAGTCACATAATTAGTTAAATGGCGGGCACCATGTGCAGTCAAGGTGTTTCAATTGATTGTAATAAAAATACACCTGTATCTGGAAGGTCCAACTGCAGGCGAGTCAGTATCCTGGCAAAAACTACACCATAAAGACAAAAGAACACTCCAAGCAACTCTGCAAAAATGTTATTGAAAAACACATCAGGAGATAGTTACAAGAAAATTTCCAAGTTACTGTATATCCCTTAGAATACAGTTAAGTCAATCATCAAGAAATGGAAAGAATATGGCACAGCTGTAAATCTGCCTGGAGCAGGCCGTCCTCAAAAACTGAGTGACCATACAAGAAGGGGACTAGTGAAGGAGGCCACCAAGAGACCTATGACAACTCTGGAGAAGTTACAAGCTTCATTGGCTGAGATGTGAGAGACTGCCCATACAACAATTATTTCCCAAGTGCTTCACTAGTTGCAGCTTTATGGGAGAGTGGCAAAGAGAAAGCCACTGTTGAAAAAATCTTACATTAAATCTCAGCTAGAGTTTATCAGAAGGCATGTAGGAGACTTTGAAGTCAGCTGGAAGAAGGTTCTATGGTCTGATGAAACTAAAATTGAGTTCTTTGGCCATCAAACTAAACGCTATGTTTGGCATAAGCCAAACACTTCATATCATCAAAAACACACCACCCCTACCTTGAAGCATGGTGGTGGCTGCATCATGCCGTGGGGATGCTTCACTACAGCAGGCCCTGGAAGTCTCGTGAAGGTAGAGGGTAAAATGAATGCAGCAAAATATAGGAAAATCCTGGAGGAAAACCTGATGCAGTCAGCAAGAGAACTGTGACTTGGGAGAAGATTTATTTTCCAGCAAGACAATGAGCCAAGTATAAAGCCAAAGCTACACTGGAATGGCTTTAAAACAACAAAGTTAATTTCCTCAAGTGCCCAAGTCAGAGTCCAGACCTCGATCCAATTGAGGATTTGTGGTTGGACTTGAAAAAGGCTGTTCACTCACAATCCCCATGCAATTTGACACAGCTTGAGCAGTTTTGTAAAGAAGAATGGGGGAAATTGCAGTGTCCAGATGTGCAAAGCTGACAGAGATCCATCCACACAGACTCAAGGTTGTAATTGCTGCCTAAAGTGCATCTATTAAATACTGACTTGAAGGGGGTGAATACTTATGCAAACAATTATTTTATGTTTTTTATTTGTAATTGATTTAGATCACTTTGTCGAGATCTGTTTTCACTTTGACATGAAAGCGTCTTTTTCTGTTGATCAGTGTCAAAAAAAATCAAATTATATCCACTGTGATTCAATATTATAAAATAATAAAACATGAAAACTTCCAAGGGGGTGAATACTTTTTATAGACGCTGTACATACTTTGATAATAAATTAACTTTGACTTTGCTTCACCTCCTGGGCTCTGATTTCCAGCACAACAGTCCAAATCAGTACAATCATCCAAGTTCTAAGTTTTGATCTAACACCCCAGATTTTAAAACAAACAGCTCCCTGGTTTCCTCCCTCCAGATGAGCCTGCACTGTACCATGTAAAATCCTAATCCCTTATTCACAAATGTCCCCATACCTTCAATTTTCTATCAAATTTCTGGACTCTGATGGTTTCTTGGTCCTACAAGCTGCCTAAATTTTGAGGGTCTATTCTTCAGGAGAGAAGGGAAGAATATAAAGGGGGCCTGGGGGCAATGTTTTCACACAGAAAGTGTTGGGTATGTGGAATGAGCTGCCAGAGGAAGTGGTAGAGATGGTACAATTGCAATATTTAAAAGATATTTAGACAGGTATATGTGTAGGAAAGGTTTAGAGGGATAGATGCCAAAAGCAGGCAAATGGAAGTAACAGGACAGGCTGGGCTCCATGTCTTAGCCAGTTCTACATCTTGGGATGCACCACAGATTCTAGGTCAGTATCTTTAGTGGGTCTGAGCTGTGAATTTAATAACTTGTATCACAAATACCATCTCTTCCTAAATTTGTAATATTGTACCTATATTGCTTTAGGTCTGCAGTGTATTTCATTAATTTGTCACTTCCTAACAGAACATAATTAATTCTGGTTTCTCAACCTGCTTAAACTATAGGGCATCTAAATTCAGAACTAGTTCAAGTGTGCCTCTCTGGACTGTCCTTCTCAGTTCTCTCTTCCACTATGGCCCATATACAGTGGTGCTAGAAAGTTTATGAATCCTGTTTATGAACAAGTATAATTTTTTGGGTGTTATTTATTTAATTGGGTTCTCTATCTAGTTTTAGGACTTATGTGAAGATCTGATCACATCTTAGGTTGTATTTATGCAGAAAAAGAGAAAATTCTACAAGGTTCACAAACTTTCTAGTAGTTCTCCATTGCAAATGCTTCCAATTAATTACTGTATGCCATTCTTATGATTGGATCCCTTCAAGGACTTATTCTTTATCCCATTAGCCTCCACCAGCCTAAAAGCCTTCTCAACAATTCACTCTGTACATGTTAAGAGGAAAAAGTTATTTCACCCAGCCAACCCGGTTTTTGTCATTCTGTGACCTTATAATCGGTCCCCACCTCCGTTTGTCCACTTTTTCTTTCTGTTCCTTTAAAGCTTTGGTTAACAAAAATCTTTGCAATTTTCGATTCAAAATTAACATCTCATCCAGTAATAGCTTCCATTAACGAATTTTCCAAATGTATGTTATTACATACATTTCCAAGACAGAAGTAAATTCTGTTCATTTAGTAATCTTTGTGCATACTTCAATTTCTTCTTATTGACAGTTGCATCTACAGTTATCCGGATATTATCTTCTTATGACCCCGCTACTGATCTGAATCGCTCTGCTTATCAAGGATTACTTTATTCTCTATTTACATTTTCATGCACAGTGTTAGGAATTTGCTGTGGTGTGTTGGCGCGACGTTATGTCTCTTAATTGACTTATGCTCTTACCATACTTTTAAATATCTTTCCTCATGAATTTTTTTTCCGGATTGTGTTTTTCTGTGCATAGTACACTGAACCATTCTTCTACCTTTATAGTGGCCCATAACTTCGTGGTTTTATTGTTGGGGATTACGTTTTTTTCTGCTCAAGCGATAGACCATCAATAAACATTACAGCGAATAACCGCGTCAAGTGCGTGGGGGATGGGCGACGAGTTCCGGGAGGAGGAGAATTTCACTACTACACGTTTGCTTCTGTGGTGCCAACATCGCTACTTTAAAACGTAAGAGGGAAAAGAAAATCGACTCTGGTCTATTCCCGGTGTGGAAAATTTTCGATAAGATGCGAATACATTTTATTTCTCTTCCCATACAATGTTAGCTAATTAACTGGTAAGTTAGTTTGCGGATTTGCACTTTCCTTCGTATATTGCTTTGTTCATTAATCAGGATTACAATTACAGTACAGTTAATCGTTTTGTGTTTCTTTACTTTGTAAATGGCTATTTTTTGTTTTAAAACTTGTCTTAAAACGTCATGAGAAATTAACAAAGCAGCCTGATGCTTTATTTCCTCTACTGTAACTCAGGATCTGAAGATTTCTGACCTTCGATCACAATTCGCAGGTGGTGACAGCCTGAAGTAAATGGGATTTAAATTCCTGGGAAGATAGTTCTCGCTTTAGACTTGTGGCTTTGCAGGTAAGGTAACTTTTCATATGCATTTCTTGCCATCGCACATCATTAAACTTTAAAATAAAACTGTGTTGCAAATAATGATATAATGGCTTGATTATTTAAAATGTTTACATTTTATAGCTTAGAAACCGAGTGTTATTCCAGTCAAGAAATCAGTGTCTATGGAAATGAAAACAAATTAACCTTCCAGGTCGAATACCTTAAAGAATGGTGCAAAAAGATAGGAAATTATTTTTTTAATATAGATGAAAAATGCTAAAGCAGTAAGTAATGTTTTTATAATCATAACTTTTAGTGCTGCATTTTTAAATGAATCAGAAAACTGTGTCTTCAATTCTTGCCACAGACTCGCGTCCAGAAATAAAGGATGGCTTAAAATGAATCTCAGGATTGTATGTTGTGACATATATTTACTTTGATAATAAATTAACTTTGAGCTTTGAAACTGAGAACCAGCTGCTTTCTTCAGTGGACATAAAATATTCCATGGCACTATTTCATAGAAAAACTCAAGAATTATTTCCAGTACCCTAGCCAACCTTTCTCCCTCAGCCAAGGTGATTTACTTTCGTCTACTTCTTAGAAGATCATTGGCTTATGAAGATGAAAACCCTTTGTCTTTTTTAAATTGACCTCCTGTTATGCCAAGATGAGGCCACACTCAGGATGGAGGAGCAACACCTTATATTCCCTCTGGGTAGCCTCCAACCTGATGCTGTTAATAACAATTTTTTCTTCCAGTAAACAAGTTTTCTTCACCTGCCCTCCTTCTTCTATTCCCCACTCTGACATTGTACCTCTTTACACCTGCCTATTACTTCCCCCGGATCCCCACCTCCTTCCCTGTTTCCTGTGGTCCACTCTCCTCTCCTATCAGATTCTTTCTTCTCCAGCCGTTGATCTTTCCCAACCACCTGGCTTCACCTATCACCTTCCAGCTAGCCTCCTTCCCCTCCCCCCCCCCCACCCAACCTTTTTATTCTGGCATCTTCCCCTTCCTTCTCAGTCCTGAAGAAGGATCTTGGCCTGAAAAGTTAACAATGTGTTCATTTCCATAGCTGCTGCCTGGTCCACTGAGTTACTTCACCTTTTTGTGTGTATTGTTTTAAAATTCTCAATTATGTTCCATGTTTCACTGGCAATAAAACTGAGTATGAAAGGCCACTGAATTTATTTTACTCTCCTTAGATGCTGCCTTACCTGTTAAAATTTCCATCATTCTGATTTTTTAATTTAACATTATTCTTGTATGTTTGTCTATAATATTCTTAGGAATCAAATTTATACATTGAAACCTCTGTAAATTCAGCTTGACTTGACAGGTGCTGGTTAATTGAATCTGCCAGTTCTGTCCACTTATCAGTCTGGCCACTTCCTCTGCAACACTGATTGCTAGAACAGAGACATTATTAAATGTTGAAGCAATGCTAAAGTCTTTTTTATTGTAATCATATTTCTCTTTCTATTTCTCCTCTCATCTTTAAGTATTTTTGTATGAGTGATCTTTTATAAAGGTAGTTACACAGACTATGAATTTATAACTCTGAACACTGATAACAATGGCCATCTACTGCAGAGTATTTCTTTAAAATATTAAGAATAAAAATAGGAATTCTAGATTTAATAGAGTAAATAAGAAATTCAGTAGTCTATTATGACTGCAGTATACAACAACAATTTTCCTATTAATGAGGGAAAAAGTCCCAAGATGATTCAGAGGAGTATCATCAGCCACAAGTCTGATGCTAAACTAACCAAGGGATATTAGGACAGACTTACTTGGAATAGCAGCAAGAAGAAGGGTGTTTAAGGTAAGGAATTCCAGAATTTGATGTCCAGTCAGCCTAAAGTCATATGGAATGATGAGAATTTGGAAAACTGCAAAAGGCCAGGATTGAAAGAGTGCAGTTATCTGTTGTTAAAGTGGAGCAGGTAAAAGATGTGGGAAGGATGAAACAAGGAGAAATTTGAAAACCAAGAGACAAATTTTAAAATAGAAGTTTTGTTTAATCAAGTACCACAGGTGAACATGAGTTCTGGGTGATTGGGACATAAATATATAAACTGAGCTGTAGAGTTTCGATAAGCTGAAGTTGATTTAACAGGAATGTAATATAGTAGAAAATTCCTGAATTAATAGCTGAGGTGTGGACAGAAATGGACAGTGTTATGAAAGTCTTCAGTAAGGTGGTCCAGGTGACAGAGTGAATATTATGAGATTCCTTTGGTGCAGCGTCAGACAGTTGCTGAGGAGAGCTGATGCATTTTCAGGTGAAGCTGCCAAAAGTAATGTAGATAAAGCCTTAGACCTATACAGCATAGAAACTGATACTTCAACCCACCAAATCAATGCTGACCATCAGGTAGTCATCCATACGAATTCCATTTACCAGAATTTAGTGCATAGCTTTCCTAGCCTTGGTAATTCAAGTACTCATCTAGATTCAGTGTGTTTCAGATTGCAATTAACCTCTGGGTGGGGGAAAAAAAACTCCTGCCGTGGAGATAAGTTTTATTTTATTATCTGCCCTGTACATAGCTGTCACACTTTTGTATTTTTCTATCATGTTTCTGCAAACCACTCCCCCATCCCACCAGCCTCCACTGCTCCAAAGAAAAGAAGGGATGGGGGAGTTAAAAATAATTTCTTGAACTTCATTTGTGACAATACCATAAGAAAAAGAACAAAAGTAGAACAACCATTGAAGGTGATTCCTTGCCTATGGCTAGAGATAAGACCATAAAATATAGGATTAGGAGTGAGACAATACAGAATATAGAGAGATAAAAGGGTAACTATAGTTCTATAGTTCAAGGGGTCCCTATAACCAGAAGGGCTGGGAAGGTGGTGTGACTAATTGTACCAAAGACTGCAATGAAGTTTCATAAGTCTAGGCACATAAGATGTAATTTTGTGTATATCTATCCATGCTACAGAACATTTCAGCTCTGAGACATGCATAGAAATCTTATTGGAGAGGTTCATGTGGCATAGTAGAAAATATAGAATTAGATTTGCAAAATGACAACACATCTAAGGACTTTTGAAAGGAAAAGGAGGTTTGGGTTGAAGCAATACTTAAGTGACAAATGAGTCGAGGATGATTGTCCTTTTGAGGAAAAAGGTAATGAAGGGGAGGGATATAGTACCTCTAAGGAGAGTAATTTTACAGATATTAACTAACATGGAATCAAGGAGAAGAGGTTGACCAGTAGGTTCAAGGGAACAGGAGGTGATACCTATGGATAAGATGAAACTGAAAAGAAAATGAAGTAGAAAAAGATGCAAGTCCAAGACTGGGACATGTGGCTTTCAAATTGAGAGCTTAGTGATATTTGACTTGTTGGCAAGAGGAAAAGAAAGATGCTCCTGAGACTGGAGAGCAAACCAAACATATGCTATAGATATCTCTTAAGGATTCACCTCTGTTTTCTCAAGCTTATCAGAAAATGCCTTATTGAACTGAAACAATTCCAGATGTGAAGGTCTGATTGAGCAGAGTGGTGGTGGCAGAAATAGTATGCTAAGTAAAAATAAGTCTGAAGAAGTTTGAAATTACGTTGGAAATGATATAATAAGCTGAGTGAATAAGCATGAAAATGACAGATGCCATATAGCATGGAAAAACTTGAAGATATCAACTTTGGAGTCTGAAACAGAAAATTAGTATATACAAATGATAAGAGATTTGGTAATGTTGATGTTCAAAGATGTCCTATACACAAGTTAGCATGTAGGTGCAGAAAGTGGTTAGGAAAGCAAATTGTATGTTACCATTTATTGCAAGCGGATTTGAGACAAAGGTATGTTTACCTGACTTATAGAGGGTTTCATTGAGATTATGTTAGTACTATTTTTTTTTAACCTAGTGCATGAAGGTTCTCTGAATTAGTTCCAGGGATGGTAGATTTGTTGTATTAAG